>NC_057862.1:380964981-381689981 GCF_019393635.1 Dromiciops gliroides | reverse complement strand
TGTTCAGATCCTCATGGAGACCCAAGTGTGATGACAGGGAAATCACTCTTTTCCTGACAATACTCATGACATATATAGAAACAGTTCACCTCATTCATAGCTAGAAGAACAAAGAAAGGCAGACAGAACAGTATCATTTAAAATATATATTCACTTAAGCTTAAGCTCTTCTGCCTCAACATATATTTGCTGACTTTTTATCATGTCTCAGGCTAAATCCTTGAGTTTTACATGACTGGTCAATGGTCTCTGAAACTACCATATTGCTGACTGGAAGTCAGAAGAAAATATTTGCATATGTTCTCTACAACCAACTAGGAAGAGGAAATTTCAGCATGTTTCATGTTCCTATTAAGCCACAAAGTGGATTGTTCCTGTTATTCATCAATTATCTTCTACACAAATTCCAGTCATAGGGACTTGATTTTTTATTCCAGCAAATTACCTGTTTTTAAACAAATGAATGTACAGAAGTTCTACTTTTTGATGGTTGTCCATGTTTAACAAGTTCAAGAAAATTAGATTGATTCAATTGATCAGGAAGCCCAAAATCAATCTTCCACACTCCTACATACTTGCGCATATTTTGTATATAGTTAATTTTGTTCATATTCTTAACCTCAACGTAAGCTCTTTGAGGGTCAGAACTGTTTCATTGCCTCCTCAGTGCCTTGCACTGTGCCTGGAATGTAAAGGCATTTAAGATATATTTATTAACTGATTGATTTAAGAGTTTATGATAGTTAAGGAAGACATTTCTGTGACTGTATTACAAAGTAGAACTGAGTAGGTTCCATTACAGAATTACAAAGTCCTGAAATTGGGATAGAGGAAGTTTAGAGCAGGTTTTACATGAGAAATACCATTTGAAGTAGACCCTGGAAAATTGAATTTTGTTTATGGCTAACATTCTACTTTGCAGTTACAGAGAACAATGAGAATCAGTAGATAAGGGATGAGGCTGGGGTTGCTATTGAGGTATGTAATATGTATTTCAAAGGGGGTACGTAAAGAGGAGAAGTGGGGGAATTTGATAAAAATGTTAGCTTGGGTTCAGATTCAATTCAATTTAACCCAATTTAACAAAAGCTTAGGGAATATCTACTGGGTTTAATTCATTCTGCTAGTTGCTGGGGATATAAAGATAGTGTTTTACCTCAAGGTACTTTTTATGGGACATGTGGGGACAAAATGGGAGATGCAACATCACAGGTGAGGATAATACAAGGTTGGAGGTATTGGAGGCAATAGATATTATGATAGGACTTTGATAGCAGATTAATTAAATAAAATTTAAAACATTTTTTAAGCACCTATTATGTGTAAAGAATCCAGATTTATATTCTTATCCAAATTCCCCCTAGATTTCTTGGTGGGGACCTATCTTCAGAAATAATAAAGAGTTGTTAAACAACAGTGACTTCGGTGCCATTAGACCCCAAGTGGCCTCTAGAGCCTAAGGCTGCTGGGCCAGGTAAGTGACTTCCAGAAGGTGCTGAGAAGGGTCTGTTCTTGGAATAAAATGAATTCTGATGTTCAGGGAAAAAAAATAATTCTACCCACCACCTGGGATCCTACATTGGTATTCCACTCAGAATCCAGACAGCTTTGAGTTCTGTTATAGGGTCTTGTTCCTTTCACAAATAATATTTTCAACACCATAGCCCTTGGCTAACATTGACGGATCCAGATATCTCATTTTCAGGTCAGAAATGCATCCTCTCCCAAGCAGAGCTAAATGTGGTGATTGTTTCAAGGGAAGTCACAAAACAAACCCAGCTCTGTGGAGCTTAGCAAATAAGTTTGCTGTGGAATACTGGGGATGTCTGCAGGCATGCTGGCCCCAGAATCCCAAATGGGCCAAAATTACTTAGAATCATAGATCGTTAAAGAGAAAATAGAACTTAGAACCAGGATGTATGATATAGAATATCAGAACTGGAACAGACTTTATAACAAAGAAGTATGGTACACATAATACCTGCAGAATGTTACAGTTGTAAAGGATTTTAGAAATTGAACATTTTAACATTTGTTTTCATAAGATTTCTAGTTAATAGTCTCATTTTAAAGGCAAAGACACTGAGGTATAAAATGATGAAATGACCAGCCTAGAAGCACACAGTAGAGGCATACCCAGAACTCACTTCTTCTGATTCCCAGTCCTCTTCTTTCCTCACTATTCCACCCAGTCTGTACGGGTAGCTAGGTGGTGCAATGAATAGAGCACTGGCTTTGAAGTTGGGAGGATCTGAGTTCAAATCTCACCTCAGATACTTACTAGCTTTGCAACCCTAGGCAAGCCACTTAACCCTGACTATCTTAAACATCTGCAGCTATCTCCATTTATGCTGATGTATATCTTGCCACTGGACCCAGATGACTCTGGAGGAGAGAAGGAAGTTGGTGACCTCATACAGCCCTCATTCACTGAATTCACTGCAAGTCATAACATCACCCTGATGTCATGGTCCTCATGGAGAACAAAGGACAAACAACAACTCAGTCTAGCTGTAACTAAATGAACTGATTTTGGTAGTACAAAGTAGTTTCCTACCTCAGTCAGTCCACAAGCATTTATTCAGAACCTACTATGTGACAGTCACTATGCTGAGCACTAGGTAAAGGAAGATAGGTAAAAACAGTTCCCAGTTTCAAAAAGTTCATATTCATTTCTTGTTGTTTATTTCAAATTTTATATTTCCCCAATTCCATGTAAAAACTTTTTTGGAACTTTGTGTTCCACATTCTCTTCCTCCCTTCCTCCCCACAGCTCCTTTAAGAAGGCAAGCAATTCAACATATGTTATCCATGTTTGGTCATGCAAAACATTTCCATATTAGTCAGGTTGTGAAAGAAAATAAAAATAACTTAAGAAAAATAAAGTGTAAAAATTATGCTTCAGTCTGTATTCAGACATTCAGACACCATCATTTTTTGGGGGGGCATGGATAACATTTTTCATCATCAGTCCTTCATAGTCATCTTGAATCATTGTATTTCTGAGAGCAGCTAACTCATTCAAAGCTGATCATCTTGCAATATTGCTGTTACTTCGTATACAGTTCATTTCACTTTGTATAAGCTCATGTAAGTCTTCCCAGGTTTTTCTGAGAGCATCCTGCTCATCATATTTTATAGCACAATAGCGTTCCATCAAAATTACATACCATATTTGTTCAGCCATTCTACAGTTAATGGGCATCCCCTCAATTTCCAATTCTTTCTCAGCAGAAAGGGCTGCTATAAATATTTTTTGTACATATATGTCCTTTAACTTTTAGGTTTTTATTTCTTTTGGGATACTGATCTAGTAGTAGTATTGCTAGGTTAAAGAGTATGCATGATTTTATAACCCTTTGGTCACAGTTCCAAATTGCTCTACAGAATGTTTGGATCAGTTTACAACTCCACCAACAGTGCATTAATGTTTCATTTTCTCCATATCCCCTGCAACATTTGTCATTTTCCTCTTCTGTCTTATTATCCAAACCAATAGGCATGAGGTTGTATGCCAGAATTGTTTTGACTTGCATCTTTCTAATTAATAGTGAGTTAGAGCATTTTTCCCCATATGTCTATAGATGGCTTTGATTACTTCAACTGAAAACTGTTCATAACTTTTGATAAGTTATCAATTAGGGAATGGTACTTATTTTAATAAATTTGACTCAGTTCTCTATATCTTTGAGACATTAGGCCTTTATCAGACAAACTTGCTTCAATTTTTTTCACACTTACTTGCAAACTGTATTTCTCTCCATCCAATTCCCTCCCAATGCCATTTACTTTATTCTCTATCTCCTTTCACCCTGTCCCTCATCAAAAATGTTTTGCTTCTGATTGTCCCTCCCCGTACCTGTCCTCCCTTCTATCACCTTCCTTATCTTCTTTCATTAAAACTTTCCTACAGGGTAAGATAGATTTCTATACCCAATTGAGTGTGTATATTATTCCCTCTTTGAAGCAGTTCTGAGGAGAATAAGGTTCACTCACTCCTCAGCACCTCCCCCATCTTCCCCTCCAACGTATAAGCTTTTCCTTGTTTCTTTTATGTGAGATAATTTACCCCATTCCACCTCTCCCTTTCCCTGTCTCCCAGTGCATTTCTCTCTTACCCCTTAATTTTATTTTTAAAGGTATCATCCCTTCATATTCAATTAATACCTGTGCTCTCTGTCTAAATATATCCCATCTACCTGCCCTAATAATGAGAAAGTTCTTTTAAGTTACAAATATCATCTTTCCATGTAGAATTTAAACAGTTCAACCTTTTGATATCCCTTATCACTTCTTTTTCCTGTTTCCCATTTTATGCTTCTCTTGAATCTTATATTTAAAAGTCATATTTTCTATTTCACTCAGGTCTTTTTTATCAAGAATGCCTACAAGTCCTCTCTTTCACTGAATTCTCAATTTCCCCCGGAGGATTATACTAATTTTGCTGGATAGGTGATTCTTGGTTGTAATTCCAGTTTCTTTGCCCTCAGGAATATCATATTCCAAGCCTTCAGATCCTTTAATGTAAAAGCTGCTGAATCTTGTGTTATCCTGATTGTGGCACCACAATGCTTGAATTGTTTCTTTCTGACTACTTGCCATATTTTCTCCTTGACCTGGGAGCTCTGGGATTTGGCTATACTATTCCTGGGAGTTTTCATTTTGGGATCTCCTTCAGGAAGTGATCGGTGGATTCTTTCAATTTCTATTTTACCTGTTTGTTCTAGAATATCAGGGCAGTTTTTCCTGACAATTTATTGGAAGATGATATCCAGGATCTGTTTTTGATCATGGCTTTCAGGTAGTCCAATAATTTTCAAATTCCCTCTCCTGGATCTATTTCCAGGTTATGTTTTTTTCCCTATGAGATATTTCACATTGCCTTTTATCTTTTTCATTTTTTTATTTATTTTTTTTTTTATTTCTCATAAATTCATTAGCTTCCCTTTGCTCAATTCTACTTTTTAAGGAATTATTTTCTTCAGTGAGCTTTTGTGCCTCCTTTTCCATTTGGATAATTAGGCTTTTCAAGGTATTCTTTTGCTTGTTGGCTTTTTGTACCTCTTTGATAATTTGGCCTAGTTTGTTTTTTAGGGTATTATTTTCTTCATTTTTTTTTTGTGTCTCCTTTACCAAGCTGTCGACTTTTTTTTTCATGATTTTCTTGCATCACTTTCATTCCTCTTCCCATTTTTTCCTCTAACTCTCTTACTTTACTTTCAAAATCCTTTTTGAGTTTTTCTATGGGCTAAAACAAATTCATATTTTTCTTGAAAGATTTGTATGTAGGAGCTTTGACTTTGTTATCTTCTTCAGAGGGTGTATCTTCCTTGTCACCATTGTACCTTTCTATGTTTAGATTTTTTTTTTTGCTCATTTTCCCATTTTATTTCTTGACTTTTAACTCTGTTAAAGTGGGGCACTGCTTCCAGGGTGGAGGGTACACTGTCCCAAGCTTCAGGAGGTTTCTGTAGCTATTTTCAGAGATACTTCTAAGGATTTTTAAGTTTTTAGTTCATCCAAGGTGGTATGATTTAAGGAGAGGTATGTTTACTACTCTCCTGGCTGGTGCTCTGGTCTTCAAACAACCACAAGGCTGATTTTTCTGTCCTAGAACTATGAGGAGCATTTAGCTCCACTATAGTTGCAAGTTCCTGTGTGCTAGTGTTCCTCCCTGACCTAGACCTCCACACAAGACTGTGACCTTCATCTGAGTATGGCAAAACAACAGAGTTGTGTCTCAATGCTAGCAAAAAGACCCTTGTAATCTCTTTCTGGCAAATTGTTTGACCCCCTTACCCTCTGTATTCCAGAAGCAGTTGGTGCTGCTGCTGATTCAATGGTTCCCAAGGCCTGCTCCTGGTTTTCCGGGGCTATGTCTGAACTGGTGGAGCCCCTGCTGAACTGTGCTCCATTCTCACCCAGGACCTTCTAAGACCTTCTAAGTTGTCTTTAACTAGAAATTATTTCATACTGTCCTTTTGTGGGTTCTGCTGCTCCAGGAATTGTCTTATGGCATTATTTGAAGGTATTTGGAGGGGTCTTGGGGAGAGCCCAGGTGAGTCAATGCCTTTCCTCCACAATCTTGGCTCCTAAAATGTTCATATTCTAATGGTATGGTATTAATTTATTAATCGTGCTTATTCAGGCAATGGGTAAAATGAGAGACTGAAGCAAATAGATGCTTAAACCTTGGTATTTGTTAAAAGAAATAATGGACTGGGTTATAGTGAGGCATTCACTCAGCTTTTACTTTCATTTCATCCAATCTCTGGATATACTATGTGTGGGAGGATAGGTAGTAGGGGTGGGGTGGGGATAAACATATATATAGTGTTCACGATGTCCAAGTTCTAAGTGCTTTACAATGATCTCATTGATCATTATGACAACCCCTGCAGAGTAGGTATTGTTATTGTTTCTCAGTTAAAGAAACTAAGGCTAACTAAGAGGTTAAGTGACTTGCCCAGGGTCACACAGCTAGTAACTGAGGTCAAATTTAAACTCAGATCTTCTTGACTCTAGGCCCAGTGCCCTAATTAATAATTTACTATGGAGATAACTGATGTTTATATTAAACCAAATGTTCTGTCCCTGGACCATAGTATTCAGAAGTGGAAGGGAATCTTATAGAGTAACTAATATAACCCACTAATTTTCAAACAGAGAAAGTGAGGCTCAAAGAGAATAAAGTAAATTCCCCAAAATACCAAAGCTAATAAGTGACAAAGCTAAAATTTGAACCCAGTTTCTCTGCCTCCAGAAGAAAGTTGCTTGGTTGCATGCAGGATCACAAGCAATTGATATTCTAGAGGGAAAGAATATAGACTCTGAGAATGGCATAGTTCCAAGGTGTGGCACTGAGACATTGTGGACTTGCTTCAATACCAGGCAAACACCCAAGGGTCATAAGCCATAGTAATTTAACATGCAGGGTAGACCTCTTTTTTATCATCTGAATGTTTCTGTCTGGATGGCTTCATTGGCTTCTCCTAACTGGTCCAGATGTGAGACCTTTTAACTCTCAACTACCAAAAACCCAAATGAGTCTCTCTCTAATTAGTGTAATGAGGCTTTTGGCTCTAACTTGATGACAAGTAGATGAATTTGCCCTTTACCTGACAAGGCCTTCTGGGAATGATCTGAAGGCTTCTGTAACAATGCCTCAAAAGTACCAGGTCATTAAAACCTGTTGTCCAAGTATG
The DNA here is from genome assembly GCF_019393635.1 of Dromiciops gliroides. Lineage (NCBI taxonomy): Eukaryota > Metazoa > Chordata > Mammalia > Microbiotheria > Microbiotheriidae > Dromiciops > Dromiciops gliroides. The sequence goes on along the minus strand of NC_057862.1, from coordinate 381,682,776 downwards.
AAATTAGTTATTGATTAATAATGCATTGGGAAATTCCTTAATGATATTTGTGGAGAGAAGGGGGTTGGATAAGGCAAAAATCCAATGTGTAAGCACTATTTTACTAACAGTAATAAATCAGGAAAGGAATTATTGCTTCTTCATGAGGACTGTTTCCTATCCTGCTCCCACCCATATTTAGGGGCAGTAACTTGCCTTGGACCAGGTTATCACATGGTGATAAGAACTTGACAGGTTTAAATTCCATTTCCATGCCATTATGTTCCAGAGTCAGGTATGACTCCCTTTGTCAGGAATACCTGCTAGATTATAGAACCTTCGACTTGGAATCAGGAAGACCTAAATTCAAATATGACCTTGGATACTTAACTAGTGTACCTCTGGCTTAAAGGAACAATTGTATGGGACTTTCTGCTCCTTGGCAGAGATTGATTACTCAATACCCTGTTCCTCTGTGAGGGGAGTACAATTGGTAGAAGTAGGAGAAAAAGGAGATCTGAACTTTTCTACCTCCCAGGTTCTACCAATTGTGTTTCCCCAACTTTAGGAATTAAGTCCTCTGTACCCCAGTTCCGATTAACCTCTATCAGTTGGATTAATTATTACAAAGGAATTTCAAAGGGCATAATCACAAATATAGAAATTTATCTAATCCTGGCTCAAAGGACCAATTGACTGGGATTTCTCATTTGTGGAAATAGATTACCCAATGCCCTGTGCCTGCATGGAGGGTGGGGTTGGGTAGAATTGGTGAGAATAGGAGGGATGAGAGATCCAGGTTCTGGCTTTAGAGATTGAATCCCCTGCACCACAGTTCCATTTAACCATTAATAAGAAAAGCTAATGAGTTAGCTTTGTACAAAGGAATAATTATTTCAAAAGATGTTACTACAAATGTGCAAACTTATTCCCAGTAGTGGGAATTAACCCTCTTAACAACAGAGAATAGTGATGTTAGACCCCTTTCTTGGATCTGGGGTTAAAGGGAGGGAGAAGCAAGGGAAGGAAATCCTTCCCTTTTACTAGTTCGGTTTATACAGCCTACACTTTGGGTGACCTATGATCTTTCCCTCTGGAAAGAGAACAATGGAAAGAGAGTAACTGTCTCATTCTAGGAGTTTTGAAAGATGTAGCCTGTTTGTTATACAGCCAACCAAAGGAGCCTAAGTCCAAACACATGTTAGGGGACACAAAGTGTCATCACATTAGATGATCCAGATCACCTAATCATGCTTAGGAAAAGTCTGTTGACACTAGTTTCAGTTTCCTCATTGTAAAATATGGATAATATATAGCACATGCCTTGCAGAGTTGTTGTGAAGATAAAATTGGACAGTATTTATAAGACATTTAGCATAGCACCTCAAATACAGTATACTTGTTGATATTTTTTTAAGTTTACAAAAGAATACCTTCAACATTTCAGAATCAGGCTTCATATGTGAGCCAGATTTTCCTGTGGCACCCCTGTATCTTGAATCATCTGAGCCCCTCTGTATTCCACCTTCAGTAGCTCAATCTGGACTAAACTTGCAATTGTCAGCAATGGGACTGAAGAACAGTACTTTCTGATAACTTCTTACACATTATTAGCCTGACTTCTAAACATGTTTTCTAGGGTTCCAATTCCATTAATAGGTTTAAAATGCATTACTGCATTTTCACCCTTGAGCAGTCAACCATGGCTAAATCTTTATAGAAGAGGGTTGCTCATAATCAGGGAAGCCAATACTTTCCATGCCATAAGGTGGTTTTCTAGACATTTACTATAGTGTAATCAATCCACACAATACATGTAGCTGTTTCTAATGCTGGCATCAACAATTTTCAAACTTTTGCAGGCTAGTGGAGCTAGTCAGGAGAATAGGACCAGGAGGCAAATGACTGGGCTTCTAGACAAGGGTCCTAAATTAACTAGATGTGTGAGTGGTGACAATGCAAATGGCCTCTTTGCCTCAGCTTCTCATTTTAAAATGATGTTTTACTTGAGGACCATTTCAGAAGGGAATCCTGCAAAGGTTAGATTAGATGGTCTCCAAAATATCTTCCAAATTAAATATTCTGATTTCTTTAACTGTTGGGTTCCATTTCCTATTTTCTAAAGCCCTTTCTAGCTCCAAAATATTATATTATAATGTCTATTACAACTCTAATATTCTATGTTTTAAGTCCTCTTTTATTTCCAAAATTCTATGATTATTCCACCCCTGTCTTATTAGTGATTCCCAAATTATTCCAACATACTAAGATCTTGGATTTAGAGCAGGAAGGGATCTTAGAGTTGATGAAGTTCAACCCTGTCCAACCACCTTTTACTGATGAGGAAATTTAAGCACAAAGAGATTATATATTTTTCCTAATATCATGCAACTCATAAGTGTCTGAGGCAGGAACTGAACCCAATTTTAAGTCCAATATCCTCTCTGTTACACGATGCTGCCTCTCCCTGTACTTAGGATGTAGTAACTTACTATTTCAGAGTATCAATATATTAACCTCTCTATATCAATTATTAGATAACTCCAAAAGAGCACATCACATCATATCAACATCAACCCTGCTCAGAGAAAAGCAAACACAGTTTGATTGTCAGGTTCTTCACAGTACTGAAGAATATTCAGGAAAAGGGAGAGATATAAAGTTCACAAAGGACACAGCCAGAGTTAGGGAAAGGCTATTATGTATGCTTCTGAGATTTTTAGAATGTAAGCTCTCATGATTAGTGTATTTTCCTAGTGAGTATGGAAGAAAAGGAATAGGTCTTTATAGGCAGGTGCCAAATGTCTTTGAGAAAAGTCTTTTAAGGCCAGTTTATTCTCTTTAAAGGGGTAGATGATTATCTCTTTCTTTCTCTGCATTACCTAGAAGCAGAAAGGAAATTGTTTTCATATGTTGAGGCTAATGTCCATCATTAATCAGTCAATTTATAAATTATGCTTATGTTAATTCTCTGCTTCTATACCTATAATTTATATATAGTGGCTTTGGGATTATTGTCTTCATTAGAGTTTTATCATATCAAAATTATACTGTGTTTAACATTTTGTTCCCACACATAATTCCTTTTAAAAAGTCTCACAGGTTATAGAGGTATGGGTGTATTTGATATATTAACCCTGAGGAATATAAGTTCGGCAGATAGATTTCAATATTAAAAATATTAGCCTAAGGTAGAAACATGTGAGGGAGAGAAGAGATAGAATTGTTCTTTTAGATTTTTAAAAAAATAACTTATTATGTACTTATTTTTTAATGTTTAAAAGAAAATTGAGTTCTGAATTTGCTCTCTCCCTCCAGGCTCTCTTCCATCCATTGAGAAGACAAGCAATATGATATCAATTATATATGTGAAATCATGCAGAGCATAGTTCCATATTAGTTATGTTTAAAAAAAGGAAGATAAATAAAATGAATATATATATATATATAAACTTTAAGCTCCATTCAGAATTCATCAGTGCTTTCTTGAAGTGGATAATAGTTTTCATCATGAATCCTTTTAAATTGTTTTGGATAATTTTATTGATAAGAATAGCTGTCTTTCACAGTGGATCATCATCACAGTATTGCTGTTACTGTGTACAATGTTCTGCTGCTCTCTTCTCTTTGCATCAGTTCATATAAAACTTCTCATGTTTTTCTGAAATCATCTTCTGCACCATATCTTATATCAAAATAGTATTTTTATCATAACTACATGGCACAACTTTTGTAGCCATTCCTCAATTGATAGGCATTCTCTCAATTTCTAATTCTTTGCTACCGCAAAAGACTGAGATAAATATTTTTGTGCATATAGCTCTTTGTGATATAAACCATTGGCTATAGTTCCAAATTGTTCTCCAGAATGGTTGTACCAGTTCACAACTCCACTCAGAGTATATTCATATCCCTATTTTTCAATATTCCCTCCTGCATTTTTCATTTTCCTCTATCATGTTACCCAAACTGATATGTGTGAAGGAGTACTTTAGAGTTATTTTAATTTGCATTTCCTGAATCAATAGTAATTTAGAGGTTTTTTTTCATATGATTATAGATAGCTTTGCTTTTGTCTTCTGAAAAATGCCTGTTCTTATCTTTTAACCATTTATCAATTGGGGAATGGCTCTTATTTTTCATAAATTTGACTCAGTTCCTGTATATATGAGAAATGAGGTCTTTATTAAAGAAACTTTCTATGCTTTTTAGCTTATTTTTTCAATATTAATAGTATTTTTTCACTTACATATATAGTTTAAAATAATTTTTAATAATATTTTAGTTCAAAATTATTCCCCTTCCCTTTCTCTTCTCCCTCCCCAAGACAGAAAGCAATCTGTTATAGATTACATATTTATAATCACATGAAACATATTTCTGCATTAATTATGTTATGAAAGAAGAATCAGAATACAAGGGGAAAATCTCAAAAAAGGAAAAAAAAAACAACCAAAAAGTATAAACAATATGGTTCAATCTGCATTGAGAATTCACAGGTGTTTTTCTTTTTTTTCTGGATGTAGAGAACATTTTCTATCATGAGTTCTTTGGAATTGTCTTGGATCATTGCACTGTTGAAAAGAGCCAATTGTATCACAGCTGATCATCACACAATGTTGCTGTTACTAATGTTGCTGATACTGTGTACAATGTTCTCCTAGTTCTGCTCACTTCATTCAACATCAATTCTCTTAAGTCTTTCCATGATTTTCTGATATCTGCCTGCTCATCGTTTCTTACAGCACAATAGTATTCCATTATATACATATACCAAAACTTGTTTAGCCATTCCCCTTGTGAGATTAAAATTGGATATTAGATCATAAATCTACCCTACTTAACCTTTCCCTTAATTTATCTCCCAGACTAGTAAATGGAAGAAGCTTCTGGTTTTCTAGATAGAGCTTTTATTGTATGGTAGTCACAAGGTGATGTTGATTAGAAGGATAGGAAAGGAGAAATACAATACAAATCATCTTAAGTCTAGGCTTAGTGTATATTCCGTATAAAACCCACCAAAATCAGAAGGCCACCTTTGGGGCAAGAGACCGAGTCAAGCGCGTGCTGTTAACTGAGAGCCAGGGAGAGTCAAACTCCAGTCCACGTCTGTCTGTGCAGCCCAGCCAGGAGACCAGCGGAGCAGGAAAAAAGGCCCCACTTCCGTTCTCTCATTGCCTTTTAAGCTCTCACCCCAGAAGTGGAGTGCTAGCAGGCAGTCTGACATGCGCAGCAGGCAGACTGGCGTGCGTAGCTCATGCTGTTGGTCTCCTCCCCAAAAGGGTGGTCCTAAAAAAAAAAACTGGCGTCTCTCCATTATCTAACCAACTGTTAAAACTTTTTACCACATTCCCCCCTTTTGTTCCTCAAGAAACAAAATATTTCCTTGATGGAACAGTAAAAAGAATATAATAACTATTGCTAACTAATAATATGTGAACAACAATATAGAAAAGGAAGAGAGGAAAGTTTTTGTCCAGAGGGGTGATTTTTTTTTGTCCTCATGAACCAACGCTTTGACATTAGTCTTGCAAAGGGAGAGCCTCTGCAGAGAGTACATGTTACAGATAGTGTATATTATAACAGAAAGGAGATAGTAAAAACTAATAAAGCAAAACAGTTCATATAGAGTCTCTGAGTTCTCTTGTCTTCTTGAAGTGGTAAGATGTCATCAGGAGGAAACTGGATTCTGGACTCTGGTCTGGATTCTGGTCTGGAAAAACTGGATTCTGGACTCTGGTCTAGAAAGCTGGATTCTCTTCTTTAACTGTTTGAATTGCTGTATTTTTACTAAACCCTAGCATAGCATTGTCAATGATCAAATTAATAAATTCCATTACGTTCCCTCCTTTATATCCTTAGACTTCTAATAGAGGGTTGAGGTAGTTATGCAATCTGTAACACTTTTTACCACCATGTGTCTGGATCAAAGCCAAATTTAGTATGTGTTCATGACACCTGAAAATGTTATGGAAAGGTTATCATACCATATCTCATGGTTCCAAGACAGCCAGTGATTGTGCTAGGCCACAGGTGAGTTCAACTGAGTGAGATAAAAAGATAAATAAGTTCAGTTAAATTAGGTTAAATTAGGAGGGAGAGAGGATGAATACTGGACTGTGCCTAGTAATTGTGCTCTACATAGTCACCATCATAAGCAAACCATGGACTTACATATACCTGTCTCTCCTTTTGTTGCACATATATTCTCTCCAGGGCCTGCATCAGAGTTCACAGCAAGTTAGTCTCTGAAATGATAAGTTTCCATACTTCGAAATCTCATATTAATTTCACCAAAGACAGTATGATGGTAAAAATGCGTGCTATGCTGCATAACTGAGAACATATTAGTGATATATACAATAATTCCAAACCATACCCAGAGTATAATGACATATAAATAATAAACGAATGTAAATAGCTGATTATATTAGACATTGTTACATAATCTTCTTTTAGACATTATTATATAATCTTCTTTTAGCAAGTAGACCACATCATCTTATACATGAATTCTCTAGTATAACAGTAGCAGATACTTAAAGTGGTAATTAATTCATCAAAAAGAAATAAGACTTCAATTAGCAAGATTCAATATTCAATGTTTTCAGTGAGGTATCAAGCAATAGGGTTCAATAACCCTCTCTCAAAAAGAAAGAGTAAAAAAAAAGAATTCTGGTAGCTTCTGAGGCCCGATGGCCTCACCCACAGCATATACTTAAAATGTCTTTGAAAAGTCACTTAGTTTAGTTTTAAAGAAAAGCAAAAGAAACAAAAGTCAAAAAACAAAGCAAAACCAAAAACCAAAAATAAAAAGCAAAAGATTTGCTAAGCACCCTTTTGTGCTCTTAAAGAACTTAAAGGTGTGGTGAATTCCAGGTCTTAAAATGTCTTTGAAAAGTCAAAACAAAACAAAAACAAAAACAAAAAGGATTAGAAAAAAAATAGGTATAGGGTAGGGAAAGGGTGGGAGAAATTGAGGTGGGCCAAAAAACTAGGCCATGATTCAGTGCTTTTGCCTGCTAGAGTTTGGGGTATGCCACATTGTTTTAACTGGTTCCCCAATTCTCTGCATGCCAAAGTGGCAGATGTTTCTGAATTGTCATTGATCTTTCTAATGCTGTCATAATGTTCTTTATGGTAGAAAATGTGGAGTTCTCTAGCATCAGTTTTGTCTGTGCCACTGATTTTCAATAAGGGCTGATTTAACTGATGAGCTACCACATTCAGCTGATGCTGCTTAGCAAATGCTACAATTGTATCATTTCCTCCCCACTTTCCAAATTTCTTTAATTCGTCAACATATTCTTCAAAAGGGGAGTCATTTACTCTAAAAGACTCAAACTCTTGTCTATGGTTAATCATATAAGAAGCAGCTTCTTGTCTGTGTCTGAGATGATTTCTACAGTGACCTTCTAGCTGGTCTGCTAAAGCCCTAAAAAGGCAATTTCCATCTCCTGATACTTTACGAAGACTGAGTCCCAAAGCATTTAACTGATCAGTGGGATTATCAAATGGGAACTGCCTATTTCCTCTGGACTCTCTTTGCTCTTTAACAGTTGCTATCATTAGGGTTATTTGCTCTTTAGCGTCTACCTCAGGTCAATCTGAAATCTCTTCACCTATGAATGGTGCAGGCTTTACATGAGAGCAATGAATCCATGAGTCTTTTTCACCAATTTTAATGGCAGTAGGAGTTGTCAATAATACCTGAAAAGGTCCTTCCCAGGCAGGTTGGGTTCCACTGGTTCTCTGAAAATTCTTTACATATATTTTATCTCCTGGGTTGAGGCTGTGCAATGAAAAGTCTAATGGGCCTGCCTGGACCACAGCTCCTGCCTCATGGAGTTCACGTAGCCTGGTTTGTAATTCCTGTATATAGGAGGCAACAGAAGTATCACCTCCCACCAGTGATGTATAAACTGGGGAAAAAGTTTTAGCTTGGATAGGAGGGTGACCAAAAAGCATTTCATAAGGAGATATATGAAGTTCTCCTCTTGGTCTACTGCGTAGATAGAATAATGCCAATGGTAGAACATCAGGCCAAGTTTTTTTTTTTTTATTCTTTCTTTTTGAGAGAGGGTTATTGAACCCTATTGCTTGATACCTCACTGAAAACATTGAATATTGAATCTTGCTAATTGAAGTCTTATTTCTTTTTGATGAATTAATTACCACTTTAAGTATCTGCTACTGTTATACTAGAGAATTCATGTATAAGATGATGTGGTCTACTTGCTAAAAGAAGATTATATAATAATGTCTAAAAGAAGATTATGTAACAATGTCTAATATAATCAGCTATTTACATTCGTTTATTATTTATATGTCATTATACTCTGGGTATGGTTTGGAATTATTGTATATATCACTAATATGTTCTCAGTTATGCAGCATAGCACGCATTTTTACCATCATACTGTCTTTGGTGAAATTAATATGAGATTTCGAAGTATGGAAACTTATCATTTCAGAGACTAACTTGCTGTGAACTCTGATGCAGGCCCTGGAGAGAATATATGTGCAACAAAAGGAGAGACAGGTATATGTAAGTCCATGGTTTGCTTATGATGGTGACTATGTAGAGCACAATTACTAGGCACAGTCCAGTATTCATCCTCTCTCCCTCCTAATTTAACCTAATTTAACCTAATTTAACTGAACTTATTTATCTTTTTATCTCACTCAGTTGAACTCACCTGTGGCCTACCACAATCACTGGCTGTCTTGGAACCATGAGATATGGTATGATAACCTTTCCATAACATTTTCAGGTGTCATGAACACATACTAAATTTGGCTTTGATCCAGACACATGGTGGTAAAAAGTGTTACAGATTGCATAACTACCTCAACCCTCTATTAGAAGTCTAAGGATATAAAGGAGGGAACGTAATGGAATTTATTAATTTGATCATTGACAATGCTATGCTAGGGTTTAGTAAAAATACAGCAATTCAAACAGTTAAAGAAGAGAATCCAGCTTTCTAGACCAGAGTCCAGAATCCAGTTTTTCCAGACCAGAATCCAGACCAGAGTCCAGAATCCAGTTTCCTCCTGATGACATCTTACCACTTCAAGAAGACAAGAGAACTCAGAGACTCTATATGAACTGTTTTGCTTTATTAGTTTTTACTATCTCCTTTCTGTTATAATATACACTATCTGTAACATGTACTCTCTGCAGAGGCTCTCCCTTTGCAAGACTAATGTCAAAGCGTTGGTTCATGAGGACAAAAAAATCGCCCCTCTGGACAAAAATATTCCTCTCTTGTCTTCTTGAAGTGGTAATATGTCATCAGGAGGAAACTGGATTCTGGACTCTGGTCTGGATTCTGGTCTGGAGAAACTGGACTCTGGTCTGGAAAGCTGGATTCTCTTCTTTAACTGTTTGAATTGCTGTATTTTTACTAAACCCTAGCATAGCATTGTCAATGATCAAATTAATAAATTCCATTACACCCTATTGATAGGTATTTCCTTGATTTCCAATTCCTTGACACCACAAAGAGATTTATTATAAATATTTTTGTACATATGGGTCCTTTTCAATTTTCTATTGTCTTTTTGGAATACAGACCTAGTAGTTGTATTACTGGGTCAAAGAGTATGCACAGTCTCATAGCCCTTTGGATATAGTTCCTAATTGCTCTCCAGAATTATTGGATCAGTTCACAATTCCACCAAAAATGCATTAGTGTGGGGGTAGCAAGGTGGTACAGTGGATAAAGGACCAGCCCTGGATTTGAACCTAAGTTCAGATCTGGCCTCAGTCCCTTGACACTTACTAGCCGTGTGACCCTAGGAAAGCCACTTAACCCTCATTACCCCACAAAAACAAACGAAAAGAAGACTATTAGGAAAAAAACCCAACACAATGCATTAGTGTTCCAATTTTTCCACAGCTTCTCCAACATCTATTGTTTTCATTTTTTGCCATAGTAGCCAATCTGATTGGTGCAAGGTGATACTTCAGAGTTGCTTTAATTTCCATTTCTCTAATCAGTGGTTAGAGAATTTTTTTTTCATATGGCAATGGATAGGTTTGATTTCTTCATCTGAAAACTGCCTGTTCATATCCTTTGACCATTTCTCAATTTATGAATGACTTTTATTCTTATGAATTTGATTTAGTTCCCTATATATTTTAGAAATGAGGCCTTTAACAGAAACACTGGCTGTGAAAACTGTTAACCAGTTTTCTGCTTTCCTTCTAGTCTTGACTGCATTGCTTCTATTTGTACAAACACTTTTAAATATAATCAAAATCATCCAGTTTGCATTTCATAATATTCTCTATCTCTTGTTTGGTCATAAATTGTTCTCCTCTCCATAAATCTGAGAGGTAAATTATTCCTTCTTCTCCTAATTTGCTTATGGTATCACCCTTTATGTATGAAGTGTGTACCCATTTTGACCTTATATTGGTATAAGGTATAAGATGTTGATCTGTTCCTAGTTTCTGCCATACTATGTTCCAGTTTTCCCAACAGTTTTGGTCAAATACTGAATTCCTATACTAGAAGCTGGAGTCTTTGGATTTATCAAGCAGCCAATTACTATATCCATTTACTATTGTGTCTCCTGTGCATAACCTATTCCACTGATCCACCATTCTATTTCTTAGACAGGACCAAACAGTTTTGATGACTGCCAAATTGCTATATAGCTTAGGATTTGGTATGGCTAGCCCATCTTCTTGTGTATTTTTTTCATTGGTTCCATTGCAATTCTTTTTTTTTTTTTTTTTAGGGCAATGAGGGTTAAGTGACATGCCCAGGGTCACACAGCTAGTAAGTGTTAAGTGTCTGAGGCTGGATTTGAACTCAGGTACTCCTGAATCCAGGGCCGATGCTTTATCCACTGCGCCACCTAGCTGCCCCCCATTGCAATTCTTGACCTTTTATTCTTCCAGATGAATTTTGTTATTATGCTCTAAAATAATTTTTAGGTAGATTGATTTGTACAGCACTGGATAAGTAAGTTAGGTAGAATTGTCATTTTTATTATATTAGATTGGCCTATTCATGAGCAATCGATATTTTCCCAATTTTTTAGACCTACTTTTATCTGTGTGAAAAGTGTGTTGTAATTGTGTTCATATAGTTACTGCCTTTGTCTTAGCAGGTAGATTCCCAAATATTTTATATTGTCTATTTTTTAATATTGTCTATTTATTTATTGTTTATTTTTTGTGGGGCATAGAGTTACTTTAAATGGAATTTCTCTATCTCTTGCTGCTCACCCTTCTTGGTCATGTATAGAAATATTGATGATTTCTGTGAATTTATTTTATGTCCTGACACTTTGCTAAAGTTGTTAATTATTTCAAGTAGGTTTTTAGTTGATTATCTATGATTCGCTAAGTATAGCATGATATCATTTGCAAGGAGTGATAGTTGTGTTTCCTCCTTACCTATTCTAAATCCTAAAGTTCCTTTTTTTACTTCTTATTGCTAAAGCTAACATTTCTAGTACAATATTAAATAATAGAGGTGATGATGGGCATCCCTCTTTCACCCCTGATCTTATTGGGAATGCCTTTAACTTGTCTCCATTGCATATAATGTTGCTGATGGTTTTAGGTAGATACTCATTATCATTTTAAGGAAAGCTCCATTTATTCCTAAGTTCTCTAGTGTTTTTAATAGGAATGAGTGATGTACTTTTTCTAAAGCCTTTTCTGCATCTATTGAGAAAATAATATGATTTTGGTTAATTTTGTTATTGATGTGGTTGATTAATAGTTTGCCTAATCTTGAACCAGACCTGCATTCCTGGTATAAATCACACCTAGTCATAGTGTATTATACTGGTGATAAATTGCTGTAAACTCTCTGTTAATATTTTATTTAAATATTTTCATCAATATTAATTAGAGAAATTGATCTATACTTTTCTGCCTCTGTTTTGGCTCTGTCTGGCTTAGGTATCAAAACCATATTTGTGTCACAGAAGAAATTTGGTAGAACTCCACCTATTTTTCCAAATAATTTATACATTATTTTAATGAATTGCTCTTTACATATTTGGTGGAATTCACTTCTAAAACCATCTGGTGCTGGAGATTTTTTTCTTAGGGAATTCATTGATGACTTGTTCAATTTCTTTTTCTAAAATGGGAAATAAAAAGTTTTTTATTTCCTCTCCTGTTAATATAGGCAACTTATATTTTTGTACCTATTCATCTGTTTCTTTTAGATTATCAATTTTTGGTATATAGTTAGGCAAAAGAGCTCCTAAATATTGCTTTAATCTCTACTTCATTGGTGGTAAATTCACCCCTTTCATTTTTGATGCTGGTAATTTGTTTTTCTTATGTTTTTTTTAAATCAAATTAACTAAAATTTTATCTATTTTATTGATTTCTTCATAAACCCAAATCTTAGTTTTATTTATTAATTCTATAGTTTTCTTGATTTCAATTTTATTAATTTCTCCCTTAATTTTCAGAATTTCTAATTTAATATTTAATTGGGGATTTTTAATTTGTTCTTTTTCTAGCTTTTTAGTTGCATGCCCAATTCAATGATCTCTTCTTTCTCTATTCTATTCCTGTAAGCATTTAGAGAGATACACTTTCCCCTAAGAACTGGTTTGGGTGTATCCCATAAGATTTGGTATGTTGTCTCATTGTTTTCATTCTCTTGGATGAAGTTATTGATTTTTTTCTGACTCACTCATTCTTTAGGATGTGAATATTTAGTTTCCAATTAATTTCCAGTCTATCTTTCCATGATTCTTTATTACATGTAATTCTTATTGCATCATGATGGAAAAATGATTCATTTATTTCTGCCTTTCTACATTTGACTGGTCATTTTTTTTTTGTAAGTGCAATGTGCTACTGAAAAAAAAGTATATTCCTTTCTATCCCCATTCAAATTTCTCCAGAGGTCTATCATATCTAACTTTTCTTAAATTCTATTTACCTCTTTAACTTCGTTCTTACTTATTTTGTGGTTAGATTTACCTAGTTCTGAGAAGGGGAGTTTAAGATCCGTGACTAGTATAGTTTTGCTGTCTTTTTCCTTTTATAACTCACTTAAGTTTTCCACTAAGAATTTTTTTTTGCAGGGCAATGGGGGTTAAGTGAATTGCTCAGGGTCACACAATTAGTAAGTGTCAATTGTCTGAGGCCGGATTTGAACTCAGGTCCTCCTCAGTCCAGGGCCTATGCTTCATCCACTGTACCACCTAACTGCCCCCTCCACTAAGAATTTTGATGCTATCCCACTAGGTGTATATATGTTTAGTACGGATATTACTTCATTGTCTTTGGTAACTTTTAGCAAGATGTGGTTTCCTTCCTTATCTTTTAAAATTAGATCTATTTTTGCTTTTGCTTTGTCTGAGATAATGATTGCTACCCCTGTTATTTTTTTTTTACTTCACCTGATGCATAATAGATTCTGCTCCAACATTTTACCTTTACTTTCTGTGTGTCTCTCTGTTTCAAATGTGTTTCTTGCAAATAACATATTGTAGGATTCTGGTTGTTAATCCACACTGATATTCATTTCCATTTTATGGGAAAGTTCATCCCATTGACATTCACAGTTATGATTACTGTCTATTTTTCTCCATCCTATTTTCCCCTTTATTTGCACTTTTTTTCTTCTTTCACTCTATTCCTTCTCACCAGTGTTATTATTCTTACCACTGCTTCCATCAATCTGCCCTCCTTTTTATCAGTCCCCTCCCTTTTCTTTCCTTTTTCTTCCTCTGCTATATCCCCCCTTCTATCAGTGTCCCCCTTCTCCCCTTATCCTTTTACTTCCCTAAAAGGTAAGCTAAATTTCTTTATCCAAATGAGTATATATGTTATTCCCTCTTTGAATTGAATCTGATGAGAGTAAGGTTGAAACAACACTCACCCTTCTTCCTTCTTTCCCTCTATTATAATAGGTTATTTGCACATCTTCATATTATGTAATTAATCTCATTCTACCTCCCCTTTCCTCTTCTCCCTGTATACTCCATTTTCACCCCTTAATTGTTTTTTACATCATCATATCAAAGTCAATTTATACCTCTACCCTCTATGTATACTCCTTCTATCTGCCCAAATAGAGATACAGTTCTTAAGAGTTATAAGTACTATCTTCCCATTTAGGGATATAAACTGTTTAATCTTATTGAATAACTTTTTTCCCTGTTTAACTTTTTATACTTCTCTTGAGTCTTATATTTGAAGATCAGATTTTCTATTCAGTTCTCGTATTTTCATCAGGAAACCTGGAAAGTCACCAATTTTATTGAATGTCCATCTTTTCCCCTGAAAAATAATGCTCAAATTTCCTGGGTAGGTCATTCTTGGTTGCAATTCAAAGTCCTTTCCCTTCCAGAATATATTATCCCAAGCCTTTCAATCCTTTAAATTTGAAGCTGCCAGGTCCTGTGCAATTCTGACTGTGGGTCCATGATATTTAAATTGTTTCTTTCTGGCTACTTACAATATTTTCTTCTTCAACTAATAATTCTGGAATTTGGCTACAATATTCCTTGGGGTTTTCCTTTTGGGATCTCTTTCAGGAGGTGATTGGTGGATTATTTCAATAACTATTTTAACCTCTGATTCGACAATAATAGGGCACTTCTCCTTAATAATTTCCTGGAATATGGTGTCCAGACTCTTTTTTTGATCATGGCTTTCCGGCAGTATAATAACTCTTAAATTATCTCTCATGGTTCTATTTTCCAAGTCAGTTGTCTTTCTGATGCAGTATTTCACATTTTCTTCTTTTTTCATTCTTTTGGTTCTGTTTGACTGATTCTTGGTGTCTCATTGAGTCATTAGCTTGCATCTTCCCAATTTCAATTTTTAATGTTTTATTTTCTTTAGTAAGCTTTTTCACCTCCTTTTCCTTTCAGCCAATTTTATTTTTGAAGGAATTGATTTCTTCACTGGATTTTTTCACCCATTTGGCCAATTGTATGTTTTAAGGATTTTTTTTTTCTCAGCCAATTTTTGTGCTTATTCTTTCAACCTGTTAAATCTTCATAATTTTCTTGTATAACTCATATTTCTCTCATTTCTTTTCTCATTTTATCTCCTACCTATCTTATTTAATTTTTAAAATCCTTTTCAAGCTCTTCCAATAAGGCTTTTTGGTCTTGAGATCAATTTGTCTTCCCCCTTGAGGTTTCACATGTAGGCATTTTGACAGTATTGTCCTCATCTTAGTTTGTATTTTGGTCTTCCCTGTCACTATAAAAGTTCTCAATAGTAAGGGCCCCTCTCTGTTTTTTATTCATATTATAGGCTTTTTTTTTTTACTTTTAAAGTTCCTGGGGCACAGGGACCACTGTTGCAAGCTTCTTGTGCTGGGAGAAAAAACAAAGGAGAAAATTATACTTCTATTTATCTCAAAAATCATCATTTCTCTCTCTGAGGGTAGTTAAAACTTTCATCATGGGTCCTTTGGAACTATCTTGTATCATTGTGTTGATTAGAATAGCCAAGTCATTTACAGTTGATTATTATTACAACATGGCTGTTACTGTGCACAATGATCTCTCCATTCTTCTTACCTTACTCTTCATATATTCATACAGGTCTTGCAATGTTTTTGTTTTAAATTATTCTTCTGAAATACCATTTTTATAGCACATTTGTAATCTATCACAACCATATACCACAATTTCTTCAGTCTTTCCCCATTTGATCAGCATCCCTTCAAATTCCAATTCTTTGCTGGTACAAAAAAAGTTGTTATAAATAGTTTTGTAGAAATGTGTCGGGGGGCAGCTAGGTGGCGCAGTGGATGGAGCGCTTGCCCTGGAGTCAGGCAGATCTGAGTTCAAATCCGACCTCAGACCCTTAACACTTACTAGCTGTGTGACCCGAGGCAAGTCACTTAATCCCAATTGCCTCACACACACACACAAAAGAAAGAAATGTGTCCTTTTCCCTATTTTTATATCTTTGGGATACAAACCTACTAGTGGTATTGCTAGGTAAAATGGTATATATAGTTTCATAGTCCTTTGGGAATAGTTGCAAATTGTTCTCCAGAATGGTGGAATAGTTCACAAGTCTACCAACAGTCCATTAGTGTTCCAGTTTTTCTAAATCATCCCCCCCACACACACACACACCACTTTTCATTTCTGATAGGTAAGAGGAAATACCCCAGAGTTGTTACAAGTTACATTTTTCAATTTACATTTTTGTTGATTACAATGGCAATATAGAGCTTTGATTTCTTCCTCTGAAAATCACCTGTTCAAATGTTTGACTATCATTTAAGGAAAGACTTACTTTTATAATTTTGACTCAGCTGCCTATATATGAGAAATGAAACCTGTGGTAAAATATGAAAGTTTTTAACAGTCGGTTAGGATAACTGAAAGACGCCAGTTTTTCAAGGACCACCCTTTTGGGGAGGAGATGAACAGTCTGCCTGCTGCGCATGTCAGACTGCCTGCCGGGTAGTCCGCCTGCTGCGCATGTCAGACTGCCTGCCAGGTACAGTGCGCCTGCTGCGCATGTCAGACTGCCTGCCGGGTTTTTTGGGACTTCCGGGGTGGAGAGAAGGAGAGTAGCCTTTTTTGCCGGCTTGGCGGGACGCCGGGCGGCGCGGCACAGACGGTCTGACTCACTCCAAAGGTGGCCTAAATCGGTTTGGTGAGTTTTTATAAGGAATATAGACTAAGCCTAGATTTAAGACGATTTGTACTGTATTTCTGTTTTCCTATCCTTCTAATCAACAACACCTTATATACAATAAAGGCTCTATCTAGAAAACCAGAAGCTTCTTCCATTTACTAGTCTGGGAGATGAGTTAAGGGAAGGGTTAAGTAGGGGAGATTTATGATCTAATATCCAATTTTAAATCTCACAGTTTGGCGACCCCGAAGGGACCTTAAGGACCCTCCCACCCTCCCTAGTTTGGCCATAAGCCGGCTAATTCGGTGGATTTTCCAAATACCCCCCCCCCCCCCCCCCCCCCCCCCCCCCCGCGGACTTTCCCTTTGTCTAATCTCCCTTAAAGACTTTAAGCCTCTAAAAGTCTTGCTTTAAACAGAAAAGCCAGCCCAGTTTAAAGGGCAAGATGCTAGAATATTCTACCATCCCTTTGATTTTTCTCATCGGAATGTATTGGGACAGCATAACATCCCGACTTAGAGGAATAGTTTACTCAATGGTCCTTCATAACATTATTGGTTTTTTCCTCATTCAGGCAGCAAAAGGTTTTTTGTATAATAGTATACGTGAGAATCTTTGGGAAAATACGTTTAATATAAGTAGAAATTTTATGCCTGCAATTGAAATACCTTTTAATACCACATCCATAGTTCATACGACTAAGGATTTTATTTTTTTTTGTTGTTTTTTTTTTGTTTTTGTTATTATCATTGTTTTTGTTATTATCATTGTTATGATGTGGGGGAAACTCTCACATATGGAGAGAGACCTCAAAATGGCTGTTTCTACTAGAGATGATCCAAATTCAGAATCAGATCAGCAGAAACTACTCCCTCTGCAGGAAGCTATAGAACATAGTAAGAAGGGAGTGCCAATTCAAGTCAGAAAATATAGCCCCTTTAGACCAAGTGACTTGAGCGCATGGAAATCAATCATCCCTAGTTTTGAGAAAAATCCAAACACTGTAATTTCACAGTTAAGGACTATATTTAATGCATATCAACCCAGTTGGGCTGATGTTACTTGCCTTTTGGAAACTTTACTGTCCCCAACTGAGATTACAGATATTATCTCAGCAGGAAATGCCCTTGTTGCGAAAGGTAAGGCCGATGTGGAATGGCCTCTAAAGGATCCAGAGTGGAATTATAATGATGATAGGGATTTCCAAAGATTAAAAGATGCTAGAGAAACACTTCTGAAGGGAATGGAATCTTGCTCTAGAAAACCGGAAAACTGGCAGAAATTTTTAAGCCTACCTCAGGAGGCTAATGAAAGACCAAACAGATTTTATGATAGACTTTGTGAGGCCGCTAGACAGTACACCAGATTGGATCCAGTAGATTTAAGAGATTCCTGTATCATTCTCAACACATTTGTTTATAATTCACTGCCAGAAATACGCAGATACTTTCTGAAACAATGTCCAGACTGGAGAAATCTCTCAGTAGATAGAATTAAGGAACTTGCAAATTATGTCTTTGACTCACGTGAGGAAGATCCAGATCACCCTAAACAGAGCATTCTGGCACCAGCGATTCCTAGTCAGCCATGTGGACACCGGAACAAGGACACTAAGGTGTGTTGTTACTGTCGTAAGGAGGGGCATGAATTGAGAGAATGTAGGACTTGGAGAAGAAATTCTAATTCTAATTACAGGCGAAATCAAAATAGAAATAGATCTTTTTGGAGGAATACAGAAAGGCAGTACCAGAATAATGGTAACCAAGACCCCCCTCAGAAGAGGACACAGGAATGATGGTGTCTTGGGGAGGAATGGAACATAGATAATGAAAGCCATATATTCCCAGATCCAGATTTTTTGAATGCACTTGTGCCAGTCCATTCACCTCCCCAGAGTAATGAACCACATGTCACCTTAAAAGTGGGGGAGACTTATTATGATTGTCTGCTAGACACAGGAGCCTCTAAATCAGTATTAGTAAGCAAACCAGATGCTGGGTGTAGACCTGTAGGATTTTTGAATGTAGTGGGAGTCTCAGGAAAGAGCCAGAGAGTGGCAAAATTGAATCCTCGCATGGTGTCTATGGGGCCCTTAACAGTGGAACATTCATTTTTACTCATGCCTGATGCCCCTGTAAATTTATTAGGTCGTGATCTCCTTTGCAAGCTTAGAGCAACCATATCTTGTGCTCCAGATGGGGCTGTCTCCTTACAATTGCCAGAGGATACTGTTCATTTATTACCAATTTTACTTACAGAAGCTCAAGGAACAGCAGGGGAGGTATCCAAAATCCCCTCTGACATTCCTGAGTCTTTATGGGCCTCATCCCCTAATGAGGTGGGGCTCCTTAAGTCTGCCATGCCTGTTACCTTTAAAGTTAAGGGGGGACCACCCCCCTCCATTCCACAGTATCCATTGTCTAGGGAAGCAATAGAAGGGATCACCCCTATAATTGAGGCTTTGAAAAGCCAGGGTATTATTATTCCATGTCATCACTCTCCATGCAATACTCCCATTTTGCCAGTTAAAAAACCCAAGCCTGGGCCAGATGGTAAACCTGTTTATCGTTTTGTGCAAGACCTTAGAGCGATTAATAATTATGTTATTCCTAGACATTCCATAGTTCCAAACCCGGCTACGATAATTTCATCGATTCCCTATGAATCTACATGTTTCACAGTGGTAGACCTTTGCTCTGCCTTTTTCTCCATACCAGTACATGAGGACTTCCAATATTTATTTGCTTTTACCTGGAAAAATAGACAGTGGACCTGGACTAGACTCCCACAGGGATTTGTAGACAGTCCCACATTATTTTCCCAAATTTTACAGCAGGATCTGGCCTCTATTACCTTTAAGGGCTCCATACTAGTACAATATGTTGATGACTTACTTTTGGCCTCTCCTAATGCTGAAATTTGTCAGGAAGATAGCCGTCACTTACTGCTGGAGCTGCACAAGAGAGGACACAAGGTTTCTAAGACAAAGGTACAATGGTGTTTGCCCCAGGTAGAATATTTAGGATTTATTTTGGCTGCTGGAACTCGCTCTGTCTCTTCTAAGCGAGTCCAGGCCATTCAACAACTCTCTGCCCCCACTACTAAGAGGCAGTTGAGAGCCATTCTGGGAGCAGCTGGGTACTGTAGACAATGGATACCCTCTTTTGGTGAAATTACTAAACCCCTCATAGCTCTTACAAAAAGTTCTGTTCCAGACAGTTTACAGTTGGATCCCCAGCATCTCTCAGCCATAAAAGAATTAAAACGGGCCTTGTTATCAGCACCTGCCCTAGGACTGCCAGATTATAGTAAGCCTTTCACTCTCTTTGTGCATGAACAAAGGGGGGTGGCTTCTGGAGTCCTGACTCAGTCACTGGGGCCTAACCAACGTCCTATAGCCTACTATTCAATTCAGCTGGACCCTGTAGCGGCTGGAGCGCCACCTTGCCTTAGAGCAGTGGCGGCCACAGCGCTTTTGGTAGAAAAAGCCTCTGATTTGGTCCTAGGTAACCCTCTAACTGTGCAATGCCCTCACGAAGTGGAGGCTCTCTTACTACGTCACAGGACACAAGCCTTTTCAGATCAAAGGCTGGCTAAGTATGAAATAACCCTGTTAGGTAATGAGAATATCACTTTAAAACGCTGCACAGTTCTTAATCCAGCAACACTACTCCCTAACTTACCATTCTCGGGGGAACCGTTGCATGACTGTGCTTCTTTAGTTGATATGGCTGAAAAACCCCGTGATGATCTTTTTGATACACCTTTAGAAAATCCTGATCTTGTCCTCTATACAGATGGTTCCTCATTTATGAGAGAGGGAACCCGTTTTACTGGAGCTGCTGTAGTTTCTGATTATGACACCCTCTGGGCAGCTTCTCTGCCTTCCCATTTTAGTGCACAGGCTGCTGAACTTGTGGCTCTTACACAGGCCTGTAATATAGCTAAAGATAAGAGTGCCACCATTTTTACTGACTCGAAATATGGCTTTGGCATATGCCACTTTATTGGTATGATTTGGCGTCAACGAGGCTTTCTAACATCCTCGGGCAAGGCTATTGCCAATGGGGACCTTATCAAGGACCTCTTAGATGCCCTAAAACTGCCTTCTTCCCTAGCCGTTGTACATTGCCCTGCCCACACAGGGAATAGTGATCCTGTTTCAAAGGGAAATGCACGAGCCGATTCTGCAGCCAAGCTTGCTGCATTAGAAGCTCCTGAACATGTATTTAACCTTTCACCTTCTGAGGATATTCCTTCCAACCTAACCTATGACGATTCTGAAGTAGAAAAGTGGAAAAAGAAATTTAAGGCGAAACAGATCAATGGCATCTGGGTGTCTCCGGAAGGTAAGCCATTTCTTCCCCGGAAATTCTACCACCAGGTATGCCTCTCTGTTCACAGAAAAGGCCATTTTGGTACACAAGGCATTGTAGACTCTATTAAGAGAACCTGGATAGCACCAGGTGTGACTAATACAGCATCTCGAATCTGCTCGGGCTGCTCCACATGTCAGTCTTATAATCAGTATGCTTTTAAGGTCAAAGCTTATGGAGGGCGTCCTCTAGCATATACACCTTTTGAGCACTTACAAATTGATTATATTACTATGCCAAAAGCAGGACATTATAAATTTTGCCTTGTTATAGTTGATCAGCTCACTCGGTGGGTGGAGGCCTTTCCCAGCCCCCGAGCCACAGCTGCCTTTGTTGCCAAAATTCTTCTTAAAGAGATAGTACCTCGTTTTGGCCCACCAGCCCGCATCGATTCTGACAAAGGCACACATTTCACTGATTCGATTTTATCCCAAATCTACTCTTTCTTGGGAGTGACTCCAAAATTCCACACGCCCTACCATCCACAAAGTTCAGGCCAAGTCGAACGTATGAATAAAGAGCTTAAGAGTATGATTGGCAAATTATGTACTGAAACCCATTTGAAATGGCCTGATGTTCTACCATTGGCATTATTCTATCTACGAAGTAGACCAAGAGGAGAACTTCATATATCTCCTTATGAAATGCTTTTTGGTCACCCTCCTATCCAAGCTAAAACTTTTTCCCCAGTTTATACATCACTGGTGGGAGGTGATACTTCTGTTGCTTCCTATATACAGGAATTACAGACCAGGCTACGTGAACTCCATGAGGCAGGAGCTGTGGTCCAGGCAGGACCATTAGACTTTTCATTGCATAACTTCAACCCAGGAGATAAAATATATGTAAAGAATTTTCAGAAAACCAGTGGAACTCAACCTGCCTGGGAAGGACCTTTTCAGGTATTATTGACAACTCCTACTGCCATTAAAATTGGTGAAAAAGACTCATGGATTCATTGCTCTCATATAAAGCCTGCACCATTCATAGGTGAAGAGATTTCAGATAGACCTGAGGTAGACGCTAAAGAGGTAAAAACCCTAAAGATAGCAACTGTTAAAGAGCAAAGAGAGTTCAGAGGAAAAAGGCAGTTCCCATTTAATAATCCCACTGATCAGTTAAATGCTTTGGGACTCAGTCTTCGTAAAGTATCAGGAGACGGAAATTGCCTTTTTAGGGCTTTAGCAGACCAGCTAGAAGGTCACTGTAGAAATCATCTCAGACACAGACAAGAAGCTGCTTCTTATATGATTAACCATAGACAAGAGTTTGAGTCTTTTATAGTAAATGACTCCCCTTTTGAAGAATATGTTGATGAATTAAAGAAATTTGGAAAGTGGGGAGGAAATGATACAATTGTAGCATTTGCTAAGCAGCATCAGCTGAATGTTGTGGTTCATCAATTAAATCAGCCTTTATTGAAAATCAGTGGCACAGACAAAACTGATGCTAGTGAACTCCACATTTTCTACCATAAAGAACATTATGACAGCATTAGGAAGATCAATGACAATTCAGAAACCCCTGCCACTTTGGCATGCAGAGAATTGGGGAACCAGTTAAAACAATGTGGCATACCCCAAACTCTAGCAGCTTAAATACCTTAAAATTTAACAAGCATTTCCTTCCACAGGCAAAAGCACTGAAGCACATGGCCTAGTTTTCTGGCCCACCTCAATTTCTCCCACCCTTTTCCCTACCCTATACCTATTTTTTTTTTTTTATCCTTTTTGCTTTTTGTTTTGTTTTGACTTTTGAAAGGCACTGAAAAGACCTGGAATTCACCACACCTTTAAATTCTTTAAGAGCACAAAAGGGTGCTTAGCGAATCTTTTGCCTTTTATTTTTGGTTTTTGGTTTTGCTTTGTTTTTTTTTTTTTTTTTTTTTTTTACTTTTGTTTCTTTTGCTTTTCTTTAAAAACCCGATTTTGTAAACTAAGTGACTTTTCAAAGGCATTTTAAGTATATGCTATTGAATATTGAATCTTGCTTATTGAAGTCTTATTTCTTTTTGATGAATTAATCACCACTTTAAGTATCTGCTACTGTTATACTAGAGAATTCATGTATAAGATGATGTGGTCTAATTGCTAAAAGAAGATTATGTAACAATGTCTAATATAATCAGCTATTTACATTCGTTTATTATTTATATGTCATTATACTCTGGGTATGGTTTGGAATTATTGTATATATCACTAATATATTCTCAGTTATGCAGCATAGCACACATTTTTACCATCATATTGTCTTTGGTGAAATTAATGAGATTTCAGAAATATGGAAACTTATCATTTCAGAGACTAACTTGCTGTGAACTCTGATGCAGGCCCTGGAGAGAATGTATGTGCAACAAAAGGAGAGACAGGTATACGTAAGTCCATGGTTTGCTTATGATGGTGACTATGTAGAGCACAATTACTAGGCACAGTCCAGTATTCATCCTCTCTCCCTCCTAATTTAACCTAATTTAACTGAACTTATTTATCTTTTTATCTCAGTTGAATTCACCTGTGGCCTAGCACAATCACTGGCTGTCTCAGAACCATGAGATATGGTATGATAACCTTTCCATAACATTTTCAGGTGTCATGAACACATACTAAATTTGGCTTTGATCCAGACACATGGTGGTAAAAAGTGTTACACATTGCATAACTACCTCAACCCTCTATTACAAGTCTAACCATATAAAGGAGGGAATGTAATGGAATTTATTAATTTGATCATTGACAATGCTATGCTAAGGTTTTAAAAATACAGCAATTCAAACAGTTAAAGAAGATAATCCAGCTTTCCAGACCAGAGTCCAGAATCCAGACCAGAATCCAGAATCCAGACCAGAGTCCAGTTTCCTCCTGATGACATCTTACCACTTCAAGAAGACAAGAGAACTCAGAGACTTTATATGAACTGTTTTGCTTTATTAGCTTTTACTATCTCCTTTCTGTTATATACTATCTGTAACATGTACTCTCTGCAGAGGCTCTCCCTTTGCAAGACTAATGTCAAAGCGTCGGTTCATGAGGAAAAAAAAAAAAAATCGCCCCTCTGGACAAAAACTTTCCTCTCTTCCTTTTCTGTATTGTTGTTCGCATATTATTAGTCAGCAAAAGTTATTATGTTCTTTTTACTGTTCCATCAAGGAAACATTCCGTTTCTTGAGGAAGCAAAGGGGGGAAATGTGGTAAAATATGAAAGTTTTTAACAGTCGGTTAGGATAACTGAAAGACGCCAGTTTTTCAAGGACCACCCTTTTGGGGAGGAGATGAACAGTCTGCCTGCTGCGCATGTCAGACTGCCTGCCGGGTAGTCCGCCTGCTGCGCATGTCAGACTGCCTGCCAGGTACAGTGCGCCTGCTGCGCATGTCAGACTGCCTGCCGGGTTTTTTGGGACTTCCGGGGTGGAGAGAAGGAGAGTAGCCTTTTTTGCCGGCTTGGCGGGACGCCGGGCGGCGCGGCACAGACGGTCTGACTCACTCCAAAGGTGGCCTAAATCGGTTTGGTGAGTTTTTATAAGGAATATAGACTAAGCCTAGATTTAAGACGATTTGTACTGTATTTCTGTTTTCCTATCCTTCTAATCAACAACACCTTATATACAATAAAGGCTCTATCTAGAAAACCAGAAGCTTCTTCCATTTACTAGTCTGGGAGATGAGTTAAGGGAAGGGTTAAGTAGGGGAGATTTATGATCTAATATCCAATTTTAAATCTCACAGACCTTTATCAGAGAAATTTAAAAATTTAAATTATTAAATATTTTTTATATTTATTGTTTATAGTACCTTTTAGCAAAATGTAGTTTCCCTGATTATTCCATTTAATTAGGTTTATTTTTGCTTTTACTTTGTGTGAGATCATGATTGCTAGACCTGTCTTTTTTGTTTCAACTGAAACACAATAGATTCTGTTCAAGCCCTTTATTTTAACTGTGTATGTCTTTCTGTTTTAGGTGTGTCTCTGATCAACAACACATTGTTGGATTCTGGTTTCTAAGCTATTTTCCTATTTGTTTTCATGTTATGGGTGAGATCATTTCATTCACATTCACAGTTTTGATTACTAACTGTATATTTTCTTCCATCATATTTTCTTCTGTTTATTCTTCTTTCTTTTTATCCCTTTACTTCTCAAAAGTTGCTTTGCTTCTGACCACTCCATTTGTTAATCTGCCCTCCCTTTTATAATTTATTCCTATCCTATCTCTTGTCCCCCTCACTTTTCATTTACCTATTGATTAAAATAGATTTCCATACCCAAATGAGTGTTTATCTATGTGTTTATATGTATACGTATGTATATGTGGTCATTGCTTGCCCCACCCCTATTTCCCCTTCCACTATAAAAGTTAATTTCAAAATTTTCCCCATTCTGCTTCTCCTTTTCCCTTTCTCCCAATACATTCTTCCTTGTCATCCTTTCATTGCTTTTAGAGATATTCCAACATAATTAACTTACATCTGTCCCTTTTAACTGCCCAATTAATGTTAAATTTATTAGAAATTATATGTAATATCATATATGTAAATATATACATATATATAATCTTCCCATAAAGAAATGAAAACACTTTAACTTTATTAAGTCCTTTATGATGGCTCTATTTTTACTTTTTAATGGTTCTCTTGTGTTTGAATGTCAAATTTTCTATTCAACTCTGATCTTTTCAGGAATGGTTGAAAGTCCTTTATTTCATTCAGTATTCATTTTTCCCCATGAAGGATTATACTCTACCATCTTGGTTCTGATTCTCATCCTTTTCAGTTTTTATACTATTAATTTTATTTTCTTCTTCCTTTTTAAAATGGCTTATTTATTTTATTTTTCACAAAATTAGCTCCTGGTTTTATTGATTAGTTCAATTTTTTAACTTGCAGTTTTATTAATCTTTCCTTTGAAGGATTTCCATTTTGGTGTTTAATTAAGGATATTAATTTTGTCATTTTCCAGGTTTTATTTTTAATTGCATGACATTCATTGATATGCTTTTTATTTGTTTCTTTTTTGTTTTGTTTTGTGGGGCAATGAGGGTTAAGGCCCAGGGTCACACAGCTAATTAAGTGTCAAGTGTCAGGCCGGATTTGAACTCAGGTTCTCCTGAATCCAGGGTTGGTGCTTTATCCACTGTGCCACCTAGCTGGCCCTCTTTGTTTTTTGATGTAAACATTTAAAGATATAAATTTTCTCATTTGAATATCTTTGCCTGCATCCCACAAATTTTGTTTTTTTGTTTTTTGGGGGTTTTTTTGCAGGGCAATGAGGGTTAAGTGACTTGCTCAGGGTCACACAGCTAGTTAAGTGTCAAGTGTCTGAGGCTGGATTTGAACTCAGGTCCTCCTGAATCCCAGGCCAGTGCTTTATCCACTGTGCCACCTAGCTGCCCCCATCCCACAAAGTTTGGTATGCTGTCTCATCATTGTGATTGTTTTTAATGAAATTATTTTTATTTCTATGTTTCAAGTTATTTTTCATCTATGTTTCAAGTTGTTTTATAGTCTGAGAAGGGTGTATTTACTATTTTTGCTTTTCTAAATTTGCTTATGAGGATATTGTGCCCTAATGCATGGTTAATTTTTGTAAATATGACATGTGCAGCTGAGAAAAATATGTTGCTTTCTATCATCATTTGATTTTTTTCCAGAGATCTATCATTTTTGCTTTTCTAAAATTCTATTCATCTCCTTAACTTTTTTTCTTATTTATTTAATGGATAGAGTTATTTGGTTTTTAAAGGGGAAAATTGAGGTCCTCTAGTAGCATAATGCTGCTGTCTATTTCTTCCCATATTTAATTTAACTTTTCCCTTCAGAATTTGGATGCTATGCCATTTGATCCATTTAGGTTTACTACCTAAGGTTTTACTTTCTTCAGTATATTGTATGCTTCTTTTTCAAATCTTTTGATTCTCTTTTCATAGTTTTCTGTCATTTTTCTCATTTCTTTTTTTTTCAATTTTTTCTCTACTTCTCTTATTTGTTTTAATTTTTCTTTTTTTTTCTTTTCCAAGAATTCTTTTTGGGCTTGTAGCTAATTCACACTGTGTTTTTTTCCCTTTGCAGCTTTGATTCTAACTCTTTTGACATTGTTTTCTTCTTCTGAGTTTGTGTCTTGGTCTTCCCTGTCACTATGCTAGCTTTTGTGGTCAGGTTCTATTTTTTTCTTCTTTCTCATTCTTTCCAGCCTTTTTCTTGACTTTTAATGTTAAAGTTGGGTTTTATTCCTGATGGTCAGGGGATGGTCCAACCTTCAGGTTCTCTGTGCTACTATTTTCAGAACTCATTTTCCTTTTCTGTAAGTTTTTGGTGCTTCCAAAGTGGTATAATCCAAGGAAATTCATGGTAACTGCTCTCCTGTCCTGCACTCTGGGGATTAATAAGAAATGGTCCTTGCTTCAACAACTGCTAGGACTTTTCTTGGCCCTGAAACTGAGAGAAGGGATTTTGCTCACTTGTGGCAACAAGTACAAGTGATCCTTTTCATCCTGGAGCTGTGACCTGATATTATGTATCAGCAATACAACAGGGTTCTGCACCTAGTACCAGCAAAGAATCCTCTGTAATCTCTCTCTGGCAAGTTGACTGACCTCCTTACCACCTCTGTGCTGAGAGCCCCAAAAGCTGCTGCTGCCTTTGTTGCAACAGCCTCAAAGTCCAGCTGCTGGTGTTGCTTCTGCATATACTCCCAGTTTTCCCCAATGTCACACACCTCTTAGACTGATCTCTTATGTTGTTTTAGGATTGAAGAATGTCTCACTTTGACCTTTTGTTAGCTCTGCCACTTCAGAATTCTATTTGAGATTTTTTTTTCAGGGCAATGAGGGTTAAGTGACTTGCCCTGGGTCACACAGCTAGTAGGTGTTAAGTGTCTGATGCCAGATTTGAACTCAGGTCCTCCTGAATCCAGGGCCAGTGCTTTATCCACTATGCCACCTAGCTGCCCCTGCAACATTATTTTAAAGTAGTTTAGAGGGGAATGTTGAGGGAGTTTGACTGGGTTGTTGCTTCTCCTCAGTCATTAAGAAATTTCAGGATTTTAGAGATGGAAGGGAAATTAGATATCATCTAGTTTAATCCTCATCTTTCCCCTTTCAGCTTTTGAGACATTTTAAAAGCATAAAGTTGCCCAGAGTTAGCTGATATAAGCATCTGGGTCTATGGCACTTCATTGGGTATCACATGACATCTTAATAAAAGCACATTTATACTCTAAAAACCTCAGTCTCTGATGTGCTGTTACAGGAAATGTAAGTGGGATTTAACAAAAAGAGGTCAGGAACAACAGCTGGACCCTAACTTATGTGTATGAAGCTACCCTAATTAAAGACATTCAGGACTTGATTTTTTAATATATCTCAAAAGGGGGAAAAATGTAAAAGAATGTACAAGAACATGGGTAAAATTTATACTCGCAAAAGGCAAGCAGAGAGATAACTGGAACTAATAGTCCTTATGTTTACCTTCTCAAATTTTAAACATGTTTATGGAAATCACCAGTGAATATGTTGAGATGTCTCAAATGAAAATATAAGAGAAGATCAGGAAGACTTTCATGGGTAATTTTCCAAAGCAGGTTACATTTTTATAGTCAGAAAATTTAGTGAGAGGCAAAAATATTTTTTTAAAAAAATAAGAGAATGCAAATAAAATTTGCCGATTGCAAAAAAAAAATAACTAAGTAGAGCAATGCACAATTTTAAAACTCTTCTCCAACAAATTATCATCAATGTATATAGTAAGGTAAAAGCAGATGCAATCCAAAGATAATTATTTTCCAAAGTTTTCTTTTCTTTTGTTTTCTCTCATCTCCTCCTTTCCCCTCCCATGCTTTTCTCATCTCTTTATTTTTTCATACTAGGTCTCTCTATTTCACCTTGAACAAGGTACAGTAATTCATAGCTTGATCTCAATGCTGATCAGTACAGAAGTTTTAACTTGTTCTGGTTTTCTACCTTAAGTTGATTCTTTCCTCTTTAGGTAGCCTGATGACCTTCAGCTCCTGGAAGTTCAAATGATATGCTAGCCTAGTAGTCTGAATTACAGGCATATGCCTCCAAGCCTAGGTCAGAAATGTTCTTATTACCAATACCAAGCAATAATTAACAATATGGGTAACATAGTCTAGTTTTTGTTTGTTTGTTTGTTTTAATTTTTGGTGAGGCAATTGGGGTTAAGTGACTTGCCTAAGGTCACACAGCTAATAATTGTTAAGTGTCTGAGGCCGGATTTGAACACAGGTCCTCCTGAATCCAGGGCCGGTGCTCTATCCACTGCACCACCTAGCTGCCCCTGTTTCTTTGTTTTTAAGAGACCTTGTTTGAGTTACATTTGTATATTGGCTCCCCAAGTTAAAAAAAACTATGTGACCTTGGCAAGTCACTCAATCTTTCTTTATTTTCTTCATCTATCAAACAAAGAAGGAGAGGGTTGGGTCAAAAATCCTCTGACTCCCTCTGGCTCTAAATTTTTGATCCTATGACATCACTATCATAGGGAATGCCCTGCACACAGTCTCAATGAAATAATGAGGATTTTCTACTTATGATAAGACTTTCTATATGCTTCTGTTTCTGCATAGTATTGCACAATCTGTTTTGAACCCCAGAATACTGCAGGAAAGACCTGTTCAGTGACCTTCATGGTTATTCTGAGAAGGTCTAGGAAATCATATAGGAAAAAATGACTGGAGAATCCTTATTGCTTAGATTATGATATGCAGTTGGATGGGCAGTTCCCCATGTTATTCCATCAGTACATATAGCTATATGGGCAGAAATTGCAGATGGACAATGATGTAGGCCCAGAATAGAATAGGAGGAGGGCAATCTGAATTGTATTTGGAAAATTTGTAGCATTTGTAGTGATCCCAAGCTGCTCTATGATGCCAAAACCTATTTTTTAAACATGAATATTCTCCCAGTGATGTTGCATAGGTATGAATCATGTAACACTATTCTCAGAAGGTTTAAAATTGCAAGTGACCCAAATGGCAATGGGAAGACACATGGTAGGTGTCAGGAGACTACAACAGATTCACAGTGATGACTTATGGAACAGAAGTGCAGAAAAGGCAAAATCAGGAACCTGCATGACCAGAGAAGCAGATTTCCTAATCAGGTAGTGAGGGGAAGTAAAAACAGATGGACAGACTGAGTACTGATAGCCATAAAAATATTAAAAGACCCATAGGTTTGCCTCTAGTACACTTTGTAAACAACCACTGTAGAATTTATTGAAATATACAAACATGGAATCACAAAGGATGTAAAGGATAAGTATCTATGCTTAAAGAGGAAGAACTCATACTGATAACATCACAGACACATCAAAGTACCAAAATATAAAATATATATTTTTACATAGGTATGGTGGTTTTAGTAAAAGATCAATATATGCCAGCAGTGGAATATGGAAGCCAAAAAAAGTTAATGGCCTCTGAACCTGAATGAATAAAAGTCTAGTGCACTGATTATGAGAGGTGAACATTCAATGCTACTTTGCACCTGTCAGACCAAATCTGGTGTATTGTATCCAGTTCTGCACACAGTATTTTTAAAGGGCTATTGGCAAGCAAAAACATATCTAGAAGATGTTAACCAGGATGTTAGAGGACTTCAAGCTAATTAAGTCATGAAATAATTTGATGAATTTAAACAGGGTAAAGAAAAGACAGAGAAGGCATGATTATTGTCTTCAAATTTCTGAAGGAATGTGATATAGAAGATGGGTTAGACTTACTCTTCTTCCCTGTTAGGGTATAATTAAGAATAATGAATGAGAGTTAGAGGGAGGAAAGTTTCAGTATAAGAAATAATTTCAATATGGGAAATAATTTGAGCTGTTGATTAGTGGAGCAGGTAGTCTTCTGAACTAGTCAGTTGCAACAATAACTGATTTGGGGAGGTGAACATTCAGAGATTTTTCAGAGGGCATTGCACTTATAGGTTGTATGAGATGGTCTCTGAAATCACTTTTAATCCCAATATCCTATGATTATCCTGATGTTAGGTCAATGAGATTGTCTTCATATATTGAGGACAGTACTTTCATACAACACAATAAATATTATGCATTAGCTATGTATAGAAAACAGCATGAGCTATAGAGAGAAATAGTTTTGGTAAGACATGGTCACTCCCCTCAAAGAATTGTCGACCTAGTCAATGGTAATATACCAACAAAGATATCACATAGTGACGTACACATAAAGGGTGTTGATCAGGGGAGGCCCAAATCTGCATAATCAATAAATGTTTCACTGATTAGGTTTCAAAAACGTGAACTGCCATGTGAGAACTGGTTGACTGAGGTGAAGGAGATCAGATGCTCACGGAAAGAGCTGCCCCTCCCATGTGATTTCATAAAAATGACTGTATAACTATGTGTGTCCTTCCTAAATGATTTCTTTTCTTTTCTTTTCTTTTTAACTAGATAGACCACACAACAGGTTGGAGTTGATGGGGATTTTTCTTGCCATTGCCACCTAGCAGTGATACACATTCACTCACACACATACATATATTTATACGTATATTTGCATATGTATATATGAGTGTATTTATGT
This sequence comes from Dromiciops gliroides, assembly GCF_019393635.1. Lineage (NCBI taxonomy): Eukaryota > Metazoa > Chordata > Mammalia > Microbiotheria > Microbiotheriidae > Dromiciops > Dromiciops gliroides. The sequence goes on along the minus strand of NC_057862.1, from coordinate 381,651,246 downwards.
ATGTTTATATGTGTGTATAATTGAATTCAATCTGAACTTAATAAATATAAAATAAAATGGGCATTTCTATATACATAGTAGAACAGAAAGAGGATTTTACATGAAACCACAGGTCTCTTATGAACAGCTTACTTTTCAAGTTTGTAATAAATTCAATTTGTAGTTTTCAAAGCTGTCCTCTTTGTCAGTGCTTATTTCTTTCCTTCCTTCTGTTTTTTTCTGCATAAAATGATACTTCAATGAAACTCTTTCTTTCTTCCTCCCTTTCTCTTTTCCTCCTTCCCTCCCTCTTTTCCTTCCTTCCTTCCCTCTCCTATCTTCTCACTTGCTCTTCTCTCCTTTCCCTCTCCCCTTCATCTCCCTTCTCTCCTCTTTCCTTCCTCCTTTTCCTCCCTCCTTCCCTTTTCATTACTTTCTTCTCTGTGTCTCTTCCATTTCCTTCCTTCTTTATCCTTTCCTCTATCCCTTTGCTCCCTTCACTCTCTCCTCTTCCTGTTCCTCATTTTCTTCTCTCTTGCCCTCCCTCTCTTCCTTTTATACTTTCCCTTTCTTTAGTATTCATTTCTCCCTCCCTTCCTCTCTCATTCATCTCTTTTATACCCTCTCTACTACATCTTTAGGGCTAGCTGCCTTGCCTTCTGACCTTTCCCATTGGGAAACAAAATTTTTAAAGGTCTTGTAACAAATATGCATAAACAATCAAAGCAAATTCCTGTGTTATATCTAAAAATTTATGTCTTATTCAGCATCTATAATCCACCAGTGATGATGATTTAAAAGAGAAACAAGTGTAAACCCACTAAGGGAATTTATGGGCCTCAAACCCCAGGCACCTTTTTTAAATTTGTTTTTCTAAGCAAAAAGAATCTAGATATGTTAGGTAAACTTTCACAATAACTAGTGTTACCTTATTTATAATTATGAGAAAGAGAATTCTTTAGTTCAAGCATTTGGGCCCCAAACCCACTAAAGAGAGATTTCAATGAATCAAAGATTTATCAAACACCTACTATATGCCAAGCACTATCCATATGAAAAAGGGCAAAAAATAGTCCTTTCCCTAAGGTAGCTTACAATGAAATATGTTGTTCAGCTGTTGTCAGTCCTGTCTGACTCTTTGTGACCCCATTTGGGGTTTTCTTTCAATGACACTGGAGTGGTTTGCCCTTTCCTTCTCCAGCTCATTTTTATTGATGAAGAAACTGAGTGAAATGGGGTTAAGTAACTTGACCAGGGTCATATTGCTAATAACTATCTGAGGCAGGATTTGAACTCATGAAGATGAATCTTCTTGAATCCAGGCCCAGTATTCTATCCAATGTGCCACCTAGCTGCCAAATGGAAGAGCCAACATGCAAAAAAATATATACAAAATAAGCTTTTATAGGATAAATAAGATGTAATTAACAGAGGAATGACATTGGAATAAAGAGGGGTTGGGGAATGTGTCCTGAAGAAGGTGAAGATTTAGTTAAAACACAAGGAAAACCAGGGAGATCAATGGTCAGGGAAGAGGAGGTTGAGCATTCTAAGCATGGGAAACAGCCAAAGAAAATGTCCAAAGATGAGAGATAGAGTATCTATTTGTGGAATAGCCAGGAGATCAGTGTCATTGGATCAAGGTGTCTTTAACAGGGACTAAGATGTAAGAAGACTGGAAAGATAGGAGGGGGTTAGCTTATAAAGAGCTTTGCATGTTAAACAGTATATTTTGTATTTAGTCCCTGACAAAATATGTAATCACTCAAGTTTGTTGAATGGGACAGGGGAGGGGGGCGGGGGGGGCATGGTTGGATCTATGCTTTCGTTTTGTTTTTTTGTTTTGTTTTGTTTTTGCGGGGCAATGGGGGTTAAGTTGACTTGCCCAGGGTCACACAGCTAGTAAGTGTTAAGTGTCTGAGGCCGGATTTGAACTCAGGTCCTCCTGAATTCAGGGCTGGTGTTTTATCTACTGCACCACCTAGCTGCCCCTGGATCTATGCTTTAGTACAGTCACTTTAGTGGCTAAATGGAGAATGAATTGGAGTGAGAAAAGACTGTAGGCATCTAGACCCACCATCAATGTATTACAATAATGAAGATGTGCATTAGAATGATGTCAGTATTTGAGGAGAAAAGGGGGTATATTAAAGAGGTTTTGTAAGGGTGAAATCAACAGTCTTTGGCCATAGATTGGCTATGAAGAGGGAGAGATAGTGAGAATCTAGGATGACTCCTAGGTTTTGAGCCTGTGAGACAAAGACAATGATGTTACACTCTGTAGTAATTGGGAAGGTAGAAGGGTGGGAGGGTTTGGGGAAAAGATAATGAGTTCTGTTTTGGACATGGTGAGTTTAAAATGGCTACTAGACATCATTTGAGGTGACCAAAAGGCAGTTGGAGGTCAGGAGAGAGTTTGGGGAAGGGTAGCTTAATTTAAGAACCATTAGCATAGACATGATAATTAAATCCATGGGAGCTGATGAGATCACTAAGGAAAGTAATATAGAGAGAGAAGAGAAAAGTTCCCAGAATAGAACCATGAGGACTAACATTAGAAAGTATGATCAGGAAAAAGATGCAGCAAAGGAGACAGAAAAGGAATCAGCAGATAGGTAGAAGAACCAAGAAAGAATGGTGTGTTGAAAACCTAGAGGGAAGATGGTATCAAGGAGGAGATAATTATCAACAGTGTTCAAAGGCTGCAGGGAGATCAAGGAAAATGAGAATAAGATTTCTTTAATGTTACTTCCTTATCAATATGTTCCTTGGACAAGGAAGAAAAAAATTGATATAACCCTTGCAGCTAGAAAACTGTACAAACATCAGCACTCTGTGTGTGTGTGTGTGTGTGTGTGTGTGTGTGTGTGTGTGTGTGTGTATGTGTAGGGAAGTAGGAGATCTGGACCTTGCTAACTCTGCTAACTCTTCCCCACTATTGTTATAAGTTTCTTGGGCAGTATATATTCAGTAATAGGCATGCCTATACAATAGTCCCCAAAGTGTCTGTCTTCCTTAGGGCAATCTAATGAACATTTTGAGGGCTTTATGTGTTCATGGGCTCCTGTGAGTTCTTTGCACTTATGTATTTTCCTTGATATACCAAATAAAGGCTGTCCCATACTCAATATCCATATTTTACCATGAATGTCATTATGGGAGTTCAGGACCCTGTTATCCACATTTATAGAAACCTAAAAATGAATTAAATTGTATTTTGGAAATTTCCTAGGAATAAAACTTGGGAAGGGGCAATAAAAAACATAAATCTTCCCCATTTGGAGAGGGTCCTAGGCAGACTAGGTTCATATGTGCTCAAAGTCATTGAAAGACTCACAGCTACAAATAACATAAAAATTTAAGAAATGGCCCCTACTCTTAAGGAATGTAAATGCTAAAGAAATTATCTTCAGAATTCTTATTATGCTAATCTCAGCTCTAAATAGACTGTATATTTCTGTTTTTTATCCATAACATTTCTGCCAGATTAATAGGGTTTTTCAAGATGTTAATGGATTGATTTCAGCATAATTGTAACTATATTAATTCAGTGCAATTACCTCTCAGTAAAATTTAAATGAAGTTAAATTGGAGAAATTAGAAATATTTGAAATCTTTAACTCGAAGCCTGAAGGCATTGTAACTTTGTCTGTTCTCATCTTAAGGCATCTCCACTCTGGGTAAGGAAATACTGCAAGCACCTTTTTCTCAGTTTTATGATTTGCAAATGCTATCAGTACTTTTAGAAAGTCTCTTCAATAGAAGTATGGGTAGGAGGGTTGGGGGGGTTCCATGTTTTATACAAACATGCTCAATTGAAATATCCTATTAGATAAGGATTCCTAGAATTCCAAAATGTTAAATCCTTAGAAGAGAATGTTAGAGTATAGAACATCAGATTTTGTAACTGAAAGGGGTGCTTAAGAATGTTTGTCCTTAGATTAATAGAATTGGAGGGACATTAGAGTTCATGTAATATAAGCTCCCATTTTACAGATAAAGAAAATGAGACTAGAAGAAAACTTGTTAGTAGTAAAGTGAGAACTTGAATTTCATATCCAATACTATTTAAACTACAGCAGGCTGCCTCTCTGGTTAATAGATACTCAGAGATTCTATGAGGAAGGTAATCTGAGGTTATTCTTAGGTTCCTGAGATGGTATCGAAAGATCTATACAATGAGCAATATTTTGCCATAGTGGCCTAAATAATGGGTAGGGTTGGTTATCAAGGAAGCTACGTTGCAGAGTGGATAGAATATTGGACCTGGAGCCAAGAAGACATAAGTTCAAATCCAGCCTCTGATATTTACTAGCTGTATGACCCTGGACAAGTCATTAAACCTGTTTCTTCAACTGTAAAATGGGGATAATAATAGTATGTACTTCAAAGGGTTGTTGTGTGAATCAAATGAGTTAGTATTTTTAAAGAGTTTAGCACAATATCTGTCATATGGTAGGTATTTAATAAATGGTTATATATTTCCCCTTCTGCTCAGTGGTGAGAACATTTTCTGACTAGGGTGGAAAGTTCAAGAAGGTAACTCCAGTTCCAAGTTCCAGTGATTCATAGGAAATTGATCTGGAGCTGAGCCTTATGTCATATTTAGGATTTAAATACATTAAAAAGGAGGATAGCATTCCAGGTAGGGGAATGTAGTGAGCATAAGTATAGAAGTAAAAAATATTTAGGGCTCATATGGGAGGCAATTAATTGATAAATTAGGATCAGAACATGGATTTATGTGTCAATACAGTAAGAGAAATATCTGGAGAGAAAGATTTGAGCCAGATTGTATTCCAGACTTAGTAGTGGCAACTTTATCCTTTAAGTATAAGGAAGTTTTTGGAAATGGTGAGAGTCAGGTGAATAATTATAATTGTTATTCTATGTCATCTATTTGCAAAACTATGGAACTGGTCAAGTGGAAATAACTATAAATCCCTTGAGTGAAGACACCATGACTTTATCTCTAAATCCCCTATGACCTTGTATACACTAATAACTAATACATTAATAATACAGGCTTAATGAATGCCTAAATGAATGGTGTTCTGTGAGGGAGCTGACTCTGGGTTAGCCATTATTTGAGGGTTGTCACATGAAAGTTCGATGTTCTTTTGGCTACTGAAGGAAGAACTAGGCGAACCGTATAGAGATTACAGTGAGGTAGATTCTAGATGAAAGAAAAGAAAAACAATGTTCGAACAAGTAGAACAAGTCAAAAGTGGAACAGGCTGCCTCAAGAGATATTGAGTTCCCAAACACTGAAGAACTACAAACACAGTCTGGCTGACCACTTAGAAGAGGTGTTATTCGATGAATTCCTACTGAGTTATGGATTTAACTAGCTGCCCTCTAAGGCCCCTTACAGTCCTGAGAGTCTGTGATTCTGGGTGAATTCTCCACTGCCAAACAGAGCCTCAAAGCTCAAGAAGAGGCAATGAATGGGACTTGGCTTCCATTTGTTCAGCTTTCTCAGTGAAGCGTTAACTGATCAGGATTTGTAAAGTGCAATTTCCTTATTGTGTTTAAATCTAAGATCTTCTGCGGGCCCTGGATGTACTAACAAATGAAAGTTTCTGCTTAAAAAAAAATGAAAGTTTTGCCTCTTAACACAAGGAAATAGTTTGAGGCTATGTTTTAATTAAAATGAATATCTGCGCTATCTTAATGTTATTGCCAGTTAAGTGTAGCAGGGTGATTTAGAGTTCTATAACACAATTATACTCTGGTAATGAAGCTCTGCAGAATTATCCCTAGAATTTAGAATGCAGAGGGGAGCAGTAGTTCTCATTTGTAACCATGTTACGGCCTTTATTGTTACAGTACTTTCTGTTTTCTTCAAAGATTAACTCAATCGTATTTAAGTCTCTGCTTACATTAAAGAGAGATAGAGAATGGGCAAAGAGAGCTGTTTTACTGTCCCTGCAGCAGTTCTTAACGCTTGGCTCTGAAGAGGAAATAGCAGGGAAATTAAACTATAGCATTACCCTTGCTATTATTCTCTATCTCATCTTCCTGGCTATGTTACCCTCAGGCCAGGTCCCATTGCTTCTACTCATCTTTGATCAGAGAATTGCATGTATGTTTCACATGGGAGGATCTGGAAAGTGACCCAAGCATGACAAGAGGTTGAAACATAAAGCAATGTATGAAGAGGGGAACTGTTCAAAATGAGAAGGGTCATGGTTCTACAGTATTCCCTGTTCAGAACAAATCTGCAGTATTTTATTTAGATTTTGAAACCATATTTTAGAGATATACTGAATAGTTGCAAAACTGAAGTATGGACAGGGTGGGAAGTATAATGAGCATCATCATATCCCAGAGCTAGATCTTCTAACTCCAATTCAGTACTATTTCTGCTATACCATGATGGTAACTTGAATCACAGTTTCAATAGTAAGTTTGTTCTTTCCTTGTTTCCTAGTCTACTAAAGAAAAAGATAAAAATGGTGGCAGCTAGGTGGTGCAATGGATAAAGCACCAACCCTGGATTCAGGAGGACCTGTGTTCAAATCCAACATCAGACATTGGACACTTACTAGCTGTGTGACCGTGGGCAAGTCACTTACCCCTCATTGCCCCCCCAAAAAGAAAGAAAAAGATAAAAAGACCAACAACAATAAACATTTCTTGTGTACTTACTATATGTCAGGCACTGTACTAAGTGTTTTACAAAATATCTCATTTGATCCCTATAACAACCCTGGAAGGTAGGTGTTATTATTATCCCCATTTTACAGCTACAGAAACTGAGGAAGACAGCAGTTAAGTTACTCATCCAGGGTCACAAACTAATAAATATCTGAAGTGGGATTTGAAATCCTCAATCATTGGGTCCCTCATTGGTCCCACAGACTTTATCCCCACCTGCAAGAGAGTTCCTTAGCTCAAGACATCGAGTTGTGAATTATTGTAATGAATAGTTTTTGAGGAGGTTTCATTCTTTATGAATATCTTTGAAAGTTTCCTTTGAAAGTTTCTACCAGTTTTCCACCTTTCTCCTGCTTGTATCATAGACTCAATTAGGTAACTTTGGTTAATGCTACTCAGATGCTTACCTATACTTTATCTCATGTACTGCCTTCATGTCTTAGACTCCATGTAATTTCACAATCATGTCACTGCATTACCATCTTTAGATTAACTGATTTTTGGTCTCAATACTATGTTCATATTTCTGGTCTTTGTATGACTGTTTGATTCTGCCAGAAATTCTGATCCAGAGTTTTCTTGGTTTGACTACCTAGAACTTACAGCATATGCTAATGCAGATTTGAAAACACCATTAAATCCACAAAGGGGTTGATAATTTTCTCTCAGAATGGGCCATTCACCCATCCATCCATCCATCCATCCATCCATCCATCCATCTATCCATCCATCCATCCATCTAGTTTGCTTATCCATGTTTGCTTCTAGTTTCTATTTCTATGTGCTCAATTCTGAGCTATTCTTCACACACACACACACACACACACACACACACATCCAATACAAATCAAGGGATAGCCTTAAAAAACATTAAAAACAATGGCAAATGCTACACTTTATTTTATAGACCTCAGGAGCATTGAGGAAACCAGACATAAAAAGGGACTTGATGGAATGGATAGAGATCTAGAATGGGACTCAGGAATGCAAAATATGGGATAGAACTTAGAGCTGGATTAGGCAATGGGAATTATTAAATCTAACACCATCATTTTATATTTTGTTTTTGTTTTTGTGGGGCAATGAGGGTTAAGTGACTTGCCCAGGGTCACACAGCTAGTAAGTGTCAAGTGTCTGAGGCTGGATTTGAACTCAGGTCTTCCTGAATCCAGTGCAAGTGCTTTATCCACTGTGCCACCTAGCTGCCCCCAAACACCCTCATTTTAGATATGAAAAAGGAGGCTCATGAAGGCTAAACTTGGGTTCTATATCTAGATGCATTATTAACAAACTATGTAACTTTGGGAAGGTCAATTAATCTCTTTGGGTTTCAGTTTCACCAATGTAATAATAATAACTATAACACAGCAGTAATTATATTGAGAGTGAGTTGCAAAATACTTTGTATATATTATCTCATTTCACCCTCATGCCAACCAGGTGAGGTTTTTTTTAACATATTCTTAATTTCAAGATGAGATAACTAAAGTCTGAAAACATGAAAAAATTCACCTAAAGTTACAGATTTAATAAACAACAGATACAAGACCCAGCATTTTTTACTTCATATACAGCTTTCTTTCTACTATGCCACACTAACTAGATAATTTCCAAGCTTCATTTTAGTTTTAACAATATATAGCTAACTCATTATCTATTCTATAACATACATTTTTCAGACATTTCTGAAACAGACATTCTAAATGTTACAAAAATAGTAAATCTATATATATTAGTTTTAGTTCCAAACCTGTTGCTGATAATAATAAAACTTTACATCAATATAACACTCTTAAGTTTTACAAAGTAACCTGTGAGCCCTCTGTCCATGAGAATACCATGCAGCTCCTCTTTAATACACACATACATACAGACACATATGCATTATAAAGATATATATGTATAATATATAATGCACACATCTGTATGTATAGATATAGATCTAGCTAGTGTAAGGGCCAAATTTAGTATGGGAAGAGTTAATTGGGTGCCTCGCCTTAATATTGGGGTAAGAAAGGAAATTAACAACCTCTTTCAAAAACACAAAACAGGTTTTATTAATGGAAACACAAGTGAGATTAAGAGAGCTAGAGACAATGAGAAAGAATTTAAATCCCTGGCATAAAAAGGCCCCAGGCATCCCAAACCTGCCTCCAGACCAGCTTAGCTCCAAAGAGCTACCTTTGCCTCAAAAACACAAACTCACCACCACCTGAAATATGTAACTCTAAGGAGAATTAGCTTGTGGTCTTTTCTGTTTTGGTCCAAAGGTCAACCGCAAGCAACTCCCCTAACTGTCTACCTTCCTTCCCCATTTCTCTCAGAACACTCTCCTCTTCCTCTAACTGCCTCCAACTGTCTCTCCCACAGGAAGGGGTGGTTCTTAGTCATGCTGAGTCTCCAATTGGCTCAGCACACCCACATGGGATGTCCCCATTATAATCTGGTCAGGCCCATTTGGGCATGAGGGAGCTATTAGGGGAGGTTTAGTTACTTAGTTTCAATAAATGTTCCCTTTGGTCAGAGTTCCTTTTGTTTGTTCAATTATCTCCCAAAGTACACACCCATTTTCTCTTAAGCTTTTAAGCTTACATTTTTTAGTCTGAACATAATGAAGCAAAGATAGGGTTATGTAAACCCCAAATCACAATTAATTCTTTATGCTAGTCAGCTTGGTGTCACATTGTTTAGAGCATTGGGCCTGGAGTCAGGAAAGAGCTACTTCGGATACTAAAAATTATTTGCAAACTTCTGCCAATCTTACCCCTGTTTGTATCATAAATTCAGTTTGCTCCTTTTGTAGCATGCTTGCCTAACCTTGAGTTCAGATCCTCAGACACTAGTTGTGAGCTTGAGCAAATCACTTAACCTCTCTTTGCTCTATCTGGGGATTATAACAGCACCTACCACCCAGGCTTGTGAGGATCAAATGAGACAATATTTGTAAAACACTTACCATAGCTACTGGCACATTACAGTCAAGCACTATGCAAATATTTGGCAGTAGCAATAGTAACAACAACAACTAATATTATAATAACAATAATTATTATTATTGTTTTCTCTATATATCTAATTTTATTCTCATAGGAACCTATTAAGTTAGGTAGTCTAGGTATTATGATAACTTATTTTATAGATGGTGAAACTGAGGTTCATCAAAGTCAGAAAATTAAGTAATTTGTACATGATGAATGCAAATAAGAATACTATGGTCTTACATATATGTGTAGGAGAGTATATATGTATGTATGTATGTATGTATGTATATGTATCTCCATGCTTAATTTCATCCTTCTTTAGGGACTGGGATTGGGAGGAAGGGAAAGGGTAAAATAACAAAGTAAAAAGTACACAGCAGATAACAAAAGAAAACCAACAAGGAAGCAAAGAAAAAAGACAAACTGGATAGCATTGAAAGCAGTATGTAGTATTTATTATATAGATTTTCTTGAAATGGAAATTTATTGTTTTATATTGAATCCTCTCCTATGTTGGACTGAGTACATGGCAACCTTTTTTTCTTTTCTCATTTTATATTTGAGTTCAATTTTTAAAAAAATTATTAAAATAAAATATAAAAAAAATGATTTGTACAAAATTACAAAGTAGAGAGCAATAGAGCCAGAATTGAAAAATCTTCTGAGGTCTAGTATTCTCTAGAGACCCTTCTCTTTATCAAGGCCAGCCCTCCACTTATATCTTTGATACTATATATTCCAGTATCTTATTTCATCAATTATCCCTGTGCCCATATTTTTGGGATTCCCTAACTATTGACTTCTTCTTTGCTTCTTACCCACAGATATATCTAGGTCTTCTCTATGCTAAAAAAAAAAAATACCTTACTTGATTCTGTCATCAAGATATCATTCTGTATCTGTCCTACCTTTATAACCAATCTAGAAAATTCTGTGTATACCTGATGCTTCTATATTTTCTACTCTGCTCATTTTTGGATCACTTGCAATATTATTTTAGGCCTGCTCAATTGCTAAGTTGAATGGCTGAGTCCCAGTACTAATTTTTCTAAACTTCTCTATAACACTTAATACCATTAACTACCCTGTTCCTCCTACATACTCTCCTATTCCTGGGTTTTCCTGACACAAACCATATACACTTCCTCACTCAGTTCTTTCTCATCTCTTAAATTCTATGATTCTAGTTCTTTTCCAATATGTCTGATCATTCCTTCCCACACTCCTTTGTTGAAGTAATTATCCATGTCCTACCCTCTATTCAATGCATTGGGGGGGGGGGGGCGGGACAATGAAGGTTAAGTGATTTCCCAAGCCTCACACAGCTAGCAAGTGTCAAGTGTTTGAGGCCAGATTTGAACTCAGGTCTCCCTGAATCCACTGTGCCACCTAGCTGTCCCCCCATACCCCATCTATTTGAAGTCTTCTCAAATGATTCTTTCCTGGGCCCTCTTTTTTTTCTTCCTTATCTGCACATTCTCTTCTGTAGATTCCATTAGCTACCATTGGTTCAGTGATCATATCTGTAAATTTGGTTTCCTAATCTTTGTATCCAGCCTTAATATCTCTCCTAATTTCTACCAACTACTTTAGACAGCTCTACCAAGATGTCCTATTGAAACCATAAACTCAATATAGCCCAAATGGAATTATCTTCCCCCATCCTCTCCAGATCATCCCTTCCACAAATTTATCTTTTGCTTTTGTAGGCAGCACCATCTTCTTGATTATCTATAATCAAAACTGTGTAATTTAAGATTCTAAATGTGGATTCTAATCTGTTCCCCCAGTTTTTGGGGGAAACTGACTAAAATCACTGATAAAACGAGTTTAGGTTTTTAAGGGTTTATTGGAAAGTAGAAAGAAAAAGATTGAGAAACAGAATTCCAACAGCCTGGCATTCCTATCTTTCCTCAAATTTCTTGTGAAGTCCTCTGCTGCCACCACCACCAAGTCAGGAACCCAAAAGCGCAAGAGCTCTCCGCGCAGGCTCCCTCTCCTCCTTCCTGTCTCCTCCCAGAAAATAGGAGGCTCCTCAAGTTGATTGGCTGGTAGCCTTGATAGACAGCACCCATGAGCAAATGTCATTTCCTGACACCAAGGAAAAGCCACAATGTCTCTGAGGCATTTTCCTCATGGTGGAGCTTTCCCACAGCAAGTCTCCAGTAGGTGGCATCATTCCAATCATTACAAAACCATAACTGTAATTCAACTCTTACCTGTCTCCACCTCTACATACAATTAATTGTTTCTTAATGTTCATTGTGCCTCTACAGGATCCATTAGATCTCTTCTTTTCTTTCTAGGTAGATAACCCTAATTCAGGGCATTGTCATTGGTTACCTGGACTATTGTAAAAGTCTCCTAATTGAACAGCTGAAAGCTATACTCTTCCCTCTCTCCACTCACCTCCCCTACAGCTTCCAAAATAATCTCCCCTAAAGCACCATTACCCAAGTTGGACAATAACCTATCAACCCTATAAACAATAGACTTCTATGAACTATGTATAGTGAAGTGAGCAGAACCAGGAGAACATTGTGCAGTGACAGCAATATTACTTGAATTCTGAATGACTTAACTATTCTCAGCAATACAATGATCCATGACAATCCCAAATGACTAAAGATGAAGCATACTAGCCTCCTCCAAAGAAAGAACTGGTATTGATTGAACACAGACTGAAACATGCTATTTTCCACTTTTTGGGGGGATTTTTAAAAAATATTTTATTTAATTTTAATTTTTATATTTTACACTTTTTAAATTGTTTTCTTTTATTCAAGTTTTCTTATACAAAATGACTAATATGGTAATGTTTTATATAATTGCACATGTATAACCTATATCTGATTGCTTACCGCCTCAGGGAGTGGAGAGGGAAGAGAGGGAAAGAGGGATAGAATTTGGAACTCAAACATTTAAATAAAAATGTTTATTATTTTTTAAAAAGAATGTAAGCTCCCTATAAAACTGTACATACTCTTTAATGCAGCAACATTACTACTAGGTCTGTAGCCAAAGAGATTATAAGAAAGGGAAAGGGACCTATTTGTAGACAAATATTTATAACAGATATTTTTGAAGTGGCAAAGAATTAAACATTGAGGGGATGCCTATTAATTAGGGAAAAGCTGAACAAGTTCTGGTATATGAATGTAATTAAATATTATCATGCTGTAAGAAATGCTGAGCAAACAGATTTCTGGGGAAAAAAATGGAAAGACTTATATGAACTGATGCTAAGTGAATTGAGCAGAACCAAGAGAACATTATACATAGTAACAGCAACATTGTGCAATGATCAACTATGATAGACTTAGCTCTTCTTAGCAATAAAATGATCCAAGACAATTCCAAAAGACTCAGGATGGAAAATGCTATCCACATCCAGAGGAAAAATAAACTATGGAGTCTGAATGTAGATGAAGGCATATTAATTTCACTTTATTTTTTTGTTTGTTTGTTTTTCTTTCTTGTGGTTTCCCTTCTGTTTGGATTCTTCTTTCACAAAATGACTAAAGTGGAAATAAGTTTAACATGATTGTACATGTATAACCAAAAAAGAACAAAATAAACATCTAACCTTCCTTTTTCACTTAAAAAAATAATTTCTCAAAGGCAGGGACTTTTTTGTTTGTTCATTTTATCTTTATGTCCTCATGTCCTAGCATAGTGCCTCATATGTGGTAAGGGTTTTTGTTTTTTAAATTTTAAATTGGACTAGACTACAAAGCCACAGACTATGTCTTTCCTTTTTTTAATTTTTGGCTGAAATAAAATAGATGGCAAGATACCATTTGTACTGTAAGATGCGTCTTTTCACATATACATTTGAAGAACAAAATATTAGCCCCTTCTTTTATATCATAGTAACCTTACACAAAGGCATTTTTTTCTAGTACTCATTCCTAGAACTCATCAAGTCCTTGATGCTAGTTGACAATGTCACAAAGTCATTGGAGTCTGGGGGGTGGGGTGCTCAACTGCTTCAGTGGAAAACAGAGTCCTTTGGAGGCCACCCATAACACCCACAACTAGGACTGCAGGAAGCATCTCAGCCAAGAAGCTGTCAGTGGCATTATACAAGCATGTGGATCTGTGGGAGGAGGGATGTCATTATATGCCAGAAGAAATCCCCATAGGTCCAAAAATGGACACATTGTAAACAAACAAAGCATTAATGAATTGCCACAAGGGCCTACCCTGTTTGTCAGAATTCTTCCTCTCTTGTATTATTTCCCCCTTTCTATATCTTGAAATTGTTTCCCTTGTAATGATTTAAAAGATGGTCTCAGTCCAACTTGCACATTCCTAACTTTCCAACAAGAAAGACTGGAAAACAAACAAATATAATAACAACAAAAACAGGTTAGTGAATTTCTCTCATTCACTCTCTACTAAACCTTTCATGTTTTTTTTTGGGGGGGGTGGGACAATGGGGGTTAAGTGACTTGCTCAGGGTCACACAGCTAGTAAGTGTTAAGTGTCTGAGGCTGGATTTGAACTCAGGTCCTCCTGAATCCAGGGCCAGTGCTTTAGCCACCTAGCTGCCCCCTAAACCTTTCATGACATTTTTTTTCTCATGCTTCTCACACATATTTACCAGTCTAGCTTCATAGTTATTTGTTTGGGTATCTTATTCTTATCTTCCTCTCACAAATTCCAACTTCCAACAAACTTAAGTTCTTCCAGAATACCTTATCATGGTGTAATAGAAATGTTACTGGACTTGAAGTCAGAAAACCTAGGTTCCAGAAAAGTACTACTGTTTTTATTTAATAGAAGTGTGCTCTCAGGCAAATCAATTTACCTTTGTTGCTCAATTAGCTCTTAGATTCCTGTGACTCCTTGATCACAAAGTTATCAGCCAGTCAATAAACCATTTATTAAGTTTATCTTAAGTGCCAAGCACTATGATAAGTGCAAGGAATACAAAGAAAGGCAAAAACACTGTTCCTGCCCTCAAGAAACTCATATTCCAATGAGGTCACAATATGTAAATATCTGTGTACACATAAGATATAGCATTGCTTATCCTTTGTTTTCAAAGAGGATGAATGACATCATGGGATGACATAATGACTTCCACATGAATTGGATTTAAGTGAATTAGAATTGAACAAAGTTTCCATCTTCAATCTCTCTTCGTAAGTCATTGAAGTCCAGTGGCAGGACAAAAGTCATAATGACTAATAATGGCCCAGAATGGACCCAGGATGACCTTGGTGTCTTTAATGCCTGACCAAGCTCTTAGAGCTCCACCATACCTGTTTCGGCTGCTTTCATAGTCATTGGAATAAATTGTTCTCATCCTCCCATTACACCAGGAGAAGTCTTCTCATGCTTGAGTAGACATCCCCTTAACTAACAGACAGTTTTGAGGCCTGTAACTTACCATCAAACAGCTTTAGCCTCTCTGCCCAGATGTTTTACTGGGAGATAACCCCTGTGCATGCTACAGCTTCTTGGAACCACAGGTGAGAGTTGGGTAAATTAGGTAGACAGCAAAGGTAGATGAGCAGCCTGAAAAGTATACTAGTCCTCCTGAACACCCCATACAACCCTATGAGAGTTATACAGAATAGGTGGAAAATAATTTCTGAAGAAAGGTACCGAGTGCCTGTTTAGGAGTCTCCTAAAGAATGTATGACTTGAAAAAAAAAGAATGTATGACTTGAATAGAGTTTTTAAGGAAGACAGAAAAATATAAGAAAGTACTCCTTCATCGGGTATGGACCGTGGTCAATCTACTACATCTTATCATATGTCACTCTTGTCACATCCTCACATAAATATTCCTTGGAAGTCCAACCAAAATGCTGGGCACTTACTTTATTTAACTTTTATGAATACACACACACACACACACACACACACACACTGGATATCATTCACTCTTGCTCGTTGCTCCCCCTCCTTTTTTCCCCAGACAAACAAGTGTCTAGTCATGTCTCCTCCATTTTGTATGTATGAAGTTGATTTTGAAATTGACAACTAAGACTTAAAATTCATCATTCTGAAATTTCATCTTACTGGATTCAACCTAATGTTGCATCTTGTCAAGATCTTTTTGAAGCCTAATTCTATCACATGTTGTTTTAATTACCCTTCTCAACTTTGCATCATCTGTAAGTTTCATACACATGCTATGTTTTTTCTTTTAAGTACTAACAAAAATGTTAATTAGAGGTCCTGCCCAAGCACACATCCCTAGAGATATTTCCTTAAATTTTTTCTTTCAAAGATACTTCTAGGGATTTGTAAGTTTTCATTTCTTACAAGGTGGTATGATTTAAGGAGGGATATTTTTACTACTTTCCCAGCCTGTGCTCTGGTCTGCAAGCAACCACAAGGCTGCTTTTCTTCCCTGGAACTATGAGAAACATCCAGCTCCACAGTGGCTGCAAGCTCTGATGTGCTAGTGCTCCTCCTCAGCCTGGGACCTCCACCCAAGACTGAGACCTGGATCAAAGTATGGGCAAAACAACAGTTATATTTCAGTGCAAGCAAAAAGACTCCTGTAATTTCCTTCTGTCCAATTTTTCTACACCCTTATCCTCTGTGGGCTGAGTTTCCAAAGAAGTTGCTTCTACTGCTGCTGATTTAGTGGCTCTTAAAGCCTGTTCTTGGTTTGCTGGGGCTGAGTCTGTACTGGTGTGGACTATGTTGGACTGCACTCTACTTTCACCCTAGTATGAAAGACTTTTTGTGCCATCCTTCTAAGTTGTCTCTGCCTAAAATCATATTTCACCCTGTGCTTTTGTGGCTTCTGCTGCTCCAGGAATTGTCTTATGGCATTATTTAAATGTATTTGTAGGGATCTAAGGGAGAGCTCAGATGAATCAATGCTTTTCCTCCACTATCTTGGCTCCACCTCCACTTCCTTAAATTTTTACAGAATTTCAGAGTTAGAAAATACCTTAAGGAACATTTATCTTAACCTAGAAGGACCAAAATGCCCTCTACAACATACCCAACAAATAGTAATATAGATTTAATTTGTGACCTCCACAAAGGTAAAATGAGAAATCTCTTGAGAAAGTCTGTTCCAATTTTGGATAGCTCTAACTTTTTGAAAACCTTCCCTTATATTAAGCATAAATCTGTGTATTCAACTTCAACCTAATGCTCTGAGACCAAATAGAGCAAGTCTAGTCTCTCTTCCAGACCTCCTGAACACTTAAAGACAGCTGTCATAACTTGAACCACACCCTAAGTCTTCTGTTCTATATGTTAAATATATATAGTTCTTCCAAGCAACCTTTATGAGAGAGTACCTCAAAGCCTCTCACTAACTTAATTGCCCTGCTCTGGTACTCAGCCTATCAATATCCTCTCTTAAATATGGTGTTCAGAACTACATGGTACTTGAGATGTGGCCTGACTAGGGCAGATTACAGTAGAATGATTACTTCATTCTTGGGAGATATGCATCCTTGATTATGTCCAATATTGCATTAGCTTTTTTGGCTGTATTTTTGTTAAACTCAGGGTTGGACAAAATGGTCACTTCTTAATCTAAAATTCTACAAAAGTAGAAAGAACTCTCTAGTGAAGTATTCCAGGGATCCATTGAACAAAATTAAGCTTGCAGTCTACTACTTGCAGACTTGCAGGCTGAGCTACTTTTCAGACAAACTTAAGTATAGTCATCTTGTACTAGTGAAGCTATTTTTTAAACCAAGTATAAGACTTTGATTTATTCCCATTAAATTTCTTCAGATTAGATTCAATCCAGTAGACTAGGCTGTCAAGACCTTTTTGAATCCCAAGTCTGTCATCCATTGTTTTGAATATAACTTCTAGCTTTATGTCATTATAGAATTTGATGAGGATATTATCTATGACTATTTCCTGGTCATTAATAAAAATTAAACACACACACACACACACACACACACACATACACACAAACAGAGTTCTCTTGGGTGCTCCATTAAGACTACTGTTTGGATTTGGAAATTCAACCATCCCTGAATTAATCTAATTCTACTATCTCAAGTACATATTATTACATATTTCTGACCAACATTTTATTGAAAAAAGTTATAAAATGCTTTGCTCAAGCTCTTTAGTATTACATTCTAGAATTTTGTCAGTAAAGTCAAGGTATATTTTTCTAATTCCATCATCATCATCATCATGTTGCTGCATTGTCCTCATTCTCTTCCTCTTCCTTCTCTTACCTTTTCTTTTTCTTTTCCTCCCCCTCCTCTCCTCCTCCTCCTCCTCCTTCCATCTAAAGATGCGTTTCTCCAGTACTCTATATGCTACTTCCTTCATTCTCTATAGGGATGATTTAAACTTCATTCCTCAACTCCTTGCCACCTGGCTCTCTGCCAGAGAACTCTATTTAAACTTCTCCTTACAAGGTCATCAGTGACCCCTTAATTGGCAAGTCTCATTAAATTGACCTTTTTTTCCTCCAGTCTCCTATTCCCTGTTGCCCTCTTTTTCCAATTTGCCCCACACCCAATTTCTCCTCCCCAAATCCCTTCACTTCACACTCTTTCCATCTCCTTGTACTGACAGAAACTTGGTTCTCTCCAGAAGACACCAGATCACTCTACTAGTGATCTTGATTTTGTAAACTACATCCTTCACTTCTTGATTATCCTCTCTTTCTCTTTAATTTTCAGTATCTTCTTAGTTTGTCTAAGAACCTACCCAACTCTTCTTCATTGTTAAACAAAGTCCTTCACTTGATCCTATGATCCCTTCAAGCTATCATTCTATCTAATCCATTTCACATTCAAATTCATAGAAAAAAGCTTATGTTAGCCTTACTTTTACTCCTTTCCTCTCATTCACTTCTAAACCTTTTCTAATATGTCTTCCAATCTGTCTGTTGAACCAATCCTTTTCTTTCCAAAGTCCACTAAATCTCTCAATTGCTAAATAGGATGGTATTATCTATATTCTTTTCCTTTTTGACTTCTCAGCAGAATTTGACACTACTGACCACCCCAACATCCTGGATTTTTATCATCCATGATAAATCATTTATCTATCTATCTATCTTTCTATCTATATAAATTTATACTTATCATTTATATTTTTATCATGCACAAGCTTTTGTTTTGATTCTCTTATTGCCTTGATGATCTCATATATTCTAATATGTTCACTTATAATCTTTACACAGATGACTCCCAAATTGATGTAAGCCTGCCTAATCCCTATCCTCCACCACCACCACCACTGCCACCCAATCATGAAGATCCAGTGTGTTGTAATGACTCAGTCTCCAGGGTCATGAAATACTTTGTTAAAGCTGGGTAGTCGGGGGTGGCTAGGTGGCACAGTGGATAAAGCATCAGCCCTGGATTCAGGAGTACCTGAGATCAAATCTGGCCTCAGACACTTGACATTTACCAGCTATGTGACCCTGGGCAAGTCACTTAACCCCCATTTCCCCGCAAAAAAAAAAGCTGGGTAGTCCCTTATCCTTTTAGTGTCCCTAGGGATCCCTCTTAAGGTTCCACCAGTGTAACCCTCCTTCTATGTCTCCCTTGCTGGGTCATCATCCTTGTCTTATATGTAACTGTGAGTGATCTGCAAACAAGTATATGCTAAAGTCAGCTCAATCAAGTTCCCAATTGTCAAAATTATAAAGAGGCATTATTAGGAGAGAAAAGATTAGAGGTCATGTCTTTGCCATATACTAGCTCTGTGACCCTGGGCTAGTCACTTAATCTCTCAGTACCTCAGGCAACTTTTTCAAATTATAAGTAATAAAGAAGATATTGGCCTTCATTGGTGTAAAAAAAATCAATTCACTAGGAGTTTCCTGTACCAGTAAAGGAATAAGTCTGATCCAAATCAATCTCTCCTCAAACCTTCAGTCCAACATCTCTAACTATTTGGTCACATATTTCAACCATGGTATTCTGTCAGTATTTCAAATAGAAGTCATTTCAAACTGAACTCATCATCTTCCATGCAATGCCTATCCATTCTCCCATCTATCCTCTCTCACCATCCCAACACCATCTTCTTGGTCATGAACTGTCATAAACTAATTCATCTTTGTATCTTTTCTGTCACCTCAACTCCTATGTAGAATTATTTGTCAAAACCTGTTGATTCTTCCTCAACAGTAGATCTTTTATCTTCCCTCTTTTCTATCACTCTGGTCTAGGTTTTCATCACTTCTGACCTAGACTATGATGAAATTCTCTCAACTGGTCTTCATTCCTGAAGCCCCTCCCTTTTTCTCATTTATTTAAACAAAGAAAATCAATCAAAAAACATTACTTAATCCCCTGTTATGTGCCAAATACTGTGTTAGGTGCTGGAGATATAAAGAGAAAAGCAAAATAATTCTTGCCCTCAAGGATATTATGTTTGGCTGAGAAACTGCATGTACTCCTCTAAGCATATGCAAAGAAAAGCTTATTGTGATGGCAAAGACACTAGCAGCCGACAGGTATCAAGAAAAGTTTGGTGTAAGAGATGATGTTTTAGCAAATGAAGCTGGAGCTTCTAAGAGGCAAAGGAAGAGAGAAATGGTTTTCCTAAAATGCAAGCACAACCTGTGTGGAGTATAGAGACAAAATATGGGATGTTGTATATCACTATATAGTTTTTGCCTCATTGAACATTTTGGTTGGGGGCAGGGAATTAGGAATTTTTAAATGGATGATTTAGGGTGAACATAATGAGTTCTCTTTTAGAGACATAGATTTTGAGCTGCTTATCAAAAGACTAACAGGCAGTTGGGGATGAGGGAGTGCAACTTAGGAGAGAGACCAGAGTTGGATTTTTAGTTTGGGGAGTCATATCTGTAGAAATGATAGTTGAATAAATGGGGGCTGATAAAGTAGTTCACCAAGAGAGTGAAGAGAAAGAAGAGAAAGTCTAGGACTGAGCCTTTCCACTCCATACTTTGTACAATTGCTGAAATAATCTAATACACAAATCTGACCATGTCACCACTCACGTTGAAAAATTTCCACAGTTCCCTAGTGATTCTAAGGTAAAATTTAAACTCCCTACTCTGGCATTTAATGGAATGTTCATTCTGAATTCAACCTAACTTTCTAGCCTTTACTTTGTTTTTCTCTCATAGGCTATATTCTAAATACACTGAACTACTGTCACTATTTGGTGTTGTTTGTGTTTTTTTTTAACTCAACATTCTATTTTTCCCCCTCTGGTCATGGATATAGGTCATTTCCCATGCTAGGGAGACATTCACTCCACATCTCTGTCAATCAAAATCCCTCTGTTCCTTTAAGGATCTGCATTAATACCTTCTCCTCTATGAAGCCTTCCTTGCTTATTCCCTGTCTTCAATTAAAAAGCAATTTCTTCATCCTTAAATAATTCTCAAGACCTTGATCAGAATATCTCCTTTCCCCCATCATAAGTCACCTGAAATTAAAATTACCATCCACCCATGCTTGGCCCCACAACAGCATATGTTTCTTGAGGGCAGAAGCTGTCATCTTTTTCCATCTTTTTTTTTCCCCATTCCAAGCCCATACCTTATAAGCACATAGCAAATGTTTGCTAAATTGAACAATGGACTCAGGCAATATAACCAAGCCCTTCCTGAACCTTTGAGGATTATATTATTTTAATCATGGCTTAGAAAACAAATGACTATGTCCAAAGGCAACCAGGTTATTACCAGCCTAATTATTGACTTGTGAAGAGTAACATCCCTTTCTTCTCCTTAAACATTCCATCTAATACTGTTTCTGCCTGAACAATAGAACTCATAATGAATTTTACCTGTACCTATATCTGACACCATTCTCTAATTACAATATTAATATCACACAATATGTAGCAAAAGGCCTTGAACATATTAGATACAAAGTAAATCTCTGTTGAATGCACCATGTGTCCAGCTCATTATAAAAGCATGGATGGGAATGAATATGGCAAGGTCACAGAATGGTGGCCAGGCTTTGGTGGAAGGCAGACTATGAAAGGGAATTGTAGGAACTCAAAATGAGTCATGTGGTATGTTGGAGCCAAAAATGTTCATTCAATCTTGGGTTACATGGAGAGAGGCAAAACTTACAGGAACAAAGAGGTTGTCATTCTCCTACCAATGGGTTTTTTAACCTGGTCTTCATAGACAATGAGTCTGTAGATAGATTTAAGGGAGTCCGTGACCTTGAATGGGAAAACAATATAGGTTTATTTGAAATAAAGGGAGTTTACTTTGCAAACCTATGTATTTGATGCGTTAAAAAATATTATTCTAAGTAAGTTTCCATAGGCTTCATCAGTCAGTAATGAGTCTACAAAAGTTGGAAACTGCAAAGAAGCAATTTTAGCTTGGGGTCAGGAAAAAAATGCTAACAATTAAAGCTACCCAAAAGCAGAAAGATCTGCTTTGAGAGAGCATGAATCTCCCTGTTCCCCCCAACTTCCTTCAATCAGAGACTGAATGAGGATTTACCAGGTATGTGATATTGGGGATTCCTTTAAGTTATGGGTTGTACTAGATTGCTTCTGAGGTTCATTCCAACATTTTAAATTTGTTCTTCTGTAGTTGAAAGGAATATATCTGTCTGAATGGAAGGGCTACTGTAAAGTAGGAGGGGAAGGGGTCTGTCATGTATTAGATCATTGTTCATTCATCAATAAGGGCTGGGTAAGAGACTTCATGAGATCCATTTTGTTATGGATTATGGAGGTATTCATTAATATATATTTAGCAAGAACTAGAATCACAGACTAATAGATGATTAGAGCTGGAACAAACCTGAGGGTCTAAATGTCAGGACAAAGTTCATGCAATTTAATTTAACAAAGCATTAGGAATCCAGAGACAAAATCAAAACAGACTGCACTCTGAAGTAACTTGTTCTGTCATAAGGATGTGCACAGATTCATTTAATAAAAGGTAGAAAGTAAAGGGGGGGCAGAAGAGACTTCAGACAAAGAGCTCTAGGAATATCTGAGGGGGAAAACAATGCCAACAGCTGGGTGAAATTCTGAACATAGTACACAGAACAGCTGGAATCTAAATAAAACAGAGATTCTTAGAGCTTGAAAGTCATTTACAATTTGAGATATTAGAAAAAAGAACAGACTCTAAGATGTGGAATGGACCTTAGAAAGTATGATATTATGAAAGATAGTATAAGTTATATAATGGAATTTCTAAGCAAGCAGTAATATACACATGTAATTTATTGTTATTATAATATGCTATGACAAGTGGTAGGAATGACAAAGATATACTCAAGGAATACTAAAACAAGTGTAGCTAGAGAGATGGGGTTTTTGTAGGGTTTAAAAATATCCAAAATTACATTAGGAATAACATGAAATACAGGAGAAGATTAACCAGGAGAAGACCTCTGCCTTATCCTATCTGGGTCAGAGAACATCTTCCTGCCTTAGCTATTGGACCTTCACTGAACATGAAGAGTAGGTAAAAGGTATCTATACTATTTCTGTCACTTACATACCTTGAGGCAGGGAAGGAGAACTAACTTTGTTAATTAAGTTTTAAGATCAAATGATTCTGGGTGGAAATTAACAAACATGCACACACACAGACACGCACACACACACACACATACAACACATGCCCATGGTCAATCCATTACAAAGAGAAGTGAGCAGCTGACCTTTTCATTCTGCCTTCGTTTGCACGGCACAGCTCCCTAACCTTTTCCAGCTGGAATGGAAAGTTCAATTAAGTTTTGTTGGCTCAGAAATCTGCCCGTGTCCTGGAGAGCAGATTAGGCACTTAGGGGCTGCAATTATCCATCTGGTGTTTCTTCAAAATTGAATACACACAATACACATATGTTCTACATATATACACACATACAGATTGCTATATATTCTATATTTCCCTCTACATATTATATACATATAGATATGCATTTAGACATATATATGTACAAATGTAGGTACATATATTCATAAAGTAAAAATAAACACGACATACATACATATCTCATATCTTGTGTGTCATTCGCAATTTATATGTGTGAGAATGTATTATAATACATAGGACATTCATACACACACATGCTAAACAATATTCAAGGGCATGTGACTAGACAAGCAATATAGTATAGTTGAGATTACTGAATTTGGAATCAAAAGGTCTCTATAAGAATCCTAGCTCTGCCACAAGTTTTGTGGCCTCAAACCAGACATTTTATCTCTCTGTGCCTTGTTTCCTCTTTTTTATAAAACTAGAGGATCAGGTTAAGATGAGAGCTCTCAGGTCCCTTCTTGTTCAAATAGTCTATGGTTTTGTTTGTTTTTTGGTCACAACCCCAATTGCCTGGCCAACCCCCCCAAAAAAAAAACCCACAAAAAACAAAACAAAACAAACAAAAAAAGTCTATGGTTTTATCCTAGCTTTGTGCATTAGGTCCAGTCCCCTGATTCTGCTAAGGCTCAGCTTCCCTATCTCTAAATTAGAGATATTTATCCTACTCCCAACTTCAAAGGTTGTTTTGCGAGTCAAAGAGATGATTAAAATGTAGAAGTTATTTGCTAACATGGCATGGCACAACTATTAGATATTAATGACCCAATATTGGTCCTTCAGAAAAAAATAATGGAAGACATTTCCCTTTTCTCAGTAGAGATGTGGGTAACTTAGGATGTAGAATGTTGCATGTGCTAGCAAATGTAGTTAGTTTGTGTGTACGTTTTAGTTAACTATTTTCCTTTATTTCAAGGAAGGATTCCATGCAGGATTGGGGTAGTATTCTGGAAAATAACTGAGTAGTTAATTAAAAAAACAACATAAAGTATCAATAGGACATACCCTATTACACACAAATACATACACATACTAGGTAAGTTATTGTGATATACTACAAATTATGGTCAGAGAAAGAAAAGATAATCTAATGTCTGTAGCAGAAAATAGCACTCCAGTTACTTGCTCTCTGTGTAATTTTGACTGGTTCACTTCTTTTCTCATCTCACTTTCCACTTTGGAAAATGGAGTTGGCCAATATTATCTCTAAAGTCCCTTTCAGCTTCAATATTTTAATGCTAATTAAGAAATTCACAAATCAGGATATTGAGTATACTTGGAGGACTGTAATTAGGAAATGTTTCCAGAAACCTATTGCTCTAGTAGAAGGTAGGATCCTTGAGGGGAACAACTATTTTATTATTTTTGTCTCCATATTCCTATCAGTACCTTCTATGTTGTTGGCACTTAATAAATGCTTCTAAAATGGACTTTGATTTCTAGGTGTAATCATGTGAAAATTATTGATTGTGCCTGATTCCTTGCTATTAAATATAAGTCAAGTGAAATGCAAATGACCTGGGCAAATACTTGATGGAATTCAAACACCTTGTCATTCACTGACAGGTACTAATGACTTCAATGAAGGCAGAAGAGCTTAGCCCAAATAAACAATTGGTTGCAGTTCACTGCAGAAACATAAACAGACTCTTAATGAGTACAATTTCCAGTTACTCAGTTGTTTAGGGAACATAAACCCAATATCTTTAAAACACAAATAAAATATATTTTGAAAAGCAAGAGTAATGAATTGAAAGGAACTGGAATTGGGATTAGTGGCCTTACTTTGAGTCCTGGCACTGCCATTTTGGAAGGATAGGCTTTAGAGCTATGAGGAAACTTAAAGATCACCTCTCTTTTTACTGGCAAAGAAACTAAACAGGGACAAATCAAAGACCTTGTTTAAGTTCAGTTTAGTAAGTGGAAAGCTGTTCAACAGGTCCTCTGGCTCTAAATAGAAGACTTTTAATTTTCCTAATACCACAAAGTTTTTAACTTTCTATGTCAAAGAATGACAGATTCAGAAGTAGAAGGCATATCAGAGGCCATCAAATATAACCTCATTTTACTGGTAAGGAAACCGAGGAACTGAGAAGTAAAGCAATTTACTCAAAGTCACAAAAGGAGTAAGAGTTGAAAGTGAAATTTGAACCCAGGCACTACAACATCAGAGCCAATGTTTTTGTTTTTGTTTTTTCCTACCATGGCAGTACCAGACTGTGACCTTTGCTAAGTCCCCCCACCTACAAAAAAATAAATAAAGAGGCAATTATAAGCCATATTATAGTGTAGAATTACTTTTCAGTTTGGGTTTCATCTCAATGGATGACCATTGAGATCCTATTAAACTCTGAAATTCTGTGCTGCTAAAAAGTCCCTCAGTCTCTCTTTTTTTTTTATTTTTTTAATAAAGTATTTTATTTATTTTTTCCCGTTTTACATGTAAAGATAGTTCTCAACTTTTGTTTATACAAGCTTTCCAATTTCAGATTTTTCTCCCTCCCTCCCCTCCCTCCCCCCTCCCCTAGACAGCAGGCAATCTGATATAGGTTTTATATATATATATTTATATGATAGAAGGGGAAAGAGAAGAAGAACAAAATAGATGAACTCCAAGGTCTTTTCCATTGCCTGATCTACATATGCTTCTATCTTTCTAATTGAAGTAATGAAATTAATGTAGAGTTCCTTGTTGTAGGTTCCACTGAACACTGAGTGCAGAATACAGGCTATCAAACTGTGTTTTTGTATCTAAAGGGGAAAAAAGAACCACCATTCATTTACACATGTAATCAAAGTAGTAACCATGACTTCAAAAGAGCCTCAGACAGTCCTACTATCCAGCACTATGTGTCAGGAGAAAGGATGTACAATTTATCCCTCTGCTCTGCAGGTTCCCATCTGTGTCAATTGGGTAATTTATGAATATACTTTTTCCTGCTTGGTGAAGGAGCTGCACGGGACCTTTGGAAATCATTCAATCTCTGTCAAGGGAAAACATTTTGAGAAATTATTGTTAATGCATGTGAGTAAGAGGTGCCCAACCCTGACAAATAATTCATGCAATTATAGCCACGGTGTGACAGTGACAACTGCTGACCCATCCATCATCACCCAGATCAATAACGACCATGAAACATGCAATCAAACCTAATCAGCTTCACACCACCTGTGATTAAAGAACAGTCCCTCTTCTCCTTTTTCACAAAGATGAAGGAATTCAGGAGGCTTTGTTATAGGTTCTGAGTACTAATTTATTTAATGGATGTAGAGATAGGACCCTGGAGTAGGAAAAGCAATGAGCATGTATTCAGAAGACCTATGTTCAAGTCCCATTCCTACAACTTAATAGGCATGAAACCTTGGTCAAATGATTTTATCTCCTCTTAGCTTCAGTGTATTAATTTGTAAAGAGAATAGAGTAATCCAAGTCATTTCCATGCCTTCCATCTTCCACTATCACCCAGGAACCTCTACTCCAATAAAAATATATTTTTTTATTTTTTGCAGGGCAATGAGGGTTAAGTGACTTGCCCAGGGTCACACAGCTAGTAAGTGTCAAGTGTCTGAGGCCAGATCTGAACTCAGGTCCTCCTGAATCCAGTGCTGGTGCTTTATCCACTGTACCACCTAGCAGCCCTATAAAATCAGTTCTATCAGAGTATATGACTCTGCCCAAATATTTGTAAGTGCCATCTCCCAGATTTTGGAACTCTTCAATGGATAGAAAATTCCAAGTTCAGGTCTTCATTATTTCATGCCTAGACTATTATAATAGCCTCATTCTTGGCCTCCGAGCTTTCAGTCTCTTTCTAAGTTGATTCAATGTTCACACAATTGCAAAAATAATCTTTCTAAGACATAGGTTTGACTATGTCACTCCCCTGCTTAAACATCTTCAGTACATGCTTTTAGGGAAAACAAAACAATACAAAACAAAAGTAAAACCCACAAACTTCTGAGTCTAGATTTCTCTTGTCATCAGAACTCTTCCCATCTTCAAATTACCTTTCATTTATTTGTGTACCTAAAGTACCCCCACGAGTAAACTAAGTTTTATTAGGTCACGGACTATTTTGTATACCCAGAGCCCAACACAGTGTTTTGCATACACTAAAAGCTTAATAAATATTTCTTGAATTCTCATGGAATTCATCCCTGCATTCACAGTTGAGAGATAGTGGGTTCAGTGTCCCAATCAACTTCGGAGCAGCAGTGGTTCTTTAATGTTAGAGATGGAGATGGACTAATTATGATTAACCCCAAATACTTAATCCCCATTGAGAACCTTATACATGTTTGGAGCTCAATGATTTTGTTTCTTTTTGAACTAAGCCTGTATTTTTTTTGCCTTATCACTGACTAGGTTGGAAACTCCATTTTGATTGCCATATGCTTTGGCAGGCATATACAGGGAAAATTTCTGGTGTCCTATGTATTTATGGACCAAAAGAAAAACTTTTGTTCATACCTCCAATAGGATAATCCTAAGTATTGCTGCAATTCCTGATGAAATTTTAGTGTGCCCTGTATGTTGAAAGGACATCTGGAGATATATCATTTGGACTTCCAGTTGAATCACCAGAGGTGCTGTAAGTAATTGTGACTGAGTTTAACCCAGTATAATTTGCGCTCTCAAAGTAAGTTGGGGGATGATTTCCAGGAGATATATATCTCTATTCTCTGTGAGGAGAACTCCATTCATTGCAGAGTAGAGTTTCTTCTCTAAAATGGAAAGCTTTTTGTTTGTTTTATCTTATTTTTTCTCTATTCTAATTTTCAATTTTTAAATTTTATTCTCCATGTTCTTGGGTTGGGATAAACCCTTTTAAAGTTCTAAGTAAGCAATAGCATCTCATAAATTTTATAACATAGGTATTTGTTGAATTTGAATAACTTTGTATATGGGAATGTTTAGGATCACCAAGTGGTCAGCTATGGACTCTGTAAAAACCATCCAAGAAATATACCACAAATACTGTTTGAGATGCATTTGTGTCAGGTAAGACAGTTGAAAGAAAAATGCTTGAGTCTCCCTGGTACATTAGAATTGGGGCAATGAATAAATGTGGAAAGGCATCCCTCTCAATTTGCTGAGAAGACAAAATATTTAACTGTGGGAACAGTGTAATGAAGGCCATCCCATGGAAC
Organism: Dromiciops gliroides; assembly: GCF_019393635.1. NCBI lineage: Eukaryota > Metazoa > Chordata > Mammalia > Microbiotheria > Microbiotheriidae > Dromiciops > Dromiciops gliroides. The sequence goes on along the minus strand of NC_057862.1, from coordinate 381,622,716 downwards.
ATGATCAGAGTCACTTTTGCTGTTTCTAGTTGATTAAGTGGGCAGGCTCAATGCTTGGGTATTTGAGAGATCATTGGTGCTTTGAAATAATGATGTTCTCTCTTTTTTTTTTTTTTTGATTAAGCAATTTGGGTTGAGTGACTTGCCCAGGGTCACTCAGCTAGTAAGTGTCAAGCATTTGAGGCCGGATTTGAACTCAGATACTCCTGACTACAAGGAGAGTGCTTTATCCTCTGCGCCACCAGCTTCCCCAATGATGTTATCTCTTTATTGTAGGACAGACTCTTCTAAGACTGAACTTTCATGGGTCCAGAACAGAGATCCTTTAGTGGGGAAGGGAACACATGTGGTGCCTAAGCTCTTTGAGTTAAATACCAGTTCTCAATGTCAGATTTAAGTGCTTGTCCAGGATTTAAACCTAGAACTCTTACAATCACAAGATGTCCCTAAGGCCTATACGGAGCCACTCCTAGTATGATGTTCAATCAGTTAGTCAAGAAAGGATACACAAAGCAAAAATAAATTAATAAAAGTAGTCAAGGACTTAGGACTAAGCTCACCAAATTAAGTCTATATTCCACAAAGGAGTAGTAGCAGGGGGAAGGCGGGGGGAATGCCGTCCTGAGCTAGAAAAATGTCTTGCCCTGAACTTCTGCTGGTTATGCAATTCCAGAATTTGATTTTACATACTGTTTTTAAGTTATTTGGAGGGGAATTTTCAGAGAATTCTGCTAGAATATTCTACTCTATCCCCAAAATAAAAACATTTTAAAAGGTCCAGCAGATCATCATCAGCTTTACCAGCTCAGCCACTAATAAGGGAATTTCTTTACCATTTCAAAGTGTTTGTGTGTTTCAACATAGGCAAATGCAGACAGAAAGTTGATCATTTTCAAGCACCCAAGTGCTAAACCAGCACATGTGGTGAGTCGGAACCTGGAAAGGGCAGCTCTGAGCATTTGCCATGGGATAATCTTAAGTAAACTATAATTACCTAACAGAATACTTATGAGGATCAGATGAATGTATAACACCTTTGTAGCATGCATTGTGTGTATAACCCATCCCATGGGGTATATGCACTTACTCTGTACCTCATGAAGTTGCTTCTGTCCTCTAGACCTTACCACTTTCCTGCTGGACAAATCTATTCCTTTTCTAATCTTAAACTGATGAAGAAGTGGAAAGGTCTTTAGATTCAGGATCATTCTTAAAATAGTCTTGAGGATGTTTTACACTATTGTAATGATAAGCAGTTCCCTTAAGCAAGAGAATTTCAAACCTCCTCAGGTTCATTCTATGAGCAATGCAACTCATAGCAGCTATATCTCTTCATGCCATAGGATGCTGATCCATCCAGTCAACTTTATCCTCTTTCTATTTCAAAGCATAGCATACAGCAAAACTCCTTCAATTGATTGTCTGGGCAATTGAAACTAGCCTAGACAGCTCATCATTTATTAAGATGATGCATTGTTCAATCAACTTTTTTTAATCAAAAAAGTATCTTAGCATTTTGCAGTTACATAGAAAGATAGTTTCCAACATGTGTTTTTATAAGATTTTGAGTTCTATATTTTTCTGCCTCCATCCCTTCCTTCCCCTCTCCCCAAGACAGAAAGCAATCTGATATAGGTTATATGTGTACAATCACATTAAGCACATTTCTGCAATAGTCAAGGTGTAAAAGAAGAATCAGAACGAAAAGGGAAAACCTCAAAAAAAGAAAAAAATAACAAAAGTTAAAACATCATGGTTCAATCTGTATTCATATTCCATAGTTGTTTTTTCTGGATGTGGAGAGCATTTTCCATCATGAGTCCTTTGGAATTGTCTTGGATGATTGTATTGCTGAGAAGAGCTAACTTTATCACAGTTGATCATCGCACAATGTTGTTGTTACTGTGTACAATGCTCTCCTGGTTCTACTCACTTCACTCAGCATCAGTCCAGGTTTTTCTGAAATCTGCCTGCTCATCATTTATTATAGCACAATAGTATTCCATTACATTCTTATGCCATAACGTGATCAGTCATTCCCCAACTGATGGGAATCTCCTCAGTTTTCAATACTTTGCCACCACTAAGAGAGCTGCTATAAATATTTTTGTACATGTGGGTCCTTTCCTTTTTTATGATCTCTTTGAGATATAATCAAAGGGTAGGCACAGTCCCATAGCCCTTTGGGCAGAGTTCCAAATTGCTCTCCAGAATGTTTGGATCATTTCACAACTTCACCAATAATGTATAAATGTTCCAATTTTCCCACAGCTTCTGCAACATTTATTATTTTCCTTTTTTTTTCATATTAGCCAATCTGATAGGTGGTAACACAGAGTTGTTTTAATTTGCATTTCTCTAATCAATACTGATTTAGAGAATGTTTTCATATAGCAATAGATAATGTTGGTTTCTTCATCTGAAAATTGCCTTATTCATAACCTTTGACCATTTCTCAATGACGGAATGATGTGTATTCTTATAAATTTAATTTAGTTCCTTCTATATTTTGGAAATGAGGTCTTTATCAGAAACACAGGTTGTAAAACATTAATTCCCAGATTTCTGCTTCCCTTCTAATTTTGGCTGTATTGCTTCTGTTTGTACAAAACCTTTTAAATTTAATGTAATCAAAATCATCCATTTTGCATTTCAAAATATTCTCTATTTCTTGTTTAGTCATAAATTCTTCTCCTTTCCATAGATCTGAGATGTAAAATATTTCTTCCTCTCCTAATTTACCTATGATACCACCTTTTATATCTAAATCATGTACCCATTTTTACCTTATTTTGGTATATGGTATAAAATTTTGGTCTATGCCTAGTTTCTGCTATAATATCTTCCAATTTTCCCAGCAATTTTTGTCAAATACTGAGTTGTTATTCCAGAAGCTGGAGTCTATGGGTTTATCAAACAGTACATTACTAAAGTAATTTACTACTGTGTCTCCTGTGCCTAACCTATTCCATTGATCCTCCACTCTATTTCTTAGCCAGTACCAGATAGTTTTGATGACTGCTGCTTTATATTATAGCTTCAGATTTGGTATGGCTAGCCAACCTTCCTGTGCATTTTTTTTTCATGAATTCCCTTGATATTCTTGACCTTTTTTCTTCCAGATTAATTTTGTTATTATTTTTTCTAGCTCTATGAAATAATTTTTAGGTAATCTGATTGGTATGTCACTGAATAAGTAAATTAATTAAGGTAGAATTGTCATTTTTATTATATTAGCTTGACCTAACCATGAGCAATTGATATTTATCCAATTATTTATATCTGATTTTATTTGTGTGAAAAGCATTTTGTAAATGTGTTCATAGAACTCCTGTATTTGTCTTGGTAGGTAGATTCCCAAATATTTTATATTGTCTACTCTTACTTTAAATGGAATTTCTCTTTATATCTCTTGCTGCTGAGCTTTGTTGTGCATGTATAGAAATGTTCATGATTTATGTGCATTTATTTGATATCCTGCAACTTTGCTAAAGTTGTTAATTCTTTCATGTAGTTTTTCAGTTGATTCTATAGGATTCTCTAAGTATACCATCATATAATCTGCAAAGAGGGATAGTTTTATTTCTTCCTTGACTATTTTAATTCCTTTTTTCTTCTCTTATGCTTAAAACAAACATTTCTAGTACAATGTTAAATAATAGAGGTGATAATGGGCATCCCTGTTTCACCCCTGATCTTATTGGGAATGACTCTAACTTATCCCCATTACATATAATGTTTCCTGATGGTTTTAGGTAGATAATGCTTGTTATTTGAAGGAAAGCTCCAATTATTCCTATGCTCTTTAGTGTTTTCTAATAGGAATGAGTGCTATATTTTGTCAAAAGCATTTTCTGCATCTATTGAGATAATCATATGTTATTGGTTAGTTTTGTTATTGATGTGGTTGATTGTGTTGATAGTTTCCTTAATGTTGAACCAGCCCTGAATTCCTGGTATAAATCCCACTTGGTTATAGTGTATTATCCTGGTGATAAATTGCTGTAATCTCCTTGCTAATATTTTATTTAAGATTTTTCCATTGATGTTCATTAGCAAAGTTGGTCTACAATTTTCTTTCCTGTTTGGCTCTGCCTAGTTTAGGTATCAATACAATATTTGAATCATAAAAGGAACTTGGTAGAACTCCTTCTTCACCTATTTTTCCAAATAATTTGTATAGTATTTGAATTAATTGTTCTTTAAGTGTTTGGTAGAATTCACTTGTAAATCCAGCTGGTGTTGGAGATTTTTTCTTAAGGAATTCATTGATGGCTTATTCAATTTCTTTTTCTAAAATGGGGCTATTCAGTTCTTTTATTTACTCTTCTGTTAATCTGGACAAGTTATGTCTTTGTAAATATTCATCCATTTCATTTAGATTGTTAAATTTATTGGCATACAGTTAGGCAAAAGAGCTCAGAATTATTGCTTTAATTTCCACTTCATTGGTGGTGAATTCACCCCTTTCATTTTTGGTACTGGTAATTTGGTTTGCTTCTTTCCTTTTTTAAATCAAATTAACTAAAAGTTTATCTTTTTTATTTAATTTTTCATAAAACCAGCTCATAGTTTTATTTATTAATTCTATGGTTTTCTTGCTTTTAATTTTATTAATCTCTCCTTTGATTTTCAGAATTTCTAAATTAGTATTTAACTGGGTATTTTTAATTTTTCCTTGTTCTAGCTTTTTTAGTTGCATGCTCAATTCATCGATCTCCTCTTTCTCTATTTAATTGATGTAAGCATTTAGAGATATTAAATTCTCCCTAAGAACTGCTTTAGGTGCAGCCCATAAGTTTTTTGGCATGTTGTCTCATTTTTGTCATTTTCTTGGATGAAGCTATTGATTGTTTCTACGATGTGTTGAATGACCCACTCATTGTTTAGGATGAGATTATTTAGTTTCCAATTAATTTTCAGTCTGTCCTTTCATGACTCTTTATTACATGTAATTCTTATTGCATCATGATCCCAAAATGATGCATTTACTATTTCTCCCTTTCTCCCTTCCATGCTTATTTCCCTCTATTGTAATAGGTTATATGCACCTCTTCATATGATGTAATTAACCATGCTCTACCTACCCTTTTCTCTTCTCCCTTTATAATCCTTTTTACACCCCTTAATTTTATTAATATCATCACATCATAATCAATTTTTACTTATACCCTCTATGTATACTCCTTCTATCTGTCCAAATAGAGATACAGTTCTCAAGAGTTATAAGTATTATCTTCCCATGTAGGGATGTAAACAGTTTAACTGTATTGAATAACATTTTTTTCCTCATTACCTTTTTATACTTCTGTTGAGTCTTGTATTTGAAGATCAAATTTTCTATTCATTTCTGGTCTTTTCATTCATTTCATTGAATGTCCATCTTTTCCCCTGAAAAATAATGCTCAGTTTTGCTGGGTAGATGATTCTTGTTTGCAAAGCCAATTGCTTTGCCTTCCAGAATATCATATTCCAAGCTGCCAGGTCCTATGCAATCCTGACTTTTGTTCCATGATATTTAAATTGTTTCTTTCTGGCTGCTTACAGTATTTTCTCCTTCACCTAATAATTTTGGAATTTGGCTATAATATTTATTGGAGTTTTCCTTTTGGTGTCTCTTTCAGGAGGTGATCAGTGGATTCTTTCAATGACTATATTATCCTCTGATTCTACAATATTAGGGCATGTCTACTTGATGATTTCCTGGAATATGGAGTCTAGACTCTTTTTTTGATCATGGCTTTCAGGTAGTGCAATAGTTCCTAAATTATTTCTCATGGATCTATTTTCCAGGTCAGGTGTGTTTCTCATGAGGTATGTCACATTTTCTTCTATTTTTTTCATTCTTTTGATTCTGTTTGACTGATTCTTGGTGTCTCAAAGAGTCATTAGCTTCCATCTGCCTAATTCTAATTTTCAAGGCTTTATTTTCTTCAGTAAGCTTTTGTGCCTCCTTTTCTATTTGGCCAATTCCCTCCCCCCATTTGGCCAATTATATTTTTAAGGAATTGTTTTCTTCAGTCAACTTTTGTGCTTTGTTTTCCAAGCTGTTGACTTTTTTTTTTCATAAATTTCTTGCATAACTCTCATTTCTCTCATTTCTTTTCCCATTTCTTGTTCTACCTCTCTTACTTGATTTTTTAAATCCTTTTTGGGGTCTTCCAAGAAGGCTTTTGGTCTTGAGACCAATTCATCTTACCCTTTGAGGCTTCACATATAGGCATTTTGACAATATTGTCCTTATCCAAGTTTGTGTTTTGTTCTTCCCTATTGCCATAGAAGCTTTCAATGTTAAGGGTCCTTTTCTGATTCTTACTCATATTGTAGCCTATTTTTTGACTTTTAAAGTTGAGAGCTGCTCTTAGGGCACAGGGGCCACTGTTGCAAGCTTCTTGTACTGGGGGATGGGGGCCTGGTCACTGGCTTTCTGTTCTGAGGCCTCTGTGTTTTTCACCTCTCTGGGCTTGTTCCCTGTGCTGAGATGGTTAAGCCTAACCATGCCTGTCCTGTGGGTGGTTCTCTAACTAGAAGTTTGCCCTCTCAGCTGTGTCTGGTGGGTCTCCCAACTGTCCTGCTGTGCCACTAGCCTTCGGAGCCAGGACCAAGAAGCCTCAGCTGCTAATCTGTGCTGTGCCCAAGAGCCTCCTGCTGACTTGCCCAGACCCCCTCCACACTGGGCTGAGCTGCACTGCACTCCCCCTTTTGCCCAAGTGAGACAGACATATACTGAAGTCTTCTAAATTATATTGAGTTGGAAGATTGTGTCACTCTGAATTTTTGTAGCTTCTGTAGTTCCAGAATCCATTTAGAGGCTTGATTTAATGTTGAGGGAAACTCAGGAGAGCTCAGGCAACTTCCTGACTTTCCTCTGCCATCTTGGCTCTACCCCCATTCATTCAACTTCTAACAACAAAACAAATGCTGATGTTTTTCCTTCAGTTTTTCCCTCTCAAATTAAAGATGGCAGTGAACATCACCTGAGAAGCTATAGCTTTCTCAAACTGTAGATGACACTAGAAAGCACTAAATAGAATTAATCTCCAAATGAGATTCAAACATTCTCTATCTAAACAGAAACTCAAAGGACAGCAGAAGCCTTCCTATTGTCAACCTCCTGCTGTATTATGAACAGTTTTTTAGTGTTTTCTCAATTGATTGAAATTTCTCTCGCTGATTATTCTTTTCTCATCCTGGAATCTTCAATACTTTCAATGGCTCAAGTTATAGCCTACTGACACTCAGTGACAGATCTTGGACTTATGAAGTAGAAATCACAAATTCTACCTCTTAATTATGAAATCAACCATCATTTCTTAGTTATGCATTAGTGTCCAAATATTTGTTTTGCTACTTTGTGAGTTTTAACCTTTCAAATCTAAATATAGTCATGTCCAAATCAGCTGAAGGATAACAATACTTTACAGTCTAGGTAATTCCTATGTCTTCAAACAGGTCCTTTCAGTTCTATAGTCACTCTTTACAATTTATGCCTGTCACATCTTATCTGAAAAATATTTCTTCACGCTTAAGGTTGCTTTTCTGCCTTTTTCTAGAAATTGTTCTCATACAAATGAGCATGGTAGGGGCAGCTAGGTGGAGCAGTGGATAAAGCACTGGCCTTGGATTCAGGAGGACCTGAGTTCAAATCCAGCCTCAGAAACTTGACACTTACTAGCTGTGTGACCCTGGGCAAGTCACTTAACCCTCATTGCCCTGTAAAAAAAAAGTGTCAAACAAATGAGCATGGTAACTTTTATCTTTAAAAATAACCTAATTTAGATGCAGCTAGGTGGTCTAGTGAATAAAGCACCAACTCTGGATTTAGGAGGACCTGAGTTCTAATCCAGCCTCAGATACTTGACACTTAGTAACTGTGTGACCCTGGGAAAGTCACTTAAAAAAAGACCTAATTTTTATCTTCATGTAAAAGTTCATTCTGTACCTCCAAAGTTTATTGTTTGACCTTTATAAAATCAAAGTGTTTGCATATGACAAGGGCAGTACTTATATATGCAAATCAATTGGTAAATGCTGTTTCAGAGTTGTTGTTGTTGTTGTTGTTGTTACTGGACATATGACTTCATTAGTGTAGGATGCTCTATGGTAAAATATTTCTTCTAATACAAGTTAGCATTTTGTCTGGAACATATAGTCTTACAAAACTGCCTAGGACACTGCAAGATTAAATGACTTGCCTAGTATCATATAACCAGAGAGTCTTTCTCTGAGGACTGTTCTCAATCCATTATTCCATATTGCATCTACATTAAGCACTCAATAAATCTTTTTTTAATGAATGAAGACAAATTAATTTTTATTATTGATGGAAGGAAGTTCTAGACCATGATGAAATGCCTTGTACCTCAAAACTGATTGGGGCAGTTAAAAGACAACTCCATGACTAAGATCACTTTGTATGGAGGATGTGCAGAAGAATAAAATATATTCATTGGAAAGTAAAGGGATATTGGGAATACAAACTCTAGCTTCCTCAAAGTTTTGCATTACTGGCATTGTTCCCCTGTAAATAAGTGTTCTCTCTGGGAATGAATGGCTATTTGAAGAGAAAAGATTCACCTGCTGATTACTTGGCTGACCCTGAAACAATAATGTTCTAAACAAACATCAGATGTTATTACCATATTCATGTCTGGAATGGAAAACTTAAGAAATATGAGTGTTTATAAGCCCACTGCCAGTTGGTATGAAGGCTCAGGGAGTAGAAGATAAGATATATCCTTGTAATTTTTGGTACTTTCTTCCAAAAGAAAGTATGGGAATTACTATTGACCATAGATATTTAGAATTTCCAGGAACCTTAAAGATAGAATGCCAGGACTAGTTAGATGGAAATTGGAAACTTCCTTAAATTCTAGAATTTCATGTCGCTTATGGTATCCTTAGCTGTGGAGGGTCTTGGCCTTCACATAAGATTGTTTATTTTGACAGAATCTAAAAACTTCATCATAGACATGGATAAGTGCTCTCTGGGGGCCTTAATGTAAAATCCTAAAGAAGGCATTCTGGGAGAAGAGTAAATGCTAGTTCAATGAATTTCCTAACATTGAAGCCTTCCCAGACAATATATAGAATTAGGGACATGGATCAATGTGTCCAAAATTACCTAGGTTTGGTTTCTATGGATTGTGAATATTTAACACAGAAAAAGAGGATAAAAGATTGATTAGGAGAATTTCCATATTAATTTGATCTGATTACAGGATAAGAGCTTTTGTTTAGAATTCTTAAAACCTCTCACATATAGACCATAAATCTACAACCATTCTAAGAGGGGATATTTTCTGGGACAAAGGGTGTGTGTGTGTGTGTGTGTGTGTGTGTGTGTGTGTATGCCTTATTAAAAAGGTACACTCACAGAATATTTTGGAACTATGCCCAAAGGGCAATCAAACTTTGCATACCCTTTGATCTAGCAATATCACTACTAGGTCTGTATCTCAAAGAGATCATAAAAAAGGGAAAAGCACCCTTGGAAAGAACTGGGAAAGAACTGAGGGGATGCCCATCAAATGGGGAATGGATGAAGAAGTTGTAGTATATGATGTAAGGGAATAAGAAATGATGAGCAGGCAGATTTCAGAATAACCTGGAAAGGACTTATATGACCTGATGCTGAGTGAGGTGGGCAGAACAAGGAGAATATTGTACACAGTAACAGTAACATTGTTTGATGATCAACTATGATCGACTTAGCTCTTCTCAGCAATACAATGATCCAAGACAATTCCAAAAGATTCCTGATAGAAAATGCTATCCTAATCCAGAGGAAGAACTGATGGAGTCTGAAGGCAGATTAAAGCATACCATTTTCACTTTTTTCTTTTTGTGTTTTTCTTTTGTTCTGTTTCTTCTTTCACAACATGACTAATGTAGAAATAAGTGTGTTTTACATGATTGTCCATGTACAACTTAGATTGCTCACCATCTTGGTAAAGGGGAAGAAGATGGAGAGAAATTTTGAAACTCAAAATTGTTCAAAAAATGAATGTTAAAAATTGTCTTTACTTAGAATTAGAAAAAAGACTATTCTTTTTTTTAAAGAAGGTACATTGACATGTAAAAATTCAAGAACCAGATGAGAAATCATGGAAAACATTTGGGAGAAAAATGATTAAGGGATAAATAGATATGATTTATTCATCAGAACACAATATTGACCACCTGGGAAAAAATTATGAAATAAATGAGGAATTTGGGAAAGAGACCACAAGGCTAGATCATAAGGTTGATATAGTAGCTATGAAGAACTGACATTATTCAGTTATCTGCTAGACTTATTTGCCCAAAGTAGAGGGGCTAATAAGTTATTGACCTGATTTAATCTCCAAAATTAAAGGTATCAGTAATACAGGATTATATTTTGTATAATATTCTAAATAACAGGGGAAAACTTGTTATTATGGTGAGAACATTAAGGACCTGGGTGAGGGAATGACCACTCACCATAAAGTTTGTACTCTAAAAGGAAGGAAAAGCTGATGTTTTATAGCATAGATGAGAGGAGGTTGGATTCCCAAGGGATCAGAGGAACAACATTTCAGATACCATGGGCTTAATTTCTACTATGAAAATCAGCTAAGAATAAATAGAAAACTCTGTAGAATTAATTGAAAATTTATGAACTGAAAAAAAAGTATGAAGAGTAGAAACAGGACTTTACTAAAGAGATAAAACTGGTATGATGAATACAGAAATCACCAATCAATTTAAATTTTTAAAAAATAGGTATGGAAAATGGAAGAATAGAAATTTAATAGAGGATGAAAATAAAGTATGCCTCAATCCAGGAAAGACCATGGAAGCACTGCTAACACTCAAAATAAGCTGAGACTGTTCAAAAAGTCAAAGGTTTTATGTTGTCATTCTATTTGGTTTATTTTGGGAAAGAAAAAAAAATCAAAGAAAGGATTGGACCATTGCTTGGGTTTGATGAGACATTGGTTACTGACATGAGAGACAAGGCAGGGCTACTTAATTTTTATTTTATTTATGTTTTCTCTTCCAAAGAAAATTACCTTTTCACTGGGAATAGCAGGACAAAAATAATTAATAAATTGTTACTACATGAACTTAAGAAAAGAACACCTAATTTGCTGCCCTTGTTCAAATCAAATATCCTTGCTCTGATAAATATTCAGATACTGAAAGAACTGGCAGATATGATTACTGAAGTACTGTATGTATATTTGCAAGTTCATAGAAAATAGGACAAGCATTACACAAATAAAGAAGGACAAGATGTCCCAGTTATCTACAAAGTGAATAAAATTTTCTAACTATGAGTTAGTGAGCTTGTCTTTGATTCCTGGGAAAATTCTATAATGGAATATTTAATTGATGAATGCTAAACATTCTGAAGAGCAGAAAAAGAAAGTCCTTTTCAAAGAGCCAGGATGTCTTTATCAAGAATAGGTCATACCAGACTAATCTTATTCCCCTACTTCCTTTTTTTTGGACAGGATTACTAAACTGATTATCAGGGAAATACTGTAGACATAGTTTATTTAGATTTTAGCAAAATATTTCACAAAGTACTTCATACTATTCTTGTGGAGAAGATGAAGAGATATTGGTTAGATGATAATATAGATAAATGGATTCATAATTGGTTGAATGACTAGAATCTAATGCAGTGGTTGTAAGACATGGACCAATAACATGGTTCCATGTTCATATCACAAAAGGTCTTCAGTTGAGGTCCTGATAGACTTGTACTTGGTTGCCCATTATTCAACTTGATTATCCATACCTAGGATACTGACACAGAATTCTTATTAAGTTTCAAGTTAACACAAAGCTGAGTGGGATAGTTCATACACTGGATAGCAGAATCCAATGAGGTTGTTGATCTAGAGTTGGAAAGGATCTCAACGAAAATTTAGTTCAACCCTATATTTTTAATAGGTGAGGAAATTAAAAACCAAGAAGCCCAAATGACTTCACTGAGATAAAAGCATTTGAACCAATATCCTCCAGAAACATTGTACTTTCTATTGTTGTACTACATAGGTTAGAGCAAAGGGGCTGAATATACAAGATGAAATTTGATAAAGGTAAATGTAAAGCATCATATCTGGTTTCAAAAAAATCAATTTCCCATGTCTAAGATGAAGGCGAATCATTTAGATAGAAAATTTTAAGATAGACTATCTGAGGACTTAGTGAAAAGCAAGTTCAAGCAAAGTATGTATAATAACAGGACAGCCAACAAAGCTAATGAAATCTTGGTTTGTATTAAGAGGAACTTCCATGGAAAAAAAAAAAAAAGGTCATAGTTCTATATTCGGTCTTAATCAGACCACATCTAGAGTACCAAGTTTAGTTATAGGTCTCATATAAAGACATTGATTAGTGGAAAATTCCAAAGGAAGGTATCCAATATGGTGAATGCTCCCAAGTCTACATCACATGAAGATTAGTTGAAGAAACTTATGATTTTTAGGTTAGAGAAGTGAAGATTCAGGAAGGACATGATAAGGGTGTGTGTGTGTGTGTGTGTGTGTGTGTGATATCAAATATCTGAAGAGCTCTCATTTGAAAGAACAATTGAGCTTAGTATATTTGACTCCAGGGGTTCAAACCAGGATCAATTAATGGAAGTTATAAAAAAGTCAATTTATGATGGAAATTTTTCTAATATTTAGAGCCAAACAAAATAAAATGAGCTATATTGAGAGGTAGTGGGTTCCCCCTCACTGGAGATCTTAAACAGAAAGTATTGTGCATATTCCTTTTTGAGGATGTGTTAGTCTGTAAGGTTACTGAGGATCCTCCCAATTCTAAAGGTCTATAATTTAGTAATTGGTGTCATAGGTTGTCATGGGTCAGAGATATCACTTTGTCTTGGAATGATAGAAAAATGAGACAGTAGTCCTTTCAGTGATATTAGGAGAGAGATGAGCACAGAGATCAGAAGAACTAAAAGCAGACCATGTTGCTGGAGAGTAAGGGAAAGTCCTACAATTTTGATGAGCTGCTAATGGAAGTCCTGAGATACACTTGTGTCCTGAATGTGTCATCATACACATAACCCTTAGGGGAAACAACAAGAGGTCCTATGAAGACATAGAGTAACATGATCCATACAACTGAATAGAGAATAGGAAAATTCCTGGGCTCTGATTTCTTGGAGTGAATTGTGAAGAGATTGGGCCATAATCTCTTAATATGAAAGAGAGACCATATAGCAGAATAATGAAAATTCCAGATCCCCAGAATGCTGGAATAATGTCAAAAGTTCCTAATCTAAGGATTTAAAATGAAAGAATTAGTCAAAATGCAGAGATGGAAAAGACCTAGACTTTACCCCTCATTGCCAGCATGGATTAGTCAGAAAATATTGCTCTATTGGGAGGGGGTTGCTTTTAACCCCAACTTTATTTTTCTTCAGAGAAGTCCCAAATTCTAGGGTAGTAGCCTATTGCTGGAGAGCTATATAGATTCCTGGGATGAAAGTAGCCTCACAAGAATGTTGGTGGGGGTATCTCTCTAGGAACTCAACTCTAGGAATATTTTGGGTTCTATATCTATTAGCTTCTCACCATCCCAGTCCTAACATAATAGGCAAAGAAAATTTTCATAATCTCCAAAACTCTGTTATGAGAAAAATCCAAGTCAGAGATTGACAGTATAAATCTTCCTTAAAGGGAAGATAGGACTCAAAAAAGGATAAAGAATTGTATCATTTAATTATAGGCTAGCCTTAGTCCTTTTAGCATAACAGAAGGAACATGGATTAATCAATAAAAGGAACTGGATTAAAATCATTCTTTTAATATTATTATTTTTATGAATATTACTACTACTTGCAAAATATGTTTACTCTATCTGAGCTGTAATTTCTTCAACAGTAACACAATAGAGATGGGATAGATAACGTTTGAGGTTTCTTTGAGGTCTAGATCTATGATACTCTATATTTTCTTCTTTTGATTTGGAAAGAAAATAAAGGCTGGCCTGTACTTAATATTTCTTATTTTACCATTATGAATCATACAAGAAATGGAGACCCACTTATCCATATAAGTGGAGAAGTAGATATGAAATGTAGTTAAACTACATGCTAGGAAGAAAACCAGTTGGCAGCAAAATGAGTCCAAAATTCTGTAATTGAAGGAAGAAGGCTTTAACTCAATAATAAACCATGCTCATTTAAAGTGAGACTATATGTGTCCAGCCCATTTAAACTCATGGTTTAGGGCCATAGTTACAATTACAAACTAAATTACCAGTTTTTTTAATTCATGTTCCCTTCTGGAATTATGTATTCCCTTTGCAATATTCATGACCAGTCTTCTCTTCTTAAGGCAAAGATGAGATAACATCCCATAATGCATATGGGGAATTGATGTGCTTTTTCTACTTTCCCTTGCCTCATCATGTGATATCCTTCCTATAACATTGACAGGTCAGCTAAAACTTTTCATCATTCCAAGGACAGACTAGTGTGGTTTGATTCTGGCATTTTGTAGAAACAGGAAGAATCAGGGTTGGACCCAGAAGTCTGAGAACAAGATTCTCAGGGGGAGCCAGGGCCCCATGAAGGGAATCTCTCATGTTGTTCTTTGTAGTTGAGATGAAGAGATTTAGGCTAGATGATAGTTTATTTATAGCTTCAGAACTGGTTTAATGATAACCCCTCCCACAATTTTCAGTCTCTCCCTCTGTACTGACTCCTTTTCTGCTGCTGGCAAATATGTTCATACTTAAAAATCACTCAATTTACCGTCCTAGACATTCTGCTGTTATTTTATAACCTTCTTCTGCTCTTCAGACACATTCCTTGGGGAAAAAACTGTAAATACTTATTTTCTTTACTTCCTACTTTCCTACACATTCCTTAACTCATCTTGCTTTTCACCTCATCACTCAACTGAAACCATTCTCTCAAATATTACCAATGATCTCTTAATTGCTAAAACTTGTGATCACTTCCCAATCTTCATCCTTCTTGACATCTCAGAAATATTTATATGGTTGAACAAACCTTCTTCTGAATACTCTCTGGATGATAGTGATAGGAGATTTCATTTATCCAGACATCTGCTAGATCTCACTCTCTGCCTAAAGCAAAGAAGCTAATAACTTCTTGACTTTCTTTAGTGATAATTTCATCCTTCAAAAAGTAGAAGAACCAACAAGAAGAAATTCTATTTTAGATTTAGTTCTTGCTTTAAAAAAAATCGTTATTTATTATAAACATTTTTCATTTTTAAATTTCAAGTGCAAAAATTCTCTCCTTCCCTTCTACCTTACTTTAACACAAGAAGTCAAGCAAAATTATATCAATTACACATGTTAAATCATGCAAAATGTGTTTCTATATAAACATATTGCAAAAAAAGAGAAAAATGAAAGTGAGAAAGTTATAGGTGAGTTTGCACTCAGAATTTATTAGTTCTCTCTCTGGAGGTGGATAGCATTTTTTAAAAATTATAAGCCCTTTGGCATTGTCTTGGATCATTGTTTTAAATAGAGTAGCTGAGTCTTTCATAGTTGATCATCATTACAACACTGCTGTTACTGTGAACAATGATATCTTGGTTCTTCTTACTCTTCCTTGCATGAGTTCTTATAAGTCTTGCATTTTTTTCTGAAACCACTCCCCTCATCATTTCTTTTTTTTAATTTTTAATTTTTTTTTTTTTTTTAGTGAGGCAATTGGGGTTAAGTGACATGCCCAGGGTCACACAGCTAGCAAGTGTCAAGTGTCTGAGGCTGGATTTGAACTCAGGTACTCCTGGCTCCAAGGCCAGTGCTCCATCCACTGCGCCACCTAGCTGCCCCACCTCATCATTTCTTATAATTCAATAGTACTTGATCACAATCATATGCCACAATTTATTCAGACATTCCCCAATTGATGAGCTTATCCACAATTTCTAATTCTTTACCAACACAAAAAGAGCTGCTATAAATATTTTAGTGCATATAGATCCTTCCTTTTTCTTTGATCTCTTTAGAGTACAGACCTAGTAGTGGTATTGCTGGGTCAAAGGATATGCATAGTTTTAAAATCCTTTGGGCATAGTTCCAAACTGGTCTCCATACTGATTGGACTAATTCATAACTCAAGACATAGTTTATTAATATGACTTTGACTCCTTCAGCATTTGTTATTTCTGACAGGTGAGACATGGTAGCCTAAAGTTCCTTTAATTTGAATTTCTCTAATCAATAGTGATTTAGAGCATTTTTTCATATAACTATAGATAGCTTTGATTTCTTCTTCAGAAAACTGCCTATTCATACATATCCTTTGAACATTGATTAATTGGGGAATAGCTTTTATGTTCATAAATTTGATTCAGTTCTTTCCATATTTGGAAAATGAGGTTTTATCAGAGAAATTTGCTGTAAAATTTTTCATTGTCTATGGTAACTTTTGCAAAATGACATTTCCCTGATCATTTCTTTTTTTAATTTGTGATATATAATTATATTTTATATATATATATATATTAAATGTAGATATAATATACACAAAGACACATATATGATATATACAATGTAAATTTTCTACATTATTACACTTAGATATATCTAGATATATTCTAATACATAAAACTTAGTATTTAAATTCCTTAAATAACTTTTTATAAATAACAAATACATATCAATTTATAAAAATAATTTATAAGACAAATTTGTTTAAGAATAATTTCTATGTAAATAATACCTAAATAACTAATAAATGCATAACATATAAATGTATGTGTGTATATAAATACATATATACCTCCTGTACCCTTTCCAGCATACCCCTCCCCCACCTTTCCAGATTAAACATTTTAATTTATATTTTTCTATTCCAATCTCTATCTCTCCCTTGCCCCCTCCCCTCCCCCCTCCCCAAGATGGTAAATAATCCAATATGGGTTATACATATATGATATATATGTCACTTAATGAAAGAATGTGAAAAATAGCATGCCTCAGTCTGTTCTATCAATATCAGTTCTTTCCCTGGAGGTGGATAGTATGTTTCATCAATATTCCTTTGGAATTGACTTGGATCATTGCATTGCTGATAATAATAAAGTCATTCAAAGTTCTTCATCAAATAATATTGCTATCTCTGTGTAGAGTATTCTCTTGGTTCTGCTGACTTCCCAATACATCATTTCATACATTTCCTTCCAAGCATTTTTGAAGCTCTTTTTTTTCAAATAATTTATATAGTATCATTTCTTTTAAGTCTACTTTATTTTGCTTTTGCTTTGTCTCAGACCATGATTACTTTCTCTCCTTTTTTTAATACTTCTTCTGAAGCATCATAGATTCTGCTCCAACCCTTTATTTTCATTCCATGTATGTCTTCCTGTTTCAAGTGTGTCTCTTGTATACAACACATTGTTGGATTCCATTTTCTAATCCATTCTGCTGTTTCCTATTCCCAATACCATTCCCACTTATGATTACTAAATATGCATTTGCCTCCAACCTATTTTATGCTTAGCTTTCTTTTTTTCTTTTTATCCTGTCCCTCTTTAATAGTCTGTTTTGCTTCTAATCACTGCCTCCCTTAATCAGCCCTCCTTTCCCATATCATTTATCCCCTTCCCACTTCCATCCATACTGAGTCAGATAGATTTCTATACCCAACCCTCTTTAAACCAATTCCTATGATGGTGAGGTTGAAGCATTGCCTGATCCTCTCCCCGACCCCATTTTCTCCTCTGTTGTAAAAGCTCTTCTTTACATGGCTCTTTTGTGAGAAAAATTCCCCCATTTTACCTTTCCCTTCTCCCTTCTTCCAATGCATCCCTTTCGAAAATTCCTTCATTTTTTTAGATCATCCCAACATAATCAACTCACTCTCAAGTCCTCTGTCTATATAGATCCCCAATAATAACAAAGTTGGTAGGAACTACAAGCATCATATATATATATATATATATATATATATATATATAAATAATTTAAAGATAGTAAGTCCCTTATGATTTCTTTTTCATATTTACCTTTTTATACTTCTCGTAAATCTTGTGTTTGATAGTCAAATATTCTCTTCATAAATGGTTTTTTCTTCAGGAATGATTGAAAAGTCTCTATTTCATTAAATATCCATTTCCCCCTTGAAATATTATACCCAGTTTTGCTGTGTAGGTTATTCTCGGTTGTAGTTATAGCTCCTTTGTCTTGCATAATATCATATTCCAAGCCCTCTGCTTCTTTAATGTGGAAACTTGCATTTTGTGTGATCCTGATTCTTGCTCCACAATATTTGAATTGATTCTTTCTGCCTGATTAAAGTATTTTCTCTTTGACCTGGGAGTTCTGGAATTGATTATTATATTTCGGAAAATTTTCATTTTGGTAGGTCTTTCAGAAGTTGATAGGTTTATTCTTTCAATTTCTATTTTAGTTCCTGGATCTAAGATATCAAGGCAGTTTTTCTTGATAATTTATTGAAATACACTGTCTAGGCTCTTTTTTGTCATGGATTTCAGGTAGCCCAATAATTCCTAAATTATTTCTCATTTATGTATTTTCTAGGTCAGTTGTTTATTCAATGAGATATTTAACATTTTCTTGTAGTTTTTCATTTTTTTAAATTTTGTTTTATTATTTATTGATGTATCATGGAGTCATTAGTTTCAACTTGTCCAATTCTTATATTTAAGGAATTATTCTTTTCAGTGAGCTTTTGTACTTCTTTATCCTATTCAGCCAATTCTGCTTTTTAAAGAATTTTTTTCTTCAGTGAACTTTTGTACCTCCTTTTCCATTTGGTCTATTCTATTTTATGAGGACTTCTGTTCATTGGACTTTTGTCCCTCTTTTACTATTTGGCTCATCCTGTTTTCAAGGTATTGTTTTCTTTAGTTTTTTTTAATGCTTCTCTTTCCAAACCATTAATTTTCTTGCATCACTCTCTTCCTTTCACAATTTTCCTCTTTATCTCTTTCATTAACTTTTCCAACAATTCTTGTTAGGGTTGGATCAAACTAACATTTTTCCTTGAGGCTTTGATTTTTGCTCTTTTCATATTGTCTTTTTTTGGGGCTGTGTCTTTGTCTTCCTTGCCACCATAGTAAGTCTTTATGGTCAGCTTCTTTTTTGATGTTTTTTCATTTTTCCAGCCCATTTCTTGACTTTGAACTTTATGTTAAAGTTGGGCTCTGCAAAAAAGAGAAAAAGACCCATTTGTACAAAAATATTTATAGCAGCTCTTTTTGTGATGGCTAAGAATTGGAAATCAAAGGAATGTTCATCAATTGAAGAATGGCTAAACAAACTGTGGTTGGAATATTATTATGCTATAAGAAATGACAAGCAGGATGACTAGAAAGGCCTAGAAAGACATGTGTGAAATGATGTATATTGAAATGAGCAGAGATAGCAATTGTGCACAGAGATAGTAATATTGTTTGATGAAGAACTGTGAATGACACGACTATTCTCAATAATACAATTATCCAAGACAATTCCCAAAGGATTATTGATGAAACATACTATCCCCCTCCAAAGAAAGAACTGATATTCATGAAACAGACTGAAACATGCTCTTTTTCACTTTCTTTCATTTTTTTTCTTTTAATCAAGTTTTCTCGTACAAAATGAAAAATATGGCAATGAAAAAACAAATTTTTAAAAAAACACAAAAGAAAAATATGGTAATGTTTTACATAATCGTACATGTAAAACCCATATCTGATTGCCATCTAGGGGAGGGGCAAGGAGAAGGAGAGAAGGAGAGATAAAAACTGGAACCCAAAACTATAAATAAAAATGTTTATTATTAAAAAAAATAAAGTTGGGTTCTGTTCACCTGGGGGGTGGGAAGATACTGTCCTAAGCTTCAGGCTTTTTGCATTTCTGTTTTCAGACCTCATTCATAAAAGCTTCAAGGATTTAGTGCTTCTAAGTTAGTGTGATCCTGGAAGAGGTATGGTCATTGCTCTCCTGGTTTGTACTTTGGTGTTTACCCAGGAATGGACCCTATTTCCTTGCAGTCACAAATGCTAACTCTCCTCTTGGCCCTGAAACTGTGACCAGGTCCCCTTCTTTACTGCTGCCACAATTGTTAGTTCTCCTCTCAGCCCTATCACTGTTACCAAGTCTTCTTTTCCCCTATGTCTGCAAGTACTAGTGTTCCTCTCTTCCTTAGAACAATTTCCAGGGCCCCTGCTCCCTTGTGACCAATCACCAGTGCTCCTCTCTGCCCTGGAACTTTGACCCAGAACTGCTTATAGGCAATAGAACTGCCAATCAGCACTGATTACATACAATGTTAGCAAATTCTTCTCTCTTTCTGACCAGTTATCTGACCTCCTTACCATCTCTAAGCTGAGAGCTTTCAAAATTTCTTCCACTACATGTACGCACTCTGACAGGCCTCTGCCTCAGTGTCACAGACTTCTACCAACCTCCTAAGTTGTCTTGGACTAGAAAAATGTCTCACCCCAACCTTTTCTTCATTTTACCACTCCACAATTTGATTTGAGTAATTATTTTTAAATGATTTGAAGGGAAATATTGAGAAATTTCAGCTATGTTGCTATTTTTACTCCACCATCTTCATTTCCAATTTGACTCTTTCTAAAAGGGAAGATCTGGTTGCTGATGTCCTCTGGTAAATTATATAGCCTTGTTGAGACTCAATTTCTGCATTTTTGAAATGAAACCATTAGATCATATAATCTTTGAGGTCTCTTTCAGCTCTGTATTTATTAATCTATGAACAGATGGTAAATATGAGATATGTTTGATCATCCAACCAACTCTGAGTAGATCCATCTCCTCCACAGTAATGTAAAATAACTCATCAGGGGGGGCAGCTAGGTGGCACAGTGGATAGAGCACCGGCCCTGGAGTCAGGAGTACTTGAGTTCAACTCAGGCCTCAGACACTTAACACTTACTAACTGTGTAACCCTGGGCAAGTCACTTAACCCCCATTACCTCACTAAAAAAAAAAAAACTCATCAAATACTGTCTTTTTTAAAGAAAGAGGACAGTCTGAAAATATAAGGAAATAAGCTTGACTTCAATTGTTGGAAAATTCTATAATGGATCACTAAAGTAATAGTT
This sequence comes from Dromiciops gliroides, assembly GCF_019393635.1. Taxonomy (NCBI): domain Eukaryota; kingdom Metazoa; phylum Chordata; class Mammalia; order Microbiotheria; family Microbiotheriidae; genus Dromiciops; species Dromiciops gliroides. The sequence goes on along the minus strand of NC_057862.1, from coordinate 381,601,660 downwards.
GATGTATGTGTAAAAAGAGAAATAGTGTTTACAAAGAGCCAGCATGGTTTCATCCAAGCACAGTTTATGTCAAACTAACTTTATTTCCTTTTTTGACAGTATTGCTAAATTAGTAGATGAGGGACATACTGTAGATTATATCTGGATTATAGCAAAGTATTTGACAAGACATTTTGTACTATTGTGAAGATGGGGACATGTATATTAGATGGCAATACAATTAGATATATTCAGATCTTACTGGATGACTAGATGTATAGAGCAGGTTTAGTGGTCAATATGGCAGAAAGTCTTTAGTGTAGTACCTAGAAATCTGTGTTTGACCCATTCCTCTTTAATATATTTACCAGTGACTTCAATTTGACATTTATATGACATGTCACTGCAATGTGAAGTTGACAAAAAAAATCTAGGAGTGTGGTAAAAAAGTGCAAGTTTTTTTAACAGTCAGTTAGCGATAACTGAAAGACGCAAGTTTTTTGAAGGACCACCCTTTTGGGGAGGAGACAGTGACGAACCACCAGTGCATCTACTAAGCACTCCACTTCCGGGGTGCGAGCTTAAAGGCAAGGAGAGAATGGAAGTGAGGGCTCTTTTTTGCTCTCCTCGCCCACTGGCTTGCTCTGCATACCCAGATGCTGACTCAGGTTCAACTCGGCTTGGTACTCCGTAACAGCACATGCTTGACACGGTTCTCAGCCTCAGAGGTGGCCTTGGGTTTTTGGTGAGTTCTATATGCGTTTTTGGTGAGTTCTATATGGAATATAGACTAAGCTTAGATCTAAGACTATTTATTTGTATTTCTACTTTCCTATCTCTAATCAACATCACCTTGTAATTCCCAAACAATAAAAGCTCTAACTAAAGCTCAGAGGCTTCTTTAACTTACTGTTCTGGGGGATATATAAGGGAAAGGTTAAAAGGGAGTTTAATGTTCTTGTATCCAATTTTAAATCTCACAGGAGGAAGAACTAACATACCAGATGACAATGTCAAGATCCAAAAGGAACTTGATAGTCTAAAGAACTAGTCTGAAAAGTACCTCACATTGCCTATTTTGTACTGCTTGAGAACTAAGAATGATTTTTACCTTTTAAAATATAATTTTGTTTATGAATGTAAAAAACATTCCTTTCTCCCAGGTCTTACAAAAATAAATAATGTTGGATTTGGCCTGCAGGCTATGGTTTGCTTACCAGTAGTCTAAAGCAGTAGGCTGGATATAATAAGATGAAATTCAATAAGAATAAATGCAATGTCTTAAACCTGAGTACCAAAAAAAAAAAAAAAACAGTTTCACAAGTAAAAATGGCAAAGGACTGGTTAGACAATGGTTATCCCAGAGAAGACAAAGGGATTTTTAGAAGATGACAAGCTCAATAGCAGTCAACAGGAGAGTGACACCTAAAAAGATTTTGGTACCCTAGCTGTGTGACCTAGGGCAAGTCAATTAACCCTCATTGCACCACAAAAAAAGAAAGAAAAAAGAAAAAGGAAAGAAAAGAAAAAGAAGAGAAGAGAAAAGGAAAAGAAAAGAAAAGAAAAGAAAAGAAAAGAAAAGAAAAGAAAAGAAAAGAAAAGAAAAGAAAAGAAAAGAAAAGAAAAGAAAAGAAAAGAAAAGAAAAGAAAAGAAAAGAAAAGAAAGAAAAAGATCTTGGTACATGGTTGTATTAAAAGAAGCATAGCTTCCAGGAATATGGAGATAGTAGTCCTACTCCATTTTGCCTTCTTCAGACCTCAGACCTTATCAAGTAGTATGTTTAGGGGCAGCTAGGTGGCACAGTGGGTAAAGCACCAATTCCAGATTCAGGAAGACCTGAATTGAAATCCAGCCTCAGACACTTGACACTTACTAGCTGAGTGACCCTGGGCAAGCCACTTAACCCTCATTGTACACCCCCCAAAAAAAGTGTAGTATGTTCAATTCTCGATGTCATGGTTTACAGGAATAAACATAAATAGTCTATTATTTCTTCCATAAGATAGCCTCCAAATACTTGATTGAAGCTGTCATGTTCCACCTGAGTTTTCTCCAGAATAAACAATAATTCCTTTAGTAGATCCCCATATGACATGCAGTCAAAGCCCTTCACTTATTCCCCTTAGTTGTCTTTCACCTTGGTGTTCTCCAGCTAATCAATGTCCCTTCTAATATCTTTGTTTATTTTTAAATCCTAAGTCATTTGTTGAGTTCCCTATGAATTAATTTCAGACAACTACTTTTTTATTCCTTATCAGAATTGTTTCTCTTACCTTCAGAATTGCATTCTTTAGATATCTCTAAACCCTTTGACATTCTGTGTAGAATTTGAATCCAGGGCATCCTACCTATCTTTTCTCCAAACTCTGTAATATGCTCACCCCAAATGTAGTATGCATGTCAGGGTATGTTAGCCTTCTCTTTCCTCTTTCACAAACTCTAAGAGGAAGTGGTCACTGTTGCCCAAGGTTCTCCTCCTTTCTGCATCAAGAATTAGTGTCTTCTCTTTATTAAAAATAGGCAAAGAATAGAAGTCTCCTTTTTTAATTTACCTTTTAAAGAATTAAATTATCATTAAAGCAAGTCAAGAAATAATTAATTGAGACGGAGCCAAGATGGCAGAGAATACAATAAGCTGCTTGAGCTCTCCCAAGTTTCCCTTAGGAACACCATTAAATCAAGCCTCTAAACAGATTCTGAAACTACAGAACCTACAAAAAGACAGAGAGATACAATCTTGCAACTGGAGATAATTTAAAAGACTTTGGGAAAGATTGGTCTTACTTGGGGGTGGGGGGGCAGAATGCAGCATACCTCAGTGCAGCATGGCAAGTGCAGTTCAGGGCAAGTCAGCGGGAAGCAACTGAGGCCCATTCATCCTGGCTCAGCAGGCTAGTGGCACAGTGGGACAGTGGTGATATACACCAGCACCAGCTGAGAGGGCAAGCTGCCAGCTAGGGGGCCACCCACAAGACAGGTGCAACCAAGCCTGGCCATCTCAGCATGTGCTGGGAGCAAGCACAGGGAACAAGCCCAGGGCAGTGAGAAATCCACAAGCCATAGAGGTCTCAGAGTAGAAAGCCAGCAACACAGCCCCTATCTCCAACCACAAGAAGCTTGAAACAGTGACCCTGGTGCCCAAGGAGTGGACCCCAAATTAAAAAAAAATATTCATAAGCTGCAATATGAGAAAGAAACAAAAAAGACCTCTCACCATTGAGAGCTTCTGTATCAACAAAGAAGAGCCAAACACAAACTCGGATGAGGACAATACTCTAAAATTGCCTACATGTAAACCCTCAAGAGGGAAGATGAATTGGTGTCAAGACCAAAATGCCTTCTTGAAAGAGCTCAAAAAGAATTGTAAAAATCAATTGAAAGGGGCAGCTAGGTGGTGCAGTGGATAGAGCACTGGCTCTGGATTCAGGAGGACCTGAGTTCAAATCCAGCCTCAGACACTTGACACTGGCTGTGTGACCCTGGACAAATCACTTAACACTCATTGCCCTGCAAAAATACCCCAAAAAAAAAATCAATTGAGAGAGGTAAAAGAAAAAATGGGGAGAGAAATGAAAGCAACACAAGAAAATTATGAAAAAAAAAGAATCAGTAGCTTGGAAAAGGAAGCAAAAAGATTGACTGAAGAAAACAATTCCTTAAAAATTTCATTTGGCCAAATGGTAAAGAAGGTACATAATCTACCTGAAGAAACAATTCCTTAAAAATTTGAATTGGACAGTTGAAAGTGAATAACTCCATGAGACACCAGGAATCAGTCAAACAAAATCAAAAGAATGAAAAAAATAGAAGAAAATGTGAAATACCTCATTGGAAAGACAACTGACCTGGAAAACAGATTCACGAGAGACAATTTGAGAGTCATTGGACTGCATGAAAGCCATGATCAGAAAAAGAATCTAGACACCATATTCCAGGAAATTATCAAGGAGAACTTCCCTGATATTATAGAATCAAAGAATAAAATCATCATTCAAAGAATCCACCGATCACTTCCTGAAAGAGACCCCAAAAGGAATACTCCAAGGAATATTATAGCCAAATTCCAGAATTATCAGATGAAGGAGAAAATACTCCAAGCAGCCAGAAAGAAGCAATTTAAATATCATGGAGCCACAGTCAGGATTGCTCAGGACCTGGCAGCTTCAACATTAAAGGACCGCAAGGCTTGGAATATGATATTCTGGAAGGCAAAGGAGCTTGGATTGCAGCCGAGAATCTATTACCCAGCAAAAATGTGCATTTTCTTTCAGGCGAAAAGATGGACATTTAATGATATTGGGGACTTTCAATCTTTCCTGGTGAAAAGACCAGAACTGAATAGAAAATTTGATCTTAACATACAAGACCCAAGAGATGTTTATAAAGGTAAAAGGGGGGGAGGAGTTATTCAATATGGTTAAACTGGTTACATTCCTACATTGGAAAATAATACCTATAACTCTTGAGAACTGTATATATATATATATTTATATTTCTATTTGGGCAGACAAAAGGATTTTACACAGAGGGTATAAATATAAATTGTCATTGATGTGATGATATAAAGAAAATTAAGCAGTTAAAAAGTAGCTAAGTAGTTTATGGGGAGAAGAGGAAAGGGTAGGTGGAATAGGGTGAATTACATCATATGAAGAGGTGCAAAAAACCCTATTACAATAGAGGGAAATAAGGGAGGGGTGAACATTGTTTCAACCTTACTCTTACTAGATTTGATTCAAGGAGGAAATAACATATACATTCATTTGGATAAAGAAACTTAGCATATTCTTTACAGAACTAAAAGGAAAAGGGGAAAGGGGGGGACTGATGGAAGGGAGGGCAGAAGCAGGCAGAAAAAGGGTTAAGAAAAGGCAGGGGGCTGATAAAAGGGAGGGAAGATTGGAGGAGGCAGGGGTAAGAAGCAAAACATTGGTGATGAGGAATAAGGTGAAAAAAGCGGGGGGGGGAGTACAAAGTGGGTAAATAGAATGGCGGGAAATAGACAGCTAATAATAATAACTGCGAATGTGAATGGGATGAACTCTGCCATAAAATGGAAGTCGATAGTAGAGTGTATTAAAAAACAGAATCCTACAATATGCTGTTTACAAGAAACACATTTGAAGCAGAGAAATACATGAAGAATAAAGGTAAAGGGTTGGAGCAGAATATATTATGCTTCAGCTGAAACCAAAAAAGCAGGGATAGCAATCCTTATCTCACACAAAGCAAAGGCAAAAATAGATCTAATTAAAAGAGATAAGGAAGGAAACTACATCTTGCTAAAAGGTACTATAGATAATGAAGTAATATCAATACTAAACATGTGTGCACCAAGTAGTATAGCATCCAAATTTTTGAGAAGTTAAATGAGTTACAAGAGAAAATAGACAGCAAAACTATACTAGTGAGGGATCTGAATATTTCCCTCTCAGAATTAGAAAAATCTAGACAAAAAATAAATAAGAAAGAAGTTAAAGATGTTATTAGAATGTTAGAAAAGTTAGATATGATAGATGTCTGGAGAAAACTGAATGGGGATAGAAAGGAATATACCTTTTTCTCAGTAGTACATGGCACATATTTGAAAATTGATGATGTATTAGGGCACAAAAAATTCATAGTCAAATGTAGAAAGGCAAAAATAGTAAATGCATCCTTCTCAGAGCATGATGCAATAAAAAATTACATGTAATAAAGAGCCATGGAAAGGTAGACTGAAACTTAATTGGAAACTAAATAATTCCATTCTAAAGAATGTGTGGGTCAAACAACAAATCATATAAATAATCAATAATTTCATCCAAGACAATGACAATAATGGGACAACATACCAAAATCTATGGGATGCAGCCAAAGCAGTGCTTAGGAGAAATTTTATATCTCTAAATGCTTACATCAATAAAAAAGAGAAAGAGGAGATCAATGAATTGGGCATGCAACTTAAAAAGCTAGAAAAAGAACAACTTTAAAATCCCCAATTAAATACTAAATTAGAAATTCTGAAAATTAAAGGAAAAGTTAATAAAATTGAAAGCAAGAAAACTATAGAATTAATCAATAAAACTAGGAGCTGGTTTTATGAGAAAACCAATAAAATAGATAAACCATTGGTTAATTTGATTTTTAAAAAAAGAAAGAAGAAAACCAAATTACGAGTATAAAAAAATGAAAGGGGTGATTTCACCACCAATGAAGTAGAAATTAAAGCAATAATTAGGAACTATTTTGCCCAACTGTATGCCAATAAATTTGACAATCTAAATGAAATTGATATTTACAAAAATACAAATTGCCTAGGTTACCTGATGAGGAAATAAAATCCTTAAATAAGCCCATATCAGAAAAAGAAATTGAGCATGCCATTAATGAACTCCCTAAGAAAAAAATAACCAGGGCCAGATGGGTTCACAAGTGAATTTTACCAAACATTTAAAGAACAATTAATTCCAATATTATTCAAATTATTTGGAAAAATAGGTGGAGTTCTACCAAATTCCTTTTATGACAGAAATATGTTGTTGATATCAAAACAAGGCAGAGCCAAGACAGAGAAAGAAAATTATAGACCAATTTCCCTAATGAATATTCATGCAAAAATCTTAAATAAGTTATTAGCAAGGAGATTACAGCAAGTGATAACCAGGATAATACACTATGACCAGGTGGAATTTATACCAGGAATTCAGGGCTGGTTCAACATTAGGAAAACTATTAACATAATGAACCACATCAATAAGAAAACTAACCAAAATCATATGATTATCTCAATAGATGCAGAGAAAACTGTTAACAAAATACAGCACCCATACCTAATAAAAACACTAGAGAGCTTAGGTGGTGCTTTCCTTAAAATAATAAGCAGTATCTACCTAAAAACATCAGCAAGCATTATATGTAATGGAGATAAGTTAGAGGCCTTCCCAATAAGATCAGGGGGTCAAACAGGGATGTCCATTATCACCTCTATTATTTAATATTGTAACGATTGGAATGACAGCACCTGCTGGAGACTTACTGTAGAAAAGCTCCACCATGAAAGGAACGTCTTTGAGGGCAAGGCCATGCGGCTTTTCTTTGGCATCAGGAAGTGAAGTTTGCTGGTGGGAGGAGGAAGGGGGGAGCCTGGTGCTCTGATTCTTGCTTTTTCCTGAGGACTCCGGTGGAGGAGAGAGCTAGAAATGCACTCTCCCTTTAATAGATAGATGAATGTAGGCCTTTTCTTCTCTCTTTACCAAATTCTCATTCTCCTTAATGTAATGATTGGAATGATGCCACCTACTGGAGACTTACTATAGGAAAGCTCCACCATGAGGAAAATGCCTCAGAAAGCAAGGCCATGTGGCTTTTCCTTGGCATCAGGAAGTGACGTTTGCTCATGGGTGCTGTCTATCAAGGCTACGAGCCAATCAACTTGAGGAGCCTCCTATTTTCTGGGAGGAGACAGGAAGGAAGAAAGAGGGCCTGCATGGAGAGTTCTCTCTCTTTTGGGTTCCTGACTTGATGGTGGTGGTGGCGACAGAGGACTTCACAGGAAATTTGAGGAAAGATAGGAATGCCAGGCTGTTGGAATTCTGTTCTCAATCTTTCTCTTTCTATTTTTCACTAAACCCGTAAAAACCTAAACTCGTTTTATCAGTGATTTTTGTCAGTTTCCCCCAAAACTGGGGGAACAGATTAGAATCCACATTTAGAATCTTAAATTACACATTAATAAATGCTTAAAAGGGATAGAGCACCGGCCCTGGAGTCAGGAGTTCCTGAGTTCAAATCCGGCCTCAGACACTTAACACTTACTAGCTGTGTGACCCTGGGCAAGTCACTTAACCCCAATTGCCTCACTAAAACAAAACAAAACAAAACAAAACAACAACAAAAAAAAATAAATGCTTAAAAGTCTAACTCTTGCTAAAGCTTATAATTTATTGGCAACCATTCATTAGATATTTTAGACAGACTAGCTAGAATTTTAGCCTTACAATATTGTTCTAGAAACGTTAGCTTTAGCAATCAGATAAGAAAAAGGATTTAAAGGAATTAGAATAAGCAAAGAGGAAACAAAACTGTCACTCTTTTCAGATGATATACTTAGATGATGGTATACTTAGAGAATCCTAGAGAATCAACTAAAACATTACTTGAAACAATTAACAACTTTAACAAAGTAGCAGGATATAAAATAAATCCACATAAATCATCAGCATTTCTATACATGACCAACAAAGTCCAGCAGCAAGAGATAGAGAAATTGCATTTAAAGTAACAGTAGACAATATAAAATACTTGGGAGTCTACTTGCCAAGACAAACCCAGGAACTATATGAACACAATTACCAAACACTTTTCACACAAATCAAATCACATCTATATAATTGTAAAAATACCAATTGCTCATGGATAGGTCAAGGTAATATAACAAAAATGACAAATCTACCTAAATTAATTTACTTATTCAGTGCCATACCAATCAGACTACCTAAAAAGTATTTTATAGAGCTAGAAAAAATAATAACAAAATTCATCTGGAAAAACAAAAGGTCAAGAATATCAAGGGGAATAATGAAAAAAATGCACAGGAAGGTGGGCTAGCTGTACCAAATCTGAAGCTTTGCTATAAAGCAGCAGTCATCCAAACTATCTGGTACTGGCTAAGAAATAGAGTGGAGGATCAATGGAATAGGCTAGGCACAGGAGACACAGTAGTAAATGATTTTAGTAATGCAGTGTTTGATAAACCCAAAGACTCCAGATTCTAGGATAGGAATTCAGTATTTGACAATATCTGCTTGGAAAACAGGAAAAGAGTATGGCAGAAAGTAGGCATAGACCAACATCTTACACCTTATACTAAAATAAGGTCAAAATGGGTACATGATTTAGACATAAAAGGTGATACCATAGTTAAATTAGGAGAGGAAGGAATAGTTTACCTCTCAGATCTTTGGAAAGGATAACAGTTTATGACCAAACGAGAGATAGAGGATATTATGAAATGGAAAATGTATGATTCTGATTACATTAAATTAAAAAGGTTTTGTACAAACAGGAGCAATGCATCCAAAATTAGAAGGGATGCAGAAAGCTGGGAAACAATTTTTATGGCCAATACTTCTGATAAAGGCCTCATTGCTAAAATATATTGAGAACTAATTCAAATTTTTAAGAATCCAAGTCATTCCCCAATTGAGAAATGGTCAAAGGATATGAACAGGCAGTTTTCTGATGAAAAAATCAAAGCTATCTATTTCCATATGAAAAAATGCTCTAAATCACTATTGATTAGAGAGATGCAAATTAAAACAACTCTGAGGTACCACCTGGCAACTTTCAGATTGGCTAATATAGCAAAAAAGGAAAATAATAAATTTTGGAGCAGCTATCAAAAAATTTGAACACTAATGCATTGTTGGTGGAGCTGTGAACTGATCCAACCATTCTAGAGAGCAGTTTGGAACTATGCTCAAAGGGCTATAAAGCTTTGCATACCCTTCGACCCAGCAATACCAGTATTAGGTCTTTTTCCCAAAGAGATCATTAAAAAGGGAAAAGGACCCACATGGACAAAAATATTTATAGCTGCTCTTTTTGAGGTGGCAAGGAATTGGAAATTAATGGGTCACCCATCAATTGGGGAATGACTGAACAAGTTGTGGTATATGAATGTAATGGAATACTATTGTGCTGTAAGAAATGATGAGCAGGCAGATTTCAGAGAAACCTGGAAGGACTTGCATGAACTGACGATGAGTGAGATGAGCAGAACTAGGAGAACATTGTACACAGAATCAACAACATTGTGTGTTGATCAACTGTGATAGACTTGATTCTTCTCAACAATACAATGGTCCAAGATAGTTCTAAAGGACTCATGACAGAAAATGCTCTCCAAATCCAGTAGAAAAAAAAAACTGTTGAATCTGGATGCAGATTGAACCATACTATTTCTATTGTTTTTGTTGTTGTTTTTCTTTTTTGAGGTTTTTCCTTTTTGTTCTGATTCTTCTCTCATTACATGACTAATGCAGAAATATGTTTAATGTGATTGTACATATATAACCTATATCAGATTACTTGCTGTCTTGGGGAGGGAGGGGGGAGGGGAGGGATGGAGAAAAATTTGAAATTAGAAATCTTATAAAAACAAATGTTGAAAATTATTTCTAGGGGGCAGCTAAGTGGCACAGTGGATAAAGCACTGGCCTTGGATTCAGGAGTACCTAAGTTCAAATCCAGCCTCAGACACTTGACACTCATTAGCTGTGTGACCCTGGGCAAGTCACTTAACCCTCATTGCCCTGGGGAAAAAAAGAAAATTATCTCTAAATGTAACTGGGAAATAATAAAATATTTATATGGGAAATTTTTTTTAATTTTAAAAAATAGTTAATTGATCTGCTAAACATTAATTTGATATATCAACAGGTCCACTACCCCGGTTCAAGCCTTCTCCAGTCACCCAGAAATGAGGAGCAGTAGGGGGCCAAAACTTATCCAGACCTTGCACTCTCTGGGAAGGGAATGGGGCATACCTACAACATTGCCCATCCCACACCACCATAAAATGAGCAGAAAAGTGTTACTAAGGACTTTTATTCCTGGTCTTTCTCCAGTGAAAACACCCCTTGGATATACCTTAAGCTTTATTTTTCAACTGTGTAATTTAAAATTCTAAATGTGGATTCTAATCTGTTCCCCCAGTTTTGGGGGAAACTGACTAAAATCACTGATAAAATGAGTTTAGATTTTTATGGGTTTATTGAAATATAGAAAGAGAAAGATTGAGAACATAATTCTTACAACCTCAAAATCCTATCTTTCCTCAGCTCTTCTCTGTCTTTCCCTTCTGTGACCACCATGGCAGGAACCAAAAAGACAGTGCTCTTCATGCAGGCTCCCCTTTCCTCCTTCCCGTCCCCTTCCAGAATGGGGAGGTTCTTCAGGCTAGTTGGTTGATTGGGCCAGAAGTTCAAAGTTTTTTTTTTTTGTTTATTTGTTTGTTTTTTTTAGTGAGGCAGTTGGGGTTAAGTGACTTGCCCAGGGTCACACAGCTAGTAACTGTTAAGTATCTGAGGCCAGATTTGAACTCAGGTACTCCTGAGTCCAGGGCCGGTGCTCTATCCACTGCGCCATCTAGCTGCCCTCAAAGTTTTTTTAGATTCTGAGAACCATGCTTTCTTAAGTACTCTCAAATACCAGCCAGATGTGCTTAGAATCTAGTCAACTACTAATCCAGTCAAATCAGCCAGTAATCCACTCAGGTGGGCTCCTGAGTATCTGCCAAATCTCATCTATCACATTCCATTATCTTGACTTACCCAATAAAATCTCTAGGTCTATCAACATCCCTCTATGTGTTTTTCTCTCTACCCCTGTATAAGTTAAATGACAAATTTATTGGAGAAGATTATCCCCATCTCCATTTGTTGTACTTTCATACCTATCCTCCCCAAAGCTCCTCTTTCCATAATCCATTCTAACACTGTTTACTTATTCTACAGTAGGCTCTGAATTTCCTGGTCCATAGTTTACAAATGTCCCTTCATCTTATACCTCTTTGTCTCATATTCCTTTCTTTTACTTGCCCTCACTGATACCAAGCTTACTCCCAATGACAACATATCTATGGCCCTCTCTTCAACTACTGGATGTGCCTTCATCTAAGGTATCCCAACAAAAAAACCCCAGGGGTCTTAAAGGGGGTGTTGGAATACTACTAAGCCCTTTGGCCACTTCTCAACTCCCATAACCACCATTACTCCTCAATCTATTCTCCTTTGAAATTCACAATATCATCTTTTTCTATCTAGTCCAGATAATGACCACAACTTTATGCTGCCCTCAAAATCATTATTCCCCCCTTCAATTAGCATTTGAACACTTGGCTTGCAATATTTCCTTTTCTCCTTCAATTCTTGCCTCTATACTAGGGAACTTCAATATCCATACTTATGCTTTTTCAAATTCCCCAACCTCCCAATTCTTTAGGCTCCTTAAATCCCATACCTCCTCTTTCAATCTTCAACAACCATTAGAGATATTCACACCTAAGAGCTTGCCATTACTCACAAGTGTTGCACATCCCTAAATAAAGTTTTTTGACACTCTTCTATAATACTACAATCTACTATCATCACATTTCTCTCTATGCCTTATCCCTTCCAAATTCATTTTTGCCCACATTAAGACCTATCCATTAGTACTTTAAGCCCAGCCATATTCCTTTTTCACTTCACTTTGCTCCTTCTTTAATCTTGATCCTTTAGCTGGGAAATCCATCTTTATACTAGCATTTAGTCTTGAATTCCTTGCTTCCTTTTCATTTGATCATGTCTTGATTGCTCATTCTATCTCTCTTACCTCCAATTTTAAGGTGATGAAGAGAGCTGGAGGAAGTTACATAAATATACTGAATGGGTAGATGATAAATTTATTTTCCAATGTTGACTTGGCCCTCACTACAGCAAGGAAATGCTTTTATTTCCCTCTAACTCATTCTATCTCACTACACACACACACACACACACACACACACACACACACACACACACCCATTAACTTTTCCAAACATTCTCTTCTTTCTTCCAGCCTTCCACATCATCTCCATCATCACTCTCTCTGAACTGAACACTTTGTCCATTACTTTTCTAATAAATTTGAGGTCTTTCAATATAAGCTCACTCCTATCCCCTTTTCTGCATCTCAAAATGTTTGATATAACTCCCCACTCTCTCCTCATTTCCCTGATTCTCTGACAGTAAGTAATCTTTTTTCCCCTTCTACATGCAATCTGGAACCCATTCACTCCCAGTGTCTACAGCAGATTTAAACCTCAATCAACCCTGCTCTTTCTTTAATCTATATCATCTGCTTCCTATCCATATTCTTCAAACATTCCCAAGTCTTTTCTATCCTTAAAAAAAGTCTTCAATAGTCTATACTATTGGATTATCATATATATACATGTATATATTATGTATCTATGAATAATAGATGTATATACATATACACATATATCTGATATATACATATACACATATATTTGAGATTATATACATATACATATACATACATACACACACACAGTCTGATACACACAGCCATTCTTAGCTAAATTCCTAGAACAAATTCTCTATGCTTACTTTCTTCTCTTCTTTCACTCCTCAGCTTTTTGTGATCTGGATTTTAACTTCATCTCTTGAATGTAACTGCTCTCAACAAAGTTATCAGTCATCCTTTAATTGCCAAATAAGTTGATCCATTTTTTCAGTCCTTATATATCTTAACTTGTTTGCTTCATTCACTACTGTTGACAATACTCTATTACTGAAGATTCTCTGGAATTTTGTGATACTATTCTTTCTGGTTCTCCTTTCTAACTCTTCCTATTAGGTTTGCTTTGTTGATTCACCATCCAGATCATGTCTCCTAACTTAATTTTCCCTAAATCTCTCTGTTAGGACTCCTACTATTTTCTCCATATATTTTCTTATTTTCTTTTGGTGACCTCATAAGCTTACATGGATTTAATGATTATCTCTATGGTAATGGTGATGATTTGTATATATGTATATAAACACACACATACATGTGTATGTATACATATGTGTATTGTGTGTATGTATATATGCATATGTATGTATATATAAATATATATGTATCTATGTAGGCTCAGTCACTCTTCCCTGAGCTTTAATCTCACATGAGCAATCAAACTATCAAACTAGATGTCTTGGTAAAATCTAGAATTAATGTTGCCAGAAGAGAATTCATATTTCTCTTTAAATCTTTCTTTCTTTTCATTTCACATCATTCAGATGCCTTCAATCACCATTTCTTCCTTTATCCCTGTGTTGCCAAGTCAAAACTTTCTACATGCACAAATGGTCCTTTCCTCTTATATCTTTTCCTACATATTGCTCCCTTTATCATCCCCACTCTCCCACTAGCCTTCATATTCTACCAATTTACTGGCTATTTCCCTACTCTTTACAAATATTCTGATTTTTCCTCCATCCTTAAAAAAAATCACTTAATTCATACATGACTGCTTATTATCATCCTATACTTCTTTTATGACTCAACTCCTTGAGAAATTTGTTTACAATTAGGGCCAACACTCCTTTTACTTACACTTTCTTTAAAATTTTTCGAAGCCTGGCTTCTTACATTATCATTCAGGGGAAACAGCTATCTCCAAAGTCACCAATGATCTTTTAATTGACAAATCAAATGCCTTTTTTTTTTAGTTCTTAACCTTCTTAACCTCTCTATAGCCTTTATATAATTGATTATCCTATTCTTGAAACTCCCTTCTCTCTAGGTTTCATGACACTGCTGTCCCTGATTCTCTTTGTACATTGTGTGACCACTCCTCAATTTTCTTTCTTGGATCTTCATCCAGGTCACTTCTGATAATTTTGGGTCTCTCAAAAGGCTCTCCTGAACCTTTTCTTACTCCTCTATAATGTTTCATATGCTAATATTATAGACTTCCATGGATTCAATGATCAATTCTGTGCAAATGATTCTCAGATCTAGTTATCTATCTCTAATCTATCTCCTGATCTCCAAGCTCACATATCCAACTTCCTATTATTCATATCAAACTAGATATCCTATAGAAATTCTAAACTCAATGTGTACAAGAACTTTTCTCTTCCAGAAAAATCTTTTCCTTTTTCTAACTTCCCTATTATGGTCAAGGGTAGCACCATCCTTCTGATTACCCAGAGTTAAAACCATGGTATCATCCTTGACTCCTCTCTTACTCCACCCCCTTATTCAATCAAATGCCAAATATTGCTATTTCTTTCTTCATAAGATATCTCACATATGACCGCTTCTGTCTATTTACATAGATAGCACCTTAGTTCAGTCCCTTGTCCCTTCTCACCTAGATTATTATAATGATAATAAACTCCCTCAAGTTTTCCTCTATTTCTGTCTACCCTCTGCACGGCAACCAAATTGTTTCCATAAGCAGAGATTTGAACATGTCACTCCCCTACTAAGTCAATTCCTATAGCTTCTAGTATTGAAGAATAACTTCCATGTTTAGCTTTTAAAGCCTTACAATGTGTTTCAACCTAATTTTCCCACCTCACTGAAGATTACTCCTTTACCCACACTCAATGACCCACACAAACTGGATCACCTACTATGTACTCTCTTTAGTCTCTATGCCTTTACACTTGTCATTCCCCAAACTGAAATATATTACCTTTTTATTACCACCTCATAGAAGAATCTATTTCTTCATTCAAGAAGTAGCCCAGGGGCAGCTAGGTGGCACAGTGGATAAAGAACCGGCCTTGGATTCAGGAGTACCTGAGTTCAAATCTGGCCTCAGACACTTGACTTACTAGCTGTGTGACCCTGGGCAAGTCACTTAACCCCCATTGCCCAGCAAAAAAAAAAAAAATTAAAAAAAAAAAAGAAGTAGCCCATGTATCACTTTCTACATGAAGCTTTTCTTCATGCCCCCAACATCTAGTATCTTCCCTCTCATACAATGCATTATATTTAACTTCTTTTGTGTTTATTCTCTTTATATTTATTTTGTATATATTTACACATAATGGTAGGATGGGCCAATCAGGGACCAGTACTTGAATTATGGATGTGCAGATACTGATTGCCTGGTTATAGTCTTTAGGGTATACACAGGTATTTCCATGACTTTTTCTAGTCAAAGTAATATTGGAAAAGTTTGGGTGGGGAGGAGGTGAGCCAGCTGTGATAGACTAAGGGGCAAGAGGTCTAATTGACGAAGGAGCCAGATAAACTGATGATTTTGGAGGTACTGAACCAGACATATCAGCATATTAATGGGCCATCAAGGCTATCTCTCAGTGTTTTCTACTTCTAGCAGGAAATGAGGCTAGAAATATTGGGGTATGTCAACCGGGTTAGAAGAGTGTCTGCCCTATCTCCCATATGGATGTAATTTGTCTGTTAATAGGTGGTGCTTCTATCTCTTTTGTACATGTTCTTCCTGAACCTTAGGTAAATGAGTACCTAGTATTATAAAGAGTGGCGTCCCAAAAAAGTAAAGAGATGACACCAGTAAAAAAAAAAAAAATCTTTGTTTTTCTGGGTATTTTGAAAGTGATTAAAGAACTTTGCAAATCCCCAAAAGCAATTCTGACCACTGTCTTTCTTTTCAACTCTGAACCCAACTTATTATCCATTTGTTCACCTTCCCCTGTAATTTGTGATATGAGGGTTCAAGGGTGGTAGAAAAAATATTTGAAATAATAATTATGAAAAATATTTTCATTTTTTCCCCATTTCTAATATTTTTTTCCATTTTTATCTTAGAATATTCATTAGGATGCTCATTTTAGTTAAATATCTTACCAAACTTTCTGTTGATTAGTTTTAACTAATCTCCACTGCTTTTCTCTGCTTAATGATATTTTATTGATCATAAATATTCATCATCTTTTGCTGTAATATATGCAGATGAATTTGTAATCCAACCCATTACCATTATCAGATATTTCTCTTTTTACATCTGTCAAATGTTTGCTGACCAAGCCTTTTCTCTTGGCTCCTTTGATCTCCTCACTGTAGCAATTAATTTGTGTAGGCTTAACTTCTCAATAAAAATATTATAGTCAATGTCAATGTCATTCCCATTGTCCATTTCCTACTTTTTTTCTTTTCAATAACAAGTATAAATAATTCGGGCTTAAATCTCAATTGTATGTCATGACCTTTTTCTCATGACTATTCTTTATTCTTGTTTATCGTAAATTCTGATTTTATGTCTGAAGAGTTGATAGTCTGAGAAAATATAGAGATTATTCAGAGTTAATTTTCAAACTCAAGATAAATCTTTTCCTATCTGATAAAGTGTAGCCAATTTTATTCAATATAATATTGTTTTTTACTTGCCATTTCCAGCACCTAATAATTCTTTAAGTGTTTATGATATAGAGGCATGAGGATTCTGCTTAATCTAAGTCTTTGTCTTCTCTCATTTCTTTCTCCTGATCCATACTTTCCAATAAATTTCTCCTCATCCTCACCTTTTCCTATCTTTTCTTTGAAGTCACAAAGAATTGGAAGTTATACTGATTTGATTTGGATTATTGCCTGTATTTTTTAAAATTTCTAAGTATCAAAGATTTAGAATTGGAAGGGATATTAATATCCATTGAGTACAATCCTCTCATCTTATAGAGGATGATAGAGAGGTTAAGTAACTTGCCTAGAGTCACACAGCTATTGAGCGTTTAGAAAGGAATTTGGACTCAGATCTTTCTGACTCCAAGCCTGGTACTCTATAAATTACATCAAACTCATGTTAAACTCAATGGCAAGGGTGGAAATTAACCTCCCACCCTGCCCCCTAAGCTCTAGAGTGCTACTTGAACCAGATTGAAATATAATGGGGAAATGTTTAGCAAAATAAATAAAAAATTCAATGCAACAGAGATAATATTATTTTGTAGTTTTCTAAGTAAAAGTAGGCCACAGTGGTCCACTTCTATTGGATTTTGACAGCACTAAAATTCATCATGTTACTTCTTAGTGTGTAGACATTTCAGTACATAGAATTTAATGTAAGCTTTACATATTGGAATTTTTTTCTTCTAAATTTTTGTGTCACACTGTTGTTCTTCCTATATTGTAGCTACTTTCCTCCAATATCCAGTTTTCTGATTATATTTAGGTAATTTTCACCATGACCTTCCTCTTCAGTTTAAAACTTTAAAAAAAAAATAGATTTAGATTAGAGACAAATAAATTCAAACTATCCCATTTTAGGAATAGTAGCCTGTCATAATGTATTTTAATCCATGATTCAGATATTTAAGTTCCATTTGTAGGTGTTATCTTAATCAGCTCCTTACTTCACACATCTTCTTGTCTTTTTCCCCCTCTTATGCATCTCTTGCCTTCAATAGGTAACAGTGATGGAAATGACAGCAGTGTACCATATGGTCTTCCATTTCTCAACTAAACTTTCATTATCTTTGACTTCTTAACATTCCTCCTAGCAGTATTATTTGTGACCACATGAATTACCAGAAGTGCATAGTAGTCATCTGTTTTGATGTGTCTTGGGAGGTATACTGTTACTTTTTGAATACCCCATAAAGTCACTCCACCAGTCATCAACAAACATTTATTAAGCTCGCTGAAATCTCTATTCTTGATAATAGGTATACAAATGCCCACTTCAATACTCCAAACTAGAATGTTGTCAATTACCACCACTCTTTTCCTATTTCTTTTTCATTTCTTTCACCCTTTACCCCTGTGTCACATGATCAGGTGGCCTTAGAGAGTCTAACTTCTCTACCTGCTCCCACAATCACATTCCATTCCATCTCTTCCAGCAGAATACCCCCTCTGTTATCCCCACTCTATCAGTTATTTTCAATATCTTACTGTCCACTAGTTCATTCCCCACTGCCTACAACCATGCTCATGTCTCCCTTATCCTACCACCCATCCTTGAAAACCATCATCCTATAACTCTTCTATCCTTTGTGGCTAAACTCTTTGAAAAGGTCATTTACAATAGGTACCTCAACTTTCATTCCTCTCACTCTCTTCTTAAATCCTTATACTTCATCTTTTAACCTTATAATTCTACTAAAACATCCCTCTCCAAAGTAATTAATATTTTCTTAGTTGATAAATCCAATGAGTTTTTCTCATTCCTCATTTTCTTTGACCTCTATGAAGTCTTTGATACTATTGATCATACTCTCCTCCTTAATATTCTCTTCTCTCTAGGTTTTTGAAAAATCACTCTTCAGGTACTCCTTTTGGAGAATCTGGGTTCTTTTTCTCAGCCCTTTTTTTGCTAGATCCTAATCCATATAATACCTTCTAACCAGGGATGTTGCACAAGATGCTGTACTGGGAGTTTATCTCTTCTTCCTCTATACTACTTCACCCTGATCTCATTAATTCCCATGGAATTAATTACCATCTTCATACTGATGATTCTAAATTCTACCTATCCTTTTCTGAACTCCTCTGCCACCCTCTATTTTTATATTTCCATCTGCCTTTAAGATATCTCCAACTGGATGTTCAATAGACATCTTAAACTCAACATATCTAAAAAAATCTCATTACCTGCCTCCATATCTTCCCCACAACCTTCCCTATGTAGAGGAAATACAGGGAGGGTATCACCATCCTTCTAGTACCCCAGGCTCTCAACCTAAGAGTCATCCTTAATTTCTCACTATCTCTCACCAACCACATTCAATCTGTTGCCAAGGCTTGTCAATTTCACTTTTGTAACATGCCTTGAATATACCCCCTCATCTCCTCTGACACTGCCACCACTCTAGTTCAGGTGCTCATCACCTTATGGATAATTATAGTAGCCTGCTGATGAGTCTGCCTGTCTCAAATATCTCCCCACTCAAATACATCCTTCATTCAACCACTAAAGTGATTTTCCTAAAGCACAAGTCCAACCATATCATATCCTCATACTCAATAAAACCAGTGGCTCCTCCTGACCTTTACATCACCTTCCAATGCCTCATATTTTAAGTCCAGTGCTAGTGGACTCCTGGCATTTCCAGAAAGGAGACATTTCATATCTATGCTCTGGACATTTTCTTTGGCTCTCCCCAGTGCCTAGAATACTCTTCCTCTTCAATTTCACCTTCTGGTTTCCTTGTCTTTCTCTAAATCCCAATAGAATTCTATCTTCACAGGAAGCCTTCCCCAACCCCTCTTAAGTCTAGTGTTTTTTTTTCTTTTAATTGCTTCTTTTGTATCCTGTATATAACTTATTTGTTTCCATTTGTTTGGTTTTTGTCTCCCCCAATAGATTATGAGCCCCATGAGGACAGGGACTGTCTTTTGCCTCTTTTTGTGTCCCTAGTATTTAGCACTTTGTCTAGATTATAGTAGATAGTTGGTAAATCAATAAGATTGATCTTATTCCTTTATTCTTTACTCAATAATCTCTCACTTGATAGATTCTGTAGATAAGTACCTTGGAAGGCAAGGTGATTGTTTTACCTCAGAAGAAACAGCTCTCTCCTCTTCAGAAAAAGCCTCAGTCTTTTTTTTAAGTACAGTATTCAGTGGCTCTTCTTTCCATTCTCTGTGACGTTTTCAAGTCTCTGATTCCTTACACAGGTCAAAATTCCCCAATGTTTATGCATATTTCTTTAGTATGTCTCCCATATCACCTCCTCCCAAATAATTGGTTATTTTATATCATATATTTGTCTGTACTTATATGTATGTATGTATGCTGCCTCTTGTAATACAATTTAAGTTCCTTGTGCACAAGGAATGTCATTGTTGTCCTTGTGTCTGTGGCATCTAGCATAGTGCCTGGCATATAGTAAGAACTTGTTAAAGGTTGATTAATAGAAGCCCCTTGTCAACTTTTTAAAAGAAAACCTTATTTGCTCCAGTTAACTCAAAACATATAGAAATATTTCTCCTATAGTAAGGTTTAATCAGTCAATTTAATTCTGAGTTTATCACAAAACAGTCTGTGAATAGTGGGGAAAGAAGAGGAATCTCATTCAAGGACAAGGTTGACAAAGGGCCATTTCTTAATTGTCCTCTGCCCCTAACACCAATACAATTGTCAAATTTGATATGGCCTAATTCCTTATCTCTTGAAATTACCACATCCATATTAGGAATCACTGGATCCTTAGATGGGGATTTATCTCAGAGCAATCTCAAAATGATATGCCACCTTGTCATTTGAGAACAGAGATCAATGGATTTCTTCTCTCTACAGAAGTCTTCTATGTCAGAACCTATTGGGCAGTTTTAACTGTTTGGGGAAACATGGTTAGCCGAGAGTTATCAAGGATGGAATCCAGTCCAGAGCGAATGTTAGAAACATAAGTTGCATACATGCCCCCTAATATAATGTAGGAAGGAGACATGTAGTTACAGCAAATATTGAGAACACATCCAAGAACAGAGACATATGGCATGAATTTCCCAAATAGGCAGATCTGGAAAGAGATTAGAATCTAAGTAAGTAGGCCAATGATGTTGTCCCAAGGTCCATGATGAAGTATAGGGAAGAGGCTAATGTGAATGTACAATACAGGATCAAAGTTCAGAATTCTGATTTGGATAGATGGGTAGAAATAGAAGTTGGAGCAACTAGGTGGCAAAGGCTTGTAGTCAGGAAGACTCCTCTTCCTAGTTCAAATCTACCCTCATATGCTTACTAGCTATGTGACCCCAGGCTAGTCAATTAACCCTGTTGGCCTTAGTTTCCTGATCTGTCAAATGAGATAGAGAAAGAAATGGCAAACCACTCCAGTATCTATTCCAAGAAAACCCTACATGGGGTCATGAAGAATCAGATACAATTGAAAAATAACTCAACAATAAGAACAAAGAGATAGAAATGTAATTAAAATATGTAGTTTGTGATCAGCATGCTAAGACATAGGCAATACAGAGGAAAAATGACCAAACAAGCAAACAAAAGCTGGGTGGGGAGTCAGTGAATCTAGATTCAGTGCCCATGTGACCTTGGTAAATTTGTCTCACCTCTCTGGGGATCAGTTTCTTCATCTGAAAAATGAGGAGAGGCTATGCCAGGTGGTTCCTAGCTTTAAATGGCCTATCCTGTGATACTAGTACACAGTCTGAGGTATCAGCAGAATTTAGGGATCAAAGATCAAACCAGGCAAAAGCAAAGCAGAAGAAAAAAAATTTTGTCCCCAAAGAATGCAAATAATGCTTTAGTATAAGACTTTACACAATAAGAAAAATAAGGCAATTGGAGTGTGGTGGTAGAAAGACGGCAGCTGCTGTCCATAGTTCTGCCAAGAATACCAGCCTCTTCCACACTGGATCTGCTTCCACATAACACTGAAACTCTGGGAAAAGCCATGATTGCCTGCTGGAATTTGAAAAGAGGCTGATGACACTGTTATTTCAGAGAGTATAGGAGTTTAGGGAGACACAGAGAGCCAGGCAAGACTACACTACTATAGGATCATTACACTGTAGGGCTCTGGTATTACTAGTCAGTGACAATGTTTGCATTCACTGGTTCCATGGGTACTCCCTGGGGTAGGCTTATGGAAGTCTGCCAAGTTGCCTTAAGTTCTGGGCCCAGAGAACTCCAACAGAACAAGGTGATGAGGAATCCCTGATATGAAGCCAATAGTAGGTACATTCACTATATCAACAGTTTTCAACCTTTTTCTTTTTTGTTCTCAGGACCAATTTAGACTCTTAAAATTTATTGAGAAACATTCCCTCTCTAAGAGTTTTTGCTTGTCTGGTTCTAATGTTGATGTTTATTATATTAGAAATTAAAATGTTTAGTATAATTATATAATTTTTACCTTGTGGACCTTATGAAAGAGTCTTAGGGATCCCCTAGGGGGTTCATGGACCACATTTTGAGAACCATTGCTCTATATTACCTATGCAACCTCCTCTATGGCATCTGAGTATCAAAGGTTGGATTTGCGCATAGGAACACATTAACACAAAAGTATAACCAGGAAGATGATCCACAATAGTGCCATGATAGTTTGCCCTCCCTTCTAGTTTTAAGTAGCATTCCTTGTCTGGGTAAGGAAGGACTGACAGGTGGGGCTAACCCCAAGACAGAGGCAGGATTCTTCACGTACTAATAGGTAAGCCTTCCCAGTCTTTACACTGCCATTATTCTCCTAAGTGCAGCCATTTACACTGGTTGATTAGAATACAGTCAGGCCCTAGGATCAAACCGTCCTACCCCCCCCCCCAAAAAAAGGTTCAGATAGATAATGATATTATTGATAAAACTAATAATAGTAATAATAATAACTAGTATTTGTATAATACTTGAAGATTTGCAAAGTGCTTTACAAATATTATCTCATTTGATCCCTACAACAATCCTGGGAGGTAAACACTATTAGTACCCCCATTTTATAGATAGAAAAACTGAGGCAAATGGGTTAAGTGATTTTAACTTAGATTTTCCTGATTCCAAGTCTAATGTTTTATACAGAGCTACCTAGCTACTCCAATCCCTGTGATTGTTGGTGTCTTGACCTGATTTATCTGTCTTCCTGAATTGCTCTAGTCCTTTCACTTGACTGAGTCTTGAAATTTGCTTGACCCTTAACCTATGATTGAATACCTGGATCATTTTCTGCTCTACCATCTTTGATAACTGTATACAGCATAGCACAATGAAAAAAAGAATTGGACTGCATTCACATTAATGTAATTCACATTTATATAGTGCTTTCTAAGATCTGGAAAGACAAACTCACATTATGTCATTTGAGCCTCACAATAGGCATGTGAAGTAAATATACTGCAAGTAATATTATTCCTCTTTTTAGATCAGGACAATAAGGCTCAGAGTAATTAAATGTTCTATTGATGGGCACATAGCCAATAGATGTCCCAGGAATGTTCTAAAACCAGATCTCTTTTTACTCCCCATCTATTGCTTTTTCCATTAGGCCTTTCTGGGTTCAAATTCCAATTCTGACAGTTACTGCAAGATCAGAGGCAGTACCTTAAACCCACTGAGAACCATTTTCCTCATCTGTAAAATGAATAAAATAGTACTTATAGCATTTACCTCATAGGATTCTTATGAAGTTGGAATGAAATTTTATATTTAAAGAAATTTATGAAATAAATATCCCCAAACTAACCACTTCTACATAATAATAGCATAAATCATAAAGCAGTAATAAAAAAATCTGATATCTATAAAATCCATGAAATATTTGGGAATCAATCAAAACACCTTCAGAACTAGAATAGTCAATTACAAAATGCTTCTTAAAGAAATGATGAATAAATTAGCTAAAGGAATATTCATGGATAGGCCATGCCAATAGAACAAAAATAACAACAATATCAGTTAATTTTCACATTTTATTATATAACAATCAATCTACCAAACAGATATTTTATAGAACTACATAAAATAATATCATAATTTATTTGAAGAACAAAAATAACCTAAAATAGAAAGGGAAATAATGAAATAGAAATGGTAGGAATGAAAGGAAAATAATATTTTCATACCTCAAACTACATTATAAACAGCAATCATCAAAAGTATTTCATGTTGGTTAAAATATAGAAAACTAGTTTGGTGACATGGAATAGAAGAGGAAGAATCAGAAACATTTAAACTCAATAAGACAGTGCTTGATAAACCTGAAAACATGTTACCTAAGAAAAAAATCCGTATTTGATAAGATGTGCTGGGGAAACTAAGGCAGTCTGGCAAAAATTGACTCAGATGAACATCTTACACCATATCTCAGAACAAATTAAAAAGAGATATATGACTTGAATACTAAAGATCTCATGATAAAAAAACAAGCCTATCATGTACCTCTTAAGTTGTAAATTCTTAACCAGAGATAGATGTAATTACAAAAGATAGATAATGTTGATTACATGCAATTGAAAAGCTTTTACGTAAAAAAATGAACACATGTAGGATAAGAAATAAAGTAAACTGGAAAAGAAAATATTTGAATCAAGAATCTCTGATTAGAGTTCGATATCCAAAACATGTAGGCAAGTAATAGAGATAAGCCTAAAAGCAGCATGCCCGTAGATGAGTGATCAAAGATTATAAACAAATAATTCTCAGAAGAAGAACTACAAACTATTTTCAACAATACAAAATAATGTTCCAAATCATTAATAATAAGGGACATGAAAATCAAAACAGCCCAAGCTTCTAATTTATTAAAGATGACAAAAGATGGGAATAATTAGTATTACAGGGGTTATAGAAAGAAAAGCGCACAAGCAAGTGCATTGTTGGTGGAACTGTGAATTGGTGTAACTTATGAAAATCAATTTAGAATTATGTAAATAAAGTGATTAAATATCTATACCCTTTGGCTTAGAGAATCTACTACTAAGCATATGCCCCAAAGAAGCCATTGACAAAAAGAAAAACCTTATATATGCAAAAATATTTATAGCAGCACTTTTTGTGGTAAGAATTGGAAATAAACAAGACACCCATTGATTGAGGAATGACTAAAAAGGTATGGTTCATTAATGTCATGGAATGTTACTATGACATAACAAAGGAAAAACATGATAAATAGAGAGGATCATGGAAAGATTTATGTGAACTGATGCAAAATAAAGTGTGTAGAGTCAATAAAACATTATGCACAATGACTACAACAAAGCAAATGAAAAGAATACCACAAAACAATCAAAACTGAGTTTCAGAATATAACAAACAAGAGTAATACCAAAGAAGACATATGAGAAGATACCTCCACACTTGTTTGTAGAGTTGGGGGTGGTCTACAGGTATAGAACATTGCATATAATGTCATTCTGTTTAGATTCATTCATTAGTTTTGGTGGGGTTTTTTCTCTTCTTTTTTAAAAGAAAATTGTTCTATGTAATAGTTCTTTGGTAGGGGGAGGGGTGCACAGAGAAATCTTGGTGATGTCAAAAATCAATAATATATTTTCATATACATTATTTGAAAAGCTCTTTGTAAACATTAAAATATTACAGAAATGTCAGCTATTAAGATCTGAAGCTCTGAGTTCAAGACTTGCCTTTACAATTTACTAGTTATATGACAGCAGTCAACACCTTTGTCAACCTGTTTCCTCATCTATAAACTGGAAATAAATTAAATCAATAGAAACCATCCTTAAGGTCAAGGACTGTCATTTTTGTCCTAGTTCTCTCCCTCTCTCTCCCCTCCACTGCCTAACTCAGCTCCTTGTATATAGGAGATGCTTAATCAACATTAGTTGAATTGAGTAAATATGTAGGAAATTACTCTGTAAACTGCAGAAGCCTATAAATTCAAGTGAGCAGTTATTATGTTACCTCATTAATTAATCTAATAGAACTCTCATAATGTTACCTAGCTATCTCAGTACCAACATCCACCTGGTGATTCTTTTTTCGTCTCTGCTTAGTCAGTGACACTTTGAGCCTCTCCAAGAAGGGGAGGAGACAAAGATACAGAGTGGAAAATTAGAGTCCTTCCTGGCTCCCCATGAAACCACTTGAACAATCAGCAGGAGGCAGTGAAGTTCACTGCAGAAAACTCAGCCTCAGCCCCAATCCACCTTTCTTATTAATTCCATTTCTCTAAATCTTATGGGTTCTCAGTAGCTGTCTGATAAGATGTCTTTCCCCCTGCATTTCCCATGAATTTTCTTTCTCAGTTTTAAAATAGCAGCATTTCCCCAAAGACAGTGGTACTAATAAAGACATTAACAACAAATTCCCCACACCAAAATGTGAGTTAAGAACACTAATCTCCTTAAGTTCTTTTGCTTCTATGTTTCAGGGAGATTTTATTGGTTGCATGATGTGATGATGAGAAAGAAGGACTGTGTCTGATTATCAGGATTTTAGAAATGTTCAGACATCCTGGGGTGGGTAAGTCCAAGTTCATGAGTTAGGATTTGAGTCCCCGATCCCTCAACTTGCTTCTCTACAAAATGGGACCAATAACACTGACTGCCTTAGAGTTACTTTAAGAGAACAAATAAGGTGTTTATTGGCCATTAACACACATTCAACCTTTTGGGATAAAAGGGATATATAAATACCAATATTATTATATTGCTCATACAGCATAGGGACTTAGGAATTTAATTAGCTTTTGTGGTAAACACATGGAGCACGGAAGCTCCTGGGCAATGTTGTTCATTGCTTTATGCTGTTCTTTCATTTTCCAGGGTGATAGGACCTCTGTGGGAGTTTCTTCATTAGCTCTATGCCTTGCTAGTTGTATGACCTTGGAGAAGTCTCCTTGAGCCCATTTTCTTATCTGAAAAATGGGGATAATAATCTCTGCCCTACTTAGCTCATAGGATTGTTGTGAAGATCAAGTGAGGTAATATGTAGGTAGGGTCTTGTATCCTTATAGGATATGAAGTTCAATATGGGAAAATGCTAAATTTGAATTCAGAAGATCTGAGACTGAATTTTCACTGAACCTTAGTTTTATAATCTATCAAATGAGGATATGATCTTACAATAGGTCTGTTATTGGGGGCAGCTAGGTGGCGCAGTGGATAAAGCACTGGCCCTGGATTCAGGAGGACCTGAGTTCAAATCCGGCCTCAGACACTTGACACTTACTAGCTGTGTGACCCTGGGCAAGTCACTTAACCCCCATTGCCCCGCAAAAAAAAAAAAAAAAAAAAAAAAAAAAAAAAAAAAAAAAACAATAGGTCTGTTATAAAGATTAAATGAGAGAGAGGGGCAGCTAGGTGGTGTAGTGGAAAAAGCACCAGCCTGGATTCAAGAGGACCTGAGTTCAAATGTGCCCTCAGACATGTGACACTTACTTTTCCACAAGTGTACAAATATAAACTTTAGAGATGTAAATTACCCTTGGCATCACAGTTATCATCATCATCATCATATAGGAAAAAATGTTTTTTAGTTCTCAATTTTCATTTCTGTGACCCTCCTCTCCCTCTATTTCTGTCTTTCTATTTCTCTGTCTCTGTCTCTCATTCTCTCTCCCTGCTACCCCTAAAAATTCTCTACCTTCATGTTTATCATATTATAGGCTATCATGCTGATAGGATATCAACAGGTGCCCACCCTCATACACACATATAGTGAGCTTTGTACTCTGATCCAAAGGGAATACAATATGTCTCTCTCATGTCATACTTTACCTAGAATGCTTGGTAATGTCATCTTTCTCTGTATTCATGCCCAATCTCAATTAGATAAGATAATAAAGAGGAGAGATAGTGTAATATTCATCCCTATATCCTTTCTGGGAATGAGGTTAAACTAAATACTTGTTTGTTGACTTAAGGAATCTTCATGCTAGCCTTATTGAATACAATGGTAGCCTCAAATGTAAGAATTTATCCATAGGGTGCAACTTGAGCCCTGCTTCCTGTCCAAGGGTATCTTCTCATATAATCTTGCTAACATTGGGATACCTAAAATAAATAAATAAACAAATAATCAAACCTGTGAATGAACAATTGAACTAAGACATGAATGGATGAAAGAAAGCATGAGCAATAAATAAATTAATAAATAGATAACAGAATGAATGAACAAATTGATCCCTCAAGATAACCTCATTATCCTCTCTCTTCTAACTGGGAATGATGCTAATGAGAATTCACTAGTTTAATCATTATTTGTAAGGCTTAGTCTAATCAGATTCTCTGTCTGAATCAGCAGGCCAAAAAAAATCTGTATTGAAGGCTCTTAGGGCAGTTACATCTAGCCTGCTGTTCACATCTTGATCAATTCAGACAATGTGGATACATTTGCCCAACACTGGAGGTTCACTGGAGAATTCATACATCCTGCTCTGTTGTAGGGTCTTCCCCTCCCAGTCTGATTTTATTGTGTAAGGGGGCAGCTAGGTGGTGCAGGGGATAAAGCACTGGTCCCAGATTCAGGAGGACCTGAGTTCAAATTCGATTTCAAACACTTGACACTTACTAGCTATGTGAGCCTGGGCAAGTCACTTAACCGTCCTTGCCCTGAAGAAAAAAACAAAAACAAAACAGTTATTGTGTAATCCTAAATCATTTTACCCTCTCGGAACTTCAGTTTCTTCACTTTCAAAATGGGCATATTACTTGAACTAAAACCCTTCTAAAACCTTAAAGTAAGGGGCGGCTAGGTGGCGCAGTGGATAGAGCACCGGCCCTGGAGTCAGGAGTACCTGAGTTCAAATCCGGCCTCAGACACTTAACACTTACTAGCTGTGTGACCCTGGGCAAGTCACTTAACCCCAATTGCCTCACAAAAACAAACAAACAAACAAAAAAACCCTTAACGTATTTAAAGAAATTCAAATTATCATCTTTCAATAATATCTAATGATGGATTTGGGGCAAGCCAGAACGAAAGAAGTTTTGGAAAGAAACAGTCATGTCAAGTGTTCCTCAGTCACACCATAGGGATAATTAAGAGTACTAGATCTGATGTCAAAGGAGATAGTATGGGACACTGGGAAGAATACTGAATTTGAAATCAGAGGACCTGGGTTCAAATCCTGATTCTGCTACTTACAAATGTGTTTCCTTAAGAAAATCACTTAACCTCCATGAGCATTAGATTGCTCATCTATAAAATGAGTGGAGACAAAAATAGATGGCCTTTGAGGTCCTGTCAAACCACACATCTGTGATTCTGTGACCTCTCCTACATGGTTCTGGGTTTCATTTTCCTTATTTATAAAATGAGTAAGCTGGATTAGGTGAACTCTTCTAGTTTGGAAACATATAACTTGTGGTTCTGAGTTTCTGTGAAAACCAGTCAGGAAGGTTCTATGTGGAATGGTTTTTGGAGAAAAACAAGTCCATATGCCTAAGGATGAAAACTGAGGTAAGGTGGAGAACCAGAGGTGGCATTGTGTCACACACACGCACACATACACACATGAACACACAGGGAAAGACACAGAGAGAAGTAGGGGTGGGGGTGGGTAGAAGAGTTCAAAACCAAACGTCATTGACATAGGTTTGTAACCACGCTCCAATCTTCTTTCTCTCATTCCACATGAAGAGAGCTTTTTTTTTCTTGCAGACCTGCTTTTTTTTTTTTTTTTTTTTGTAATTGCAAGTCACCGTGTGAAAGGCAGTCACCAGGGCACAGAGGCTGTCTAATATTTCAGCTTCCTACTCTGGGATTCGATTGTTTTCTCTGGCCTTTTGTGCTCTTAGTTTATGAAAAATCAATAGTTTAATATAGAAAAAAATCCCCTGGCTATCTATTTAGGGCTGCATTACCTCCAGCACAAAGCTCTGGTTCTCTCTGTCAGCATGGTTAGGATCCCAAACACACACACACACACACACACACACATCTGGTTTATGTGGAGGTTGATTCAGCCTCCAAGAGACCACTCTCCAGGTAAGAGGACAATAACTTCTCTATGACTCAATTTCTTCATCTGTAAAATGGGGATAGTTATTCTTACATTATCTACCTAACAGGATTATCATGATGAACATGCTATACATCTTAACTGCATAGATAAGAACTGTTAATATAGAACAAAATAAGAACAATAATATTTTAAAACTTACATATTATCAGGTTTTATTTCTACTTTGGGGGGGGGGATTGAGGGTTAAGTGACTTGCCCAGGGTCACACAGCTAATAAGTGTCAAGTATCTGAGGCCAGATTTGAACTCAGGTCCTCCTAAATCCAGCGCCAGTACTCTATCCATTGCACCACCTAGCTGCCCCCTTATTTCTACTTTTTACAGAACTTTTTTTTTTTTTAGTGAGGCAATTGGGGTTAGGTGACTTGCCCAAGGTCACACAGCTAGTAAGTGTTAAGTGTCTGAGGCCGGATTTGAACTCAGGTACTCCTGACTCCAGGGCCGGTGCATTATCTACTGTTACAGAACTTTCTTATCTCCTTTGAGTCTCTCAGAAACCCTGAAATATAGTTTAGGCATTGATATACCTATTTCTTCAGGCCAAGCAAGGTTAAGCAATTTGTGTCCGTGCGTACACGTACACATACACATGCACACACACACACACACACACACACACACTCACACACACACACACACACATACACAGAGTAAGTTAATAAGATCTTTGATTTAGACTTATACAGGACCTTAAAAGGATATCTGGTCCAAACTTGTCATTTTACAGATGAGGAAACTGAGATTTAGAGAGGTTGTGACTCACCCAACATAAGAGCCAGGATATGAAATCCTCTGGCTCCAAATCCAGCAGACGTTTTCCTGGTTACCATGACTTTGATCCTCCAGTGAAACATTAACATTTTAATACACTACATCAAATGCATCTCATCCGCTCAAGCCAAAAGGAAGGTCAAATCTGTGGCCTCTTCTGTTTCAGTCAGGCTACCATTCCTGCCTGTTGAAATGTAAGTCATTTTGCAAGGCCTTTCTCAAATATCACCTCCTCCACAAAGTCTTCAGTGATCCTTCCCTTAGCAAAAATTGGCCCAAGAATAAAGGAGGTTAGAATGGGAAGAATACTTAGAAATCAAAATCATCTAGTCCAATTCCCTCATTGTAGAAAGGAAATTGAGGCTGCCAAGACAGAGGAAGAGTTGCCCAAGATCACAAAATGAATAAATATCTCAAATGGAATTCGAACCCAGTTTCTCTGCCTCCAAAGGCAGGTCTCCTTCTCCTGTGACACCTGAGTGCCCTCCATGTTCTTTTCTCTGAACCACCACATGCTTTTTGGAGGACAACAGCCTTTGGAGTAGTTAGGAATGTGAATATGCATCCTTACCAATCCTTTCGTCTCACTTTCCTCTTCTATAAATGAGAGGATTACACTAGAGAGTTTCTAAAAGCCTCACTAGTCCTAAATTCTATTAATTGTAGCATTAGAGATTACATAGTCCAAACTCCTTATGTTATAGATGTAGAAATTAACACCCATAGAATAGAAGGGCCCTGTCAGAGGAAGATAGACTGGAAGATGGCAAAGCAAGGGTTTGAACCCAAATCTCCTCTCTTCACATCTAGTGCTCTACCATCTCTCCCTATCCTGTTTGTTTGTCCCTGATTATTCCAATTTGCTTTTGGCTACAGTTATCTATAAAGTTCTTTTATCCTAGTAATATGTTCTTAAAGGATTATGATTGTACTTACTCATCTCTGACCCCCTCATAGTTTTATCAAAAGCCTAGGCACATAGTGGGTGAATAATAAACATTAATTGTATATAGTACATTAATTTGTTTTTCAAAAAGGCACCAGTGTTTGTTTGTTTGTTTGTTTCCCTCCCATGTCTCTGGGACCTAGAAGTTGGAATAAGACAGAGGGAAAAGTCACCTACAGCTGTGAGGGGAAGATTTTCTTAATGAGAAAGAAATGTCACCTGTGAGCTAAAGGTGTAAGAACACAGTTGGCTCTCTCCAGATTGTAAAGGCTGAATACTGGCTCCTAATGAGCAAGAGTAAAAAATGAGTTTTTCAAAGATGTATTTTAATCCCACCCAACCCTTCAGCGTCCCCTGCCTGCTCTCACCTACTGTTCAGATTTTCTCCCAGAAAACCAGGAATTGCTTTCCCATTAATTTGTCACCAGATATCAACAAGATCAATACTAGTCACAGCAAGATCTCTAACAAACTGAAGATGTTACCTAAGTCACAAGTCACTTATTACTATGTCCTTTTGTTCCATCAGTGCTGGATGGCCTTCTCTTTGGGTGGTCAGTGTCTTCCTGCTTTCTCTTTCTTAAAATGACTTTAGATGAATCACTTCCTCTCCACAGCTCTGATTTCTTCCTCTCTAAAATGAAGGCCTTTGACTAAATGATCCCTAAGGTTCTCTTCCACCTTTAACATTCTAATGTTCTTTTTTCTACCATTCTGTGTTTTCGGGTCTCTTCTTGACTTAACATTCTATATTGTGAGCCTCTTCTATCCTTTTATCCTATATTCTAAGGGTTCTTTCTAGCTTTAATATTCTATCTCCTGTGTTCTAAGTGTTTTAAGGTCTCTTTCCACTCTAACATTAATTCATTCTATGTTCTGTAGCCTGCTCTTCAGAAAGATCTGACACTTGTCACTTCCAAAAGATATAAGATATTGACAACTCCTTAAGACAGGGGTACATTTCTGAGCAGGGTGGAGTTGGGGGAAAGACTTTTAGCTACAAGCCTGAAACTTTAAAATCAGGTCCCTTCCAGCTTTGGGAATCATACCTTTCATTCTCCTTTCCCTTCTCCACTATCCCCATCTTCTAATCTTTTAATCTCCCTGCCCCAAACTCCTACTCAAATATGTACTATACCTAGAAACCTGTAACCATGGGACTGACTGAGGGTGTTCAGTCACATAATCTTAAACTTGATGTGCTAATTGGCTCTAAAGTCTTTGTTAGAGAGGGTTATACTTAGCAGGCATCCCCCTCCCCCCCCCAGCCTTTTCCTCATATAGGTGGCATAAATGTAAACGTCAACCCAGCTGCTTTATAAAGAATCAATGAATGGGGTTCAAAATGACAAGATTTGAATATCCTTTCTACTCTGGAAGAAAATGGGATTTTAGTCAAACTGACAAAAGACAGGAAGCCTCTCCACCTTTGCAGAGAAAGCATAGTCTAGTGAAAAGTGTAATGGACTCAGGCTCCAAAACCCTGCATTTGAATTCCATTTCTTTCATTTGCTAGTTCTATGACCTTGAGCGAATCCTTTCCTCTCCCTGGTTCAGTCTCTATCTATAGAAGGATGAGGAGAAATTAGGGTATAGTGGAAGTAATACCAGAATTGGAAGTAAATGATATGAGTTGGACCTCAGTTTCCTCATATGTAAAATGATGGGATTGGATTAGGAAGCACCTAAGGTCCCTTCTAGATACATAGTACTATAATGTCTAGATTCTCTTTCAGCTCTAACATGCTGTCATTTTGCTCCTGCCACTCCAATTCCCAAAGGGAACACACATTGTGGCAAGCTCACTGTTAAGCCACTTCAATTCCTTGTCTCTAAGCCAATGACAGTAAGAACAGCAAGCAGGAGGGGCTCAAGGAGTCACTGGAAGGGGCCTCCTGGGTACTGGGGCCATTGACACCCATAACTGTCAGCACCCTTTCCCACAGGATTGTGGTACCCAGCAGGGAATGATTATCTCTGTACCAGACAGGCTTTTCACAAGCAACACTTGCAAACAATGTGAGAAAATGTTGGAGGCAAAGGAATGGATTTTATGGCTTTTCTAGACCGGGGCAGGTTCGGGTCAGCTTTGGGGGTCACAGGTCCTGGCAGTAGCCCTGGTTCAAACAGCTATATGTTTTCAGGTTTTGCCCTATAAAACCAGCTTATGGGTGTTCTAGGCCATATTCTGGGAATTGGTTTGAGGTGGGTGTCTTAAGACCTAGGATCTAGTCCTCATTCTTCTTAACATTTCATGTGACCTAAGGCAAGTCCCTCCATCTCTCCTGAACGTCAGCCTCCTCATCTGTTCCAATGGAATGATAACATTCACTCTTATTGCACAGGGCTGTTGTGATGATAAAATGATATAATGTATCCAAAAGGGCTTTGGAAAAAGTCTTAAGGACTATACAAGTATAAGTTATAATGAATATTGCCGGGGGCGGCTAGGTGGTACAGTGGATGGAGCACCGACCCTGGAGTCAGGAGTACCTGAGTTCAAATCTGGCCTCAGACACTTAACACTTACTAGCTGTGTGACCCTGGGCAAGTCACTTAACCCCAATTGCCTCACTAAAAAAAATAAATAAATAAATAAAAAATAATGAATATTGCCTTAGATTAATTAGACTCCCATCCATCACAAGTCCTTGCACATTATATACATTTAGATGTTTGTTCAGTTTAATTCAGAGAGGCAACATGGCATAACATTGAGGACAGAGCCCTGGTTTGGGACTCAGATGACCTGGCTCTGGCATTTGCTTAGGTGTGTGTCCTTAGGCTCTCCAGTTAATCATTTTGAACCTCAGTACCTTCCTCTATTAAATGGGAACAATATATTGCCCATCTCACAGACTACTGTGAGGAAAGGACCTTGGAAACCTTGAATGGATAAGTAAAGGGGAGCTATTACTACATTTGTCTAAGGGTATCTTAAGCCCAAGCAGGATTGATTTCATTTCTAGTTTGTTTCCTGGGAAAAATAGATCAACTGTTTGGACTACCAGCCATTTTTGCCTAAATTCCATGTTCTTCCCTGAATATTGAATAGGAAAGAGAATTAGACTTAGAATCAAAAGACTTTTGTTGCAGTCCTGGTTCTATCTTACTGTCTCTGGGTCACTTACATTTCATGAGCCTCTGTTTCTTCATCTATAAAATGTGAATAATGATAATCTTCCTCATAGAGATAAGTGAGAAAAACATCAAATACATACACACACATATATGTATATATGTGTATGTGTGTATAGATAGATACATAGATACATGGAATTAGAAGCTGGAAAAAAATCTCAGACATCACCCATTTACTCCAAATTCCTTATCTGATGATAAGGAAACTGAGATCCAAAGAAGTGGAGTTATATCACTATTAATACCATTTCTCCATGCCCTTCCAATCAACTTAGCCTCAGTGTCATCCCCTACCCTCTCAATATATACAGGGGTACTATTCCAATAGTTGCAAAATAGTTTTGGCTTTTACCCACTCCCAAATACAAACAAATCACCCTTTTGTAGAATCTTGATTCAAGTTTCCTCAAACACCCATATCTAAGAGGAAAACAACAACAACAAACTGATTGGATGGGAGAAGTCTGCTCTCTCTGTTCTAACCCCATTAGCACATTCATTCTGGTAAAGGAACATTTCTAGGACATGTGATGAGGCCAGCCATTCAGGAGGGAGAAAGAATGAATAGCCCTGGAGATTAGATTAGAGAAAGCACAATTTATGTTACTTTTAAGGTTAATATGAACAGACAAAGGAGGTTTAGTTTAGAAAAGTAGGTTAACAGTGAGGTAATGGAAGAGGGATTTATGTTAATGGGAACTGTATGGGAAGTTGTTAAAGGGCATTTAATAAAGAAGAGGCAGAGTTAGGGGTTGGGGGGTCACAGATCTCTCCAGAGGGGATTAAACTTTGGGTCTCAATTCCCCCAATCCTATTGGAGAAATGTTCCTGGCTGCTGATGTGAGCTGTCACAAGAAATTAAAGCAATGGTGTCCTTGTGCACTCCATATTTGGGGGTTCAAATAAACCATCCAGAGAGCAACTGGAGAGAGCTGTTCCTTTGGCTGAGAACCAAGGAATCAGGAGAGGCAGACTGTCTGGAAGCCATGGGAATTGTGGCATCTCATTGTGAAGCCCAAAAGTTCTGAAGGCACTGGCATGGTAAATCTATCACCTGGATGGCCCATTAGTTGTAAAGCCCTAACTCTTACACAAAGGTAGTAAGTTGTCACACACAACAGAACCTTTTTACACAAAGTTTCCTTCTAGTTCTAGCATTGGATGTTCTCTTGTCCACCATTTTTGTTCCAAGATCCCTTTTGGCTCTCATCATATATATATATTGTAAGTTCTCCACATTTTATGTGCTGCAAAGTGTTCTAATTCTAACATCTGGTGTTCTTTATTGACAGGATCATAAACTTAGATGTAGAAAGGACATTAGAAGCCATCTAGTCTAACCCAACCCCCTTGTTTTACAAATCAGGAAGCTGAGGTTGAGGGAAATTAAGTTCCTTTCTTACTCAAGGTGGGAGGGAATATTTGAACCCAGTTCCTCTATCCTCTCAAATTCTGTCATCCTATGTTCTAATACCTTATATTCTAAAATAGCCACTTCTGGTTTTAATGCTGTATCATTCTATTATTTGACCCAATAAGCAATAAAGTCTATGGACTGATGAATTGGATAAACTTGACTGAGTAGATGGAACAACACTCTGGTTCTTGACCCCAGGAAATCTGCTTTCCTAGAATAAAAAAGTCAGCAAGCAACTTCTCAAGCTCTAAGGAGACTTCCACATCAGGTAGGGCCTGGTATGTTATGGTCAGCTGTGATTTATTCCACTTTTACATCCACAGAGAAGAAAACTTTTAATTAAAGCAAAGGAGGGGGGAAGCTGGAGACAGAGCGGGGTGCCCACACAGTCTGACAGTTTCAATTTTCACTTACAGCTTATTTCCCGCGATTGATATCCTTCTCCTGTCTGCTGTAGAGAGCCGTTTGCTCCCATAAATCACCTGCCACAGACATAGAAGACTGCCATTTTAACCCTTCAGTGGATAGTGATTTTAGCTAAAAATAAGGATCAACACCACCTCCTGGTATGTGTAGAGAATTTCGTGCTTCTCAATGTAACCAGTGTCTCATTTGAGACTCAAATCTTTCCTGGGGGCAGCTAGGTGGCACAGTGGATAAAGCACCAGTCCTGGAGTCAGGAGTACCTGAGTTCAAATCCGACCTCAGACACTTGACACTTACTAGCTGTGTGACCCTCATTGCACTGACAAAAACAAAACAAAACAAAAACCTTGAACATAGTCAGTGGTAAAGCCAAGAATAGAACCAGGCTTTCTGACTTCTATCTCATGCTCTTTTGCACTGTATTACAAAGACTGCTGTAGTGAGAGCAAGAAGATTTGAATTCAAGTTCTAGCATCATGACATATTAGAACTATGGTATTGATTAAGGGCCATTGGAAGGAGGGAGACAATGTGGCATCCTGGATAGAGTTCTGGACATATAATCAGGAAGAACTGGGTTCAAATTCTACCCCTGACATTTAAAAGCAGTGTGACCCTGGGCAAATCACCAAACTCTCTGAGCCTGTTTCCTTAACTATAAAATGAGAGGGTTGGATTTGACCTTTCAGGTTCCTTCCAGCTTTGAATATATGACCCTAATGTGAGTTACAAGGTGTGAGACACATGTATGCTCACCCCATTTCCTCAAAAGAGAAAGAAAATGAATCTTACAGGTAGATTCACATAGGTATGCAGGATTCAGAGACTATACAAATGAGGGAGGAAAAGACATTTGTATCACTCAATATATATGTGATGTCACCCCATTTAGCACATTCTATTAGATGTAGCCTATTAGAATATGGGATATTATCACTAAAAGGCAAGTTAACAATTATCTGGTTAACCCCATTATTTTTCAGAGAGGAAACTGAGGTCCTGGGAAGGGAACAGTCCAAGGCTGTTTAGAGAGTTGTGTGAGAGCCAAGCAGTTCATAATAACATAATAGAATTGATAGCAGATTTGGAAACAGAAGACCTGGGTTTGAATCCTGAATCTCTGCTGTTTACTAATTATGTGTAATGTTGGGCAATTCCCTTCCCTTCAATTTAGCTCATTTTTCTCCCATGAAAAATGGAGGTGGAGGTAGTGGGTTAGACTCGATGGGGGATTCTTGTCCTTTTGGGGGGTCAGAAGTCTGGTGAAGTCCATGAACTTCTCATAATAATATTTTAAATACAAAAAATAAAACAAAGAAAGCAATTTTATTGAAATACGGTCATCCTTTTTTAATGAAAAAATTATTGACCCCAGATTAAGAAGTCCTAAATTTCGATTTACAACTTGAAAATCTTATGATTCAGTGAATCCAGATCCCTTGATTCCCAGGCTGAGTATTGTGTGGGCTGTTTAAAAATCAATGTGGGGAAGCAGGAAACAGATGACTGGTTTTAACCTAGATTTGATCTTTAATAGATTGTGCCAAGTCTATTTTATTTACCCATACCTCAGTTTCTCCATCTGTCAGATGAAGGTTTTATTCTCCCTATAGTCTTAATTAGAACACTCTACTCCAGAAATTCCCAGAAAGCAGAGCTACATCAATCGTGTCTATTATTATTCAAAGAACTCACCAGTAAACTTCTACTCTGGTTAGCATCCATCAGCCCTGCTGTGACACTGGGACCAAATGAATTCTATCTATCACTTTGTCTTGTATGCTCTACATAGCTTTGTTTCTCTTTAAGCTCTTGGGTATGAGCCATTCTTTAGCCCACCAGGCACAGCGTTGGGCTGCCACTGAGTGTTACTCTTGTCTTGTCGTGCTGTGTGTCCAGACTGAATGCCCTGCCACTAGAAATAGCACCCTGAAGACCCAGTTTCTCTTTCAAAATACCTCTTTTTTATGTCTTCTCCTTCCCCCCTCCCCCTGGCCCTGGAGGAAATCCCTCATTGCCATCAAAGTAGACAAGAGCTTCTCTTAGTAGAGTATCGCTTACATATGAGAGAAATACCCAGATTCAATAAATGGAGTGCTGGATGTGGAGACCAAGAGACCTGGTTTCTGTACTGGATTCTGCCACTATAACTGGGTCTAGACAGTGATTGTGTCCCTTCACAGATCTGAGGCTCAATTTTATCTATTGTAAAATAGAGGTTTAGACCAAATGATCTTTTAAAATTCCTCTTATCCCACACTCTCTCTTTTAACATACTGTGTTCTAAGATCACTTATAGCACCAGTGCTCTAAGTTCTATGATCCTACATTTGAAAGAGGAGTGAGAAGTCAAAAGACCAGGATTCAAATCCTGGCTCTGCTTTTTATTACTTTTGTGATCTTAGTCAAGTGACTTAACCTCTTGGTGCCTTAGCTTCCCTATCTGGAAACTGAGGTGTTGGACTAGATTCTGAGATCCAACTTTAAGTCAACAAAGAAGGTAAGAGGACTGAGACCACAAAGAGTTATACTCCTTTATATCCACTAGAATGTAAACTCCTCAAGGGCTGGGATTATTTTTCATTTGCCTTTTTATTCACAGAGATAAGTACAGTGCCTAACAGTAGGACTTGATAAAAGCTTGTTGAATGACTGTGTAATATCCATCTTGCCAGACCCACCCCTCCTGAATAATCACAAGGGATCACCAGACAGGTTTTGACAAGTTAACAAATGTTTTGGGGCTATCATTGAGTAACCAAATTATTTTTAAAATTGAGGTTAGGAGTACAACTCTAAACACAGTGTATCAAGAATTGCATTCCAGAGCTGAATGACAACCTTTTTCGGTGTCCTCGTCCTTTCTCTTCACAAGTAGAGAGCTAGATGGCACAGGGAACAAAGAACTAAGCTAAAGTCAAGAAGACCCAAGTGCAAATCCAGCCTCAAACACTTAATAGGTTTGTGGCCCCTGGGCTTATTTACCTCAATTACCTCAACTGTAAAATGGGGATAATAATAGCAGGTACCATGGTTGTTGTGAGGATCAAATGAAACATTTGTAAAATTCTTAGCTTAGTGCTTGACACAATGTAAGCACTTTAAAAATATTTATTCCTTTCCCCTTCCCTATGTGTTCCCTACCTCTTTTCCTCTTCCTTACTTGCTTAGACCTTCTTAGACTTCTTTCCACTTAACTACCCTCATATTACTTCCCTTTAAGAAAGTAAATAAGAGGTGATTTTTATTTCATGTAAGTCCCCTGTACTATCCAGTCTTGAGGGTCCTGCTTTGTTCCTATCTCCTACACCAAGTTTTTCCTCATCACTTCTGATCTCCCTCTCTACCTATTCCTCTTTCTCTTTTATCTCTTTTTTCCTCCTATCACTTTACTTCTCCCCTCCCCCCCCCTTATATTAATCACAATATCTGGACTTCCTAAGACACAGTCATCACTTCTTTTGACTTTTGGCTCAAAGCATTTTCTGCTTTAAGCCATGATCCCTGTGCAGATGTGGTAAACATCTGAAATAGCCTTCTCAAATTTGGTCTCTTCTTCTTAATCCAGTAAGAAAGAACATAGGCCAGTTTATGAAGGGCCTATTGTATAAATCAGTATCATTAAGGGGAACAATCAGGTTCAGGTGTATCCAAAGACACTGTACCCCTTCTGCCTGCTGGGATTTTGTCTCACAGGGTACATCACCAAAGTCTCTACCTGTGTCAGAGAGGTTGTTATTAATATGGTTAATGTCAGTGTTTCATCTCTAAGTTTGGTGAGTTATCCAGATTCAGTGCTGGGTATCTGGAATTTTATCCTGCAGCCCAGATCTGGTCTCCTCAGCTGCCTAGCAGCTTGTAATCTTTATAAACGCAGCTGTTGCTTATCTCTAACTTGCCAGTTCTGGAAGCCGGCTTCCAGATGGTGGCTTCCCATACAATATCTTGACTTCATTGTGAGCCCATATGAGAAGGAATAAAGCATCACCCTGGGAAGAGTATCCCATGTCAGCTATCAACATCTGGAAAAAAGAGCCTGTCATCATTCCCTTCATTTCTCTCCCTTTTCCTTCTTCCCCACCCCCCACTGCCTGAGAGGAGAGCATAGACAGCCTCTGGGCATGCTTCCTACAGAAAGGAGAGATATCTTCAACATCTAGATAATCTGAACTTGATCCCTGATCCTATATTATTGTGAAACATCTGGAAAAAGCTTTGGTTCCCTTCTCCTCAAATAAGAAAGAATTCCCAACAGCTTCTTTGATTCTATATTATAGAAGAAATTGCTGTATATTGTGATATATTGGACCAGCCTACCTCTCTGTCACCAACATGGGAGCTACTGTGCCTAAGTGAAAAGCATGCTAGATTTGAAGTTGGAAGACCTGGGTTTAAATTTCAGCTTTGCCCTTTACCTCCTGTGTGGTCTTGGTAAGTCATCACTTTATCTCACCAAGTCTTGGTTTCCTCACCTGTGAAATAAGGTTATTAGATTAGATGCCTCTAAGATCCCATCCAGTTTTAAATGAAAGAATCTTCCAACTCTGAATTTATGGGAGACATTGAGGTCCAGAAGAAAGAGTACTGAACTTGAAACCCTGAACTTGGAATCACAGAACCTGAGTTAAAATTCTAGCTTTGTCTCTTATAATCCGAGTGACTTTGGACAAACCATATAACCTCTCTTCTCTTTGTCTCAGTTTCCTTATCTGTCAATTGGGTTAGTTTAACTAACTCTAAGGTCCTTTCCATATCTGAGTCAGTGATTTTAAGATAGAGATATAACTTTTTTTTTGTTCTAAAATCTTTCCTAGCTCTAAAATTCTAAATGTTAATTTGATTTAATAATACTGTTGAAAGGCAAGAAAGAAAGGGCCAAGGGCTAAGGAAAGATCTCTACTCTGGCTGAGAAATGAAGAGTCACTTCATTGAGATGGTGTCCTTGGTAGGTGTCAGACATGAAGGAGGGGAAGAAGAGAATTTTTTAGGAAAAAAAATAATATGAAAAAATACAGATGTGGGAAAGTCCTGGAGGCAGAAGAAAAGAAGAATGAGAGGGAATGTGATCTTTCTCTTGAATTGTTGAAGGCCTATGATTTCTGAAGAGGGATTAGATTTATTCTGCTTAGTCACAGAGGAAAGAACTAGGACTAATAGTAAGATTTTACAGAGAGGAAATTTTTTCTTAATCTAAGGAAAGACTTCTTGATGATCAGAATTATGCAAAAATAGAAAGGGCAACTACATAACATGGTGAACTGCCTATCACTGGTGGTGTTTGAGTAGAATCTGGATGACTATGTGCTCAGAAAGTTATAGAGGAAAACATGCTTCAGGTATAATTTGGACCAGATAGGCTCTGAGGTCCCCTCTGACCCTGGGATTTTACGACCTCTACAACATACATATAAACTTTTTTTCAAGTACTTTCACAGATACTATCCCATTTATTCCTCATAACACCATGCAAAATGAAGAATTATTATCCTCATTGGACAAAGTAGACCCAGAAGTCAAGAGGTGTTAAGTGTCTTACCTAAGGTCACACAGAAAGTTTCATAGCAAAGGAGAACCATCCAGTTAGGTTTCCTGAATCCCAGGGGTAGAGAGAATTATCATCTCCAAGGCTGAAGGACCATATGAATGACAACTCCCTCCCCTGCTTTGGAAGGGGTGCTGGGGAAGAGACTGAAAAGAGATGGGTGGTAGTTGAGGGGACAGAGCAGAGGTCTCTAGGAAATTTCTAATCCTCCCAGAGGACGTGTCTATTGCAGCTGCTTTATTTTTCAACAGGACATCATTGGGGAGGTGTCAAGCAGGTTTCCCTTTGTACACATCAATGTTGCTGTTCTGTTCTCTTGCTTTTTTATCACCAGTCTAGGCTTACGAGTACTAGACAAAACATGAGCTGCCACCTCATTCCTTCTGGGGATGGGACCAGTATAATCAACGAACAGGTGGGTGGAGGCGATTACACAGCTAGGAGGAGGGAGGTGGATCTGTTCAAACGGGGAAAGTTAATTTGACCCTGGAGCACAGCTCTGCTGTTTCCTCTGCCAGAGCCGATGGGGTGGTTATCTCTCAGAGTCCAGCTTCACTGGGCCCTCAGCCTCATTGCCAGTCCAGCATGCTTGAGACCTATACCATATTTATAAAGCTACCTGGCCCCACAGAGCACGCATGAGAGGGTTAGAAAGACCTATCTATTTTGCCAGCTGTGCATCAAGCATTGGCGAGAAGACAGTGGTGGGCAGGGAGGGAGGCAGAGTGAGAGAGAGTTGGTTCCCAGCACAGAAGGGGCAGAGGGGGATTAGAGGACCATAGGTCTGGAGCACAGGGCTTGGCTAGAGAAGCACAGAGCCTTTGCTTGTCCAGCCCTCTGTTACAGAGAGCCTGGCTGAGCCAATCCCACTAGCATCAGAAGCTTCAGTGTTGTGGAATATAAAAATAGGAGATGGATGCATAAAACCATAACATTGAAAGCTGACAGAGGCCTTGGAGGTCTTTGAGCTTAACCTAGGCCAACTGAGGCCCAGAGAGCATGAATGATTTGCCCAAGATCACTAAGGTGCTTGAGTACATAGCAGTCCAAATGAAGTCCAGAGGGAGTGAATGACTTAACAAAGAGTCAAGATCTATAGTTGGAAGATTATTGTTGGAAGAGACCTAAAGTCCATCCTAATTTAAGCCCTTCAATTTACAGTTAAGAAAACTGAGGTTTAGAGACATTGAACGATTTGCCCCAGGACATACAGTCAATAAGTGAGAGAGACACATTTTTGTTTTGTTTTTGTTTTTTGTTTTGTTTTCCAGGGCAAGTGTTAAGTGACTTGCCTAAGATTAGGGGTTAAGTGATTTGCCTAAGATCACACAGGTAGTAAGTGTCAAGTCTCTGAGGCCAGATTTGAACTCAGGTCCTCCTGAATCCAGGACCAGTGCTTTATTCACTGCGCCACCTAGCTGCCCCCATGAGAGATACATTTTAACCATGACTTTTGACTCTGAAGCCATTGTTCTTTGCATTCTGCCATTTCCATTTCCCTTCATATGTAAAGTGTTGGCTGCAAGGGTCTAAATTAGTTGACAATTAGGCATCTTTCCAACTGGAGACATATATTGAATTGTAAGGTCAAGATGAGAGATAAAAAGATAAAGGTTATGATGGCAACATTACCTCACATGTCCCTCATGCTTTCAATTTTGCAAAAGACTTCTCACAATAGCTGCCTGAATTAAATGGTATCTCTATTTAACAGGTGAGAAAGCTGAAGTTCAGAGAGGGTAATCAACTTGAGCATAGACAGTATGCTATAGTAGAAAGAATTGTAGATTTTGAGTCAAGGCACTTGAGTTTGAGTGCTTAGTCTGCTATTCCTACCCACATAAATTTTGCTGAGTCATGTAGCATCTCTGGACCTCAGTTCTCTCATCTGTAAAATGAAGGTGATAGACTAAATCAAAGGTGTCATGGCCCACAAAACTCCTGAGTGTGGCCTAAAGTAGATTAAAATGTTTTTGTTTGTCCTTCATTCTCAAAGAGGACCATGACATCAGAGTGATGTTATGATTTGCAGTGAATTGGATTTAAATAAGGGAGGGCTGTGCAAGGTCACAAACTTCACTCTCTCCTCCAGAGCTATCTGGGTCCAGTGGCAAGATATATGTGAGGATGACTGGAGATGGACCCTCATGTTTAAGGCAATTGGGGTTGTGACTTGCCCAGGGTGGAACAGCTAGTAAGTATCTGAAGTGAGATTTGAACTCAGGTCCTCCCAACTTCAGGGCCAATTCTCTATCCACTATACCACCTAGCTGTCCCTAGATTAAAAAAAAAATGTAATTGGGAAATATTTAACATAATAAGTAAAAATTACAATAAAACATAGGCAATGTTAATATGTGGTTTTCTAAGTCAATAGGTGGCCTTCAGGGATCTTTCTGCATGGTCTAGTGACCCCTGTTTCTATTTGAGTTCAATACCTAAGGTCCCTTCTGTCTCTTGAGTATATGGGAATATATCTAGATAGCATGAGTTCTGGGAATTGAACACAGGGTTCTTATTCTAGGAAGAGAAGATGACAAGTCCAACATTTTTTTCTACTTTACCATACTGCCGCTACCCTGATTAGCATGCATGGTCTTCCTTTAAACCCCCAAAACACCGACTTGGCTCCCATTTCTACCACCAAATCTTCCCAGAATGTCCAAGCTTCTATTGGTCTTACCCTTATCTGAAGTTCTATCATACTGGATATCTA
Organism: Dromiciops gliroides; assembly: GCF_019393635.1. Lineage (NCBI taxonomy): Eukaryota > Metazoa > Chordata > Mammalia > Microbiotheria > Microbiotheriidae > Dromiciops > Dromiciops gliroides. The sequence goes on along the minus strand of NC_057862.1, from coordinate 381,556,831 downwards.
TATCCCTCATTTGGTTTTGTTGTTGTTCAGATATTTTATTTATGTACAAGTTTTCATGACCCCATTTAGGGTTTTCTTGGCAAAGATACTGGAGTCGTTTCCCATTTCCTTCTCCAACTCATTTTACAGATAAGCAAATAAGGAAAATAAGGTTAAGTAACGTACCCAGGGTCACATGGTTAGAAAATTTCTAAGAATGGATTTAAACTCAGGTTCTTCCTGGTTTCAGAATTGGCATTCTATCCACTGCACCACCTAGGTGCCCCTTTATTTTGTAGCTGTTTTGGTACCCATAAATTGTTTTGTGTAACCTAGTATGATCAAGCTAATTGATATATATCTCCCTTATTACTTGTTTTAATTAGTCGGATTGGATGGAATTTGGTTCTGAGAATGAATATGGAGCTGGACATCAGAATGCCTAGGTTTAAGTATAATTTCTAGAGTTCATGCTCTGTTAAGGGTCAGCTATGACTAAAGTACCTGTGAGCTCTGACGTTTTATATTCTGAGGCTTTAAGCTTCACATTCTTCTTTCTAATATTCTGTATGCTAAGGTTCCTTCCAGTTCTAACACTCTATGTAGTAAAATCCCATCTAGTTCTGATAGTCTATATTCTAAGGGCCCTTCTAAATATGACATTCTATGTTCTAATGGTATTTTCAGCCCTGGTGTGCTACATTCTAAGTCTTTGTAATTTTGGCATTCTGTGTTCTAATGTTTGTATTCTAAGGTCACCTCTAGCTCTTACAGGTTATTTTGGAACATTCTAAGATTTTTAAAGCCAACCTCCATCTCTGCTTTGGATATTTCTGTAAATTAGAACCTCAAGCCTCTTGCAGAACTTCACTCTACTTGAGGGATTCCTGACGTTCCCTGAAGAGCATCCCCCAAGAGGCCCTGTCTTCATACCACAAAGCATATATCACCAACTCATCATTAACCCCAGGTGGCTAGAGCCTAATCTAGTGTCTCTTACATTATGATGGGGAAAGAAATCCCAGCCACGAGGTCCTGGGATGATAATCTATGACCCAGCATTTCTCCAAATGGCAATTTACTAGTCCTCGGGTAGTAATAAATCCTGGCAATACTTTAACATTTCCTTATTGGAGAGGTACCATATGGAGTATGACAGTAGAGAGATTGTAAAAGTTGGTTTTGTGAAATAAGGGAGAGCTGAGAGCTGAGGGAGAGATAATACACAGAATGCCAGAAATGGAGAAGGGGTGGGGGAAAAAAAGTTAGAGGTAATTATAATAGTCTATATGTCTATAGTGCTTTAAGGTTTACAAAGTCCTTTCTACCCAACAACCTTGTAAGGTAGATAGGAACAACTTAATTTTACAGATGAGAAAACTGAGGCACATGCAATTTAAATAACCTCCCCCATATTACTCAGATAGTGTCAGAGCCAAGAACAAAACACATACTTCTGAGCTAAAATTTCCTGCTGTCTCAACATGATTGAATGAATCAATGAATGAAACACTTTTATTAAACACTTATTATCTACCAAATGCTTTACTGAGTTCTGGGAATACAAAAACAATGCCAAAAAGAAGAGTTGCTACTCTAAAAGTGAGGGGAGAGGGGATTGGTAAGTCACAGGAAAAGAGAATAGAGTCATAGAGATCCAGTTGATGTTGCCTTTTTCCAGAAGCAACAAAATATTTATTTTAATATAGTTCCATTATAAGGTGTGGAAAAGAGTGGCAGAATGGTTGAGATGGTTTGAGAGATGGATGTAAAGCAAGGTCTAGCCTGGTTTGGGCTATAGTGCACTAGAAACATTGTGGGCTAGGTGAAGTTTCCCTTATACTTCAATCAAGATGGTTTGACCCCAGGGCTGGTATTCTAAAACAGAGTAGATTAAGTTGCCCAAAACATGACTTCTAGAAATCTGGGGGGGTCTAGAGAGTTTAAGAGCAAAGGAAGATGTCAGGAAGATGGGTAGGATGCATGATAGGATGGAATAAGAAGCATGATCTGGTTCAGTCTGGATCTGGCCTAGACTGGCCAGAACAAAAAAGGCCTACATGATGATTATGGCTAACCTGTATTGCAACTCCCTCATTTTACAAATGAGGAAACTAAGACCCAAAGAGCTGAAATGTCACCTGCAGAGAGCAAGTTAGAGAGCCAAGATTTGAACCCAGGTCCTCTGACTTTAAGTTCAGTGTATTTGTCAATAAAAGATATTTTCCCCTAGGAAATGTCAACATCTGCTAGGTCCATAAAGCAGTGCATTGACATTTTGGAAGAGTGATGTAGCAACTTATCATATACGGATCTAATCTTCAAGATATATTGCAAGATATTACCCATTCTTTTACCAGAAATGTCTGAGTTAGAGAAGTGCCATTGCTTTTCAATTCTCATATCCAGGGAAGTGCTAGAAAAATTTGTGAAGACAAACTCAGTTGGGAAGGCATTGAGACATAATTGTCCTGTTGCAGGGAATAGAGGACCCATCACAGTGCAAGGACATTGTTTTAAATTCTGGGCCAGAAAGGATCTCACTTGAGGTACAACTAATCACTTGTTCCTACTTGCTGAATTAGTACAAGTGCTGTCATTCCCCTCTAAATATTCATGATCCGAGATAAAGCCCAAGCCATTCTGCCCTAGTTAAGGCCACATATGTAGAAAATATCAGAGTTCTGATACTAATAACTTGACCACTTTTGCAACCATTAGCACCAAATTTGGAGTCATATGATTTGGGTTCAAGTATGAGATCTGTCATTTGTTACCCACATGATTCAAGGCATTAATTCCTTTCTATAAACCTCAACTTTCTCATTTGTAAAATGGGGATAATAATAGCTACACTATTTGCCTTACAGGGTCGTTTTGAAGAAAGAGCTTTGTGAATCTTAAAATACTGGATAAATGTGAGCTATTTTTCCCCTCCCATTTCTTCTTTCTAGGACATTTTCTTTCTTCATTGTTCTCCCCTGTGAATCAACTTAGTTTCCCTAGGGAGAAGGATTCATCTCTCCTCAAAGCTGTCAGCTTCTAGGCAGTTTGAGAATTGAAGCAGTTCTGAACTAACACTATTTCATTCCTCTTCAACTTTGCCATTGCTAGGTCATTCTATTCCATAGCATCAGGCTTTTAGAATCCTCCCTTCCATCTATGTTACTAAGCCAGTGCCTCTCTCATTTCCCACTAGTTTCCAGGGACACTGCTCCAGTAATGAAATGACAATTTCTGTGAAAGCTGGTTCTTAGCTAAGAAGGGCCAAATACTCATAGCCCAGTGGGATAAATTGTTTAAGACTCATTTGATGAGTGCATTTATCTTGGACCTTTCGCCAGACTGAATATGTGGCCTTAGTTTTACCAGCTACTATCCAGAGATGATGGATAGACAAATGGACATGTGAGGTATGTGATGTGAGGGGAGTCAAGGGAACAGGGCTATTGTTTCAATGAGCTTCATGGCCTTGAGAAAATCCATTTACCCCTCCAAGCTTTAGTTTTCTCCTCCATAAAATTAGAGGGTTACAGCAGAAAGCCTCTATGATAGCTTCTCACATCCTATGATCTGATTTTTAGCAGCCTATGTGTACTAAGGTCTTGAAGTTCTAACATTCTAGGATTATAATTTCTCTAATCTTTTGAGACATGGTTTTTGCCTCCTGGATAGAAGTTGCTGTTGCTTTTGTTTGTCCTTCATTCTCAAAGAGAACCATGACATTGGATTGATGTCATGACTTTCAGTGAATGGGATTTAAGTGAGGGAGGGCTGTGCAAGGGCACTAAGCTCACTCTCTCCTCCAGAGCCATCTGGATCCAGTGGCAAGATATACATGAGGATGACTGGAGATGGCTCTGAATGTTTTAAAGCGATTGGGGTTAAGTGACTTGCCCAGGGTCACAGAGCTAGTGTCTATGGTGAGATTTGAACTAAAGTCCTCCTGACTCCAGGACCAGTGCTCTATCCACTGTGCCACCTAGCTGCCCTTGGATAGAAGTTAAAGAAGTGATGAAAGACCCTTATTATGCCTTGATCCCTTATTCCCTGCCAGGGACAAGATGGACTCTGGCTTTCTTCCTCATGCAATATCTCAGTCTGATTGAAAGCTTACAAGGTGCCTGTCAGATGTTGGGTCTTAGCATGGATATTCAGGTGCCCAGGGAAGCTGATACCAGGGAAAGTGATACCATAGTGGCAGAGATTTTACCAATGCCAGCTGTCCTGGCACTGCTTGAGATTCCGGACAGATCTGTGAATGAACACTTTTCAAAAGCTATAAATATTTTATGAATTTCCATCCACTTACTTTAATGGGGGATTGTAAAAGCATTTAACCATATTACACCCCATCTCTCAGACACTGCATTATTCCAATAGAGCTGTTTTATTAGAGACAACTGGCTAGGTGGTTAGGATTTGGATCTTAAAAATATATGTATATATAATTTTATATTTTCTCTATATCTCATGTGTATATACATAAATATGTGAAATATACATTATATAAATATATGTTACATATATATTCCAATTTAACATGTGTGAAGGAAGACAGTCTTGGTAGCATCATGTCCTAAATAAATGGTGGTATGTTAGGCAGGTTTCATCTCCTGGGTCATGCTTGACTGGAGATAGTCTTTTATAAGACTTTGATTTTATAGACTTCTCCTGTCTAGAGATTTTTCTTCTTCCTCCCTTGGGGAAACAGTATAGATTGAATGTCCTATTCAAGCCATAACCTTCTGGCTTGGTGTCCTCCAGGCCTAAGTTTATCACTGCTATGGTACCTTCCCATAGCGACCTCATATACAGCTGAGCAATGAAAGGGATGCAGTGAGTGGATCACAATGAAGATCTGACTCCTGGGGGCCTGTAATGCCAGATGTCTTCCCCTTTCTCGCTTTCCAGCCAAAAGTTCCATCCATTCAAGAGAGTAGTAAACTGTGAAATAGGCGATCTGATTTTAAGGACTCATTCTCAGCCAACTTTCAGTAAGTAGCTTGACCTTTATGAGCTTCAAGTTCTCCTCTCCTAAATGAAGGGGTTGGGTAAATCAGAGGTTTTAAATCCCTTCTGCATGGACTTCTCTATTGAAACCTATGGATTTTTTTTCTCAGAATATGTGGTTAATGAAAATAAAAATGCGATTTCCCCCTTCCATCCAAGTTTGGAGACTCCCCTGAAATTTATCAAAGGATAGGAGCGGACAGTATGATCTGTGGACCACAAGTTAAAAATTCTTAGGCTACTAACTAAAAAAAAAAAAAAAATTATAGGGGCAGCTAGGTGGCACAGTGGATAGAGCACCGGCCCTGGAGTCAGGAGTACCTGAGTTCAAATCCATTCTCAGACACTTAACACTTACTAGCTGTGTGACCCTGGGCAAATGACTTAACCCCAATTGCCTCACTAAAAAAAAAAAAAAAAATTCTTAGGCTCGTTGATCTCTATACCAGAAGTGTATATGTGTATGTGTGTGTGTGTGTGTGTATATATATATATATATATATATATATATATTTGAGTTCTGTTCTCTTTCCTGATATCTAGGCCTTCATTTCTGACTGTCTGTTGGACATATTCATGTGGATATCCTGTTGGTACCTTCAAATGTCCAGAAATAAGCCTCATCTTTCCCTTAGGATTCTAACCTATCCCTCCTTCTGACCTTCCTATGTTGGTCAATGGTATCATCATCATCATTGGCCCAAACACTGAGGCTTGAAACCTCAAAAACAAGCAGGTTGAGGCTACTACAGTCTCTCTAGTTGACCCAGGAGTCAAGCTGCCTCATTAGATATTGTACTGAACTGGAAAAGCTCAGTTCACATTGATCCGAGTGTGAGTCAAAGAAGGGGCCTCCCTGAGGCCCAAGGACAAAATTGATGATGGAGGTTATTGCTTTTTGTTGTTATTGTTACCTTCTTATCTCCCTTTTTTTTTTGCACCTCTAGTCCCTCTTACTTTGATGCTTGGGGTAGCATTCCAAAGGAGATTCACAGTCTTAGCCTCTGGGTGTGCAGGACAACAGAGCACAGCCTCTAAAGGGGCTTATAGGGTATTTTAGAGTCTGCACCTCAACATAGCTAAGGGGTCATGGGAACCTTTCTTTGCAGGAATTCAGAGATGAGGACATGAGTCCCTGATGCATGTCCAGATGTAGGCTTTCTTAGATGTATCCCATCTCTTACTATCTTGGGATGAGGCTACAGTACTGGTGCAAACAGTGAGTTAAGTCCAGCCTTTGGTGACCTATTCACCTTATTCTTCTTACCCACTTAGATCTGACCCTCTAAGAGTCAGGTGGTGAGGAACCAGAACTTGATAAAGTTGGGGGAGGGAGATGCTTCTCAGCTGGTCATTGTTCTTCCTCAACTATGGAAATGGATCTGTGATCTCATTGATTCAGTGTTCCCTCCAGTGATGTAAAACATGTCATCCATGCCACCTCAAACTGGGCACCTCTTATCTATGGCCACAAATTCAGGGGTCCACCCAGCATGCAGGAGGTCTTCATTACTTTCTCCTGATATCTAGAGGATTCAAACTCTCCTTGCAAGCATAAAGTTCACCAATCCCAAGAAGGAAAGTTTTATTGACAGATTAAAGAGAACAAAATCAAAACCATGTCAATGCTCATGGGAAATAGACACACACTAAAAAGAAGCCTCCCACCCTAGACCTGAAGAGTCTGTCATTTACAATCAGAGCGGGGGAAGGATACCCAGGAGGCATCACCTCTCACAGGTCCTCAGAGTTGGTGCTTCTTCCTGCTCTGTGGCCCCTCAGAAAATGGTAGGGGCAGTGCCTCTCCTCATTATGGATCTTCTTCCAGAGCATTGACTCATAAGTGAATGTGGTGACATGACTGTAGCTCCTGGGTTTTGTTGGGCATTATCTGCCACAGAATTTTCCTTCCTTGACATGAGACACAACACTTACTGAATCACAGTGTTAATGTTAGCAGAAGAGAGACCTCCATATTCAGCCAGTTTATCCTCTTGAACTATGATTTCAATCAACTTCTGATCTCATGGAAGTTCATATAGGAATCAGGAATACTCTCCTCCTTCCCTTTCCCAAGCAAGACTCAATCATTAACTCCAAAGTGATAGTTTCTCTCCTTCAGGAACAATTGTTAGTTTCTTTACTCTCAAAATAAGTATTCCCCAGGACATGAGGAACTTGACAAAATAAAACAATTTCTCTCCAACCTGAAATCTCTCTGCCTTAAATCCCAGAACATCTCCCAGAAACAATTTGGCGGAGTTATTCACATTACCCTAGTTTATTCCCTATCACACCTATCTTGGAGAGCATTGCCTATGAGGAGTGGAGGAAGAAGTAAAAGCAGTTTCTGCTACATTGAGGTAAGGAAGTGACTTGCCCATAGTGACAGAAGTGAGACTTTTTGCAGGTCATCTGACTTCACGTCCTTTTGCATGCAGCCCTGGCTTCTTTTTAATCATACCACATAAGGGATGACTATTTGGTCTCTATTAATCAACAATCAAGGACAGGCCTTTGGACAGAGTCCAGGACATACTGGGCATTGGCTGCTCCCCTAAGGTCTTGCTCTGGGCAGTCTCCTTGGGGCTATCATTGGTTTTAGTACTTCTTTCCTTGTTGGGGTCTCTAAGCATCCCCTAGCCATGGTGCTCCTCTGTCCTAAGGTCAGGGAGGAAGATTGTTTCTGGCAGAAGAATGAATTCAGCTGCCAACCCCCATCAGGATCCTGTGGTCAGAGCCAGCATGCTTCCAGTGGAGGCTTTTTCCTGGGTCTGTTATTGCTCAACATAGACAGAAAACAGCTCAGATCCATGACAGCTTCTTGTCAAACTGATGGTCCCATGTCTCATCACTGACATGATAGCCAAGCAGGCGAGACAGACCTGGGTTGTCTGAGATGGGTTGCTTTGTAATAAAAGAACCTGTCTGGGATAGGGGCGGCAGGTCAGGACTGGTATCGTGTGGCCGATACGGCTGTGGCCCAGACTCCAGCCAAGGAGTCAGCTCCTGCTTTGTCTATCAGGTTCCCAGAATTGTAATCCTTTGTCAAAATATCCTCAGGCCTAGAAACCCTCCTTCCACCTGTGCCTGGCTGTCTTCACCGGAACATCTTACTTGATTTTTCCTGTGAATTTTGACCATGGAGGCATGACACTTCAAAATTACATAATGAAAGGAAAGGAAAATTATAGAATACCTAGTCCAAATATTTCTCTTTGAAAGAGTGAACAGAAACCAAGAGAGGAGAAAAGACTTATCCAAGTTACGATCAAGAGACCAGTGTCTCTTGACTTACAGTTCAGTTCCCCCCCCCTTTTTGTGGGGCAATGAGGGTTAAGTGACTTGCCCAGGGTCTCACAGTTAGTAAGTGTGAAGTGTCTGAGGCCAGATTTGAACTCAGGTCCTCCTGAATCCAGGACTGGTGCTTTATCCACTGTGCCATTTAGCTGCCCCACCCCTTTTTTTAAGCATACCACAGAATACTCCCTCTCTTCTTAGCCCAATACCTTGATTTCCCTTCACTTCTGAGTTACATTGAGGATCTGGTGCCTCCAGGGAATCTTCTGGGATCAACCTTGTCCATTCTCAATCAAAATCCCATCCCCTGCCCTCCTCCATCTCCTAAAGGTGTCCTGGTAATTGTGTGATTATATTTCTCTTGAGTACATTCCTGTCATGAAATTTAATATTGAGATATTTACAGTTCTACATTTGGATTCAAAATTCAACTTCTCAAATACAGGGAAGGGGAGGCATGGCTAGACAATAGTTCTAGTAAAAAAAAGAAGAAAACATCAGGGGATTCTAATGGATTTCAAGCTCAATATAAATCAACAGTATAAAATGAAGATCAAAAATATGAATGCTAATCCAGACTGCATTAAAAGAAGCAATGATATCCAGAAGGAACAAGGTGGGGTTCCTGCTTTACTCTGCCTAAGCCCACATTTAGAAGACTTGTATTCAGGCCTTGGAGTCATATTTTAAGAAGAAATTGAGGGGCAGCTAGGTGGCGCAGTGGATAGAGCACCGGCCCTGGAGTCAGGAGTACCTGAGTTCAAATCCGGCTGTCTGACCTTGGGCAAGTCACTTAACCCCAAATGCCTCACTAAAAAAAAAAAAAAAAAAAAAAGAAGGAATTGAAACTGATACATATTTCCAACAGAAAGCAACCAAGATGTTCAGAGGACCCCATACCACATGGAAGATTAGAGCAATTCGGGATGTTTAGCCTTGACAAGAGAAGAATTGGTGGTGGAAAGGATATGAAAGTTGTCTTTGGATATATTTAGATCTTTCATATAGAAAATAATATAGATTAGTCACATCCATCTTGATTCCAATGTGTAGGATGAGGTAGAAGATGTAGAGAAACAGATTCCAATTTGATGTAAGGAAAACTTCCTAACAATTTGGGCTGCCTCTGAATCTAGTGGCTTCCTCCTCACCAGAGGTTTTCCAATGAAAACTGGATGAATTATTGTTAGTGATAGCCTTGGGGTGGGGGGATATTATTGGTTAGGTCCAGAGAGGACTGGAAGGGTTTTGAGGTACTTTACAACTCTTAGATAATGTAAAATATCTCTCATATTTTCCTTTTAAGAAAAAAAAATGAAAAGAAGACTATTGCACCTTTTTGTTGTGTATTTGTGGCAGGAAGAATAGTCTAACCTTTATCCCCGTGTAAATTAAGAGTTTATCTTATGTGACATAGTAAGATATTAAGACAATAATCCTCCTTAAGAGGTATTGAAATCATCTTCAAGACTTAGTTGGCTCAGGGCAGCTAGGTGGCACAGTGGATAGAGCACCAGCCCTAGATTCAGGAGGACCTGAGTTTAAATCCGGTCTCAGACACTTGACACTTACTAGCTATGTGACCCTGGGCAAGTCACTTAACCCCAATTGCCTCAAAAAAAAAAAAAAGACTTAGTTGGCTCAGGGAACTAGAAGCTCTGGTTAACATTGTTTCCTAGTCATCTAAGTACAAAACAATTACTAAAAAACTCGCCTGAGTCAGGCCCATCCAAAAACAGCATCCCTAGCACTAAATCCTTTGCTACATATCCTCTCAACATAAGAAACAACAAAAACAACTAGCCACGTTCTAAAAAATCCTGTGATAAAGCAACACATTATAATATGTAATGGGTTAAACTGTGATCATAACTACTCCTAAGAACCTCAGTTTCATAACATTTTAGAAATGGCAAGGCCTGAGAGATCATCATATTGAAGGTTGTTTTAAAGATGAGAAAATAAAGGCACAGAGATGTGTCAGAAGAACAAAGGGTAAATAGCAGAAGTGGGATTTGAATCCACATTATGTGACTCAATAACACCCCTCTTTCCATTAAACTATGATGTTCCTGTTCTTTGACTGCCTCAACTTAACAACTTTACTTATTTTACAGAGAATAAAACCAAGGTGCAGTCCAATATCATATATCTTTAAAAACAGAGTTTTCCCAATTCTATGCCAAAAGGTCACTCTGATGTACAACCAAGGATAGGGGCCTACATTGCCTCTATTTCCTTCTCCTTTTCAATTTAGGAGCTAATAAAAATTCTAGATAAGTAGAAACTATAAGAAACTGTAGGTGAACAGATTTTAGTGACTGATTTGAGGAATGAACTACCCCTGATTCTATTCCATCTACTTCTGTATATACAGACTCTAACCTCATCCCGTCTTTTCATAGTTCATTTGAGCTGAAAGAGACCTTAAAACATAGTATGTTAGGGGCAGCTAGGTGGTGCAGAGGATAAGCACCGGCCCTGAATTGAGGAGTACCTGAGTTCAAATCCAGCCTCAGACACTTGACACTACTAGCTGTGTGACCCTGGGCAAGTCACTTAACTCCTCATTGCCTTGCAAAAAACCCAAAAAACAAAAAAAATATAGTAAGTTAGATTTTTTAAAAGGGCTTTGGACATGAATGTAACAGATATAAGAAACTTCAGAATTTAAGATTCAAGTACAGAAGTGATAGAAATGGAAATACATTTAAGGAGGTACTGTGGTACAATGGAAAGAACACTGGTTCTGCAGTTAGAGGACCTACCTGGAGTTAAATATTCCTTCTGATATTGATCTTGTATGACATTGGGCAAATTACTTAATGATAGCAGGTCTCACTTTCCTCATCCATAACATGAATAGGTTGGACTAGATGGCCTCTGAGGTCTCTTCTAGCTCTAGAACAATGATCTCTAGTTCAACTTTCTTGTTTTACAAAAGGAAGAAGTGACATCCCTTTCCACCATACTGCTGCCCCTTGGGAACTGGAATATAGTTTATTGGTTGTTCTTGACCCCAGGTCTCTTTCCTAGACTACACTGGTTTATTTTATTTATTTATTTGTTTGTTTGTTTGTTTATTGTCGGGGCAATGAGGGTTAAGTGACTTGCCCAGGGTCACACAGCTAGTAGGTGTCAAGTGTCTGAGGTCGAATTTGAACTCAGGGCCTCCTGAATACAGAGACCATGCTTTATCTACTGCATCACCTATCTGACCCTCCAGATTGGTTTATGATAAAGAATGCTATCCCTAGAGTTTGGCAAGACTCAGTTTTGAATCCTGCCTTTGTTATTTACCATTTAATCATGGATAAATCATTAACCTTCTCTGAACCTCAGTTTTCTCACTGGTAAAATGGGGTAATAAATACTAGAGTGCCTTTGCCATAAGAGTACTATGAGCATCTAATAGAATGTTAGAGTGCTATATCATGTTCCTCTTGGTTATTTTTGTTTTCACCTTTGCCGTGGGCCAAAGGAGAAGCAATCGTGCTTCCCTTAACTGGCAGCTAAATTTGTAGGCAGATCTGTATTCAATCCTAGCTCTTCTCCTCGTTAGCTCAGCGAATCTGGGAAAATCATATGATTCCTCTCAGCTCCAGCTAACATTTATACAGCACTTTAAGGTTTGCAAAATGTATTACAAATATTCGATCTTGATCCTTACAACAACCCTATGAAACAGGTGCTATTGTTATCCCCATTTTGCAACTGAAGAAACTGAGGCTTTGAGAGATTAAGTGGCTTGCCCAAGATCACAGACAGAGCTAGTCAATGTGTGAGGCAGGATTTGAAGTCAGGTCTTCCTGATTCCAAGTCCTGCACTCTATCTACTATAGCATTCAGTTTCCTCCTGGGTGAAAAGAGTTTAACTAGATGACGTCTAAAATCTCTTGAAGCTCTTAATCCTATTTTATTTGTTTGTTTTGTTTTCTATTTCCTACAATCTCAGATGCTTGAGGACAGGGGGGATCCAGGGCCACATCCTGAGTCAGGTGCTTCCTCGTCTAAGAATGAACAGAGTGGAAACAAAAGAACAAAATACTGACATAAGAGGAGTAAGGGGTTGAAGAAAATGAAGGGATTTGGAGAGAGACCTGTAGCTATATGGAGAGAAGTTTTGTACCAGAATATATTCACTAAGGTCCAGGATTCCTAGTTCAGGTTTACAGTTAACTTGCTCACACTTTCTCTGGCATCGGTCTCCTATTCTCTTCTGATGTAGGTGCTATCCCAGTTCAGGCCCTTGTTACTTCTTCTCATTATTGCAATAGCCTCTTAATTGGCATCCATGGCTCCAAACCATTCTCCATGCTGATGTCAAAGTGATTTCTTCATAGCTTCTTGTCTAACTATGTCACACAATTAGTAAATTCCAATGGCTCCCAATGGCCTATGGGTCAATTATAAATTCTTGTTTTTAACATTTAAAGTCTTGTAAATCTGGCTCCAAATTCATCCCATCATTTCCTTTAGTCTGGTCAATTGACAGGCAGAGTAGATATTTTTTCCTGTCCCCTTCTCTGTCATGTTCTTTAAAATGACCTCTGCCTTCTGGCCAGCTGTATCAAGTACCTGAAGGTTTTGACCAATATGTTATTGCCAAGGCCCATCCATTTACCTTCTCAATGTCGTTTGCATATATCCATTTCTCTCCTCTGACACTGCCACCATCCTGCTTCAGGCCCTCATCACCTTATGAATAGACTATTGCAACAGCCTGCTGGATGCTCTGTCAGTCCATCATTCAATCAGCTATCAAAGTAATCTTCCTAAAGAGTAGGTATAACCATTTCATACCCCAACTCTATAAATTCCAGGGCTCTCTATAACCTTGAAGATCAGTTATAAAGTTATCTGTTGTTGCATTCAAAGAACTTCATAACTTTTACCCCTTTCAACTGGGAGAAACCCACCCCTCAAAATGCATAGGAGTCCAAACTGAGTAGAAAACAACCATTTTATTGTGAGGAAAATCAGACTCCAGTGCTGAGACACCCAGGACAAAGTACAAGGAGCCCATAGGCTAGGAGAGGCAGGGGCAATTTATGCTTGAAAACAACAAAGGGGAAATTTGGGGGAGGGGTTAGGATAAAGGATGGACCATCTTTCCCAGGAATAGGTAGGACACAGAAGCAGTAGGTTTTGCAGTAAAAGTTGACTGCAAGGCTGGTCTAGGCCAGTTTGTAGTTCGTAGTTCAACAAGATCAGCCATTGAACAAGAGCAAAGACTCCTGGGAGTGAGCAAGACTTATGTATCACTGCTGGCTCTTGATTAGCTCCCTTTGGCAAACAATCTTCTTCTATGTTTAGTGCATCTGGCTGGTAAGGGAACTCATAGAAAATAGACATGTTAGTCTCAGGAGTATTTTCACACCCCCTACCTTTCCAGTCTTCTTATACCTTACACTACTCCCCCTCTACCCAAGTACTCTGTGATGCAGTGAAGCTGGCCTTCAAGCAAGACACAACACTTCTTTCTGTTCCAGGCATTCTCACAGGCTAACACCAATGCCTGGAATTCTCTCTTTCCTCATCTCTGCCTCCAGACTTCACTAGCTTACTCAAGTCCCACCTTCTACAGGAAGCCTTTCCCAGTACCCCTTCATTCTAGCTCCTTCCCCCTATTCTATGTTGATTATTTCCAGTTTTTCCTCTACACAGCTTGCTTGTACATAGTTCTTTGTATATTGTCTCCCTCATTAGATTATGTCTTCCTTGAGAGCTGGGACTGTCTTTTGCCCTTTTTTATATCCTCTGAGCTTCATCTAGTGCCTGGCACACAGTAGGTACTTAATCAATGTTTATTGACTGATTGACTGGGATATGGCTGACTAAACCTGACTGGTTCCCTTTATTGCCTTTCAAATTGGGCTCTAAATTATTAAATAACAAAAGATTATGGAAAATAGAATGAATGAATGAATCAATCAATGGTTACAAATACAAATGCAAAAGCAAATATGTCTCTCTAATCAAGGAGCTTGCATCACAACAGAGGATAGAAGTATAGGGAAGTGATGGAAAGCAGAAGAGTCAGACTGTCCAAGGGCTGTATTGCAGCCTGCAATACTATAATGGACTAGATTAAAATGTAATTTGGAAATATTTAACAAAATTAATAAAAAAAATACAATAGAACATAGATGAATTAATATGTTGTTTTCTGAGGCAATATGTAACTTAAAGAGATTCTTATGTTTAGTGGCTCCATTTCTATTTCATTTGATAGCACTGGTATAAAGTCACTTGGTTTGGAAATTCAGAGGGATGATAAGAAAAGCCACTGGGAGGAATAACTGACCTTGCTTTCTAGTGACAGTGGCAGTAATGATTTGTTTATGATTTTAGAGATGTAAAGGGGCTGGAAGTACATTGCCAGTTATGGAAATAAGTAGTATTAGACACTTTTCCACCCTTCCCAAGCCTACTTTCCCCCATTGTGAACCACTAGAGGTATTGATCAATCAGAATATTCCACTGGGATGGTCCAGAGCTGAAGGCGTCAAATTCTTCAGGATTTGATATCTGGTCAGAAGTCCTAGCAGACCCTGGAAATCAGGAAATTTAGAGATGGAAGGTATTTTAGAGATTCTCTAATCCAACTTTCTCATTTTACAGATGAGGAAATTGAGGTCTAGAGAGGTTATATGACTTTTGTTGTCATAGTTCAGTCATTTTAGTCATATCTGACTCTTTATGACTCCATTTGGGGTTTTCTTGGCAAAGGTACCAAACTCACATAGCTACTAAACAGAAGATTAGAATCTACACTTCTAACACTAAACCCAGGGTTCTAATCTGGCTTCATATTCCAGATTTGCCACTGACTCCTTGTATGACCTTGAAAAAGTCTTCCAAATTTTCTGAGCTCTGGTTTCCTCTTTTGCACAATAAAAGAGACAGATCAGATGAAGTTCACAATTTCTAGATCCAAATTTATGATCCTAGCCTAGGCTATATGACCTTATTTCATTAGAGAGGTGTGTTACTGAAATGAACTGATTCTGAATCTTGGCTCTGCCACTGATTTGTTATGTGATCTAGGGGTCTAGTACATACACAGAGCCCATCAACTGGCCTGGCTAATGCAATATACCTCAGGTGAAGAGAATACCAGGCATGTGCACGTGCCACAACCCCAGGGCACATTTCTCTGGACCTTGGCTTCCTTCACTGTGGTATTGTGGGAAAAGTGTTGAAATTGAAGTCAGGACATCCAGATTCAAATCCCAGCCCTGACAAGGAGTATGAAAATGGGCATATAATGTAACCCTACTAAGTTTCAGTTTCCTCATTAGTAAAATGGAGTTGATAATAATGACCCTTCCTAATTCACAGGGTTGCATATGATCCATGGAAACATTAACCCATGGTTACTGAAAAGTGGGCTCTGGTCTCACAGTTTTAAGTTCATGATTATTTTGATATATTCTAAGGAAAGGAGGCCACCTATGGAATAGATAATTTGTAGGATATCAGTTACATTACATAGTCCTACAAAAGTAGTGGAATATTTGTTTTCTTAAAAGTTATAGAATCATAAGATTTCGCAAAATCTAGAGCATAACAGTATAAAGCTTGCAATATCAGAGATAGAAGGACCTTAGACATTGAATGTCAGAAGGGACCTTAAAAATCAGCTAATGCGTTGCCCTTACCTAACCAAAAATAAATAAATATGAAAAAATGAGATAACAGTATAATAATTATTATTATATACAATGAGATATACAGAGATGATCTTCAAGGTCTCTTTCAGCTCTAACTTTCTATGATCTCCTGTCCTTACATGATGTCATTTAAATGGCATTTTAAATTCCATTTTAAAATTAAAATTAAACATTAAATTAAATTTTTAATTTTTAAAATTAAATTAACATTTTAAGGACAAACCCAGATGCTCTGAAAGTATCTATGTTTGGGAGATAGAGTGAAAATTCTTAAAATGATAAGATCATAGATATACAACTGTAAGGGGGCTCAGAGTTTATCAGGGAAAGAAACTAAGGGAAGAACTTTATAAATACTAAAGTATCACAAAAAATGTGTCAGTCAATAAGCATTTATTATATGCCTTCTGTGTGCAAAGCACTGTGCTAGATGCTAGAGATAACAAAGAAAGGCAAAATATAGTTCCTCAAGGAGTGGGGAGATGTTATCTCTATCTCTTTCTCTATCATCTCTCTCTATTTATGTATCATCTATCTATCTATCATCAATCACAGCTCTTTACTAACTCTATAGGCAAGAGAGATTGTTAATAATCAACAGAGGGGCATCAAAGGGATCAGGAAAGGCCTCTTCAGATAATGACATTTTAGCTGGAGCTTGAAGGAAACCAAGGAAGTCAGAAGTTGAAGATGAAGAGAGAGAACATTTCAGACAAGGGGGTCAGCCAGAGCAAATGACTGAAGTCTAGAGATGGAGTCTGTAGATGAAGAACAGCATGGAGGTCAGTGTTACTGCATCACAAAACACATTATTACTTTGGGGAGTAGAAAGAAGTAAGATGTTAGAAGACTGGAAAGTTAGGAGGGGGGCATGGTTGTAAAGAGTTATTCTAAGCAGAGGGCTCTGTATTTGATCCTGGAACAGGAGTCTGCTGGAACAAGTTCAAACTCTGAGAAAAGACTGTTAAATATTCAGTGTGACTATTTGCATCTCAGAAATCAGCAAATGCTACAAATCTCAGCTTGATTTATTGTTTTATTGATTATCTAGGCTTAAAGAAGTGATGGAGAAAGTGTAAATAATGCAGATTAAACTTAAAAGTACATGGGGTGTACTTTTTCCCCCTTCTGGAGGTCTAGTTGTTAAACATTTATCAGCACACCACTGTTCCAGAAGTAATAGGAAGCAACAGGAATTTATTGAATAGCAGAAGGGTTGGGGAAGGGAAGGCCATGGTCAGATGTATACTTTAGGAAGATTCATTTGAAAATTTTAATATCATCAGGTTTCAATATTTCAATGATTTATATTTTTGTGAGTACTCCATTTACTAAGACTGCAATGCCTCTTTAAAGGAGTAGATGATTTTCACAAGTTGTTAAGATCCAATAGTTCACTAACCCTGTGGCCAACCTCCAACAAAAGAAATGCAGCCTTTGTAGCCTGATGCAGGTCTGCAAGAGCTTATGCTTCACTGGCATAACATGGCAAGTACAAGTGATCTCGATGCCATGATGAGGCATTGACATAGAACTTTAGTGGATTGTTATAAATAAATAATTTTAAGATTATGACTTATAATGCTTAGAATAAAAATAATCATAATGGATGTTGGCATAGCAAAAACTCTGTCTCCAAACTACATGGGATGAAAAGATTTCATTACAGAGAGAAAAGGAGAAATTAAAACCATATAGGAACAGGACTAGGTATCTATAATTCTTGTAGTCATGTCTGTTACTTAGGCAATTCCAAAGATTCCTTTGGAATTGGCCTATTGAAGAACTTAAATCATGACACTTTTGTTACTTTTGCCCCCCAACTAATACCAAGTAGTCATTTTATCCACCTGGTCTATTTTGCACATTTTATATACCTATACAATTTTCAGAGGGCAGGTAGGTGGCAAAGTGAATAGAGTGCCAGTTCTGGAGGCAGGAAGACTCATTGTCTTGAATTCAAATCTGGACTCAGACACTAGATGTATGATTCTGGCCAAGTCTCTTAACCTTATTTCCCTCAGTTTCCTTATTTACAAAATGAGCTGGAGAAGGAAATGGCACTCTGCCAAGAAAAGCTCAAATGGGGTCATGAAGAGTAAGACAGGACAGACAACAACTGAACAATTTTCGAAATATTAAAATTTTTTTAAAAAGAATAAAAGCGGGGCAGCTAGGTGGCGCAGTGGATAGAGCACTGGCCTTGGAGTCAGGAGTACCTGAGTTCAAATCCAGCCTCAAACACTTAACACTTATTAGCTGTGTGACCCTGGGCAAGTCACTTAACCCCAATTGCCTCACTAAAAAAAAAAAAGAAAGAAAAAAAGAATAAAAGCAGGATAGAAACTTGTCCTTGGTCTGTTTTGGTATGAACTTTATTCATAAAAAGAGAGAAGTAGATAAGAGCAGTAGCAACAGCAAAGTGGTTAGAGCACTGGGCTTGGAATAAGAAGATTCATCGTCATGAGTTCAAAATTAGCCTTAAATATTTACTAGCTATGTGACTTTGAGCAGGTAACTTAAAACTCTGTTAGCCTCAGTTTCCCCATCTGTAAAATGAGCTGGAGAAGGAAATGTCAAACCACTACAGTATTTTGCCAAGAGAACATCAAATATCATGAAGGGTCAGACAAACTGAAAGACTATTGTGAGAAAATAATTAATAATAATGGCTTTCTTGGGGGGGAGAGATCAATTTCTCAGTCCTTTCTTCCCCTCTCCCCCCCCCCCACTCCAGAAAGTTCAGATCTCTTCTGGGACAAACCCAAGGAAACAAAAGAAATGGAAATAGACTCTTTTGTCTAGATCCGTGAAGTACTGATGAGATCAAACCACACCTAGATAATGGACTTTGACTTTGCCCTTCCCCAAGAGTGTTTTACATTCTTCCTCCAGATGTCATCTACAGAGTTCATTTTAATGTAGGCCACCCTCAAGTCATGTCAACCAATGGAATTGAATGATGCTGATGAATTAATTTTGATTAATTCTTCTATTAAAAGAGGATAAAAACTCTTGGAAAAGGCCAGAATCTCTCTTGGCTCTTCCTTTTAGGACAGCATAGGTCTGGTAGGTCTTCTGAATTCTCTTGGGCCTCCTTGAGACCACATACTGTCTCTTTGGAGCACAGCATGGGTGTTTTGGGCCTTTTCTTCTGCTTGCACTAACTGCCATGCTGAAGTTCTCTACCTGCTTCCTCTACCACATGGGCTGAGACCATGAGAAGTTAGTTACTTATATATAATAAATTAAAATATGCTTACTGCCAGAATTGTTGTATATACCTACAGTAATTATTTTAAAAAACACACTGAACAACAAAAACATAGTGGTGATGGTGGTGGTGCTGTAGTGGATTTACCTAATGCCCTCGTCTACTCATCATCTACCACTATTACTTAGTCTTCAAGTACTCTTCTTGTGATTCTCTAATTCTAAGGACAAAGCCACATAATCTCAAGGGGTCTGTGCCTAGAAGGAATTACTGTCATTTTAGGATCATAGGTAAAGATCTAGATAGATCTTTGGAGCTGGTCAAGCCCAAAGTTTATTAAACTATGGGTCACAGCCCCCTATGGGTTCATGTAACTGAATGTGGGGGTCGTGAAAAATCTGGCCACACTAAATACTATATACTATATTCTCTCTCTCTCTCTCTCCCTCTCTCTCTCTCTCTCTCTCTCTCTCTCTCTCAATATATATATATATATATATATATATATATACACTATATACTATATACAATATATACTCAGAGTTGCATAAAAATTTCTCCAGGGATCAAGAGCGGAAAAAGTTTAAGAAGCCCTGGTCTAGCCCAACATCCTCATTTTACAAAAGAGGAACTTCAGACATAGAGAAGTTAAATAATTTGGCCAAAGACTCATAGATAGGAAGTGGCAGAACTAGGATATGAACCCAGCCCACCCTCATAAATCCAGTCTCCAAACTCTTTCGAATACAACAAATTGAAAGATTTCCTTGTAAAGTTGCTTTGGGCTAGAAGGGCCTAAATGAGCCAGAGGATTTACGTGGCCCACATTCTCAAAACTGAAAATTAACTATTGAAGAAAGTCATCATTCTATTCTCTATATGTAAAACATTACATTCTTGGTAGGACCTTTTCCTGTTAATTGCTTCAAACATAGTTTTGTTGATTGGTGGGAAGAAATTATATGTGTGTGCATATGCATGCACATATGTAAGTATGTAATATTTTATGTTTTGTATTCTGATGTTCTATTTTCTTTGAAATTGTATGATTCCAATATCATAAAACAAATAAATATATCAGTAATTTTACATCAATATGTAACATGATGAACATCCTTCAAATTATCTAACAAACACACGAACACCCCATGCCTCCTATCTGTAAAACCAGTCAGGAACTTAGATACAAGAGACTGTAGTCTACTGTTCAGCAGCCATTGGCTTCTGTTTCCATGGATCATACACAGGACTGGAAATGGTTCAATTACCAAAGATGTTTGTCAAAAAGAGGCCTATTAATATCAATTAAAGGGTGCAGATAGAAATCAGGACCTTTGCCTGTTCTCAAAGAAAGTGGTGATTTTGCATCATTTGCATAATTACACATATCAGCATGCTTGCATCATTGCACCTTTCACAAAAAAATGCATGTTAGATTTCAAGCTATGTTGCTTCCTTTCTGAATTTCACCTCATGTGGCCTAGGGAATTGATTTCATGTCACATTACATGTATGCAACCTGAACATATGATGTTTGCTGACAGCAAAATAAGCTAGAGGATATGCATGACCTAACAGTTTTTAAACCATTAAAAAATGATAGGAAAAAAAAAACAATGTAAAAGCTTAAAGGGAATTTCAAAACCATCTAGTGGAAGGTGACATGATGTAAGCGGTGGACAGAATAGTATTATTGGAGTAAGAGGAGCTGGGTTCCTCTCTCATCTCTACTTTGCAACTGCTGTGTTGCCTGATTTCAACCCCATAGAACAAGATGCCACTTCCAGGTTATGCTTTTCACTTCTAAATTGACCATATGATACTGACTCAAGACTTGATTGACAAGACCTTCCTCAGCCTTCTCTTCCCTCTGAATGGAGGGTCAGAGGGTAGAGTATCACTTTCTTCCCAATGCTTTCCTTTATAGACGTCAGCAACTGGGTTCTCAGATCATTCCACCTTGCATCTGCTGCCATGCTTGGTTTTAACTCCATGGAATAAAATGTTTCCTGGGTATCCCTTGGTGTCCCATTACCACTCCCCTACTCTTCCTGGCTCCCTCACCCCTGCCTCCTTTTGTGTGCTGTTTCTGCCTTTAGATTACATGTTTATTGAGGGAAGGGACTATCTTTTCATTATCTGTATCCCTAGAACGTAGCATGGTGTCTGGTATGTTTTAGGCATCTAAAAAATGTGTTTATTGGAGTGTCTCTCTGCCAATTACTATCTATGTGACAAAAGGCAATTCACTTAACTTCTCTGAGTCTTAATTTCTTCATCTGTAAAATAAGGGAAGTGTACTAAGTGCAGTTCTGAATCTATGATCTAACCCTAATTGTGCCTAAAGTTTCCTCTAGACCTATGAACCTGGCCAGAGGTATCCTGGAGGAAGGAAAACAATCTGGATGCTTATTCAGACCAGTGGTTTGCAAGGAATAAAGAGTAGGAAATATAGGTAAGAGCTACAAGCCACATCTTAAGTGTTCTAGTACCAATTACTTACAAAATCCTTTCATATATAGATAAATATAGATATAGATATAATAATATAGACATATAAAATATATCACACATAGCATATTATATGTGTCATAATAAAACATACATGTATTATATATACAATGCATGTATTATGTTATATGTATTGCATATATGCATGTGTATAATATGTATTGTATGTGTATACATGTATATATGTGTGTATATACATATATGTGTGTAAATGTGTGCACATCTATACACACAGAGCCTTTATAGGGCTGAAAAGTTTGTACTTTAGTGCCATGGACAATAGGGAATCATAGATTTTTTGAGAAGGGGAGCAACATGCTTAGCACTGTCCAGTAGGTGGATTAATTTGTGCAAAATGGTTTAGAGGGGGAGAGAGATTTTCCAATCTCTGGGGAGGTCAATTAGGGAGCTGCTGTAATAGTCCTAGAATGAGATGATGAGGCCATTAGGTAGTGTGAGAAAATAATGGGATTTGGCAGATACTCAAAGGCCCACCTGAAGATTAATCTAAACTGATTGAATTAAGTGACATCAACTGACTTTGCTGATTACCCTAAAATCAATTAGATTGTAACCACACCCGCCCCACCCTTAAGAAGGTATTGTTCTCAGAAGCTAAGGACTTTGAACTCAACTCAAGAACACCTTCAAGTCCAGTGAACCAATGGATTTGGATAATGCCTACCAATCAGCTTGAAGTAATGCATAAGGACTGCCTCTGCTCCAGACCTATAAAAAGCTTCCACACTCAGTTTGTGGGAGCAGTTCATGGTTGAAGCAGGCTCATGGTAGAGGACTTGAGGAAGAACCAGACCAGGCTGGAACTCTAGGCTAGATAGGCCTTTTCTTAACTTTCTGAACTCCATGTGTTCTCTTTTACTAATACCTAGTATGCTTTAATATAGTGCTTAATGCCCAAAGACTGGTGCTAAAGCTTCTAATTTAAGGTGACCACACAATTAGATTTTGAATATCACACTAGGGTGGGAGCTGTAGGGATGGAGAAAAGGGTAAAAGCTCTAGAGAAATCATGAAGAAAGAAAAGGGACTTGGTAACTTGATGGAATATGGATGTTGCTCTATCTTTTTTCCCTTTGGTTCCCTGCAACTCTTTCCCACACTGTGATGCTCTTTCACTTGAGAGTCCCTCACCTTGAGATAGGAAAGAAGTAATGAGTGCAAAGGGAACTGCTTGTTAACTGTGGTAACTAGAATTCTAAATACATAAATGATCCATGATTTATTTGAAGACCTTCTGGGCATTTTCCCAGCCCCACACAAATTGGGTCTCCAGAGATCCATACACTGAATATTATATCCATTGTTCCCCATGTCTCAGTTTCCAGAAGTGCACAGGCAAATTCACTTTCAGAAATGAAGTGGATGGAGATTGTATTCTTGACACTGTCTCTAGCAATATTTGTATTTCCATAAGCAATGGGATAAAGAATCCAGAAGTTCATTTAAAATCCTCCTAGTGTTTTATTTTAAAAAGTATCCAAGTCATAAAGCTCCCTAACTCAGAAGATGGAAGATTGGGGGCTTTGTCTGATAACACACTTTCTAGATGACCTTTAATAATTGAACTCTGTTTCAGTGCTCCCAATGGGAAATCAGAGTGGCTTCTTTGTTAAACAATATGGATTTTTTGTTTAAAGAGAGATTGAAAAGCCATTTGGAAGTATAAATAATCATTCAAATGCCAAATTATCCTAATATAATATAACTTGGAAGCAATATGGTACAATGGGAGTATCATTGGAATAAGAGTAAGGAGCTTTGGGTTCTAGTAGCTACAAACTTAGGTAAATTTATCTCCCTTCTCTGTGTTTATATTTCTTCACAGAATCACAGAATTTGAGAGTTAGAAGGGACATCATTGGCCATCTAGTAAAACCCATACACCATAGAAATAAATCCCCACTATACCATATCTGATGAGTAGTCATACACATTCTGCTTGAATACCTTTGAGGAGTAGGAGGAACCCACCACTTCTTAAGATCACCCATTTCGATTCTGCACAGCTCAAATTATTGGGAATCTTCCCCGCTCTGCCCCCCCCCAAGGCTAAAAATCATCTCTTTGTAAATCTGTCCATTGTTTTTCGTTCTGTTCTTTGAGACTAAATGGAAATCTAATCCTTCCTTACACAAGACAATTCTTCAAATACTTGAAGACAGCCCTCACCACATCCCCTGAGGAGCCTTTCTTTGGGGTGAAATATTCCTATTTCCTTTAACCAATCCTCATTTGTAATGGGCTTAAGTACTTCAGCTACCTGACTGTGGTACTCTCCACAATTTCCAGCTCATAAGCATCCTCTTAAACCGAACACAATATTATTCTTCCTTTGTCTCTATCCTCCTCTTCCAATGTGCCCCCTGAAACACCTGCTCTATTATTAACAAACCATCCGTTATCTTTGGTCTCTTCCAATCACACTTTTTTGAACTTCTTTGAGGAACTCAAAGAAATCTGGCTCTTTTTTTTTTTCCCCCCTAGGAAACATTTCACCCTGGGCTACCCTCTTCCTTGCTGATTATTCATTTTTTTTCAAGCTCAACACCCCCTACATACTATTGCAGAAGTCAATATACTCCTTATCACTTTCACTACCACTTCTGGACCCTCTCTGCCACCATCACCCTCTTTTCTTTTAGCTTCACTCCATCTACCTATATTGCTTCGTTGATATATTTGTTGCTGTCATCTGCTGGCTTCCAGGTTATTTTCCCTCTTTACTCCTCGCTATTCCTGCATGCTTTACCATCCCTTGATACTTTTGAAGTCAAATATTCCTCTTCCTCTCCCCTAGAGCAAACTAGTCTCTCAGCTCTTGTCACCTAAATCTCCCCTCCATCTCCAGGATGTTGAAAAATGTAATTTTCCTCTCTGATCATAACTTCCTGACTTTCCATCTCTTCCTCTGTCCCATTCCCCAAACCTGTTCTCCCTCACCACAAACTTTGGTTCCTTTGTTCCTCTTCTTTTTCTTGTCCTTTATGCTTGGTCTGATCTCATTTCAATCTTTTGAACCTTTACCCTATATTTAACCAAGCTAATTCTGTACTACCTTTTACCCTTGAATTTTCTGCCACCTTGTCTTTCTTCAATTCTTATCCTGCCAATTTTCAACCTTGGGTTATGCATAAAATCTACCTGCTCCACTCAACATCCTGAGCTAAACCCTGTTGGAAGAAATCATGACAAGTAGCCTGAATGGGTCCACTACAAATCCATTTTCTATTTCAATTGAATTGTCATGGGCACATGTAAATTCTTTTATTCTTCCCTGGTTGAAACTCTACTTACTCATTGCAAAGGGTGTTTCCAACTTTTTCTTCTCTTCAGAAGCTACCAATATCAACCTCCATTCCTACCTGTAGGTAGATGTTATTATCTCCTTTACTGAGGAAATCTAGGCTATTCATTATAAGATGCCTTATTTTTCCTACTCCACAACTCAAAAACTCTGTAAATTTTCCCATCCCTTCTCTCTTTGATCCATACTCAAAGGAAGATGTGGTCCTTGTTTTTGTCAAAGCTATTTCCTTCTCTGTGATATTGATCAAATTCAATCCTATCTCCTTCAAGAAGTCTTCCCATTGTTCACCTTTAAATGATCACTATTCACTAGCTTTTTCCCTATTACCTTAAAGATTCCTCAGGTTTCACCAATTCCTAAAAATCCTTCTTGTCCCCATCATCCTCTAAAACTGTCATTTTGCCCCACCCCTTTCATTGCTGATCACCTAGGAAGTCATTTACATTTTTATCTCCCCTTTTACATCACATACTCACCTCACAACCTTTTGTAATCTGACTTCTGGAATAAACCTTCTCTCTCAAAAGTTACCAATAATCTATTACAATTGATGGCCTTTTCTAATCTCTATCCTTTCTGACCTTTGCGAGTTTTGATACCATCAACCACCCCTTCCTCCTGCATATTCTCTTCTGCCTGGCTTCTATGATATTGCTTGAACCTGGTCCTCATCCTATTGCTTCTTTTAATTCCTTCTCATTCTTCTTTGATGGATTATTATTCATCTCCCAAACCCTAAGCATGGGTGTTTCCCAGGGCTCAGTTCTGAGGCCTTCCCCTCTTCCCTCTTTACACTCTCTACTTTGGGTTCAATTATCATCTTTATCCAAATGTTTCACAATCCAAAGTTTTATATATATCCCGCGCAAATTTCTTGCCTAAACTTAGGTCTTGCATCATTTATTGGCTGCTGGACATCTCCACCTGAATATCCTATTGTCATCTTACCCCCATATGAAATTCTCTTTCCCTTTAAACCCTCACTTTCTTCAAGATTTCCTTTTACTATTAAGGACTTTATCACAATCTCCTGAGAAATTCAAGCCCACACCCACAGAGTTATCTATTAATCTTTACTTTCTTTCACCTCCAGTATCCAATTGTTTGTCAAGTCCTGCCACGTCTACAACTACAATATTTATCAAATCCATTTCTTTCTCTTCACTCACATGATCAGCCCCCTGGTTCAGGCCCTTATCATCACTTCTTACCTTGACTATGAAAGCCTTCTAAGTGTTTTCCTGGCCTCTAGTCTCTCCAATCTATCCACTAAAGGACTGCCACAATATTTTCTCTAAGGCATAAGTCTAAGTATCTCATTATTCTACTCAAAAAGTCATCAGTGCCTCCCTAATGCCCCTAGGAGAAAGTGCAATCTCCCCAATCTGGCTTTTTTTTTTTTTTTTAAGTAAGGCAATTGGGGTTAAGTGACTTGCCCAGGGTCACACAGCTAGTAAGTGTTAAGTGTCTGAGGCTGAATTTGAACTCAGGTACTCTTGACTCCAGGGCCGATGCTTTATCCACTGTGCCACCTAGCTGCCCCCTCCCAATCTGGCTTTTAAGGCCTTTGACAATCTATCTCCCACATGCCTGTCTAGCCTCTTTCCTTTAGGTCAGGGACTATTTAAGTTTTGTCTTAGTAACATGAATATAGCATTTGATTATAAATGTTTTTTGAATACACAGTCTCTAAGAATTCTTCCAGTTCTAACATTTCTGTGACTGAATAAAGGAATGATCATTTATTAAATATTTATTATGTGCTGGGTATTATGTCAGGTGCTTTTTATCCCATACAACAGTAAAATAGTCTCTATACTCAAGGAACTGATATTCTTTTTTTCTTTTTAAAAGCATTTTATTATTTTCCAGTTACATATAAGGATAGTTTTCAACATTTGTTTTCACAGAATTTTTAGTTCCAAGTTTTTGTCCCATTCTCCTTTCCCTCCCTACTCCCCAAAATGGAAGCAGTCTGATATAAGTTACATATATACAATCACATTAAACATATTTCTACATTAGTCATCTTATGAAAGAAGAATCAGAACACAAGGGAAAAACCTCAAAAAAGAAGGGAAAAAACAGTCCAAAAGTAGAAACAGTATGATTCAATCAAACAGTCCTTTTTTCTGGATGTTGAGAACATTTTCTATCATGAGTTCTTTGAAACTGTTTTGGATCATTGCACTGCTGAGAAGAGCCAAGTCTATCACAGTTGATCATCACACAATGTTGCTGTTACTGTGTACAATGTTCTCCTGGTTCTGCTCCTCTCATTCAGCATCAGGAACTTATATTCTAATGGAAGGTATTGTTGTCATTTCTGAATCTTCCTAACCTCATTTGTAGTTTTCTTGGCAAAGAGACTGGAGGGGTTTACAATTTTCTTTTCCTGCTCATTTTACAGATGAGAAAACTGAGGCAAACAGAAGTGACTTGCCCAGGATCACACAGTGTATGAAGTCAAATTTGGACTAATGAAGATGAATCTTCCTGTTCCAAATCCAGTACTCTATCCACTGTGACACCTAGCTGCCCACTGCCTTTTTTTGTTTTTTTGGTGAGACAGTTGGGGTTAAGTGACTTGCCCAGGGTCACACAGCTAGTAAGTGTTAAGTGTCTGAGGCTAGCTTTGAACTCAGGTCCTCCTGAATCTAGGGCCAGTGCTCTATCTACTATGCCACCTAGCCGCCCCACCACTGCCCATTTTAATGGGGTATAACTTACTTAAATGAGTGGGATCCAGGGAGGGAAAGGGGAAAGTCACTGGGATGGGGAAAGGAGCCAAAGGGAGATAAATGACATTTTTTCCAGAATCAATGGTATTATTGTATTGTTTACTATTCCCAGAGTAAGGGGGTAGTAGTAGAAGAAGCTTGTGTTGGGTGTACTGTGGTTTTCTGCTGGATTGCTATATAGAATGTAAAGCAGGATTTGGTGCAGGCTAGATATAGTGGATTAAGTGCATTTTCACTCACCCATTAATTGGTAGAGCTCAGCCCTGAGGCGGACTGCTAGAGTTGAATTGATGGATTTCCTGAGGGAGGTACTGGTCTCTGGAGATCTAGATCACAGGGTCATTTTCCTTTATGGGGAAAAAGTGGACAGCAGCAAAGAAGATGGAAAGATGCCCTTGACTGGTTTACTGGTAAATGTCTGGACAGGATGTTCTATGTTCCAAGGGTACTTGTAGAGCTAACATTCTACGTTCCAGTTTTCTACATACTATTTTATGTTCTAAGGTTTCTTCTACATGTAATAGTCTATTTTCTATGTTTTAAAAGTTCACATCCTAAGGTCCCTTTTATAATAAATGAGCTTTCAGTTGCCTCACCTTTGAAATGAGGAAATGGGGGCCATGGCCTGCTATGGTCTATTCTAGGCCCAGGATTGAGGATTCTCTGATTCTGGGAAAGGTGTCAGACAGCCAACTCCCCTGAAGCACTGAAACCCAGAGTGAGTTTGTCATACTGAAGGGTGGGGCTGTGAATATCTTGTCTGCAGCTGAAGATGGAAAGTGATTTGTGCTCTTATTGGGTTTAATATATTCTCCTTCTCACAGGGCATCAGCCAAGTTTCTGCTTATCAGATCCATTTGTCTTGTGTTAGCAGTGGTATTTGGGGGGCATTTGGATAATGAACCTCTTCAGAAAGACATACTTCCCTGAATTAGGTTCTAATTGGGTTGGGAAGTTGAAATTGCCTGTGACCTGTTAATATTTTAGGAAGTCATGTCCGTCTGAGTGATTTGTGAGATGGCACTTGAGCTGATGAGCTCAACTGACAATCTCACAGAATGACAACTTCCTGTCAGCCTTTCCCTACTGCTGCCTCTAATCTTGAAAGTGTCACAGGAAAATTCAGCTCTGACCTTTGACCTCAAGGAGTGCCTCTGGGTACCAAGATCAGGTAAAGTAGAAGATCAAGCTGAAAAATAAGAATGATGAAGCAATTTCTAGTAATTTTTACTCATTCTTGATCTTCACAGCCATCTGAGGGAATTGGCCAAGTATTGTGATATCCATTTTACAGTGGTGAAATCACTTTGCCTAAGGTCACAAAGGTGCTTATTGTCAGAGCAGGGACTCCAATCTGGGTTATTTAACTTGAAATCAGTTCTCTTTGCCTCCTGAGCACTCTGGACCACCAAAGATTCACATTCATTCATTCAACAAGCACCATCATTACAGTATTACAGATAAACATATTTATTTACCTTATCTATGTATGTGTGTGTGTGTATTTGTACAGATGATATCTGGACTTGTTGATTTCATTGGTATAGTTGATTTCACTAGTATAGTGAACCACCAGGTAAGGAAATTCCCTCTACCAATGTAGACCAATATTTCCTCTGTAATTTGTAATTCTAGAGAATTAACTAGAACATTAAGAGGTTAAATGATTTTCCAGGAACATAAAAATAGTATATATCAGAAGTAAGACTTGAACCCTTGCCTTCCTGGCTCCAAGGTGAGTTCTTAAGGAACTAAGCCCTGATGGCAAAAATATTTAGTAAATACAAATTTAAGGGAGAGAGAGAGAGAAGCTAGCAACTGTGAGGAATCAGAAGTCTTGATGTGGGCTGGAATTTACCAAATTATGTGGGATGGAATTAGGGGCCAAATTGATGGTGGGTTGTCACAAAAGAATTACAAGACTCAGTGACTCAGTTTCCCAAGTTTTATTGTAATACTGTGAGTGACCACAGGGAGAGAACCAGAAAAAGTAGAAAGGTATATCTCAAATAGTGAAAGAAAAGACAGTTATATTTATAGTATGGATAAATTGATTATCAGTCTCATTATAATAATCTCCACCTTAGGGAGGTACAGGGGAGGGCCTGTCCTTCTCATTATAATATTCTCCACCTAGAGGTGTTAGAGGGTGTTTATCCTAATTTGGAGTTTCTGGGGTCCTAAGCCAACCCCCAAGGCAGGTACCTTTTTCAGTGGAGGTGTGTTTTGGGGGTTTACACATCATAAGGTGAATCTGGGGACAAATTTGGCCTTTTCTGTGCTCATCTCTTTCTGATGCCCATGGCTAGTTTCAAAATATAATCATTTCTCTTTAGAATTTCTATAGTCTTGTCAGGTCTCCAGGGCCTAGCTCCCTCTGTTCCCATTATGGATACTGATCACTGTGGGTACAATAACCTGTTAAGTTATTCATTAACTGGGGTCTAACTCCCTTTTGGAGCTAATATCTGAATTAGAGCTTGGGTCTTAGGTTTTTCTATTAACCCCTTTTTGCCTCCTACATCAGTCTCATGTGGGAGATGGCACTTAACTGGAATGGGAAACAGAGAGAAACAGACAGAGAGAGAAGTGGGGAGAGAGACAGAGATAGAGACAGAGAGCAGAGAGAGACAGAGACAGAGAGACAGAGAGGAAGAGAGAGAGACAGACAGAGGGAGAGACAGGGAGGGGGAAGAGAAAGAGAAAGACAGAGACAGAGACAGAGACAGAGGCAGAAAGATGACTCTCAGCAAAACTATGAAATCAGCAAAGTTTGCCCTTAGTTCCTTTAGCCTCTCCCTTCTAGGCTGGTAGTTTGTGAATCACAACATTCCCCTGCTCAGGGGAATTTACATTTAATCCTTCTTTACATTTATGGATCTAAAAGGCTTTCTTTTCTGTGAAAGGAATTTCAGACATTAGCAATTAGGATTAATGAAGAGGAGAGAAATTTGGGAAGGCTGTGAAAGAGAATAGGACAGGTAGGCCTTCCTGGCCCCCCCAAATTCCAAATATATGACCCCCCTCTTCTGTCTATGTATAAGCTCCACCCTGTGTCTAAATATGCATACAAACATATACTCACCCAGACAGGCTCCTTTACAGAAGAATGACTCTTTTATCCATGGAGAAAACATTATACTTTATGCTCCTCATCCTTTATAAGGCGTGAAATAAACCATCCAATTGCTTTTATTAAAAATTTGTAGGTGGCATGTCTTGGGCCAAGTGGTGAAGCCAGAACTTATTTTGTTTTATTATTGAAAAGGATTGAGAGATAGAGATACATGCACACGTACCCTGGTGCAGATAAACACAAAGACACACACACACACACACACACACACACATGCATAAAATCACACACATCCAGATACAAAGAAGAGAGACTGGAGCGGGTGGGGGAAGGCTCTGGTAATTGATTCCTTCTGTCTGGGATCTTTCGATATTTGTTTCAAACAGAGGTGGTGGGCTGTAGGCCCTCAATCTCTCAATCCCTAAATCATTTCACTGTAAACATAATCTTTGAGCAGCAAAGTCATTCTTGGGAAACTGCCAACAGGATGGCTTGATGTGCATTTGAATGTAAATTGCTGAAAAGACTGTGTGGCTGGGGTTGAAGGCAGAGGGGGGAGGTGCTGACTCAGCAACAGAGTGTGCCCAGAGGGGTACCAGGAAGGTAGAGGAGGGGAAACAGGTCACGAGTCTTGTCTGCCCCCCACAGCACAAGGCATGAGCACAAGTTGGCATGCCTCCTCCCCAGCCAAGAGCCTACAATAAAACTATGAGAACCAGATAGGCAGGAAGAGCCAGTGTTGCACAGTGGAGCTATGCTGGACTAGGAGTCTGTGGACCTGGGTTCTACCTCTGGCTGTAACTTGGGAACCCTGGAGACTGGAGGAAATTCAGTTGGTACCCCAAGGCACTGTCATTGCTGCAAATGATATGTGGATAGATGGTGTTGGTCAGGTACAGTTACATTGTCATGATGTTAGGGAATGACTGGTGGGTGAGAGGGTAAAGAGGAGGTGGAAGTCATATGCTTCATCTTTGAAAAGGAGGTGATTCTCCTTGCCTGGAAGTGACTAACCACCAGTCAGTCAACTAGCATTTATTAAGTGCCTACTATGTACCAAGCAAATGCTGGCTCTAAACCTTTGATCCTATGAAATATGCCTCTTTTGAAATTGGCATAGCTTCCTTGCTGCTATACATTACATACATCCTTGGAATGAAGCAATGTATATATGGCCATGAAATTTATTTCCAGAAGTCCTGCACTCATGTGTTACTTATGAATTTTGTGGCCTTGGGAAAGCTACTTAACATACACATATACATATATAGAAATATATTTGTATGTTTTTGTCGATTACATGTATAAATATTTATAGATAAATAAATAATGTATGCACATACATGCATACATACAACAAGAATGCTAGACTAGATCATCACTAAAGTCTCTTCAGATTTCAAGTCCTGTGATCACTAATTTTAAAAACTCCACTGAGGGCTAGAGAAGTATCTTTTTTTTTTTGGTGAGGCAATTGGGGTTAAGTGACTTGCCCAGGGTCACACAGCTAGTACATGTCAAGTGTCTGAGGCTGGATTTGAACTCGGGTCCTCCTGAATCCAGGGCCAGTGCTCTATTCACTGCACCACCTAGCTGTTCCAAGAAATATCTGATATTTGTGTTTATCTCTAAACCCACCATGTTTCTAAACTTCCCTATTACTGTTGAAGGTACTACCATATTTTTAGTCATCTAGTCTCAATCTTGGTGTCATTCTCAATGCTTCACTCTCATTTACCCCACATATCCAAATTTGCTGTCAAATCTTAGCTTTTCAAACTTCAGACATAACATACGTACATGCAGGCAGGCAGGCAGGCATTCCTTCTTTCCATTCACACAGCTATCACCCTAGTTCAGGCCCTCATCCTCTTTCTCACAGACTCTTCAGCCTCCTTTTTGGTCTACCCACTTCGATTGTCTCCCTACTCAAAGTCATGTTCCACACAGCTACCAAAATAATTTTCCTAAAATTCAAATCTGACCATGTTACTTTCCAATTCCATAAACTCTAGTTGCTCCCTTTTTCTTCTAGGATCAAAGATAAGTCTCTGTTACTTAAATCTATGTTACTTTACAATCTATGTCCTTCCTACCTTTGTAGTATTTTTACACATTATTCCCCTTCTAACATTCTTCTTTCATATTACTACTAGTAGTCATATTACTACCACTACTAATAGCTAGCGTTTATAAATGCTTTCAATCTTGCAAGAGCTTTCATAAATATCTCATTTTATCTGCACAACTCTTGGAGGAAGATGTCATTGTTATCCTTACTTGACAGATGAAGAAACTGAGGTAGTCAGAAACTTCCTTAAGGTCATGCAACTAGTATCTGAGGCTAGATTTGAACTTGTCTTCCTTTCTCCAAGACTGTGGCTCTATCCACTATGGTGATATAAACATATACACATACATATTCATATATACATACATACATGCACATACACATATACATATACACATGGAGCTTTTGTTAATCTCTCCAGTGGCTTTTCATTATAGCTACCTTATATTCCATAGATAGATAGACAAATTTCTGTCTCTATATCCTTGTATATGTATATGTTGCCCCTTCCATTAGAATGAAGCTTTTTGCGGGTATGGTTTATTTCACTTATGTCTCTGTAACACCTGTGTTTCAAGCCTACATATCAAGTACAGAGCTCAGCAAATAGGAGATGATTAAATGTTCATTTAACCAAGTTGGATTGGGGCAGAGCACTCTGAACTGGCTCTAAGACAGTTCTTGGCTGTCTTGGTCCTCCTTCTATCCTCACTCTCCATCGCCTCCTGCCTCCTCCCCAGAAAGATAAAAAGTGTCACCTCAATGAAGATGTAGCTGGCATCAGCTCAAAGAAGAATCAGGTGTTCCAGTTTTCTGAGACTGTCTGCCTGTTTGGACAGAGGCATCACACACATCCTCCTCGGAATGTTTTGTTTATCTCTTCCTTCCCTCTATTTAGCCTCCAATTCATTGAAGTTTCAGCCATGGGTCAAGGAAGGAGTGGAGGATGGATGGGGAGGAGGCAAAGAGAAGACCAGGTATGAAGATATCACTAAGAAAATGGCAGTTTCTGTGATTTTTGACAACAAATTGCATCTCCCCTAGACCTGTGTGGTATTTTAAATCCCTTAAGACAAATCGTGGTAGTCCAGTCCCTCACACAGAGGCCACAGTGACTTTTCAGGATCCTTTAAAACAAGTAACTGGTGGGTAGTTTCAATCTGAAAGGGATCTTAGAAGAGAGAAAGCCACAAAACCATGTGTAAACACTGTAAGGGTCATTAGAATACAATACTGAACCTATTGTAACATAGAATGTAGTGTTAGAGCTTGATGGGGAACAGTGTGGTGTAATAGAAAGATGATTGGATTTGGATTCCAAGGATGTGGGTTTTGAATCCCATCTCTGTGATTTACTACATGGGTGACCTTGGATAATCCATTTAACTTCTGTGGGACTGAGTTTCATTATCTGTCAAATGAAGGTGTTGAAATGGGTGGTCTCTGTGGTGTCTTTTATCTCCTAAGTCTTAAGATCTCATAAAAAAAAAAAATAGCTGGTCCAAATTTCTCATTTGACTCAGGAAGAAACTAGGGCCAAGGGGGTAAAATGATTTGCCCTTAGGTCATACCACAGTTTAGTGCCAGGACTAGGACCCACACCTGTGATTAACAGAACTTAGATGAGGGAAGACAGGAAGGATCTAAAGGATATTTTTAAGTCCTTGGTTCTTTAAAGATTCTCTATTATTTGTACTATTTGCTTACTCTTGTCAAGTAAAGGACATAAAGTAAAATTAATTAGTGCTGCTTTTTTAAAGCAATCATCAAATGGGAAACACATCAATAAAGATGGCCTTAAGCCTGTGAGAAGAGATGGTCATTTTTTCATTATAACTTAAACCTTTGCCCTTAGATTGGCTAGCTACCACAGCCCAAGAAATTCTTTCATTAGAGCATCATTCAATGGGGTATAAATTTTGTCTTATCTCTCTGTGGTCCTATAGTGGGTAGAGCACTGTATCTAGAATCATGAGACCTGGATATAGCCTTGGATCTGCCGTTAAAAGTTTGAATTTGATGCAATTCTTTAAGGTTTGCAATGTGTTTTACATATATTGGGGCAGTTAGGTGGTACAGAGGCTAGAGCATTAGGCCTGGAATTAGGAAGACCTGAGGGCCAATCAGGCCTCAGAAGCTTACTAGCTTTGTGACCCTAAGCAAGTCACTTAACCCTGTTTGCCTCAGTTTCCTTGTTATAAAATGAGCTAGGGAAGGAAATGGCAAACAGCTTTAGCATGTCTTCCAAGAAAACCCCAAAGAGTCTTACAAAAAGTTAGACATACTTGGACAACAACAACAAATTAAATATATTATGTAATGTGATCAGATATGAGCATTATTATTGCCATTTTATAGGCAAGGAAATGGGACATTCTGGATTTTAATATTCTATGTTATAGAGTCCCTTTTAGTTTAGACATTCTATGACCTTCCAGCTATTCTATGATCATGTGTATATTTATGTAGATGTGTATCTGTATGCATGTGAGTAATGTGTATGTATGCTAAAATGTTTGTGATAAGCACAAATGATTGCATTTCTGTGTCAGACATACTGCCCCCTTGCTTTACCTCTTGTGGGAAATTAGAGGAGGTAGGGATCAAATCTAGTTCTTGCTGACTCTAAGACTATTTTATCTACTACACCACAGGATAGTGCCACGGGATAAGGCAATATTTAACCTGTCAATTAGCTCATTTTGTGAATTTGGACATTTCACCTAAGTGGCCTCAGTTCCCTCCTCTAAAAAATGAGAAAGGTTTGGACTCTCTCATCCCTAAGGCCCCTTCTAGCTTTAACATTCTATATTTAAACATCCTTTGCAATTCTAGCATTCTCACCTTCTCTGTCCTAATGGCCCTTCCAGCTCTAACATTCTGAGTTCTAACATTATGTATTCTAAAGTCTCTTTGGCATTATCATTCTGTGTTCCAAAGTCCCTTCCAGCTCTAACAATGTATAAATCTATGTGTTTGTCTGTGTATATGCTTGTGCATGTGAGTGATGTGTGTGCTAAGGTGGTCGAGGAGGAAGGGGCAGTTTATGATGGGTACAAATGACTGTATTTCTGGATCAGACATACTGTCCCCTTGCTTTGTCTCCTGTGGGAGATTAGACATTACCCAATATCTCTGGAGCCCTGGACAGGCAGGCCTGGAGCCTCTGATGGGCTTTTATGATCTGTCCACATTGTTAAATGCTCTCAGGAAACACAGGGGTCTGACTGGAAGTGCGGGTGGGCCTGGTTCCCATGTACACACATTCCATTTCAGCAGCAATCAGACTCACATCCAGCAGGCTTCTTGGAAGCCAATAATGGCCCTGCTCCCGCAGTGCTTAAAGGCAGCCCCTCCAGCCCTGGAGCTGAGGAGTCTGCTCTAATCACATAGAAATTCACTGCCTCTCCCCTCACTCTCTTGGCTTAATTAGCTCTAATGGTGATGAAGGCCTCTTTTGGCTGGCTTCCTACCGCTGCCCTCTGCTGGTCAGCCACCAGCACTGGCGGGATGAAGCCTGGGAAGACTAGGCATGAACTGAGATCCTTAGGGAAAGCAAAAGCCAGAGATAGTGGCAGGGTTTGAGGCAATGACTAAAGGGTGAGATGGAGTTAGCAAAGAAAGCCAGCCCTACCAGTCTCATTATTTGATTATGAAATAGATACTTATAGCCAGAGAAAATAGCTTATGGAGTATGCTCTTCTCCTAAAATTCTTATCATCCAGCCTCTGTGTCTAAAATCCTATCATTAGTTTATCATTCTATTGGCTTAAGCATCGCCTTTGGAAGTGTATGTTGGTTGGGGCTTTGGGGGAGTGGGGGTGGGAAGGAGGGGAGTTTTTTGAAATGTAAATACATACTAAATGAGAAGGTGACAATAAGTGGAGTCCAGCCTTTGTCAACTGCAAGTCACTTAACCCCTGTTAACCTCAAATTCCTCCTTTGTAAAAGAGAGGGAGGGTAATAATACTTGCTTAGCCTATCTCACAATATCAGTATGAGGCGAGTGTTTTGTAAACTATAGAAATTAACTCATTATCATTATCATCTCCTCTCTGGGAGTGAGTTCTTCAGAACTCTTTCCTCTCCAACCCAAGGAACCCAAGGAGGTGGGGTTGGGGGCAGGCAGGGATGTAGCTAGAACCAGGCCAATGACTCAGTAGGGAAAGTTAGAGTAGCCCCTTATTACTCCCTTACATAATGACACCTCTCCTTTATGAAGGAAATGTTCATCTTTCTTCCTCCTTCCCCATGTTCCTCTCCTTTCTTAAGTCCAGGTCTCCCCCGCCCCCCACCTTACCCCAGGTGATTCACTCAGACCTCCTGACTTGATTCTCTGAGGTAATTCCCAGCAGCTTGTACTCTTGTCAATACTCTTAAGGTGTGCTCATGCTGGGCCAAATAAGCTGCTTAGCAGCATGCAAAGAGATAGTACTTAAGGTTCTGTATCTTTTTTTAGACCCCTTTCAAAAGGCGGCTGATTTGAGGACCTGTATGGGAAGTTTCTTAAGCTCTGTTGCCAGGGCCTCCGTGGAAGAGTGAGAACACAAGGGATAGCTGTGTATTTTCTTCTAGCCCTTCCTTCATAAAGCCTGTAACCCATCTAAAGGAAATTAACTTAGACCCTGGAGGCTCTCTCTGAGTCTGGCTAAATCTAGATAGTGCTTTTAGTACTACCTTACCCAGGGGCAGAGTGGGCAGCAACATGGGCCTGGGCTACCTCAGAAGGTAATGAGTTCCCTATTACTAGAAGCATCTGAGCAGAGGTTTCCTGATCACATATCAGGGAAATTCATTATAGAAAGGATTCAGCTATCAGTCATGTAGTTGTACTGAATGATGTCGAGGTGTTATAGAAAACATCTCATATTCTGTATTCTGAGAACTGCAAAATTTACTGAGAACTGATTCCCCACCCAGTCCCCTTTTCCCCAGATAAATTAATTGCCTTGGGCTGACCAGTCTTTGTCATTTCCAGACTCTTGCCACTTATGGATCTCCCCCAAACAAACTATCCCCTCCCAAAGATTCCTAAGCTTACTTCCTGGACTTTAGGTTATTATGTAAAAAGATTCATTAATATTAAATAGTTTCTGTCAGTGAGAAACTTACCTTTCCCAAGGACAGTTTCATAGCTCCCTCTGTTCTGTTACCTCATAAAAACCCTGTCCTTGTTTTCCATCTTTGGGTATTCCTAGCTTCTGAGCTTTGCGATACCACCACGAGCTATAATTCCTCTGCCCTTATTTCTCCTATATTGATTGTTTCCTTAATTTCCAGGTTAACAATTCCAACATGTTACCTTCTAGGAACTCTTCCATTTATTAGACTGTAGCAAATAGATCCCTGAAAACTCTGAATACATAATGCTGTCCTACTTTTCCCAAGTTTGGTGTGGCCTATTTGGGGAAATTAATTTTGCATGTCACTATCTGAGTCCCCATCAATACAATAGTTCTTGTAAAATCTAAGTCCAATAATCAAAACACTTAAGACCTAAAACAATACAAATAAGAGGGAATCAAATAGTTGAATCATTCTCTGCCTCCACTGAAAAATAGGTACAACCTTCTTTAAAGATATTGAAGGGTGCAAAAAACAAACAAACAAGAGGGAGTTAGAATCTTATGTCTTCTAATATTCCTAGAATATTGGGAAAGTGGCATACTTTAGAACACATTGCTCTGTGGTAAAGGCTTAGGTTTCATCACTATCTGCTCCATGGATTTCTTTGGAAATCTCTTGGGGCAGGTCATTCACCTTGGCTCTGGGGTCAGTGGGATCTTGTCTGGATTTGGGGGTTTAGATAGGTTTTGGTGGTACAACATTCCACATGTTTTTCTTCTGCCCTCTGCCCCACATTACAGCTACAACTTGCCTCTTTATCTCTGCTGACTTCTAATAGTTTCCTGATGTTGTTATTGTTTTTTATTTATATGGCATTCTTCAGAATGCTTCTTTCCAGAAGCATTACCTTGCTGGTAAGGGCACAACTGTTCTGTGGCTAGACATAAATTCCTGGGAACCTCTTTCAAAGAGACGCTTAACATTGTGAGAGATGACATCCTAGGTGCATTTCTCCTCATTTAGGCCCACTATATGATTCTATGTTAAATTGCCAACATTAGTTTCACTTCTTGTTTCACTTAAG
Source organism: Dromiciops gliroides (assembly GCF_019393635.1). Classification (NCBI taxonomy): domain Eukaryota; kingdom Metazoa; phylum Chordata; class Mammalia; order Microbiotheria; family Microbiotheriidae; genus Dromiciops; species Dromiciops gliroides. Next base: position 381,517,771 of record NC_057862.1, on the reverse strand, counting down.
AAATATCTCATTAAATCACCAGTAATTCATCAACCAATATTATCTACTGATTAACTCATTCATCTCCAGTCACTGAGTTCAGAGCAGGGTTTAGGACATCAGACAGTGAAGATTTTGTTGTTTTTGGTAGTGAAAATAATAAGTCTTGTTTTATTTTTTAAGAATATATAGTTACATTTTATTTTGAGGCTCTGGACATTTTCCAACAATTACTTAGACAGAACTCCTTACAAAGTACATTTCTTACAAAAGTATTTGTCAACAGAAAAGAGGGATGTTCCTTTTAATTCCGACAATATCACACTAACATCAATCACTATAATAGACAAGAATATTGCTGTCTATTCAAAGATTACTTTACCTTACTGTACTCATTGTAATTGTATATATATTTTTCTTTTGGCTATGTTTTCTTCACTTTGCATCACTTCATATAAGCCTTCCCATATTTCTATGAAAACTTTATATATAGAACTATATAGATATATATATATATATCAATACATATAGAAATATATGTATTGATATATATATTTATGTATTTATATAAGGTGACTAAATGGTGACGTGGTTAAGAGTACCAAGCCTGGACTCAGGAAGACTAATCTTCCTGAGTTCAAATCTAGTCTCAGACACTTAATAGATATGTGACCTTAGGCAAGTCAATTAAGCCTGTTTGCCTCAGTTCCTCATCTGTAAAATGATCTGGAGAAGGAAATAGCAAACTACTCCAGTACTTTTTCTAAGAAAACTCCAAATGGAGTCACAAAGGGTCAAACATGATTGAAAAGCATCCCCAAAACAATATGTACCTATATGTTAAAATGCATATATACATAATAAAATGTATAAACATGTATTATATGTGTGTATGCATATAAATATATATATATATGCTTAATATATGTCAATGTATAGAAAATCAATGTCAGTGTTAATAACTCCAGTGGGAAAACAACCCCACTTCTACCAGTATTTATTTGCAATTATTTGGCAACTTTTTTTTTTTTTTTTAGTGAGGCAATTGGGGTTAAGTGACTTGCCCAGGGTCACACAGCTAGTAAGTGTTAAGTGTCTGAGGATGGATTTGAACTCAGGTACTCCTGAATCCAGGGCCAGTGCTCTATCCACTGTGCCACCTAGCTGCCCCATATTTGGCAACTTATAATCTTAGATTGCCCAAAAGCACACTGCCAATGTGTGTTAGAAGTAGACCCCAAACCCATGTTGCCCTGACTTCAAGGCTAGCTCTCTACTCACCATGACATGTAATTTCTATATTGCCATTATCTGGTACAGTACTATTCTATTAGACTTATTTATGATATTTTGGTCAATGATTTCACTGTTATAGGGAATTTTTATTTCCATATTTTTGTTGTCACAAATAGCGCTGCCTTGAACATTTGGTATACACAAGTCTTTTCTTGCTGTTAATAACCTCATAGAGACATAGTACCAGTAGTGGATTCTCTGGGTCAAAGAACATAAACATTTAAGTGCACATAAGTTTTTTTTTTGTTTGTTTGTTTGTTTTTTTACTGGAGTCAATGGGAAAAAGAAGGCTAAGGGGATGGGGGATGATGGGCAATCAAGCAAATAAAGGCCACAGTTGTTAACATTGTATAAGGGGCTAATATGAGAATGTGTCATAATCTGCCCAATTGTCAGCTCTTCAGTTGGTGAGATTTTTATAATATAATTTCAGATCTGTTTACTTGACACCTCTATCCTTGACACATAAATGAGGAGATTGACTTCGGGTTCTTTCATTGTTTGTTCAGTTTTCAATTGTGTTAAACTCTTTGTGACCCTATTTGTTGTTCTCTTGACAAAGATACTGCAGTGGTTTGTCATTTCCTTCTCCAAATCATCTTACAGATGAGGAAACTGAGATAAACAGGGTTAACTTGACTTGCCCCAGGTCACACAGCTAGTAAGTGTCTGAGACAAGATTTGAACTTGGGAAGGTAGAGTCTGGAAGACTCCAGGTCCAGCACTCTATCCATTGTGCCACCTAGCTGTCCTATAGGTACCCAAGTCATCGAATTAAGAAAGAGAGGGAAAGGGACCTTAGAGATCATTCAGTACAAACACTACCTCCCTTTAAACAAATGGAAAAACAAAATGACTTGGCCAATATCATGTATAGGCCCCTTTCATTTCTTACCTGGAATACTGCAATAACTTCCTAAATGGTCTCCCTGCTTCAAATCTCTCTTCTCTTCAATCCATTCTCCACACAGTTGCCAAAGTGATATTTCTACAGTGCAGATCTGCCTTATCATGCAAATCACTTCATTGCTTCATAAGCTCAAGTGACACCTTATTCCTTCTAGGATCAAATAAATATCCCTGTTTGGCACTTCCTTCATAACCTGGCTCCAGCCTACTTTTACAAGCTTATTATACATGACTTTCCCTTTCTATACCCTATGTTCTAGCCAAACTGTCTTTCTTATTCTTTCTCTAGCATATAAAATGAGAGGGGTAGACTTTATGGCTTCTAAGGTTCCCTTTAGCTTCAAATCTAAATGATCCTATATGTAACACCCCTTCTGGGCTAATTCTCCAAGTTCTACTCCCACTAATGGGTTGGCTCTCAATGAGGGTTAAGTGACTTACCCAGGGTTATACAGCTAGTAAGTGTCAAATGTCTGAGGTGGCATTTTAACTCGGGTTCTGCTGAATCCAGGGCCGGTGCTCTATCCACTGCACCATCTAACATTGTGTGTGTGTGAGGTAATTGGGGTTAAGTGACTTGCCCAGAGTCACATGGCTAGTAAGTGTTAAATGTCTGGGGCTGGATTTGAACTCAGGTCCTCCTGAATCCAAGAGTGGTGCTCTATCCACTGTGTCATGTAGCTGCCCCTCAACTCAGGGCTGTAGACAACCATGAGGAGTTCCCAGGGATTATTATTATTGCTCATATGCCTCTATCTAGTATGTTCTTCATTGATTATTAGTTGATATTAATCAGCCGAATAAAATTTTAGAAAGGGTTCTTAGGTGCCTCAATGTATAGAGCACTAGGCAAGGAGTCAGAAGGCCCTATGATCAAATTCTGCCTTAAACACTGACTAGCTATAAGGTATTGAGCAATTCACTTAAATACTCTGCTTGTCTTTATCCATTGGAAAAGGAAATGACAAACTATTCTATTTGAATTTTTGCCAACAAAACCCCATGGACAGTATAGTCCACAGGGTTATGAATGACTGGATATGACTGAATGACTGAATAACAACAACTTTACTACAGTGGTATAATTAAAACAGGGGGTACAAAAATATTACTCCCCAAAGTCTGATACAAATTGTTATTGGGTTAACCATTACTACTACTACTACTACTACTACTACTACTACCACCACTACCACCACTACTGCTGCCACTACTATGATGAGGACTGCAAAAGCAGTAATAATACTGATGATAGTTTGTATTTATATGGTTCTTAGTGTATTAAACACTGTGTTAAATGCTTTATAATTATTATCTCATGATCCTCACAACAACCCTGGGAGGTGATATTATTATCCCCATTTTACATATGAGGCTGAAAGAGACTAAATTACTTTCCCATGGACACACAGCTAGTAAGTGTCTATGGTCAGATTTGAACTTATGTCTTCCTTACTCCATGCAGGACACTTAATCCATTATACCACCTAGCTGCCCCTTGGCTCAAACTTAGTGAAAATATGTGTCAAGGGGTAAGTCAGAATTTCTGGTGAGATGGAAGTCTTTTTCTTCCTATGTGGAGTCCTCATTAAGTTCCTCTTTGGTCTGGGTATGGAATCCTAAAGCTGTCTGTCCTTGTTATGTCATTCGTCCTTGGTTTCCAATGTAGACAATTCTATCAGCCAATGCTATCTTGGGAACACTAATAGAATTTCCAAATCTTCTAACTTTTTGAAGTTTACAAGGTCATCTTCTCTTCAAGGGGATCAAGAATGGTAGGGATCAAAAGGATATTATAATCCAGTGCTGGAGCACTTTTAGGAGTGGAGGGGTAGGGAAAGCCCTCTAGAACATAGAGTAATAGTCCTAAAAGGGCTTCGAAAGGTATTAATCATACCCCTTCATTTTACTGAGGAGGCAACTAACTCCCATAGAAGAGGGAAACTTGCCAAAGGTCATGCAAAAACATAGTGGTAGCAAACGTAAAAGTGCTATGTAGATGCTGCTGCTGCAGTATGAGAATTTAGGTCTTTTGAGTTCCAGTCCAGCCCTCTTTCTACTTTAACATTTGTCTTTCTTACTGAATCCAATTTAAAGAAAAAGTATATTAATGGAATTATAATGAGGACAGAGGTGACTGCCCCTGCCTACCATCTTCAGGATCCCTGATCTGTTTCCAGTGGGGCATATATACACAGGCCCACTACTGAAGGACTTGGGTTTGATACAAACAAACCCTAGTCCAGGTGAGGATGGTACAGCCTCAGTTTAAAAGAAGAGATAGCACAGTCTTTTCATCTCTCTCCCTCTCCACTCTCTCTACTTTCTTCTTCTCCCCATTCTCCCTTCTCCCTTCTCTCTTTCTCTCCCTCTCCCTTCTCCTTCCTTTCTTCTTCTGCCTCTTCCTTCCTCCTTCTACTTTCCTGACCACATGGCTGGGAAGTTCAAGAAAGTGAGACTTTTCAGGGGATATGAGGTAAAGGTACCCTTTCTCTCTGCCAAGAAGAAACTATGACTGCTCAAGCATGGTCACTGAAGCCCAAAATGGCCCTAAGTCAAAATCTCAGGGCCTGGATTGCCTTTTCTGTTTTGTATTTCTTTTCCTGAGCAGAGGTGACTGAACAGCAAACTTGATGTTTACAGTCTTAGAGGAAACCTGGAGTGTTTCAAAGTTTTAGAATTTCTTTGTCCCTCAGTTGGTCTTGCCTGAACTTTGGAACATGACACCTATACATATTGTACTGTTTCTAGGAGAAGATGACTGCTGACAAGAGGCATTGTTCAGATAATATAGGAAAAAGCAAAGGTCAAATGCCTATGAGAAAATCTCAGTAAATGTTTCACGTTTTAATATTTCCAAGTATCTACCTCCCCGTGTAACAGTAGTGTCACAATATTGCTTCATTCCAATTCTTTTGCATTTTAGGAATTTTTTTTTCTGTATGTGAGCAAAACAAATAGCTGTCCTATAGCTGACTTACACTCTCATATTGATCTTCTTTCTATTCCCTTTTGATAAAAACCTACATGTGAACCAAACCTGAGGTTTAAGTGATTTTCTCAGAGGCTCTGGGAGTGTAAAGAACCAGGTAAATCAAGAAAGGGGTGTATCCTTTCTCTCTCTCTCTCTCTCTCTCTTTTTTGCAGTGCAATGAGGATTAAATGATTTGCCCAGGGTCACACAGCTAGTAAGTGTTAAGTGCCTGAGGTCAGATTTGGACTCAGGTCCTCCTGAATCCAGGGCCAGTGCTTTATCTACTGCTCCACCTAGCTGCCCTATCCTTTCTCTTTATAGTAGCTTATACTTCACCTAGAACTGCATCTGCCTTATATTCATGGGACCAGATCTAAGATCCCCTTCAGAGAAAAAATCTTGTGTCAAATCCCTCCTGTATCAAACTGTAGGCCTGTGTGGTTACACAATCATGTTCCTAGGAGAAGTTTCACTTGTTACCTGACAAATATCTCCCTCCAAACATAAAGAAGGACCTAAGTCAACAACTTACTTATATCCCTTCAAGCTCACCATTACTAAAATTTAGCTAACCTGCTAACTCCCATGACAAAGCCAAAAGAGGCCAATGCTCTAACTCTGGCCTAAGACTTGAGAGTTCTGGTTTCTAGACTTTTCTTGGTCTGCAACATACTAAATAACTTTTTTGTTGTTGTTCAGTCATGTCTGACTCTTCCTCACCCCATTAGGAGTTTTTTTCGCAATGATACTGGAGTGGTTTGCCATTTTCTTCTCTAGATCATTTAGCAGATGAGGAAACTGAGGTGAACAGGGTTAAGTGACTTGCCCAGGTCACACAGCTAGTAAGTGTTGAGGTCAGATTGGAATTCAGGAAGATGAGTCTTCCCTTACTCCATCCGCAACACTCTATCCACTTCACCTCCTCTTGGAAACTTTTGGACATTCACTTAACCTCCTTCTCATTTGTAGCCCTAGCACAGAAACTTTTTGTTGGGGTGGGGGCCAATGAGGGTTAAGTGACTTGCCCAGGGTCACACAGCTAGTAAGTGTCAAGTGTCTGAGGCAGGATTTGAACTCAGGTCCTCTTGAATCCAGGGCCAGTGCTTTATTCACTGCACCACCTAGCTGCCCCCCTTCTCATTTGTATAACGAGAAAATCTTTTCTCTGAAATAAGGGGAAGCAGAATTGTGTAATGCAAAGAATGCTAGATTTGAAGTCAGATAACTGAATTTGTCTTTCCTTTGACACAGTGTTGATGATCTTAAACAAAGCATTTCCTGTCTCCAGGTTTTAGTTTCCTCAACTGTGAAAGGTGAGAGTTGTCTAGCTATTTCCATAGTCATCCTGGCTCTAACTTTCTGGGCTTCTAGGATTGTGTCTCAGATTAAAATGAAAATGTTCACATAAAAATTCACTGGCAGAAATTTTTTTTCCTCATGCTTTGGGACAGGAAGATGCGACTACATCTGAACTGGGTTCCCAATACACTGCCAGCCTGCTCTGAGAAAGGAGGAGGAAGGGAAGACTGAGGAGATGGAGGCTTTCTCAAAGGAAAGCTGGGAAGGAGAGCAGAGAGATGGGATGTATGCACAGATAGAATTTGGGAACCACTTAACTTGAAAGACTGGCACTAATTATTCTCTCTGTTCATCAAGGCGGGCCCTCTGCAATCAGAGCAGGCCTTGCTCACCTGCTGCTAGATGGGTTAGGAAGTCATCTTACCCAATCATGAATGTATTGTTCTGTCCCCGACTGTCTTCTTCCCTGAGCTCAGACTTGTGGTGCAGGACAGAGTGAGTAAGAGAAGAAGAGAAAGATCATGGATTCATAGTTTTAGCATCTTAGAAAAGAGCTTAGAGATAATTTAGTTTAAATTCCTTGTGTTACATATTGGGAGAATCATAGTGCAGAAGGGTAAGCACTTTGCATTATAGAGTAGAAGAAGTATAACAAGGGTAAGAGATAGAGCTTATGGTTCTGGTAACCCTGGGTTGCAGTTTTCTCTCTTGGCAAAGTGAAAGAAAGGATTGGCCTAGATCATTTGTTCTTTTTATTTTATTTTTTTGGTGAGGCAGTTGGGGTTAAGTGACTTGCCTAGGGTCACACAACTAGTAAGTGTCAAGTGTCTGAGGCCAGATTTGAACTCAGGTCCTCTTGAATCCAGGGCCAGTGCTCTATCTACTGTGCCACCTAGCTGCCCCTAGATCGTTTGTTCTTAAAATGTGGTCTTCAGGGGGCAGCTAGATGGCACAGTGGATAGAGCACCGGCCCTGGAGTCAGGAGTACCTGAGTTCAAATCTGGCCTCAGACACTTAACACTTACTAGCTGTGTGACCCTGGGCAAGTCACTTAACCCCAATTGCCTCACTAAAAAAAAAAAAAAAAAAAAAAAAAAAAAAGAAAGAGAAAATGTGGTCTTCAAAGTCCCAAGGGTTCTTGAGACACTTTCAAGGGGTCAGTGAGATCAAAACATTTTTTTATAATAATGCCAAAATGACATTTGCCTATTAAAATGCTCCTCCCTTTTCCAACTACTTATGTGTGTGATGCTGGATTTTCTTCACATGTTGTGACCAAAACAACATATTGCAACAGATTGAATGCAGAAGCAAATAAAGAATCCAGCTGTCTTCTATTAAGTCAGACATTAAAGAGATTTACAAAAAAAAAAAGCAAAGAAAAACAATGCCACTATCCTCACAATTTAAAAAAAATATTTTTCATAAAAATATGTTATTTGAGTTAACATATAATATGTTTTGTTATTTTTAATAAATTTACATATGTATACACATATACATATATAATTACATACATACACATATATTTTTAAATCCCACAATACACACAAAACCTCTTGGGGTGCTCAATAAGAGGTTCTGAGACCAAAAAGTTTGAGAATCACTGGACCAGGTGATCTCTAAGGTCTCTTGGCAGCACAAAGCCCAAGGCAAACATAAACTGAATTAATGGAAGTATAGTGTCCAGAATGAAGAAAAGGATAATCCCATTGAGGTCTGTGTTGTTTAAAGCACATCTAGAGTTATTTGTCTCACCTTGTGAGGGCACTGACAAGCTGGATTATGTCCAGGGAAGAGCAGCCAGGAAAGTAAGAGGAGATTTGATGATGCCATATGAGAATCAGTAGAAGGAACTATGTCGGTTTAGCCAGGAGAAGAGAAGATTTAGCAGGGATAGGTGGGGTTTGATAGCTGTTTTAAAATATTGAAATAATATCATTTGGAAGAGGGATCAGACTTTTTTCTTTTTGGCCCCAGAAGGCAGGTAGGAACAGGGTGAGGGAAGGGAATCACAAAAACTTAGAGTTAGAAGGGACCTCAGAGGCCATTTGGTTTAATGCATAACTGACGAGGTATCTCCTCTGCAACATACTTGACAAATGGTTATCTAGTCTTTTCTTGAAGAATATGCACATGCCCGATACCTTTAAAAAGCAGTCTATGGGGGCAGCTAGGTGGCGCAGTGGATAAAGCACCAGTCCTGGATTCAGGAGGACCTGAGTTCAAATCCAGCCTCAGACACTTGGCACTAGCTGTGTGACCCTAGGCAAGTCACTTAACCCTCATTGCCCTGCAAATAATAATAATAAGAAGGAGAAGGAGAAGGAGAAGGAGAAGGAGAAGGAGAAGGAGAAGGAGAAGGAGAAGGAGAAGGAGAAGGAGAAGGAGAAGGAGAAGGAGGAGAAGGAGAAGGAGGAGAAGGAGAAGGAGAAGGAGGAGAAGAAGGAGAAGAAGGAGAAGAAGGAGAAGAAGGAGAAGAAGGAGAAGAAGGAGAAGAAGGAGAAGAAGGAGAAGAAGGAGAAGAAGGAGAAGAAGGAGAAGAAGGAGAAGAAGGAGAAGAAGGAGAAGAAGGAGAAGAAGGAGAAGAAGAAGAAGAAGGAGAAGAAGAAGAAGAAGAAGAAGGAGAAGAAGAAGAAGAAGAAGAAGAAGAAGAAGAAGAAGAAGAAGAAGAAGAAGAAGAAGTCTACTCTGCCTTGGGGTAGCTGAAAATGTTGGGAAGGTTTTCATTACATAAAGCATGTCTGCCCATTTCCAACTTCCATTCATTGCTCTTGGTTTTTCCCTCTTTCACTGAGTAAAACAAATATAACCTGAGTCTTCTTTTCTCCAGATTCTAAGTATCTCCACTTCTTTCAACTAATCCCCAAGTAGACTGAACTTGAGGCCCCTCCCTATTCTGGTTACTCTCCTCTGTAAATCTCTCACCTATGGGCACCTGGGGGCTGGGTTTAGTGGATAGAGCACTGGCCCTAAAATCAGGAATAATTGAATTTAAATCTGGCCTCAGATACATATTGTGTGACCCAATTTCCTTGTCTATGAAAGGTGGATAATAGCACTTACCTTCTAGGATTTTTATGTGGATTATATGAAAAAAAAATATTTGCAAAGCATTTAGCACAGCACCTGGTGCAAAATAAGTGTATTCCTTCCCCTTTCACCTAGGCTTATCAATTTTCTTTATAAACTGTCATAACTGAAATAGAACAAAACTCTCTGGATATTGTCTAACTAGGATTATCACCACCCTTTTCCTCAATTCTGTGACTTTTAATTTAATAGAAGAGAGCATTAACTTTTGGACTTCCATATCACATTCTTGGTTCATAGTGAGCTATTGATAAATTAAATCCCTCACCTAGCTTCCAATTGAATGGCTGTCTAGCTGCCCACCCAGTCTTGTATTTTATTTTGTTCTTTCTGTTCAACTTGTGATTTCATTGGTAGAGAAATTCCTCCTATCTAGGTTACTGTTTCTACTAATAGCCATCAGTAATGTCTCTGCAACTCATAATATTAGAGAATAGATTAGAGCACTGAAAGATTTCAGTTATTTTTCCAAGATCACATAACCAACATGTGACAGAGGAGGCATAAACCTTGGTCTTCCTAAATCTGAGGCCAGTTCATTATCTATTATACCCCATTATCTTATTTTGTACTTCATAGAATAAAAAATTTAGAGCTTAAAGGGACAAGAGAGGATAGCCAATCCAAACCTCTCACATTACAGAAGAGGAAACAGTCCTGGAGAAGATAAATAACTTGGTTACTTATTACAGTAGTTGTCAGAGCTAGAATTCAAACTCAGGTTCTCTGACTCCTAGTCTAGTATTTTCACTATATCAAGCCTCTAAATTGTGAGACTGACTTTTTAACCCATGTAAGACTTTGCATTTACTCTTATTGAATTTCATCTAAGATTCAGACCAATGTTTAAGCCTCTTGATAATCTTTTGAATCCTTACTCTATCATTCATTTCATGAGCTATGCCTCCTAGCTTTGTGTGGTCTTCAAATTCAATAAGCATGTCATTTATGCTTTCCTCAATACTGAAAAAGTGTTCAAGTAGTTCAAGGCTGATTATAGATCCCTAGGACTCTCCACTAGAGATCTTTTCCCCAAGTTGCCATTGAACCACTGGTTCTTTAGCCCTTCAATCGGTTCTAAATTCATTCAACTACACTACTTTTTAGTCCATATCTCTCTGTATTCTCTATAAGAATAGCATGAGAAGTAACATTTTATAGAAAGACAGTAACATATGTAGTCAAAAGAGTACAGGCCAAATCAGAAGAGGCTTGGGCTCTCACCTCTGATGCTCAGTTCTCATTCTTGACTTTTTGACCTTGGGAAAATCAATTAACCTCTCCGAATTTCAATTTCCTCATGTGGAAATACCTAGAAAATTTACTTCATTTGGTTGCTATGATTATCAGATCAAAATTCTTGGTAAACTATGCCTATAACATTGCCTTAATCAGCCAATCTAGTAAACCGGTCAAAAATTAAATGTTACATGGAGAAACAATTCCTTTCAACACAAGGAAGATTTTCTAATAAAAAGATATATCTATAAATATGACAATTATTTAATTAATCAATAAACACTTTTAAGTACCTACTATGTGCCAGGCACTATCCTAGTCACTGAGAATAAAAAAGACAAGGATTAAAAGAGTCTTCCCTAACCCTGAGAAGCTTACAGTCTATTGAGGGAGATAACATGGCATATATGGTAATTTGAGGAGGGGGGAACATTAGCAGTGGGGGTGATGAGGAAAAACCTGAGGTAGAGAATTCTAAGAGGTAGAAATAGAGTAGAGTACATCTCAGGCTTTAGGGACAGCCTCTTCAGAAGCATAAAGATGGGAAATGGAATGTTTTGTTTGAGGAACAACACAAAGGCCAATTTGGCTGGACCTGAGAGTTCGTAGAGGGAAATAATATATAATAATACTAGAAAGGTAGGATGAAATCAGATTTTGAAGAGCTTTAAATGGTAAATAGAAGGGTTTGTATTTAATACTACAAGTAATAGGAAGCTACTAGGATTTACTGAGTAGAGAAGTGACATAATAATGACCACAGTTTATATAATATTTGAAAGTCCAATGTAGCCAGACTTTGCTTTAGAAGTATCACTTTGGCAGCTGGATGGAGAATGGATTTGAGACCGAGAGAGACACAATAAAAAGATGAATCAAAGGGGGATTCTTTGGGAAGTAATGGACTTCCGATCACTAGAAGTAATCAAAGAAAAGATGAACATCTGCCTAATATATATCCCTGCCTAGATCACAATTTGGCCTGGATCCCTTTTGAAGATTCTTTCAGTTCTTGGATTCTGTCATTCTATATTTTATGAAACTAAGTATAGTTCTGTTTCTCTGCCTGGTTCCTGGCTTTGGAGTGTATAATCATTCCTAATGAGCTGTAGCACCCAGGAAGGGTTGCTGTTCATGAGCTTGTTTCCTGGGATACAAGGATAATTGACCTCACCATCAGAATTTCATCAAACAGAATACCAGGCAAAAGGCCACCCTCACAAATTCTGTTGACAGACATTCCTGACTCCACTACCAGGGAAGCCAGTGATTACAATGAGCTCTCTGATGTCCAGCAAGCCACAGCACAGGTAATAACCACTTGGGAAGAAACAATACCTTCTTATCTTTGTCTGTACTGTCTGTGAGGACACATCACCTTACTGGAATAAATGGTGGATAAAGGGGAGAAGTGCGTATTTAGGATGGAGAGATAAGATGTGTCCGGATGATGGAGAACCTCAGGTTCTACAGTAGATGGATCAGGGAATTTGATTTGAAATTGTCCAATTCTGCTGTGATTTAATGTTTTGACCTGATATTTGATCAGCATTAAAAAAAAGAAAAATTAGACCTTAATGCTCCTATGTGTCCTCATTGAATAAGAACAGCAATCAATGAAGGGGACATCAGGTCCAGAAAATACTGAAGTGATAATTCAATTATCCTCTGCCCTCGTCAGACCCCATCTAGAATGAGGTAGTCAGTTCTCATTACTCCATTTTGGGAAATGTCTGGAGTGTGTCTAGAACAAGGCAATACGTATAAGGGGCTAGACCTTATATTATTGGAGTAACTAAGGACACTTGGTGAAGTTTAGGTAGGAGAATAAAATAGAAAACATGATCTCTGTCTTCAAATATTGCAAGAGTTATCACCTGGAAGAAGGATTGGATTTATTTTTATTTGGTCACAGAGAACAAAAGTAAGAACAATTCATAGAAACAACATTAGATTTAGATTTGGAAGACTTCAAAATCAACTTTGCTTCTGCAACTTATGTGACTTTAACCCCTTTTTATGGGCATCAATTTCCTCAATTGGAAAAGGGAAGTAAATTTTTCTTATGGTCCATTCCAGCTTTAAATCTTATTCCTTTGTTATAAGCTAGAGGGAAGCAGATTTTGTTTCAGTATAAAAATGATTTCCTAACAAGTCTAATAATAATAATAACTAACATTTATATAGTGCTATGTGCCAGGCATTATGCTAAGCACCTTATAATTTTTATCTCATTTGATCTTCATGATAATCCTGGAAACTAAGTTCTACATCATCCCTATTTTACAGATGAAGAAACTGAGGCAAACAGAAGTTAAGTGACTTGCCTAGGTTCACATAGCTAGTAAATCTCTGAGGCTGGATTTGAACTCATGTATCCCTGACTCCCTGATTCCAAGGCCAGTGTTCTATCTGCTTTGACACCTAGCTCTCTACCAGTCAAAGCCAACCAAAAGTGAAGTGTGCTTGCCTCTGGTCTCTGTCATTGCAGTTAAGAGAGACCAGATGACCACTTTTCAGGGATGTCATAGAAGAAATTAATGATATAGGGACAGCCTGACCTACATAAACTCTCGAAGTCCCAACAGTCCTAAAACTCTAAATTCTATGAAAGAAGTCATTGTGCTTAATACTTTTAAAGCTTAGTCATGTAACAAAGAGTCAATTGAAAGACATTCTCTATCCTCTATTTACAAAATAATTACTGACATATCTTGTTTTTAACATCACATATTTTCCATTATATTATCTTCCTCCTCACAGAAATCCATCCCTTATAACAAAGTATAAAAATTACAAAAATAATAACAATTAAAAAACCAACCAATGGATCAACCAAACCCCACACTATAAGTAGTCTTCTATACCCCCACCTTTGCAAAGAAAAGAATACTCTTGTAATCTATATAATGCCAAGGGATATAGAGGAAGTCTTTCATTATAATGGCTGGATCTCTTATGGAGAATTTATGGGAGAATGTGGACACAGGAAGGCTACGTTCCACAAATTTGGGAGTACCCATTTTAATGAGATTCCAGATTTAATGGAACAAGCAAAGCTCTTTATGCTCAAAAAGCTCAAAAAAATCCTGATAAAGCATTTGGTGCAATGGAAGACTTTACATTTGAGGTTCCTGAAGTTCAGAGGTGAAAAATGATTTATTGAAAGTCATAAAGCTAAGAAGTGTTAGAGTGAGTAGTAGAACTTAGGACTTTAGGCTCCTAGCACCTTCTACCACACCACAGTGATTTCCCAAGCATTATCTCATTTGATTTTCAAAATAGTCCATGGAGAAGTAAAGGCCATGATTAATATTCCCATTCAAAGACATGGAAAACTGAGGACCAAAGAGTAGAAGTGATCTGCCCAAGGTCATATAAGATATCAATTGTATAGAAGTTAGGACTAGAATTCAGTTTTCTCAATTCCCCTGGGCTTCACTGTACCCAGTAAACTGACTATTAGTCGAAGTACTGAATTTAATGTCAAAGTTAAATCATAGCTTCCAAAGCCTATAAGTTTGACTTTTTATTTTTTTTTTCTCTCTACCACAGTGTCCAATTCCTTCTAACACACTGCTCAGGCCCCCATACGATCCCAGCTGGTCCCAGTGGATGTTTTTTCTCTTTGTCCAGGATTGCCTGTTATCTGGAGTTAATTTGAAAGCTTTTCAGGAGCAGCAGGGGGAGATGGCTTTTTAGGATTTAATAGGAATGCTTTTGTAATGGAGATTTTAATTGGAGAGAACTTTGAATAATAGATGAGACTTCTTCTGAATTGTTTGTGGGGTCAGCACCATATCCCATTCCACATGATAGGACTAATCTTTTCCCTGGGTCTGGGATATATGTCCTTGGGGAGAAAACAGATACCCAAACCAGTCTCTCCTCCCAGCTAGGCTAATGCTTTGCATGGGCACTCCCTGTGAAGAATTTCCAGGGGATATTATCAATCACCTTGAATGAACATCCATTGTTCTATTGGGATGTCACAAGAAAGTCCAGTTATTGCTTCCCATCATCCTGGATACTGAGAAGAATTGTTGTGTGGTAGAGAGAGAACTAGGCTTGGACACAGTAGCACTGAACTAGAATCCTGACTTTGTTGTTTAGTGATTGTGATCTTGAGCAAATTATTTTCTTTGTCCCTCAGTTTCTTTATTTGTAGCAACACTTTTTTTTGGGGGGGGGAGCAATCGGGGTTAAGTGACTTGTCCAGGGTCACACAGCTAGTAAGTGTCAAGGGTCTGAGGCCAGATTTGAATCAGGTCCTCCTGAATCCAGGGCTGGTGCTCTATCCATTGGGCCACCTAGCTGCTCCAGTTTCTTTATTTGTAAAAAGGGTAGTTTCATAGGGCTATTATGAAGAAATTACTTGTTAAACCTTAAAATGTCACGCTGTGTTTGTGAGTTATCATCTCATTGTAGTAAAAATAGGTCTGAATTGAAAGTCAGAAACTCTGAGTCTTTGTTGTCTCAATTCTGCCTCTTACTGTGTAATCCTGGGCATTCATCTTGATCAGTCCTCAGTTTCCTCATCTGCCAAATGAGAGAATTGTTGGAATAGATGGTTGTTAAGACCATAATAAGGGGCAGCTAGGTGGCACAGTGGATAGAGCACCGGCCCTGGAGTCAGGAGTACCTGAGTTCAAATCCGGCCTCAGACACTTAACACTTACTAGCTGTGTGACCCTGGGCAAGTCACTTAACCCCAATTGCCTCACTAAAAAAAAAAAAAGATCATAATAAGCTTTAATGGTTCATGTTCTATGTTCTAAGATCATCTCTAGCTTTAAAATTCTCCCTTCCTTCCTTCCTTCCTTCCTTCCTTCCTTCCTTCCTTCCTTCCTTCCTTCCTTCCTTCCTTCCTTCCTTCCTTCCTTCCTTCCTTCCTTCTTTCCTCCCTCCCTCCCTCCTTCCCTCCCTTTCTTCTTCCCTCTTTCCTTTCCTTCTTCCTTTCCTTTCTTCCTGAATGTAGTGACTACTCATGGAGTTTATTGCACTCTTCATAGGCACAGTAACTTTGACCTGCTCCATTTCTGACCTGAGCTAAGTTATCTCTCCTTAGACAATCTGGTGTTCCACAGTTCGTAGAGGCTTACCATATTGATTCTGGACTGTGCAGACACTTGAATAGCTTAGCCAACTGTAGCTTAGAACTCCCAACTCAAGAGATCTACCAGCCTCAGCTTTCCTGATAGCAAGTGGCACAGATGTGTGTCACTGCACCTAGATAATTTTCTATATTCTAAAGACATCCTATACTCTAAGGCAACTTTCAGCTCTAAAAAGAGCAAGAGTCAATATTCTGACACAGTTTCTTGAACCAGGAAATTTTGTGGAGAATATGGCAGTGATCTGGTGGATTTTGGGAGACTGTGAACAATCCAAACAAATGAGGACAATTGGTAACCAATATAAAACTGATTAGACAGAAATGTTGAGTTGGAAATCTTTAACTTATGAATGTCCTTCCAGTGAAATCAGATAAATGGCCTACTTTACTTTCTACCCTCATGCTCCTGTTTTGTCATTATTGTTTTCAGAGAAGCGAAAGAGATATGAAAAGAGGGACAGGGCGAGGATAAGATGGCATTTTGTTCTTAGGGAAAAATCTGGCTGGGAAGAGAATTTAATTTCATAAATATAAATGTATTCTATGTTGCTTTCCTTAGCTTGGTGGTATACATTGCTTTTGTTTTCACATACACACACACACACACATGCAACTTTGCCTTCTCCAAAAGTGATAAGATCTGATTTATATAGTATGTTGGTTCAGCAAGAATACTGACTTCGAGTGCTCAGTTCAGAGGTCCTGAGTGCAAATTACTACCCTGATCCTTAATATCTGTATAACCCTAAGCCAGTCACTATACCTGTCTCCTCCTCAGTTTGCTCATCTTTACAAAGAAGAGGTTGGACTACATGACATCTAAGGTCCATTTCAAATCTTAAGCTATGATCCTTCAGTCTTAAAAGGACTGTTTTATTTATTGTTATATCCTCACAAAAACCTTGGAAAGTAGGGTTGCTATCCCCCTTTCAGAGACTGGGAAATTTAGGAGCAGAAAGTGGAAGTGACTTGCTCCTATAATGATTGGAATAACACCACCTGCTGGAGACTTACCGTAGGAAAACTCCAACATGAGGAGAGGGCCTCTGAGGGCAGGACCATGCATCATTTCTTTGGCATCAGGAAGTAACATTTGCTTGTGGGAGGAAGAAGGGGGAGGCTGGTGCTCTGACTCTCTTTTGTGTGGACTCTGGAGGAGAGCGGAGCTAGGAATGCTCTCTCCCTTTAATATATAGATGAATCTTTACCAAATTTTATTCTCCTTAATAAATGCTTAAAAGTCTAACTCTTGCTAAAGCTTATAACTTATTGGCGACCACTCATTAGATAGTTTAGACAGTATAGCTACAATTTTAGCCCCTTACACTCCTAAATCATATGGGAAGTTGGGCACAGAGTCAAGGATAGAATCCAGACCATATAAATCTTAGCTTCAGGTTCTTCCCACTATAACATGCATTCTTCTCCCCCCCCCCCCCCAAAAGGGCTATATCAATTACAGCTTTTTAGATGTGGGACAAATTAGTGCTGGACTTGAAATCAGAAGACCCGAATTCAAATTCTAATTCTGAGATTTACTATCTATGGGACATTGTACAAGTCATTTTATCTGCCTTCATTTCTTTATCGATAAAATGGGATTAATAATCTTTATATTGCCTATCTTGGATGGTTGGTGTGAGGGAAGTTCTTTGTAAAACTTAACATGCTCTAGAATGTGAGTGATCAAACACTGTACAGCTGTCTGGGGTTCCCAATTCTCTCTCTGTTTCCCACTGACTCTGTCCACTGTGCAAAAAGCATTAGAATCAATGACTGTACAAGCCCTAGTGGCCTACTCATTAGGAACAATTTGCATGCGGAACATCAGTATGACAGGCCTAGCAAGGGATTTGTTTAGCTCATTTGGAGTAATGGAGATGAGAAATTAATCACTTCAACACTGATGTACCCTGGCAGTCTTGGACCACTCAGCCTACCCACCTGTCACTCCAGTACCCACCTGGCATCCTCTTGGTTCTATCTCTAACCCTCTGGGTCTCAGGGCTGGGTGATCTGGCCAGCATCCATGTGCCCAAATAGATACCTGGCAAATCATGAAAGTAGATGAAGTTTTGTTTTGGTATCCCCATCCCTAACTCTCCTTTTTCTACATTATTCCCTCTTTATAATATCTCTTGCCATTATGAGTCCCTCCTATAGAAATTAATTCAAATCAGCAGAGTATTAAAGTAGAAGAAACAGTGAATTTTTAGTCATTAGTTCTGGGTGCAAATGGTACTATTCCATGGTGTGATCAGCTGTGCAATCTTTGTAAATCAGGATTTTACTTTTCTCCCCCATAGAGGGTAAAAAAAAAAAAATACATCTTTATTTTCACTAACCTCTAACTGAAATTTAACATTTTCTTTAATTATCCAAAAAAGATTATTTTAGGAAGGGGTCTGTAGGCTTCACCAATCTGTCAAACAGGGTTATGAGAAAGATGATAGATAGATATGTATGTATATATAATGTATATACATATGTATGTATGTGTGTAACACACATATATATGTAAGTTTTTAACATATATATATATATATATGTTAAATATATATATATGAGCTTTAATTCCTTCAATCTGCAGAAAAAAACCTAGGCCTAGACAGGGGAAATGACTTGCCCCCCCAAATAAATGATAGGACCAAGATTTGAAATTGATTTTTCTAACTTCCAGTTGGGTGGTCTTTCCATGAGACAGTCCAGCCCAAATCCACATAAACAGAAAAGATCTACATAGATATAAACCCGAATTGCCTCACCAAAACGAACAAAACAAAACAAAAAGACTAAATGATAACACTACTATAAACAGAGCCTCTAGGAACAATTTTGTTCTTTTGTTGTTAAATCACTTCAGTCATATCTGACTCTTCACGACCCCATTTAGGATTTTCTTGACAAAGATACTGGAATAGTTGTGTATGTATATGAAGAGAATGAAAGGCAGAAGACAGTAGCTGTGGTCTAAACTTGGGGTTTGGCAAGACATGATCAGCAGTAGGGCAAAGGTCAAAGGGCTTCTATGATAGGGGAGAGTGTAGAATTCAATTGATTCACTAAGGTTTTGAGATAGATGAGGTAAGAGAGTGAGGCTAGCGCGGGGGTGGTGCCCAAGAAAGAACAGAGTTGTGAGTGAAATGGAGGTCATGGTGAAAATGAAGAACAGGGGTAGGGATGATCAGGAAGAGGGAAAAATGGAATTGTTAAAACAAAGACACTTTAGAGTTTATGAATGTGGAAATCAACACTTATGGGTGATGGCAAAATGAAAAGGTATGACCATGCATGTGGTATGAGTGTATGTATGTGTATGTGTGTATGTATGTATATATGTATGCACATGTGTATTCTGAGTGTGTATGCATCGACACAATGGGTGTGCATGTGTTATGTATATTAGGTATGTGTGTTTAGGCATGTGTATATGTGTGTGTACATACATGTATGTATATGTGTCCATCACACAAAATATGTTGAAGTCCCTCACGTGAGAACAGGAATTATGGTAGAAAGACTCTGAGCTAAGCAATGAATGCATTGTATAAGGAAGGAAAATGTTGGGAGTGGGCAGAATAGGTAACAGGCAAAAGAATTGAATGATAAATTTGAATAGCATGAACTCAAAGAAGGAATTGCTGAGTGATGATGATAGAAGAAAATTTTGGAAGGGGCAATGTGAAGAAAGGGATATTCTGATTCTCCTGACATAATTAGTGACTTGAGAGGTAGGAGTGAAATTTTAACCAATATTGGCAAGTGTGGCCAAGGATGGAGTGTCAACAGCAGGGAGTCAGGTTTCATTGAGAACCAGACAATGGAGGGAATGAGAAAGGAAAAGACAAAAACAAGTCTCTTAATTATGGAGCAGGCATTCTAAAGAGTGCAGTGTAAACAGTGGGTAAAACTGGAATGGGACCCAGGATAGTTGTTTGTTCTTCATTCTCAGAGAGGACCATGACAGCTTCCATGACTTGCATTGAATTGGATTTAAGTGAGGAAGGATTGTGCAGTCACCAGCTTCATTTTCTCCTCCAAAGTCATCTGGGTCCAGTGGCAAGATATATTATCAGGATGACTGGAGATGGCTGGGTATGTTTAAGGCAACTGAGGTTAAGTGACTTGCTCAGGGTCACACAACTAGTGTCTGAGGGGAGATTTGAATTCAGATCCTCCCAACTTCAGGGCCAGTGCTCTGTCCACTGAACCTATTAGCTGCCCCATCTGCAAGAGTAAGATTGAAGAAGTGGGAATAAAGAATTATGTGGGATGGGGAATGAAATTTGTACAATGGTAGCTGGGGATTCATACTCACTGGAATGAGTAGAGTATACCAGGGTGGAAGTAGGGTAAACATTGAGGAATGTGTCTAGGCAGAATGCCAGTGGCTAGAGGAAGTTCCATTGAGGGATTCAGGTGATTGGGCTATTAAAGGTTTTTCCTTGAAGTCCAACTTAATGGCAGAGAGTTGGAGAGGCCACCATTAATAAATCATCTGAAACATAATAGCTCAATATATTCTTAATCAAGGCCCAAGTTTTTGAGCTTTGTAAAAATACAAATAAAAACAAAATAGTACTTTGGAAGTAGGTCAAAAGGTGGAAATAATCCAATGCTTAGCACAGTTCCCAGAATAGTTATTAATGATTTTAAATGATTATTTATTTTTATATCACTCATATAGTATATGACATGATATATACACTAAAATAATGTTTTAATATGATATGTAATATTATTGTGTTATTATTTTAATGATTTATTTCATTTCATTATTTTCTTTAGTTTTCTTACGAATTCCTGTTTTATCCCACAAGTAGCAGCAATAAGATAATAAAATGCCCCTAAATACAGAATTCTGATATATGTGGCAGTGGCAGGGTGGAATTCTGGGTAGGGTTATTCAGCTATTCTTATCTCCTTTACCCTACTAATTGCCAAGACACCTTTCCTGGTATAAACATTTTATTGTTGTCCTTTAACGTTGAAATAAAAGAATCTATCATTCTATTAGCTCTGAGGCCCCAGCTAGTGACAATACTCTGGCAAAGATACCAAGCTTCTCTTAGGATGACACCCCCTTCCTCCAGTTACCTCCTTCCACAGTTCATTCCTAATAAGTACATCAAGACTAACAAATGCCTATGGTTAATATTATTTACAACAACAAAGGAAATGCTTAAGATAAAGATAAACAGCCTTTCCTTGTGCCTAAGGAAAAAAAGATTTGAGGCTCTAAGAAGGAAGCTCAACACAAGAAAGGACATCCAGAATTGGAGCCTTGGAATTTGTAGTTCAGGAAGGTTCAAATGACAAAACATCTCCCCTGACACCAATGATATCTGGTCAGCTCATACAACCTTACTCCTAGTGTGCTCACCTGCTTTTTTTGTGGTTGCCTTTGCCCACATTTCCTCTCTTTCAGCTCCATGCAGACTCTTTCCATCTTTCCTTCTTTAACTCCATGGGGTTTTGTCTGCTTCTCATCGGGAGCTATTTTCCTCCTCAAATCTGGCTCCTGCTTAGAACCAATTGAATAAACTGTCTCTCAAACTATTTCATTGTCTTTTAGCAGTCACTGAGGACATAGGCATTGGTTGTTCAATCGATGGTTCATTCCCTTTCTAATCTATTCAAGGGACTCACTCAAACCTCATAAAAGAATCTCTAGAGGCTGACACATTTTGCTAGGTCAAAACTTCATTATCAGACATTTTTCTTTGATTAGGTCCTAGAGTTTCAAAGACACAGTTCCCTTATGCTAATATGGGATAGTCTACTGCCCGGAAAGGATTATAGAACATAGAATTTTAGAAAATATACCTTAGAATGTTAACTAGAAAAGACCTTAGAACATAGATTGTTAGAGCTGAAAATCACTTGAGACTATAAAATGTATGGATGATGAGATTGGCTTTTGCTTTGGCTCCTTCCTGATGTTTCTGACTTTGTCTTTTCAGTGGAATTTGAGGGAAGGTTCCCTTTCCCATAAGGTGGTACCAATGCTGCTGTTTTCTTGTTGTTTGTCCTTTGCTTTTGCAGAGAACCAATAACATCCTGGGGGTAATGTCTTGATTTGCGTGTGACTTGCATTTAAGAAAGGCAGAGTTGTGCAAATTCATTAGCCTCACTCTCTTCCAAAGTCATTGTAGTCCAGTGGCAAGACAAAAGTCAGGATAACTGGTGATGGCTTTGGTGTCTTTCATGCTTGACCAAGCTCTAAGCATTCCATAGCACCTGTACCAGTTGCTGCTGAGGCTCACAGAGGGCAAGTAAAGATAGAATCTTTTTGGTCTCGTAAAATTATTCTCTTTTGACTATATGAAACTTTTTTTCCCTTTTAGTGCTGAAGCAAAAACTGATAATAGCTTCTTGTTGGAGGGACAACTTTTAGTTAAAAAATATTTTAACCTATTCTCAATTTATGCTATATGTATCTTTGGTTTTTAGTGCAACATTTTACAGGGAAAAGAGTTCTGGACCTGGAGTCAGCCACATCTTGCTTCTGACTCTAAGTAGTTACATAACTGTGGACACTTGTCACTTCTCTATGTCACAGTTTCTTATCTGTAAAATAGGAATAATAATATTTAACTAAAGGGTTGTTGTGAGGAAAGTGTTTTGTGTAACAGTCAATAGAAATGTGAGTTACTATCAGTCCCAGATTTCATAAAATCAAATAATATTAGAATTGGGAGAGACTTAAGAAGATTGAATGTAGAACATTAGAGCAGAGGAACTTTAGCGCATAACATGGTAGAGCAAGAAAATTCTAAAGAGACAAAATGTCAGAGTTTTATGGGACCTTTGAAAAGAGAATAATAACACAGAATGTTAAAACTGGAAGGACCCTTACAAACCATTAAGTCCAATCTCATCATTAGATAGAACCAAGACCAAGGGAAATGAAGTCATCTATCAAAAATTACATTGAAGTTAGCAACAGATGTAGGATCAGAATTCAAGTCTCTTGACTCCCCCCCCACCCCCGCAAATAGTCTTAAATTCTTTTTTTAAAAAAAGTGGCTTAGTACTTCAAGCAGTGGGAAGAAGATCAGAAGCCAGGAAAATTGTATGCTGTGCTGTCAAGGAAATGTTCTTAATATTATTTTTGTTAAAAGAAGCTCTTTACCACCGAGAATTTCAAATGTTTTTATAATAAACCCCTAAAATCAAGGGCAACAATATATTTGCAATAGAATGTACATTAGCATATTTTGATAGTTTTTGATCATTTTTGCATGTTATTAAAATGAAACATTTGGTAAAAATTAAACATTATATGCAAATTAGTGCAACAAACCTACTTTTGGAATAATAATTCATTATCTTCCCTCTAATATATGTGAGTGGCTTCCCTTTTTTCTATGCACCATAACGATTAAGTCAGGATATTGGAAGTTTACTGAGGAAGTATAATAGAGAAGTCTGCTCTTCATTTGCATAAATCCCAGAATCCCACCTGTCGAAAATTGTAAGCTATTAATAGGTGATCAGACTGTCACTTGATGTTCATTTAAAACATTGTTACTGGAACCTAATGAATATTTGGGGCAGAATTGCAAAATCATTGGGCTTTTGACCATTTAGTTGCCAGGAAAATAAAACTTTCTATGTGTCAAACCAACAACGATCATAAAGTTAGAACAGTATCTACCTGAGCTACATTCCCTTGTACTCTTTCTTTCTATTTCCCTAATATAGAAAGTTATAGAATTAGATTATGTCAAAGCACTGAAGTAACTTAGATTATCCAATCTCAGCACATGAAATATTAGAGCCGAAAGGCATGTCAGAGTTCATTTTCGTGAATTGTCTCATTTACAGAGAAAGACACTGAGGCCCTAAAAGATAAAGTAACTTAGCCAAAGTCTTATAGCGAAGACTCAAACCCAGGCCACAGATTTCCAACATGGTTCTCTTTAACTTCATTACATGCACCAGTTTCTTAGAGAATGTTGGGTAGTGCCCCAAATTTAGAGCTAGAAAGGACCATAGATGTCTTTCAGTCATAAGCTCAGGGACTACTAGGCCTAGAGCCAGAAGGGATTGAGGAAACTATTTAGTCCAACCTCTTCATTTATAGATAAAGAAATTAAGGCCCCCAAAGCTTAAGTGGGTTGCTTAAAGTGCCATAGGTAATTTGTGGCAGAACTGGGGTTTGAGTTCAAGTTCTCTGACTCCCACCCAGTGCTTTCTACTACAACAATGCTGAAGATGTGTGTTGTTGTCTGGGACTGTGCATCTCCCTTCCCCTTCCAGGCTTGACTTGGTGTATTTATCAATGCCTCTGCATACTTGTATTTGTGTTAATGTCTTTTTGTTCATTTCCATGGACAGGGCTGAGAAATGACTACTCAGAAATTATATTAGTAAGAGAATTTTATTTTTGAAATTCTATCCTATTACTAGAATTTATAGGTACGAATGAGTATTGTCCTCTCCAAAGTAATCCTTTGAGACTTAGTCCAGTGATTTTATTTGATTCATTTCAATTAGATCAATTTCAAGAACATTGATGATGCAGCACTTGCGATGTAAGGAACTGTGCTAGACATTGGTGATACAAAGACAGAAATGAAACCGTACCTGCCTGCGTGCAGATTACTTTCTATTGTGTGAATAGAATGGGTATACAGATTATTAAATACAAAGCTTTATTATGAGAGAGAAAGGTTTAGTTATGTAGCTAGATATTCTAAAAAGAAAAAAAAGTGAAAAAGGAATGAATTTTAGCCATAGAAACTGCTGGTACAAAGGCATGAAAGGAGGAGTTATGTCTACTTTAGGAAACTGTCATTCATCTAGATTGGCTGGAATATAGAGTAAAGTAAGGGGAAGAATACGTGGCTAGTAAGATTTCTGAGAGCCACAGAGAAGAGAGCTTTAAACACCAGGCTGTGGAATATAGATTTTAATCTAAATATCACTGAAGATGTTTGAGCAGGGGAATGAGTTGGCCAGACTGATCTTTTCAGGATATTAGTTTGGTAGTTGTGTGGAAGATGGATTAGAGAAAGGAGAGAATGGAGGCAGAAAGAACAATTAGGAGGCCACTGTATTAGTCCGGAGGAGGTGTAATGAGGTCCTGGATGATAGGGGATATGATGTATGTAAAGAAGGAGATGTTTGTGAGAGATAGGTTGGTCTTCAGTAAGAATTACCAAATCAAAGGGCAGCTAGGTGGCACAGTGGATAGAGCCCTGGTCCTGGATTCAGGAGGACCTGAGTTCAAATCTGGCCTCAGACACTTGACACTTACTAGCTGTGTGACCCTGGGCAAGTCACTTAACCCCAATTGCCTCACCAAAAGAAAAAAAAAAGAATTACCAAATCATTAGTGTATATATGTGTTTGTATGTATGGCTCTGTGTGTGCATGCACACGTATGTGTCTAGAAATCTATATATACAGTCCCCATTTCTCTCTTGAACTTTACTCCCGAAGTGGCAATGTTATGGGATTTCCCACCTTTTTTCACTAGCTGCACTTCTTTGAAATGGAACACACTATGACCCCAGCAAAGCTTAAAGTCAGGAAACTCATTATCCTGTGAGATTACATAAACTTTGGTACTCACAACTTGACATTGTTACCCTTTGATTAGAGGGCTAACCGGCAAAGTAAAGAACTTATCCTCAAGCACCCATTTAAAGAGGGCTCCCTGTCCAGCCATATCTACATTTCTCACCAGCTGCACTCCTTTGGACTAGACTCCATCATGTTCCTACATTTGTGGGTAACTTCTTTTCTACCAGTCCCCACCCCTTTTTAGTTTCCTTTTGTGTAGTATCTTTCATCATTAGATTTTAAGCTCGTTGAGGATAGGGACTGCCATGTGTGTGTGTATATATATATATATATATATGTGTGTGTGTGTGTGTGTGTGTGTGTGTGTGTGTGTGTGTGTGCGCGCTCACTGCTTATCACAGTGTCTAACACATAGTAGGTGCTTAATAAATGTTTACTGATTATTGACTGTGGGGTGTCTCATTGCCATCTCTAAATCAATTCACCCAAAACAAAACTTGTCTTCCCCACTAAGCCAACCACTTCTGTAAACTTCCCTTAATTTGTTGAGAACATTACCCTAGGTTCACAACCTGGATGATCATCTTAACTTCACTCTCCCCTATTCACATATTGAAACAGTAGCCAACTTTTGCTAATCAAACCTCTCCAACAACTCTCACATCACTCTTCTCTCTATACCCA
Source organism: Dromiciops gliroides (assembly GCF_019393635.1). Classification (NCBI taxonomy): domain Eukaryota; kingdom Metazoa; phylum Chordata; class Mammalia; order Microbiotheria; family Microbiotheriidae; genus Dromiciops; species Dromiciops gliroides. The sequence continues at coordinate 381,491,648 of NC_057862.1, read as the reverse complement.
CAGCCACTATCTTCATTTAGGACCTCTTACCTGAATGATTTAAATAATCTCCTGATTGGCTTCTCTTCCTCCTGTCTCTCCCTTTTTCCAATCCATCCCCCCCACAGCTGCCAAAATGATTTTCTTAAAAGCACTCATATGACCATGTAACTTCCCTACTTGAGAAGCTTATGTGGATCCCTATTTTTTGCTAGCATCAAATACCATTCCTCTGTTTGACATTTAAATCCATTAATACTCCATTTCTAACATTTTTTTCAAGGCTGACTTCATATTACACCCCTTCACACACTCAGCATTCTAGCCAAAAAGAACTACTTTCTTTTCCCTGAGAATGGAATTCTATTCCCATTCCCATGTACTTATACAGGTATGTCGCCTAAGTCTAGAATAACTCTCCACCTCCTCTGCCTTTTCAAATTTTTAGCTCCCTTCAAGTTTCAGAACAAGTGCCACTTCTTATATTCCTGATGCCCTCCTCCACTTTAGTTCTTCAGGCTCTGTCTATCCCCTGGAAATTACTCTTTATATCCTTTTACATTATTGAATATTAAATATAGTTTTCAAACCCATCCTCCTACAAGATAATAAACAGGTCAGACACATCAATAATATCTCCTACTATTTGTTCACCCAGATCAGAGAAGGCTTTTCCTACCTTTCCTACCAGAAGTAGGTACCTCACAGAAACCAGATCAGAGAATGGATAGGAAAACACAATAACAATTTAATATTTTGTCTCAAGAAGAAATATATAACACATGATCATATGGAGACTCTCCTCCTAAGAGGGAAGCTCAGAGACTCCCCATTTCTGAGGATATATATGGGGTTTTTTGACCACTGATTACAGGGCATTGTCAGTTTCAATACTATGATACAGAAGCAAAGGCAGTTTAACAATTTCAAATATAACAAGTATGGAGTAAATACCCATCCATTATGCTAAGATTATAGGATTCTAAAAAAATAAAAGGGCAAGGGTGAGGATGCCCAGATGTCACCATAAGATAGGGACTTGCTATCCTGAAGGGAAAGAAGTCACTAGGTAGGGTCTTTTATCTGCTAGCTATCTGGGTTCAGTTTTGGGGTTCAGTTGAAAGACATTTTGGTTCCACTTAATCCTATTAATCTAGGGTTTCTTAAAAATACTTTTGGATAAGAAGGCACCTCCATCAAATCCAGGTGATCCATATATTCATATTAACAATATGTAGCACCTTCAACACCTCTGGATTAACCCTGCCAATTCATCCTCACAGTTTGGGTGCCACGTTGGGGAAATGCTCCCAAGTTCTACTCTGTGGGTCTGCACTCTTAAAACAATAGCGCTTAAGTTCATACTTCCAAGGTACTAGGTGGGTCTGTACTCTTACAACTATGGCTCATAAGCCTCTGCAGGTGTGTTTATTTTAAATAATCAGCTAAAAATACAATTAGCTCAAAGCAAAGGCATTTATGAAAATGGGATCATAAGAGCAATAGTTAAAGTGAACGAACATAACCCTGGGACACGCTCTCCCACAAAGACACAGATGATTAGTGAACTAAATCAATACATATATAAAGTTCCCTAGTAGACAGATGCACGTGTAAACAACACACAGACCCAGAGAACTCATACCTCTGGCAATATAGGGCTTTCCTACATTTCCCTTCCCTTCCTTAAAATCGCTTCCCCTAGGCAGGTGCAAATGACTTTCCTGGGTATTTTGTGCAGTTGGGATCCCTTGACCTGACTGTCTCCATGGCTCAATTCATAATTGCCAGGGTAAATGCTGTCTTGACTCACATAGATCTTCCAGTCTTGTACCTTGAATGACCGGGCCTGTTCCTTGATGTCTATATTATTTTTTTTTTAGTTAATAGCTCTACTGCAAAACACCATAGACACTAGTAGGATAGAGGAAAGAGAAATGCCTTTTACTCTTCACCTCATGCCCCAAGAGATGAAAGATATTTTCCTCTCAAAAGCTGGGTTCTTCTTCCTTAGCAGACTCTCTTTTCTGCTCCCAGAGGCCACACTCCTCATAGCTATTTCCTGCTTCAACTGCTTCTTAGAGAATGTGCCTTACATTTTAAAGGGCTGCCAGGGAGGGGCATGGTTGATCTTTCTGAAAATCACTAATTCCCTCAAGCTTTACTGAGAAACTATTTTATACTTTGTAAACAGATAACAAAGAATGCTTTGAAACTCATCCTGCCCCTCACCTTTTATAATTTGATAAATTGATCTGGGGAGAAATGTTTGGGTATCTTGCTTAACTTTCCTTCCCCAACACACACTACACACACACACACACACACACACACACACACACACACACACACACACACACACACATGTTTTTATTTATTCATCTGTGTGCATGCTGTTCCACCCCAGTAGACTATAAACTCCTTGAGATTAGGAGAACTTCTGTTTTTGTTTTTTTGTTTTGGGTGACATGGTGAATAGAGCACTGGGTCTAGAATCAGTAAGACATGAGTTCAAATGAAGACTTACTTACAAACTATGTGACCATGGTAAGTTATTTCAGCTCAGTTTCCTCATATTAAAATGAGGATAACAAAATTTCCCATTTTCTTTTTTTTAAAGGATTAAAGGAGATGATATTTTTTAAAGTGCTTAGCCTGGTGGCTAGCACATAGTAGATGCTATACAACTTTTGGATATTATTATTATTAGCTAATAGTTTCTATTATTATTTTATCTTGTCTAACCACCTAGGTGTCTGAACACCTAGTTCAGTGCTTACCGTATAGTAGGTACTTAATAAATATTTGTTGAATTCCATTGAATGAGGGAGAGAAAAATATCAAGGTGGTTTGAGGTTTGATCATAGATAAGGAGAGAATGTTCACATTATTAATGGAAATTAGGAATTTTGGAGGAATGATGGATTTGAGGGGAATGAAATAAAATGTTTTGAACATGTTAAATTTGAAATTCTGGTTGTTTATATAGGAAAAATGTCTAGCAGACAGAGGGCAACATGGGTCTGGAATTCAGAAGAGAGATCAGGTCAAGATATATAGATTTTAGAGACATATACATAGAGATGATGATTTACCTTGTGAGAACAGGCTCTGGACTCCTCTCATTTCGGAAGTTTTTTTGTTTTTGTTTTTGTTTTGTTTTTGTTTTGTTTTGTTTTTTTGCGGGGCAATGAGGATTAAGTGACTTGCCCAGTGTCACACAGCTAGTGTCAAGTGTCTGAGGCTGGATTTGAACTCAGGTACTCCTGAATCCAGTCCTGGTGCTTTAACCACTGTGCCATCTAGCTGTCCCTTGGACTCCTCTCAAAAAGGAAGAGATTTAAGTTTAGAGACTCGAGCTTGGGTAAAGTGTAATTTCCCCGAGATAATGTCAGGACATGGTGACATGAGACAATCTGACTGGAGGAGGTCTCAGATGGAAGGAAGATATGTAAAAGCAATGGATTGATAAATACTCTAAATTTATTGGATATTAAGACATTGAATAATTATGTAAACAGGTTTTCTAAATTCACCCTTTGATTATCTAGATTTCAGGATCAGATTGTAACTCTAGTAACCTGGCAAAGGCAAACAAGGGAGTTAGGGGGATAGGATAAAAGGATTTTGCTCACTCCTATTTTTTGCACTTGCCAGCTGCAACACTGCATCACTGCTTGTGGTGCCCTTTCTTGTGAGAAAAAAAATAAAAGAGTCTTTGACATTTTGCTGCTGAGTTTAGGAAAATTATTGAGTAGGGGTCATTTTCCTCTCAACCTCATCTAGATTATTCTTTGGAGTATGTCCTTACCCCCAATTTATGAACCATGTTGGGAAACTAGTCTCCTTCACTCATAATTTATATTAGTTTTTAGTCTCAGCTCACTTTTGCACAAGACCCTCTGTGCCCCAAATCTTGACCATCTTATCTACTTCACCAGACCTGCCTCTAAGTTGATTCACTAATCAAAGAAGCAGAGTTGGAATACAACTTGATTCCCACTTCCACATTCAGGCTCTTCTTCTGTGTGCAACTCTCATTAAGTAACCTCTTATCCTTTTTTTTTCTCTGTTTAGAATTTTATTTTCCAAATTACATGTAAAAACAAATTTTCACATCAATTTTTTAAAACTTTGTGGTAAAACTTCTCTTCCTCCCTCCCTACCCCCCCACCCCAAGAACTCAAGGAATTCAATATAAGTTATTCATGAGTAGTCATGGAAAATATCTCCACATTAGCTAGGTTGTGAGAAAAAACAGATAAAAACAAAACTTTGGATGAAGGAATTGTCAAAAAAGCAAACAAACATGTGCTTCAATCTGTTTTCAGATACCATCAGTTCTTTCTATGTAGATGGATTGCAATTTTCATAAGTCCTTTAGAGTTATATTGGATCATTGCCTTGCTGAAAATAACAATGTCCTTCCCAGCAGATCATCTTACACTATTGCTGTTATTTTGTATATCTATTACCTTTTTTTTTTGCATGGGGCAATGAGGGTAAAGTGACTTGCCCAGGGTCACACAGCTACTAAGTGTCAAGTGTCTGAGGCTGGATTTGAACTCAGGTCTTCCTGAATCCAGGGCCAGTGCTTTATCCACTGCACCACCTAGCTGCCCCCTATTGCTGTTATTTTGTATACAGTGCATTTCTCTCTGCTTCAGTTTATGTAGGTCTTTCCACGTTTCTCTGATAGCATCCTATTCATCATAACTTTTATATAGTACCTTAAACTTGACAAAGAATTTTCTTCACAATAGCCCATACATTTTACCATTATAGTCAATCAATATAACTATCTCCCTCCATCCTATTTCCTTCCCATAATATTTATTCTATTTTCTACCTTCTTTTACCCTCTTCCTCCTCAAAAGTGGTTTACTTCTGACTGTCCCCTCCCCTGCTCTGCCCTCCCTTCTTTCACTCTTCTCTCCTTATCCTCTTCCCCTCTTACTTTCCTATAGGGTTAAATAGATTACTCCTCCCAATTGGGTGTGTATGTTATTCCCTCTTTGAGCCCACTCTGATGAAGTTAAGGTCTTTTAGCTAATTCTGTGTTCTAAATTCTTCTTCCTCCCTCACTCCTCAACTCTCCCTATGAAATCAAGCAATTAAATATGTCATACATGTGCAATTATGCAGAACATCTTCATCTTCCTCAAAAGTGTTTTGCTTTTTACTACTCTCTTCCCCAATCTTCCCTTCTCTCCTTCCCCTCTTCTCCCCCCTCCCCCCTTATCTCCTTCCCTTCCTACTTTTCCTTGGGCAAAAATATATTACTATACCCACTTGAGTATGTATGTTATTCCCTCTTTGAGCCAGTTCTGATGATAGTAATGTTCACTCACTCCCCACTCCTTCTCCCTCTTCCCCTTCCTTCCATAAGCTTTTTCTTGTTTCCCTTGTGTGAACTACCTCTCCCCTTCCCCCTCCCCCAGTGGATTCCTCCTCCCCCTCAACCCTATTTTACATTTATATTAAAAAAAATTTATGGAGCAATGAGAGTTAAATGACTTGCTCAAGGTCACACAGCTAGTAAGTGTCAAGTATCTGAGGCCAAATTTGAACTCAGGTCCTCCTGAATCCAGGGTTGGTGCTTTATCCACTGCACCACCTAGCTACCCCAGCTCAACCCTATTTTAAAGATGTCATCATGGGTTAGCTAGGTGGTGCAATGGACAAAGCACCAGCCCTGGACCCAGGAGGCCCTGAGCCTAAATCTGGCCCCAGACATAAGCCATCCCACCCTGCCTGCCCCACAAAACACAAGGATAAAAAAAATGCATTACAGATATCCCTTCATAGTCAGTTCAGACCTGTGTCCTATGTCTCAGTGTATTCCTTTCAGCTGCCCTAATACTGAGAAAGTTCTTATGAGTTTGAAATATTTTCTTCCATTGTAGGAATGTAAACAGTTTAATCTTTTAATATCCCTCATGATTTATTTTTCCTGTTTACCTTTTTATGCTTCTCTAGGGTCTTGTATTTGAAAATCAAATTTTCTATTCAGTTCAGGTTTTTTCATCACAAATGCCTGAAAGTCCTCTTTTTATTGAAATCCCATTTTTTTCCTCTGAAGGATTACAATCAGTTTTGCTGGGTTGGTGATTCTTGGCTATAGTCCCATTTCCTTTGCCCTCTGGAATATTATATTCCATGACCTCTGGCCCTTTATTGTAAATGCTGCTAGATCTTGTTTTATCCTTATGGTAGCTCCACAGTATTTTAATTACTTTTTTTTTCAGGGCAATGGGGGTTAAGTGACTTGCCCAGGGTCACACAGCTAGTAAGTGTCAAGTGTCTGAGGCCAGATTTGAACTCAGGTACTCCTGAATCCAGGGCCAGTGCTTTATCCACTGTGCCACCTAGCTTCCCCCTGAATTCCTTTTTTCTAGGTGCTTACAATATTTTCTCCTTGAACTGGGAGCTCTGGAATTTGGCAAAAACATTCCTAGAGGTTTTCCTTTTGGGATCTCTTTCAGGGGGTGATTGGTGGATTCTTTCAATTTCTATTTTACCTTCTGCTTCTAGAATATATGGGCAATTTTCCCTAACAATTTCTTGGAAGATGCTGTCTAAACTCTTATTTTGTTCATGGTTTTCAGGTAGTCCAATGATTTTCAAATTATCTCTCCTGGATCTGTTTTCCAGGTCAGGTGTTTTTCCAAGAAGATATGTCATATTGCCCTCTATTTTTTTTTTTTATTCATTTGGATTTGCTTTACTGTGTCTTGGTTTCCCATAAAGTCACTAGCTTCCATTTGTTCAATTCTAATTCTTAGGCAATGATTTTCTTCTGAGAGCTTTTGTATCTCCTTTTGCATTTGGCTTTTCAAGCTGTTGACTTTTTTCTCATGACTGCTGAATTGCTCTCATTTCTCTTTCCATTCTTTCCTCCACCTCATTAAATCTTCCTTCTATCTCTTCCACTTTCTCTTCAAAGTCCCTTTTGAGCATTCCATGGCCTGAGACCAATTCATATTTTTCTTGGAAGCTTTGGATGTAGGGGCCCTGAGGTTGTTATCCTCTTCTGAGGGTACACCTTGATCTTCCTTGTTGTTGAAGAAACTTTCTATAGTTTCCAACTTTCTTTGCTTGCTCATCTTACCTTATTTTACTTGACTTTTAACTGCCCCTTACAGTGGGGCCCCTTTCCAAGCTATGCTGTCCCAAGCTTCAGAGGGTCCCAAGTATTTCGGTTTGAAGGAGGGCAGGTTTTTCTCTTGCCTGGCCTGTTCTCTGGTCCAAAGATAACCTCAAGCCAACTTGCTAATTAACCAGTCAGCAAAACTTTGTGTGCTGTGGTTCTTAGCTTTGATGAGCATGCCCCCCTCCTCCACCTGGGCCTCCCATCTCTCAAGATTTCTTCCTGGTTCCCTGCTGGGGTGGGATACTCGAATTCCTTCTTAGGTCCCACAGACACCCATGTATCCCCCCCACTTCCCCCCCCCACTGGCCAGCCATTCTGCCCTCTCACCCAACCATAAGCTTAGTTCTAGAAGACACTGGTGCTACAGCTAATTTGGAGGCTCAGGGGTAAATTTCTCTGGGGCAGCCTGCCTGGGGAATGTGTTGGTGCAATTGCAGGGTTAGACTCTTTTTGCAGCCAAGCATGGCCCCTTATAAGCTGTCTTTGGCTGGAAAATAATTTCAGCCAGTCTTTTTGTGGGTTTTGCTGCTTCAAGGGTTGTTTTATTGTTGTTTTGGGGGTAACTGTGTCAGGAGCTCTGTACACTTAATGTTTTTCCTCTGCCATCTTGGCTCTGAACCCAGAAGACCTCTTATCCTTTGAAGCTTAGTTGACCCACATCTACTATCCAATAAAAATTCTAGTAGCTTTTATCTAGGACCACCTTGCCCCCCCCCCTTTCTTAAAGGAATTCAGTGACTGGCTCATAATCTTTCATCTGCAACTCTTGTTCTCAGACTAGGGGACTTCACTATACATATTGATATTAACGCAAATATCCTTACCTCCTTGCTTCTCCACTTGCCTATTTGCCATGAGAGATGGTCATCCTCTTGTTCTTGGCATAACTTACAGATATTCTACTTCCATGTTTCTGAATTCTGAAATTCCCTATCTGATCATAATCACAATTCCACCTCTTCCTTTACCTTGCAACTCCTAATTTGGTTATTCATCTTCACTATGATTTCCAAACCCTTGACCTCTGAGTTCTTTCCTACACAATGATCCCTACACTAGATATACACTCCTTCCTTCTCCATCTTGACCCCTTAGTGAATCAGTTTAACTCTTTTTCTCTTAAATCCCTTGCCTCTTATCCTGTTGCTGATCTTGCTTTGCCAAAATTCAATGCTGGATTACACCTACCATCTGCTCCTACTCACGTGCTCCTGAATGAAACTGGAGAAAATCACAAAATTATGCTGCCTGGATCTACTACAAATTTATGTTATGTAATCTTAACCGGGCTGTCACTGCAGCAAGAAAATCCTTTTACACCATCCTAATCAATTAACTCTCCCCACCACAGCAGCTCTTCCAAACCTTCTCATCCCTCCTCAACCTTCCCATAGTTCCCTCTCCCCCAGCATATCAACTGAGAATCTTGCTAATGTTTTACTGAAAAAAAAAATGAGGCCATTCACTGAAAGCTTTTATTCCCTTCTCCTCATCTACTCATATCTCCCTGATGCCTTCTTCCACTATCTCTGCCTTCATCCCTATATTACCTAATAAGGTGGTTATTCTCCTTGCCAAGACAAATCTCTTTACAGGTACAAACAATCCCATTCCATCCTACCTAATCTATCAGATTGTCCCCTCCATCATCCTCACTCTATTATCTCCTATCTCCTTTTGTCTACTGGCTGCTTCTCTATTGTTTATAAATATGTTAATATCTCCCTCATCTTCCAAAAACCCTTACTTGATCCATCTATCCCTTCTAGCTATTATCCTAGGCTTTTTGTTGTTGTTGTTGTTGTTAGTTGGTTTTTGTTTTGTTTTTTCAACATTACTCTCATCTGGTTCTCCTCTTTCCTAACTGTTCAATCCTCTTTGCTGGATCTTCATCCAGGTCAAGCCCACAACCCATAAGTGTCCCACAGTGATCTTTCCTGGGCCCTCTTCCCTTTATCCTCTCCTCTCTCCATACTATTTCATTTATTGATCTCATCACCTCCCATGGACTAAATTATCAACTCTCTGCAGATGATTATTAAATTTGCTTATCTAGCCCTAACCTCTCTGTTGCTCTCCAGTCTCGTATCTCTAACTATTAGACATTTTGACATGTGTGTCTCACAGACATCTTAAACCCAACATACCCCAAACCAAACTCATTATCTCCCCCCCCCCAAAAAAAAAAAAACAACAACAGACCTCTCTTCTTTTTAACTTTTCTCTTATTGTCAAAGCATCATGATCTTCCAAGGCTTACAAGCTAGGTATTATCTTCAATGCCTCACTCTCTCTCATTCCCCTCCAATGTCCAATCCAAGGCCTGTTGATTTTTCTTTCATGACATCTCTTGTATATATCCCCTTTTCTCCTCTGACGTTGCCACAACCCTAGTGTAGGCCCTTATCACCTCATACCAAAACTATTGAAATAGCCTTTGGTTGTATTGCCTGCCAAGCCTCTCTCCACTCCAGCCCATCCTCCTCGCAGCTATCAGTGACCTTCCTTAAAATTCATATCTGACCATATCATACATACCCTTCTTTTTACTAAAGCATAGATTTGCCTATGTCACTACTGGATAAACTCTTCCCTATCACAACCAGGATCAAAAATAAAATCCTCTGTTTGGCATTCAAAGTCTTTCATAACCTGCCCCATTGACCTTTCTAATTATCTTATACCCAATGCATCCCTCTTCTCCATATACTCTATGATCCACTGGTGTCCCTAATATTCCTTTCACTTCATCATCTCCTCACACACACACACACACACACACACACACACACACACTCTCTCTCTCTCTCTCTCTCTCTCTCTCTCTCTCTCTCTCTCTCTCTCTCCTCCCTCTCTTGACTGTCCTACCTTTCCTCAAGTCCAAACAAAATCCTATGTTCTTTCATGATGCCTCTTAATTTCAGTGACTTCTTGGTTTTAATTATTTACAATTTATCCTGTGCGTAGTTTGTTTGTACATAATTGTTTGCATGTTGTCTTCCCCATTAGACTATGAGTTCCTTTCTTTCTATATCTAGTTTTGCACAGTGCTTGCTACAGAGTAAGTGCTTAACATATGAGTATTGTGTTTTATACTTATACTTTTGCTTGTTTCCAAAAGCCAAAGCTGTCCAGAAAAGACCATCATTTTAGGGTACTTCAAAATATTTGTGAATTTGTTGATAGGGGGCAGTCACTTCATTGATGCAGACCTCAACCCTACTCCTTTCCTTCCTCAATGGTTTATTATGTTACAGTGACTCAAACTTCACATCACCTGGTGTGAAGCCTTTCAGTAATTAGGCTCTCCAATCTTAGATGGAGTAGTCCTTCAAAAATTGACCCAGAAAAATCTCTCAATAGGACTTTATGTAGTGCTTTTCCAGATGCCACAGCATAGGTTCGAAGATCCTATGCTCACCTCTACATTTTAATATGACATGTGTAAAGATTGTTACTAGAGAACTATGGAAACTATTCAAAAGAATTCAGCCAGACGATGAAGGCCATTTCCAAAGAGGACCCTGAAAGGGGTTTTAGCTGCCTCCTAGAACAAGTGCCTTGCCTCACCTAGGGCCTTGGTTTAAGGGTGTCAAACCTCTTTGTCTGAATTAGTTCAGGTCTCTTTGTCAAATAGTCACAGTACTTTATAGTCACACCTCCTACATACCCTTGCATTCTCAAATAGAAAAATAGAAACCCATGTGCAGAAAGAGCTAGAAACAGAAACAAACAGAAATAGAGACAGACACCAACCTCCTCCTGCGTATGCTAGCTCCCAGGCATCCTCACACAGAAGCAAACCCAGATGTGGCTAGGTCTACAATCCCTCATCTGGAATGCTGTTCTTCTCCTCCTTGCTGGTGCTTGTCAGTGTAGGAATTGCATCGTGGCTCTCTATAAATAACAGCCTCAATACAGTGACACCCCACACAAGAGCTCCCTTCAGCCCACCCTGATAAATATAGACATTGGATCAGCTCCAGGGGGAGGGGACAAGTGGTTCCCAGCTCAAAGAAAATGGTTATGATTTCCATTTGCAGTATGAATATGTTCAGTGGATGTTTCCTTCCAGAAAGACACCAAAATAGCAATTAGCACAAGGCTAATGTTGTAGCTTCTCTCATGCCTCCCCTCCTCCTTAACATTCTTCCCATCTGGTTTCAAATGTGGGCTCCATCCTGTTGAAACATGTATGTCAAATTCCCTCTTTCCTCACACCTGCTCTGTGTTTGCCTCCTCTTGCACCTCTGTCTCTGTCTCTGCCTCTTTCTCTCTGTCTCTATCTCCATCTATGTCTCTCTCTGTTTCTGTATGTCTCCATCTGTCTCTCTGTTGGTCCCTCTCCCTCCTTCTCCTCCCCTTCTGTCCTGTCTCTCTCCCCCTCCTCCTTCTACCCTCTCCCTTTCTCTCTTCCCCTCCCTTTCTTCCCATTTATGCTAGCAAGAAAATACTATGCTGGTCCAAAACCCAAAGACTCATGAGACAATAGGTTTTAGAGCTGAAGGAGACCTTACACATAAGAAAATGCAATCTGATCATTTTAAATTTGTGTGTGCGTGAGGCAATTGGGGTTAAGTGACTTGCCCAGGGTCACACAGCTAGTGAGTGTTAAGTGTCTGAGGCCAGATTTGAACTCAGGTCCTCCTGAATCCAGGGCTGGTGCTCTATCCACTGCGCCACCTAGCTGCCCCTAATCTGATCATTTTAAAGAGGAGAAAACTGAGGTTCAAAACAGAGAAGGGATTTACCCAAAGCTATACAACTGCATCCAGAGAAATAACTGATAAATAGGAGTACGTATAGAATGATTTTACATATATATGTATATATATATGTATACATACATATTTGTGTCTACTGGTAGCCATCTATAGGGTGGGAGCAGTAGGGAAGAAAAAAAGGGAATAAAAAGAAATTTACAACATATATTTAAAAGCAATAGCAAGATCCATGTAATAGATTTGCAGTTCCATGTGAAATCATCTTTTTTTAATACTATGTTATGGAAATCCTTGTTTTATTCCATATATTAAAAAGTAAAAAAAAAAAATTCTGGCTTCAAGTCCTACATCTGACATTTATTATCTATGTGTCCTTGGGCAAGTTATTTTATCTTAGTTTCTTCATCTTTAAAATGGGGTAAATAATCCATGTCCTGTATCAGTAAAAGGGTGGTTACAAGGTATAAAAGAAATAAACTCCTTAGGTTCAGGGACTAGGACTTTTTCCCCTATGTTTGTATTCCCATCATGGAGCTTGGTGCTTGGCACAGAATAAAATTATTTAATAAGGGTTTGTTGAATTGTATTGAAAGTTCTTTTTAAGCTGAAAAATGACATATAAGCATAATCAATCAGAATTAGAGAATTTCAGAGATGGATGGCATTTCGTTGGAAGGCAGTGGAGCTCAACTCGTACCTGAATGTGCATTTCCTCTACAACATCCACCAGAATTGGTCATTAAGATTCCACTTGAAGACCTCCAGTGACAGGGAATGCACTCTCTCCAGAGACGATCCATACCTGTTTCAGACAGCTCTCAGTTTTTACTGACATCAAATAAAATCTACTTCTTTATAATCTTTAAGCATCGTTCCTAGTTCTGCTCTCAGAGACCAAGCTGAATAAGCCTAATCCCTCTTCCAAAGAACAGTTCTTCAAATACTTGAAAACAGATCCCTTGAGCCCCTCTGAGGAACGTGCAGGAATGCACACACACACACACACACACACACACACACACACACACACACACTCCACCTCCAGGTCGAACATTCCTACTTCTTTTAATTGATCCTTTGATGGACTGGTTTTCAGTCTTCTCATCATCCTGATAGCACTCATATGGGCCCATTTCTGAATGCCACTATCATTTGTAAAATGTGACCTGAGACCTGTACATGATATTGTGGATGTGGTCTGACCAGGGGAGAGAAGATTGAGACTATCCCTCCCCTTACTTGGGACTCTCTGACTCCTGATGCAGCCTTAGTTACAATCATGAAAATAATGATGATGTAATAAATAGGGTTAGAGTGGTTCATGAAAAAAGTGGGAGAGGTGGTGCAAGTCCTTGAAACAGTTCCATATAGTCTCCACCTAGTTTCAGTCCAAATGACCATGTAGGAACTTGGGATGAGCCATATGTCACTGAGTGTCTTGTACTGTGTGATGAAGAAACTTCTAATTGGTTGTAGAATTGGAGAAGTTGGTGATTCACTGGTTGCTGAGCTAGAACCGAGTGGGTATGCAAAGGGCCTGTATCCCTTTTTTTGGCTTTGATGATGCAAGGGGAAACAGGACTATTTTGAGTTGCTTCCTCAAATCTGGGTTGGGGAAGGACTGCCCTCTCTCCCGTTCACCTATTGGTGGCTATGATCATGTGGCCGCCTCTGTCTCCTTTGCATTTGCCTTCCTGATTAGGTGGCCAAGCAGCAAGCTTGGATGGATGTGCCCAGGAAGTGACCTTGTGAATGCTGCAAGGTCTGGAGATCAATTGGAGACAGCTGGTACCTTCCCCTTCCCTGGATTCTTAGTGAGTACCAACCGCAGTAAAGTAAGCTGGTCCAGCAAAGAAGTGGCCCAGAACAGCAGCACATTAACCTATGCATCAGAGATGTCCTTCCCTATAAGGAGCCAGGGCAGTGGAGCAACTCATTAATCACACATACCTTGCTGTGCATTGAAATTCATGAGGATGCCACAAAGGTGTGTGAGTGTGGGGAGGAAACTCCCAGGATCAGCAGGTGGGAATTACCATTTTGCCACACATGATCTCTCCACCTGTATCTCACTGACATTTTACTTTAAGCTAGTGCCTGCTGTCCCCAGGAACACTATGTATTTGGGGGAAAGTATATCCCAGGGCTTGGGGGTGAATGTTTTATACTAAATGTCACTACTCTAGCTTCTTGGTAAATCTTTTTTTTTAAAAGCAAATTTGAATCAACTAGTTTATTGTTGCTGAGAATCACAGCAGTAGGGGATCATGAGTCACTAGAAATGTGAGGCCTTTTAGATTATCGCTAGAACCTCAAGAGAACAGTATCAGTTGAACTGTTGGGAGGACTCAGGTGGTGAAAGTGCAATTTTAGGGGAGTGGCCCCAGAAGAATTGCAATAATAACAATGTTAATATTTGAATAAACATCACCACACAAAATACAAATATTCATAATCTCCAAGATATGTGGAATGACAAGGTTTCAAAATATAAAAGCCTGACAGAAAAACCCAAGATCCTCTAGGAGAAAAACATCGTATATTGTCCGCTATTGTTCTTTCTGCTACTGGAGTTGTCCCTAAAAATACTTTTAGTGAGCCAAGAGAAGATGAGTTCATATCCCAACATTTTCACTCAATTATAAAAACCAATTATTTTATGCACCTGTGTAACAGTCTATATCAGTTCCTATGGGTTCAGTTGTCAGCTCTGCAAATGATTTCTTGATCTCTATATTCAGCCCTTGTATCTCTTCTGAGCTCCAATCCCCCAATATTTGGAAATGGTCAACTGAATATCTCATAGGCATCTCAGACTCTATGTGTACAAAACAGAAGTCATTCTACCCAATATTTCCCTTTTGCTAACCTGCTCTATTACTGTTGAAGACATCACAATCCTAGTCACCCAGGCTGGAAATCTCAATGTCGTTCTTGACTCCTCACTCTCATTTACATACTCTATTGCTAAATCTTGTCATTTCTATTATTGCAGTATCTGTTGTATATATCCTCTCCTCCCCTCTTCTTACCTCCCCTCCTTTTTGACTGGGTTATTAAAATAGTCTACTGAGTAGGTTGCTTGCTTTGTCAATCCCATTTCATTTGGCTGTCAAGAGTTTTTCCTAAAGTATAGATCTGTCCATGTCAGTACTCAATAAACTTTAGAGACTCCCTATTACTTACAGAATCACATATCAGCTCTTCTGTTTGGCATTGGAAGTTTTTTCTTACCTTTCTAGTCTTTTTATATTTTACTGCCCTCCATGCATTCTACAATGTAGACACACTTGCCTACTCTTTCTTCCTTATATTCAACAATCCACTTTCTGTCTCTAGGACTTTGCATCAGCTACCCATCATGCCTTAAATGCTTTGCCTTCTCACTTCTGATTTTCAATTTCCTTGTGTTCTTTCAAGACACCTCAAATCCCACCTTTTGTAGGGGCCTTTTTCTGGTTTCTCTATCTGCTAGTTCCCTCCCCTCTAGGTTCCATCTACTATGTATGTATCATGTATGTGCCTAGTAATTTATATGCTCTTTCTCCCCAATTACAATGTGAGCTACTTGAAAGCAGACTATTTTTGCCTATCTTTTTATCTCTAGCGCTTAGCATAGTACCTAAGACATATTGAGTACTGATTGAAGTTAAATATAAATGAATAATAGCAGGATAGTTTTTTGAAATCCTTTCTATCTGAACTCCATTAAAAAAAGATGGGGAGAATGAAATCAATAAAAGAACAATAATTTTTAAACTGTATTTTCACTTTGAATATCTACTAATAGAATAACATATCCAATTAATAAATACATTCATTACTTGCATAAAGAAATCTTATCTCTATGGAATATTTTTATTGTGTTAATTCTTAAAAATAGTTTGGCAAGGAAAGAATTTGCATATATAATGGCCCAAGATAGATAAAGATGCTTGGGTAATACACCCATGAAGACAATGAAGATTGATGACTTTGAAAACAGTGAGTATATGTCAGTGGGAAAAGTCCTGCCTTTGGAATCCTGAGATCTCATTTAGATTTCAAGCTTTACCACAGCTGCCTGTGTGACCTTGGGCTTAACTCTTTTTTCTTTTTCTTTTGTGGGGCAATGAAGGTTCAGTGACTTGTCCAGGGTCACACAGTTAGTAAGTGTCAAGTGTCTGAGGCCGGAGGGTTTAACATTTGAACTGTCTAAATTCTTGTTTCTTCATCTACAATGTTGGGTATAATGTAATTTGTTTTATGCATCTTGTAGGATTGTTGTTTCAAGGATCAAAGGGGATAAGAAACATAAAGTATTTTGCAGTCACAAAGCACCATATTTAATTCAATGTAATCAATGAACCAACTTTTCTTAAGCATCTACTATGTGCCAGGTACTCTGCTAGGTGCTGTATAAACAAATAGGCAAGTTTCAAAGCCCATGTACTCAAGCAGCTTTCAATTCACTAGATATTACATGGGTAAAAACATGGATAAGGAAATACAAAGTACAAGCAACATAATGCAAAATATTCTTTTCAAGAGGAAAAGAATATAATCTATTATTGGGAAGGAAGGAGTAAAGGCTCCAAGTAGGAGGCAATATCTCAACTGTGTCTTAAAGGAACCAAGGGATTCTATGAGGCATCAGGAAAAGGAAGTATATTCTAGGCATTCGGGGTAGGGGTCAACCTGTGTAAAAGAATAGAGGTGGGAAAGAAATGTCATGAGTAGGAATTAAAAGACCAGATTTACTGGAGCAAAGAGGGTGTTAAGGGATTAATATGAAGTAAGACTGGAAAGGTATGTAGGAAGAAAGAATAAAGAGGGCCTTCTATGCCAGAATAAGGCTGCATGTTATTTTAGGGGTAACAGAGAGCTATTGAAGATTTTTTGAGTGTATATGTGAGAGATTATAGCATCGGATCTCTGTTTTAGGCCTGTCAGTTTGGCAGCTGAATGAAGCCTGGTTGTAGAAAGTATATACCATTAAGCAAGGAAAACAATTAAGATCTTACTGTAACACTCCAAGTGAGGGGTGAGATATAAAACCTGAACTAGTGTGGAGGTTATTTAAATAAGGGGAAAGGAGAGGATATGAATGAAGATGGGGAATGATTATTTGATAAGAATTGATATTTTGAGATTACTAAAAGCTTTCTTCATATTAACCATGGGAGTTTAGCATGATTTCTTTATTTTATATTTCTAGGATGGTTTCTTCCTTTTAACATTTATAATTCCATATTTATGATAATATAGATGTTTTCTTCCCCCCCCCCCCCGGTTTGGTAAATGAAATGGTCCTAGGCAAAGGCACAAAATGTATCCACTCATATGATTTTGTTTTCTTTTTTGAAAGATGCCAAAGTGCTCTCTATGCATCATCAATCTATGGCCACTGACTATATTAGTTGCTCTTTTGGGCTAAGGCATTGAAGGGTACCATGGCATAGTGCAAAGCACATTGATAATAAGAGACAGGATCTCTGCATTATGGCGCCAGTTGCTACTTGCTACATGAGCTTCTACAAGTCAGTTCTGAGCTTCAGTTGTAAAATGATAAAGGAATTGTTGAATAAATGATGCCTAAGCTTTCTTCCAGTTCTAACATTCTTTATTATATGCTTTAACAGTCTAAGTTCTAACATCTCAAAGGTCTCTCTCCTGAGCAACCAGTAGACTTTGCCATTTGCCTTTTGGATATTTCAAGCTAGATGTCCCATAGGCATCACAAACTCAACATGCCCAAACCAGAATTCATCTTTCTCCAAAAATCATTTCCTCTTCCCAGCTGCCCTATTCCTGTTGAGGACACCACCATTTCCTAAGTAACTAAGGTTCACAATTTCAGTATCACCCTCCAATTCTTGTCATTTCTATTTCTCTCACATACATCCCCTTCATTATATGCACAGAACCAACATCTTCATTTCTCCTCTCCTGGACTACCTACCGCAATAACATTCCGATTGGTCTCCTTGACCCATCTCTCCCCACATTCCATCATTCACTCAGTTGTCAAATGGTGATTTTAATTTAATTTTCCTTTTTTTTTAATTTGGCACAAAGGCTTTATTTATTTATTTGAAATGCCATTTTTCCTAATTACATGTAAAAACAATTTTTAACTTTTAAAAAAAAAACAAATTTGACTTACAAATTTTCTCCCTCCCTCCCTCCCTTCTTTCCCTCTTTCCTCACTGAGAAGGCAAACAATTTGTCATAGACAATAGATATGCAGTCATGCAAAACATTTTCATATCAACCATGTTGTAAAAGAAAACACAAAGACAAACAAGGAAAGTTTAAAAAAAAAAAAGTATGCTGTGAGGGGCAGCTAGTTGCCCCTATTATTATTATTATCTACCTCCAGAGAAAACTTACGGACTTTGAATGCAGATTACAGCATACTTTTTATTTTTATTTTGTTTTTTGTTTGTTTTTGCAGGGCAATGAGGGTTAAGTGACTTGCCCAGGGTCACACAGCTAGTAAGTGTCAAGTGTCTGAGGTCGGATTTGAATTCAGGTCCTCCCCTCCTGAATCCAGGGCCGGTGTGCTTTATCCACTTCACCACCTAGCTGCCCCCAATTCCATACTCTTTTAGTTTACTTATGGTATCATCCTTTATGTGTAAATAATGTACCCATTTTGACCTTATTTTAGTATACAGTGTGAGATGTTGGTCTATAACTAGTTTCTGTCATATTGTTTTCCAGTTTTCCCAGCAGTTTTTGTCAAATAATGAGTTTTTGTTCCAAAAACTTGGATCTTTGGGTTTATCATATACTAGATTACTATAGTCATTTACTATAGTGTAATTTGTACCTATTCTATTCCACTGATCCACCTCTCTATTTCTTAGCTAGTACCAGATTGTTTTGATAATTACCATTTTATAATACTGCTAGACCACTTTCTTTTGTATTTTTTATTGATTCCCATGATATCTTTGAACTTTTGTTTTTCCAAATGAACTTTTAAATTATTTTTTCTAGATCTATAATTTTTTAAATTCTTTTCTATTCTTAGTTCAAATCCCAGCTTCTTCCTCAGCTCTTTCCCAGTACTCCCAGCTGTTAATGACTTCTCATCTGAAATGATCTTCTTTCTTCTCTGTAACACCTACCTCACACGGTTGTGAAGATCAAATGAGTTAACATATATAAAACCCTTTCCAAACCTTAATGTACTATATAAAGGATCGATGTTGTTTCTCCTTATTTGAATATATTTTTTGGTGGAAGGAATTTTTTCTGCTTTTCTTCATATACCCAGAGCACAGTACAGTGCCTAACACAAAAGAAGCACTTAAGAAATGCTTGTTGACTGACTGATTGAATTCCCAGCTCTGACAGAATAGTGTACTGTGACTTTATGGATTTAGACAACAAAAAGGTATTTACCCAAACAGTCAGTATCTTTTTGATCCATTTATCAAGTTGTCTGAAATTTGACGGAAGATGATACAACAAAAATAATCATAACATAGTCGTAATAAAAGAGATACATTGCATCTTGCCAACTCTGTTTTTTTTGCTTAAGAGGTTTCCAATTAGCTTGTTATATCAGCTCAGTTAACCTTTTCTGAGCTCACTTCAAATTTCTCTCCCCACTCCCCCCACCCCCTTGATTCTCAGCCCTCATTCCTTCATATTGAGTCTCCCTGGAATAGATGGTTTCCAGCCTGCTGAAGAGCTCCTGAGCACAGAATAATTGTGATATAATTAATGAATTAAAAGAATGAGATGTTTTTAAGTGCTTTCAATATTCCCGTCCCTATAATTATCTACAGGAAACACATTCATTAACAATCTCAGAATGAGAGTCCCAGGCACTGAATGAGACATCTCAGTTTTCAATAAGTCTGTAGATAGGTGACCTCTCTGACATCCTAGCTTTGGAGAATTGACACTGAACTGAACATCAGGAGACCCAGGTTCTTGTCCTAGCCCTACCATGGACTTATTCTCTGATTTTGAGCAAGTCACATAATTTTCTTGAGTTTCAGTTTTAAAGTATCATAGGTTTTAGAATTGGAAGGGGTCTTAGAGATTATCTAGTTCAACTGCCTTGTTTGAGATATACAGAAATTGAGAACCAGACCATTTAAGTGACGTGCCCAAGAGGAATATTACATGGGTAATAAGTAGAAAAACTAGCCTTCAAAAGCAGGTCTTCTTCAAATCCAGTTCTCTTTCATCACACTGTGCTACTTCTTTTTCTTCCTCCACCTCCACCTCTTCTTCATCCTCCTTGTCTTCCTTCTCCTCCTCCTCCTTCTCACCAGCATCACCATCACTGATATCTATGTAGTTCCTTAAGGTTTTATCCAACATTTTACAGACGTTATCTCATTTGATCCTCACAAAAATCTATGAATTAGTTGGACAACATGACTTAAACATTCTATATTGTTCTATATTCCAACATTCTATTTTTAAGCTCTCTCCCAGCTCTAATAATCTGTTTTCTTCAACATTCTAAATTCTAATATCGCATCTATAATTCTATGTTAAAAATTCTTTTAAGGTCTAATGGTCTATGTTCTAAGGTCTCTAGGTAGCACTAAAGGTCTGTGGGTTGGCTACACCTCAGAGGAGTATTCATTTACCTTTTAACCCGAACAGAAAAAAGAGGAATGTCAGGCACTGAAGCAGGCCATTTGGCAGAATGTTTTACAGAAGTACCTTCCCAACAACCCTCAAGTCAGAGCACATGGGCTGACTGATTCCTCCAACATACAAGATTGCAGGAGAATAACATTTTCTCAATTGCTAGGTTCCTTCGTGGCAGTTGAATGAAAAGATGACGCGTATTTAAGTTGAGATGATGAAAAAGTGTGTGCTAAAAACAAAGTTTCAAAATACTGCTCACATACAGGAGAATCTTTCTCTATCTTCTATCCCTTTGCCTCTCCCATCCTAACACAAGAGAGAAAATACAGGAGGTCTTACCCAGCATCAAGAAAAGAATTGATGGTTTCATGAATAGAGGGAGTTTTTTTTTTTTAATTTATCCTAAACCTTTGTGTAGAACTAAGAAAAACTAAGTGAGACAGGATTCCTTTCTCTTTCTATTGTCTTTTTTTTTTTTAGTAAGGCAATTGGGGTTAAGTGACTTGCCCCGGGTCACACAGCTAGTAAGTGTTAAGTGTCTGAGGCCAGATTTGAACTCAGGTAATCCTGAATCCAGGGCTGGTGCTCTATCCACTTCCTGCCCCCTCTATTGTCTTTTTTTTTTTTTAATTTTTTTTTTTAGTGAGGCAATTGGGGTTAAGTGACTTGCCCAGGGTCACACAGTTAGTAAATGTTAAGTGTCTGAGGCTGGATTTGAACTCAGGTACTCCTGACTCCAGGGCCGGTGCTTTATCAGCTGGGCCACCTAGCCACCCCACTATTGTCTTTTTTAATGCCCTTGTTTCTGATGTGGTATTGAGTCTGGCTGGCTAGAATCTGTTTATTCTACCTAGATAGCATAGTAGATCTGGTGGTGGGCTTGGAATTAGGACAATTTGAGTTAAAATCCTAACTCAAACACCTAACTATTTGTTCAAATCTGGGCATGTCATTAAAATTCACTCGTTTTAGGTTTTCTCATCTAGAAAATGGGGATAATATTAGCATCTACCTCACAGGATTATTGTGAATATTGAATGAGGAACATGTAAAACTCTTTATTAACTTTAAATTTGGGGGGCAGGGTAATGAAGGTCAAGTGACTTGCCCAGGGTGACACAGCTAGTAAGTGTCAAGTGTCTGAAGCCGGATTTGAACTCAGGTCCTCCTGAATCCAGGGCTGGTGCTTTATCCATTGTACCACTTAGTTGCCCCTCTTTATTAACTTTAAAGAGCTATTTAAATGCAAGCTATTAAGCATTAACCACATGATATGTTACCCAAATGCATTTTCCCTGCTGTCCTCCTTTATAGCTTCCCAGGATAACAATAATAACAATAGCTTTCATTTCTATAGAATGTTGTAGCTTAGGAAGCATTTCCTTGGCAACATCATCATGAGCACCAATTATTATAATCTCTATTTTACAAATGAGGAAACCGAGTTCAGAGAGTTCAAGGAACTTTCCCAGCATCACACAGCTGGTATGAAATACGTTTGGGATGATAACCAAGGTCTCTAACTGCACTGGCCTGATCACTATATAATACTGTTCTTTATATTACCTTTGGAAGCTGGGTAGTCATCTGTCAGGGATATTGTAAAGGGAATTGCTGACTTCACTAAGGGAGAGACCAAATGATCTTTGGCTTAGTGGAACAAATGCTAGATTTAGAGCCAAAGGACTTGGTTTTGAATCCCAGCTCTGAGTCTTACTATATGTGTGACCTGTGTAAAGTCATTAAGCTTTCTGGACCTGGATTACTTCATCTGTAACAGAAAGGAACTGGAAGAATTTCTATTTAAGGTTCATCCTTCTCCCTGCCCTCACTATCTCTAAAAACCACAATTTTAAGATTCCAGCATTCCATGGGAAGGTTTGGGATAGGTTAGGCAATGCTAGCTAATACAGATCCTCTAATACAGCAAAAAGCTTACCAATTTCCAGAGGTTCTGCAAAACCAAGTGTTATGATGATGTCCAGATGTGTCTGGGTCTAAGGCAGAACTATTCATCTTTGCCATTCAATAATTCAATTTCAACCAAGGACAAGGGGCATGCCTTTTGGAAAGGAGCCAAACTTGAATATCTATTGAACATATCATATGGGGCTGCGGATAGGATGCATCACTGTGAACAAAGAAAATTGGAAAGCTTCGTCAGTCATGGACCTTATAGTCTAGTTGGGAAGAGAAGACAAATGCACCTGAAAAGATTAGAGAATAGTGTGGGATAGCTTGTTATCAAATGTTAAATTGTCTGGTGTGTCACTTCATAACGAAGGTGTCCAACAATGGAATAGCCTGCTTTGTGAAGCAATTATATCCCTATTAATGATGATGTAGAATAGAGGCTGTGTCATCACTTGTCAGGAATGTTTTAGAAGTCATTACCATGCCAGGTAATTTATTGGATTAGATGACCTCAAAGGCTTTTAACTCTAGGATTCTGTCAAAATACAAATTGAGAAAAGGATGAGATTGTTGGAAATTGGAATGGTCAGGGAAAGCTTCTGGGATTTGAAGTAGGCCTTGAATGATAGCTAAGTTTCTAAAAGGATGGAGGAGGATATTATAGGTAGAAGAAAAAGAACAAACCTCGGTATGGCAGAGAAGAATGTTCATTCTTTGATCAAACATGTGGAGTAGAACAGGAATTCTGGAATGGAGAGCAGAGGAATAACTATGGTGAAATGATCAGGGCCATGTCCAAGGCACTGGCACTGATTGGGAGGCATGCTGGTGCCATGTAGCATTTCTTCTTACAGTTCCCATTTCTCATGGTTTCCTGCACTTAGATGTGGCCCTAGGCCACAACCTCCAAGGCCGCTTTCACTGATGTATTACTTTCTTATACACTATCTTTCTCCTTTGATGTGCCAATGACTTGCACCTCTTTATCAACTCCAATTTCTCCTTGAAAGGTGAAGGGCTCTAAAGCACTGGCCCTGGATTCAGGAGGACCTGAGTTCAAATCTGGCTTCAGATACTTGACACTTTATGAGCTATGTGATCCTGGGCAAGTCACTTAATCCCAATTGCCTCACCAAAAAAAAAAAAGAAAGAAAGAAAAGAAAAGTGAAGGGCTATAAAGCACTGGCCATGGATTCAGGAGGACTTGAGTTCAAATCCGGCCTCAGATACTTGACACTTTACTAGCTATGTGACCCCTGGGCAAGTCACTTAACCCTCATTGCCCTGCATGCCCCCCCTCAAAAAAACTTGAGCCCCAAACTATAAATTAAAAAATGGTTAAAAAAATAAATGAATTGAGGGGTGAAGAAATATTGATTAGCCCACAGGCACTTGAGACAGACTCTCTGTGGGACTGGCTGCCTTTCTCTTGCATAACAATGGTTAATGGAGACAGATGGTCTGTCCTCTACTTCAACCCCTGCTCTCAAAGGAATTTACCCTGAGTCCCAGAATTAATAGTTACAACTCTGGAGGGGGATGTCCATTGAGTGTAGTGGCAAATGAAGGTGGGGAAGCAGAATAAAGCCAGGTTGTAAAAGGCTTCAAATTCCAGGCTTATCTTGTGTCCTAGTTACAAGTCTAACATACAAGCAGCACTGGTTTAGAAGCAGATGGTAAAGTTTCAACTATCACTATTTCAACCATCACTATCAACCCTAAGCAGGTCACAACCTGTGCTTTTCCCCACCTCCAAATTATAGAGAGAAGTAGCTACCTCCTTCCCATCTTGCTCAGTAGGATGTTTTTAGCATAACAAAATAAGAAATTCAGGAATATTCTACCCACATCCCACTCCTACCTTTCAGTATTTATTCTGGTTTCTGGGTTTGGGGTTGAGGTGGTGTTTTTTTTTTAACTTCTTTTCTTCTTTCTTTGGTTTTCTTTGTAAATTGTAAAAGCTGTAATGGGAAGATGGCTAATTCTGGGACAGTAGCTATAAGGAAGAGTTTGTATTGTTTGGTACAATGAACCATTTTATAATTGAATAAAGACCTCAGACAGAATGAATGAGATCATGTCTATAAAGCAGTCTGAGCTACTCAGAGGCAGACGCTTTATAAATACAAGGTATTATTATTACAGTGATTGTATCAGAATAATGTGAACGTGGCTTATTGGAAGAGGAAAAGGATTCTATACTGACTTTCATAAATACAAGTGCATGTAGGAGTCCTCCCTACCCTCACTGTACCCAGCCCTGCTCAGCCTTTTCCTTGAGGACAGTGTAGTACCACAGGACACTGGGCTTCATAGGGAAAACTGGGTTTGAATCTCACCCCTGCCTTTTGCTAGCTTTTTTTACCTCAATCAAATCACTTCCCCAGAGTTGGAGGGAGCACCACATTCAAGGTCAGAAGACCTGGGTTTGAATCCCAGCTCTGCTTTTACTGCATGAGTTGAGAGAAGCTATTTCATCTCTTGCATCCCCATTTGCTTCATTTCTAAAACAAAGGGGATGGACTTCCTGATTTCTAAGGTCCCTTCTAGCTCTAAATCTTATGATCTCATGGATTCTGTAAACCTAAGTTTTCTCATCTATAGAATGGGGATAAGAATGACTGATCTCACTGAGTTCTTGTTAGGAAAACAGTCTGTAAACCTTAAAAGCACTGTATAAAAAAAAAGAGCTATTATTTGATTCCACCTGGGGTTTTGAAACTTTAAAGATGTAAATAGCCCTGGTGATTTTGAGGAAGGAGTTATCAAAAGTCATCTCGTCCAAGAAATCATCCCTGACTAATCCCATCCTATATTATTTGTTCCTGTGCTCTTTGAGGACTCAATATTTATGCACAGATAGTACCTCTTTTTCATGACAATGAGATTATTTATTTTTCAAGGATAAGGACTGGGAAAGCAGCATGATATCCTGCGTGAGCCAGGAGACATGAGTTATCTAGCCCAGCCTTGGCCACTAACTAGCTTTGTTGCTTTGGGCAAGTGGCTGGGGCCTCCGTTTCCTCATATATATAATGAGACAGTTGGACCAGATGATCTTTAAAGCCACATTTAGCTCTAATATTCTATGATTCCATAAGTCTGGGTCTGGGCAGGAAGTGATAGGACCCAGCAATTAGAATATTAACCTCATCTTAACTGCAAATAGTGGATTGATGTCATCACCAAAACGTTTGACTCTCATCCCCTCAATCTACTTCAGGGTGTTTGGTAGCTCCCAGTTGCCTGGGTCGCATAACACTTGGGCAACAGGATAGCATTTATAAATAGAGTCCATGTCTTTTAACTTTCACTCTATTGCTAAGAAAACCTAGGCTCAAAGCAGTTAAGGATCTTGTCCCTGCCCAAGGTTACACAGATAGTAGTAAGTGATGCAGCCAATCAGATGCTTTGATTGCATACACATGACCATCAGGAGAGTTACACAACAGAGTTTTGGGATGGCCAAGACATGTGCCTTGTCTCTAGTTAGCATGAGAGCCTCATGCCTTCACATTCAATAACAGTCACCAACATGACTCATATGTTCTGGAAATAGGACATTTTTGCTTATTAAGTGTTTGTGGGTTAGAGCCAGGCTGACTTTGTGTTCCTTTTCTGTTGCTAGAGTCAAATGAACCCCTTGTTGCCCAGAAGGGTGCTATAACATTTGTCGATAGACACCAACCCCAATGAATTTCATAGTGTTCAGTGGGTTTTGGTACAATAGAGAAAACACTAAATTAACAATCAGAAGGTGTACATCGTAGGTGATTTGGGCAAGTTACTTAAACTTTCTGGGCCTCAGTATCCTCATGTGTAGAATGAGAGATTTTAAACATGTGAGCTTGAAAACCCTGCCCACTCTAGCATATAGGTCAGATGAGGTCCCATGATTTTTTTTTTATTTACTAGACACTGTCAACTTCTGGGAGGTTGGCAGTATAAGGGGGACCCAGGAATCTACCATTAATAAATGGCTTTAGCTTTCCTAGGAAAAAATTTTCAACATGTTCCAGAAATGGGTCTAAGAAGTATTTTGCTATGTGGCTTTTAACAGGCTTCTAAGTCCAGTTTCCTACTTAGCAAATCCATAACCAAACAGCCACCTTCCAAGAGGAGATTTGAGATTGAAGATCTCAATATACCTCTTTAACAATGTGACACTATGAAAAACTATTCAAGCCTGAAAGTGCCTTTAAGTAAGTGTGAACTGTCATGATATCCACCATCATCCACACCAAGAACTGGTCTCATCCCTGAAGGCCCACAAGTGACAGACACTGATTCGTTGGGGACCCATCCAAACTTCCATAATGGAATGCCCCAAACCAGTTCTGGGTTATCCATACATATATCCATAGCCAAGATAGAGAAGAGACATATTTGATTAATGCCTTCTACATTGAGCTCCTTCTTTGAGACTCAGTTCAAAGTATCATGGAACATTAGAGATAGAAGGAACATTAGAATGTAAAAAGTTAGAGTTAATAATAGTAACTCACATTTATATAGCTACTTACAAATTGCAAAATACTTTCCACTGCACAACCCCAAGAGAGAAGCATTGAAAATATTATTATTTCCATTTTTCAGATGAAGTAGCTGAAGCTGGGAAAGGTTAAATGACTTACCCAGGGTCACAAATCTAGTGTCTGAGAGAGTATTTGAATTCATGTCTCCTAGGAAGCCTTTCCCAATACCTCTTAATTCGAGTGATTTCCTTGTTAATTATTTCTTTTTTATCCTGTATATAGCTTGCTTTGTACATATGTGTTTATATATTGTCTCCTCCATTCATTGTAAGTTCCTTGAGGCCTATTACTGTCTTTTGCTTCTTTTTGTATCCCTGGTGCTTATCACCTTTTCTGGCACATAGTAGGTGCTTAATAAATGTTTAATGGAGAATACTACTTCATACTGGAACATCAAATATTAGGTCATTCAAAGAAACTTAGAATATGGAATACTGGCACATCAGAAAAAAAAGTGAGGGCTGGGAGGGGAGTTGGCTCATAGATTATAAAAGCAGAAAGGGAGCTTAGAAAATAGGTTGTTGGAGTCAAAAGAGATCTTAAAGATCATCTAATCTGACTACCTAATTTTAGAGATGGGGAAACTGAGGTCCACAGAAGGTAAGTGACTTATAAGAGACCTCGAATTTAGTTAGTGGTAAGTGGCAAGGTCAGGAATTTGCTTCACCATTTTGTTGTCCAGGATCTTTCAGTATTAAAATTAGCGGGGCATGGAGGGGGGTGTTGGGCGGGGCAGGTTGGCAGGTTGTAAGAGATCATGACTCCATGATTTCCTGTACCCTTTGAAATGAGTTGTTGGAAATTGCTGTAAGTATTGTGTCAGCAACCACAACACCCATGTAATTTACTATTATCTCTTCATATTCTGAATTTAGAAGGATAAGAATCTTAGAAACTATAGATGAAGACACAGAGGCCTAGAAAACGGTTAAGTGACTTTCCCCAAGGGTCACACAAGTGACAAGAAGGTATAAGCCCGGATTTAAACTGTTTCCAAAGCTCTCCTCTGTACTCTGCTTACTTTACTCTGGAGAGAGGAAAAGGGATTTAGTCTCAAGAATATGACTAAGTTAGTCCATAATCTCCTTCCTTGGGCCAAGGTCAGGGATATAGGTATTTGAGTAGTAATACAGACCTTTCTTCTCTCTGAATCTCAGACTATTAACTGAACTCCCCCGCCTCCTTCCCCACGTGAATCACAGCTGCTGAACAGGAGTGGGTGGCTCCTCTCTGTCAATCTTCTCCCTCCCCCACTCCCCAACAGAGAAGGTGCCTTTGCCAAATTCCCCCTTTCAGTGGCAAGGGACACCACCTGTCATACTGAGTCTTCCTCCTACTCAGAGAGTTGGCAGGCTCTACACACTGTGAGGCCAGGAATCATACTGTAATCTAGTGGGGAAAAGCCGTGAATTATTTATAGTCCAGAAACCTGAGTTTCGAATTCTAATTACAATGTCTGTGATACTCCCTTGATAACTGTGGACACATTGTTTCCCCTTTCTATGCTTCATATGCCTCATCTGTAAAATAAGGCAACTGTTTTAATGTGTAGCATGTTAAATGTTAAGGGAAGGTACCTTTGATATCCTCCAGTCCAGTGCTTTCATATTACTGCTTAGGAAACACAGGGCCAGAGAAGGGAAATGATTTGGCCAAGGCCTTGTAGCTAGTTAGTGATAAAACTGGGATTAGAACTCATGACTTCTCATTACATGTGCTTTTTACTATACTAAGCAGAGTCTTTCCTTCCCTCCATCCCCACTGACTTAGCTATCTATTTCTATCTGGCCTACCCAGGGCCAGAACACAGAAGGTTGGGTGATTCTACTCCATGCTTCCACCACTTCCTCAATAGAAGACAGCAAACTCTCTTCCCGGAGGGGTACCTTTGAATCTCTGTGGCTCCCCTGTACTATTTATTCCCAACTTCCTTCCCTCTTAGCTTCTCAGCTCCATATTCTTTCAAGAAAAAAATTAATTGGGTAAATGTTAAGCTCCTCTCCCAATGCTCTGTCTCCACTCACTAGAAAAATAATTTTGAGAAGAGGCACAATCAGCCTCTTAGGAATGAGTCATGATGACATTTGATACCTCTTCTTCACTCAAGCCAGACTTTTCCCAAGTATCCAATCTTTGCCTCACCATATTCTTTTTCTTCTCTTCTTCTTGCCCTTCCCCCATTAAGGGCCATCCCTGTCAATGAGAAATGTCTAACGATCAAATGACAATTCCTTCCAAGGCTTCTCCTGATCTCATTAAAGTTGCTGCCTGTTCTTAGCTGGATCCTTCTACTCCCGTCACTTCAAAAGTCCCAAGCTCTGAAAATTAAAAAAAAACAAAAACAAAAAAATATGTGGCCTGTTGACATTTTCCACTGCAATGAGGGACTAGCCTCTCTAATATTAAGCAGTTTTCTTTACCTTTTTGCTTCATGGACCCTTTTATTAGTCCTAAGGACTCTTCAGAAAAAAGAAACCCACGATCCATAAAATGAAATATGTAGGATTACAAAGGAAACCCACTAAGTCAAAATGAAGATATACTGTTTTCCCAACCAAGTTCATGAGCATCCTGAAATCTATCCACAGATCTCTGTTTAAGAACCCTGACCTAGGGAATCAGACACTCAGGATTAGTCTCAGTGCTACAAGAGAACTCATATCCAACTTAAGGCTGAAGTACTATGATATAGTTGAAAAGGCACTGAAGTTTCAGGCAGAAGATGTGGGTCCGCTCTGCTAGGTACTATGAGGGTGACTTTGCACAAGTCACTTCCTTTTCATTTTCTCCATTTGTAAAAGGAAAGAAAGGAGCTGCACTAACTTATCCTTGAATCCAATTGTAAATCCTATGCTGTATTGATAAATACAGCATACAATACAAATCCCTTCCATGGCATCTTTGACCAATAGTCATCCAGGCTCTTGTGATCTATAGGGATAAGGAGCCTGTAGAGCTCTAAACACTGATCAAGCTCTTTAGAAAATGATGTACTTTCAATACCCAATTAGGCCTTTTAGAACATGCAGAGCTAAACACCCCACAACTCTCCACTCTGCACCTCAACTCTAGTCAATTTATCTACTCAGGTTTCCACATTAAGCTGTGCTCATTACCGTCTGGTGCCTTTGTTCGTGATTTTGTTTTCCCTAAGTGCAAAGCAAAATCCTCCTCCAGGATCTGAACATGCTTCAGGGCCTAGTTTATAATCCCATATCATGTATATAGCCTTCCTGACGCACTGAATTCGCACAATTTCCTCCTATGAGGACTGGTTGTCTTCACTTGGACATTCATGTCATTACTGCTGGGTATCAAGGTATACTTAGCATGTGTAGTATATCTTTCATTTTGAACATGGAGATGAGAGACCTGAATTTTAACTCTCCAGAACTTTTCCACTTACCCGGTAAATTCAGAGAATTCTAGGATGCTAAAAATGGAAGAAAAATATGTTAGAAGTATAGAATATGGATTGTTAGGGCAGAAAGGGAGTATGGAACATCATTTATTAGATTTTAGAACACTAAAATTAGAACGAACCTTAAAGGTGCAGCTTTCAGAGCTAGACTTAAAGACCAGGGGGTTGGGGATGGCATCTTATACTGCTCACTCTTACCGTTCACAAATGCTTCGCATAGTAACTCTGAATATAGTTTGGTGCGCAAACAGATATTTATTGATAGATAATGAATCATTTTGTTTTGCCATTTTTATTTTCAAAGGATCACAAAACTATCAGAGAATAATATTTAGAGTTGGAGGCAAACTTGCAGAAGACCTTTGCAGAGGACAAATCTTTCAATTCTAAAAATGGGACACTGAGGTACAGGGAGATTATATGATTTTCATAAAGTCAAACGAGTAGTGTGACAGAGTTAGGGTCCAAATTAAGGTCCTTTGGCTCAAAACCCAGTGCACAAATATTGCCTCATCTCTCCAACTTTGTCTTTGCTCTGTCTCTCTTTCTCTGTGTCTGTCTCTGTCCTGTCTGTCTCTCATACACAAACACATAAGTGCACACATGCACATGTGTATGTACGTCCATGCACAAGTATCTCAATATTTAGAAGAGAAAGGAAGAAGCCAAGCCCACAGATAGAGAGTGACTTGCCACAGGTGGTTAAGGTAGAACCAGAACCCATGTTTCCTAACTCCCAGTCTGGTATTCCTTATATTGCCTTTCATGAAGTGGAAAGCTTAACTTGTATATTCTCCCACCCATTGAATCTCACTTGACAGCCCCTGACACAAAAAATGACAAATTGACTTCACAAATCCTGCTTTATGCCAGAATGAGGTTGTCTGGTTCACTGGGAGGTAAAATCACACATGTTTCAGAGAAGGCAATTAATACAGCACAGTGTGACAGTGAGCTCACCTCTGCACATGCTGACAACATGCTCAGGACTACAGTGCTGCCGGGCTCACCCAGGTGGGTTGTGAGCCTGGACGCACGCCACTGCCTGTCGAGTCACGGGGGGTTGGGGGTGGAAACAGGTACCAAGAAAGGAATAGAGAAAGACAATAAAGAGAATATTTGGCAGCAATTTTAGAGCAATGAAACCTACAAAGCCCCCGGTGACATTCTGGGTTTTCCAAGAATGAATCATGGAATATAAAATCTAAGGAACCAAAGCCATTTCTAATTAGTACTTTGGCCAAGGGCCATTAAGGCTGTGGTCCTTCCACATCCTGGGTCACTGAGAAAAGCCTAGAGTGGGGATAGAATCAATGACAGTTGTTGCCATTTCTATAGTATTTTTCAGTTGGGAAAATCTGGTCCTGTGAAATGACAACCGAAGTATCATTATCTGTGTTTTTACACATGAGGAAAGCTGAGGTTTCAAGAGGACAGGACACATCCATATGTCACAACTTAAATAACAAAGCTGGCATTCAAGACTAGGTTTCTTGGACTGTAAGGCTGGGGGTGTGGGGGATGAGGCATTTCAACATTACAAAAATTGTGTCTTCTTCAGAGGGAAGGATTAGACTTATGTGTATTCAGATGAGATATTCAGCTATTTGCCAAGAACTCATGAGCAGTGGGATGTCTTCTGTCAATTTCAAAGTATCTCTCCTATACTAAGTGAAATCTAATTTTCTATATTATTATTCCACTATTCATTCCTTTAGGTTAAAAATCATTCATTACTTCAGAAGATCTGCAATTTCATTAGCAAGCAATGTTTTACACCAATGCAGATCATAAGTTTCCCCTGCCCTTAATAGACATTGCAGTGAGTTACCATGAGGAGCACCTAGATTGGCAGAGTGGACAGAAGTATTGGGTCTGGAGTTAGGAAGACTCTTCTTCCCTGAGTTCAAAACTACCTCAGATACTTACCAGTTATGTGACTCTGGGAAGCCACTTAACCTTATTTGCCTCAGTTTCCTCAGCTATGAAATGGACTGGAGAAGAAAATGGCAAACCACTCCAGTGTCTTTACCAAGAAAACCCCAAATAAGGTCACAGAGTCAGACACAACTTCAGAACAACTGAATAGCAAAAAAGGTACTACCATGACTATCAGATTTATAAAGTTGTCAAAGCTCAGAGATGAAAAGAATCTCAGGGATTATCTAAGCCAACCTACACCAGGCAACATCTCATCATAACACTATAGGTCTGCTCATGTTGCATTTATTTAAATTAGATTCCCTATTGTCTCCAAAGTAAAGTTGTAAATCTTTTTTTCTTGCTATTAGACATAAGCTACAGTTTGGTACCACCTTTTCAGATGTCTCATATTACTATTTTTCAGGTATTCTATGTTTCATTCATAGTGATCTAATCTGTGTTCCCCAAATATATCACGTACCCACCTGCCACTATATTCCTAAGTCTGAGATGCCCATCCCTGTCTTTTAGCCTATTGAATTTCTAACCATTACTTAGAGCATACATTTGTCCTTGATGAAGCCTTCTTTGATTTCACTAGTGACTAATGACTTTTTTGGGGCAGCTAGGTGGCACAGTGGATAGATTGCAGGGCCTGAAGTCAGGAAGACTCATTTTCCTCAGTTCAAATCTGGGATTTGGACACTTAATCATTGCATGAACCTAGGTTAGTCACTTAACCCTGCTTGCCTCAGTTCTTCATCTACAAAATAAGCTGGAGAAGGAAGTGGCAAATCACTCCAGTGTCTTTACCAAGAAAACCCACATGGGGTTACAAAGAGTTGGATACAACTGAAATAGATGAACAAAAATGACTTTTGCCTTCAGTTCTATTTCAGCACTTTCCTTTGCACTTCTCTAATTTACTCATATCATTCATGTAATTGTCATTTATTTATTTATTCACCTATTTATTTGCTCATTTACTTATTTATCATTCATTCATTCATTCATTTATTATCCATCCATCCATTCATCCATCTATTCATTTATTCATTTATCTATTTGTTTTTTAGTTCTCCTAATAAATTGTAAGTGCCATGATGGGAGGGACCATATCTTATTTAAATTTTATTTCCCCTAGTGCTCCTCACACAGTAGATGTTTAGTAAATGTTTGCTGAATGATTGAATAGGCATCTTCTCTTTGAAATTCCCCCAAATAAGTCATTCAGCAACCACTGGAAGACCTCCCATGATGGGGAATCCACTACTTGATGAGGTGGCCTAGTCCACTAAGCTAATAATTAGGAAGCATGTTTTTATAGTAAGTAGAAATCTGCTTCTTTGCAATTTTGGTCCTTCTCTCTTTCTGCTTTATGACTCCAAGAATGGTAAGTCTACCTCTTCTTCCATATTATGGCCCTCCAAATACTTACCTACCCTAAGTCTTGTCTTTCCAAGGTTCAGCATCACTGGTTCTTCCAAATGATCATCTTCTATAGTCTATTGTCCTTTCAATACCCTAGTAAGGCAACTAGGTGACTTAATGGATAGACCACTGGCCCTGCAGTTGGGAGTACCTGAGTTCAAATCTCATCT
This sequence comes from Dromiciops gliroides, assembly GCF_019393635.1. Classification (NCBI taxonomy): domain Eukaryota; kingdom Metazoa; phylum Chordata; class Mammalia; order Microbiotheria; family Microbiotheriidae; genus Dromiciops; species Dromiciops gliroides. The sequence goes on along the minus strand of NC_057862.1, from coordinate 381,457,794 downwards.
CAGACAATTACAAACTCTGTGATCCTGGGTAAGTCAATTAACCCCAATTGCCCAATATTCTAGCACTAATGAGATTGTTCAACTTAATTTCTCTGATGGCAGTTGAGATCAGGATACTGACAGAATGGGAGGTTAGTAGAGGTGGGGAATAAGAAGGAAAGAGAAGGATAATTCTAGAGCCTGGAGCACTCATAAGATCATAGAATCTTACAGTTCTTTTAAATGGATTTTAGGGATATTTGGTTCAATCCTTCCCTGAAACATGAATGTCTTCTACAGTATAATTTATATCCCATATAAGGGATCATCCAGCTCCCCTGTGAATACTTTCACAAGTTATATGGAGGGAAGAACTAAATCTCAAGGCAACCCCCTCTACCTTTAGACAATTTAAATCATTAGAATTTTTCCCAGACATTGTAGAAAATTTGCACTTTATAACTTTCATCCATTGTTCCTAGTTAGGGAGTAAACAGGAGACCATATATAATTAGGTGTTTTGTGGCCAAAGGCTATTATCAGGAGTTCTGGGTACCTGGAAGTTAGATCAAGGAGCCACAGGAAGTTGCCATTTTACTGAGATCTAACTCTTAGAAAAGAGATTGTGTGTATGAAATGGAGAAAAGGGTTGACAGTACCATTATGGATGAAATGCCAAGGATACTCTCTCTGTGGAATTGTAGAGTTTGAGAAAGTGGTAGGATTTTAAAATTATAGAATCTGAGATGGAATGTACATTGCAGATCATCAATTCCCAAACCCACATTTACAAATAAGGAAAAAAGGTACCTAGAAGGTATCACTTCCCCAAGATTACACAACTAGGAATAGCTGGGGCAGGATTTGAACCCAAGTCCTTGGACTTCAATTCCAGTGCTCTTTCAATATGCTTGGATTCAAATCATGGCTCTGCTACTTCTCAAAACCTAAGAATGGAGAAGCAACTGAGACCATGATAATGGATTCACTCATGTGAGGAGTTCTGTCTGCTTCCTTATATTGTTGTTAATGGACAAATGGACATAGTGAGAAGTTCCATCAGGTACAATGCCAAGCACCAAACCCATCTTCAATTGGGAGGAAAGCCTCAAAGAATTGCTACAGGTTGTCATGTTCATCTTTCACCATTCTCATAACTTGATATTCTGCCTTGGACAATACATTCTACAAAATAGAGATGAAACATTTCCTGGATTCTCTAGAGTAAATTGTCTACTCTCCTTCTTTCTTTGGTCACCTCAAATAAATGGTTTCATTACTAAACTATTTTTTCCAGATGGTTTATGCATCATCTCCATTGGCTTGAAAAGGAATGATTTTAGAGACTGGGAGATTTAAATCTGGGCACTTATAGTTCTTTCCTTGTCATGAAATCTTTGTGTGTGACTTTGGGTAAGTCATGGTGCTTTTCTGTGCCTCAAATTGCTCCTCAGTAAAAGGAAGGGATTCTTCTCTTTACTTTTTTTTTTTTTTTTTAGTGAGGCAATTGGGGTTAAGTGACTTTTCCAGGGTCACACAGCTAGTAAGTGTTAAGTGTCTGAGGCCAGATTTGAACTCAGGTACTCCTGAATCCAGGGCAGGTGCTCTATCCACTGCGCCACCTAGCTGCCATTCTCTTTACTTTTAAGGTCTTTCCCAGCTCTGAAATTTTTGTACAATGACGTCCCAAGTTAGTGCTCTTTCATTCAATCTAATTTCCTCCCTCCAGTCCCTTCCTTTCACTTCTCTCTCTCTAATCTGTTATTTGGAGGTAAAGGGGTGGAGGTGGAGGGAACCTCTTCTGTAACTTAGAGTCCTATGGAGTTGTATAGGGTACTGAGAGGTAGGGATGTACTCTCTACCACATAGCTGATATTTATCAGAGGCAGAACTTAAGAGCATTTTTTTCAGGCTCTGAGGTCAGCTCTCTATTCAATGTCATTGCTGGCTCTCCTTCTTGAGAATAGCAGTATCTTCAATAGTGTCTCAGAGGTCAGTAGACAATTATGCACATCTCTCTTTGTGTGTGTCCTTTCTATGCACTATTCACACAGTATTTCAATTAATGGGTGGTAGTGGCAGTAATGATCTAGTGGTGATGATGGTAGTGATTTCGATAACAGTGATGGTAGTTGTCATGGTCCTATGATGGCCCAGAGATATCAACAAGAAGCATTTTCTACAACATTATTTTTCAAGCTCCTATTACTAAACCCAGACTCAAAAAACTGAGAAGTATATATCTAATCTATATCTATTCTAAATCTTTATCAATATTTTTATATCTAAACATAGATATAGATATATAACTGTCCAGGTAAATAGATGGATGGATGGATAGAAAGAAAGAAAGAAAGAAAGAAAGAAAGAAAGAAAGATAAGAAAGAAAGAAATAAAGAAAGAAGAAAGAAGATAGATGATATAAGAATCTCAGAACTAGAAGGTGAGCTCAGAGAACATCTAAGTCCAAAACTGTATTTTAATAAAAGGGCTCAGATCCTGGTTTTGCTGATTATCTCCTACTTGACCTTAGACTTAGTCTATTAATATCTTCCAGTCTGTTTCCTCATTTATAAAATGGGCAGGGGGCAAGTTGACTAAATAGCCTGAACAGTCTCATTCAACTCTACATATAATATCTCCTATTATCATTTTACACTCTTAAAGATCTACTCTAGGACATATTCCACAGTTGTTCAACCAGCCTATTCTTCTTTTTTTTTTTTTTTTTTTTGGTGAGGCAATTGGATTGAAGTGACTTGCCCAAGATCACACAACTAGTAAATGACTCCAGAGCCAGTACTCTGTCCACTGCTCCACCTAGCTGCCCCAGCCTATTCTTAAAGGCCTCTAGTGCATGCTTCAATTGAATAACATTGTTTTTTTATTAATAAAGTATTTTATTTTTTCCCCTTTACATGTAAGATAGTTCTCAACTTTGTTTATAAAAGCTTTCCAATTTCAGATTTTTCTCCCTCCCTCCCCTCCCATCCCCCTCCCCTAGACAGCGTAATCTGATATATAACTAATGTTAAATAAAATTTTTTAAATTCTTCCCTGTCTCCGGTCCTTATTTGTCCTCACTTCAAAATCTCTTTCTTTATGCAATTAATTCACTTTACATTGTCCTCTACCTTTGAGACATTTTCCCTGGATTTCTCCTGCCACTAATTCTGTTTTAGAAACCAATCCTGGCTTATGTTCACTATAAATTCATAATTATGACACATTCTAGCTCACATGCTTCTGAAGTCTGCTGGAAAAAGTCACTCAAAAAATTCTGACGTGGAACCATGAACTCTAACCTCTAGGAGCTGGAGTAAACATCCTATCTCAGATTATTATACTTTTGTGATAATATCACTTAATCTCTTTAGTCTCAGTCTCCTCATCTGTAAAATAAAAAGGTTGAACTAGATAGCCTTTGAGCCACTGCCAACTCTATATTTATCATTCTGTGTTGTATGGCCTTAGTGTGGGGATTCTTAAGTCTTGTCAAAATTTTTATCCTGGATCTTTTCTCACTGTCTAGTAAGCCTTTGAGGGGCACTTTTCAGAATAAAAAAAAGTTTTTTTTGTTTGGTTTGTTTTTTTTTTTAGTATCTGAAGGAAATTCTAGATTTCAGTTAGAGGTAGTGAAAATAAAGATGTAATTTAGGGGGCAGCTAGGTGGCACAGTGGATAAAACATAGACACTGGAATCAGGAAGACCTGAGTTCAAATTCGACCTCAGACACTTGACACTCACTAACTGTGTGACCCTGGGCAAGTTACTAACTCCCTCATTGTCCTAAAAAATAAAAAGAATATATATATATCAAAAAAGATTTAATTTAGTTCCTATCGAATAAATAGACCTCTTCAATTGATCCATAAATTATAAACTCAAGTTAAGTACTTAGATCTCAGTGGAATATAAGCTCCTTGGGGACAGGGGATATTCTCTGTCTATCTCTATCTCTATCTCTAGTATTTGCATGTCTAACATCTAGTAGAGTGACTGACACAATAGATCTTTTGCAGTGGTTGCTGATTAATTGATTTATTTTCATCCCACACCTAAACGTTTTCCCTTTCCAACTTCTACCCATTTATCTTAGTTCTGCCTCTGAAGCCAAGAACAAGCCTAATCCCCATTCTTGTGATAGCCTTTCAAAGGCTTGATGACAGCTTTCATTCCCGCCTCCCCTCCTCACCCAAATCCATTCATCCAAGTTCCTTCAATCTTCATCACAAGGTCTAATTTCAAGGTCATTCATCTGTTTGGTTGTATTCTTTTATAAACATCCACCATATTAATGTCCTATATAAAATGTGTTCCCCCAAAACTGAACATGATTCTCTAGATGTTGCCTGACCAAGGAAGATGATCAATAGGATGATCACCTCTTTGCTCCTAAGCACTCTGTTTTGCTCAATGCAGTCTAAGGCTACATCCCTTTTGTCCAAGTGCCACATAATGACTGTTCTTCTAACAGTGACCTTGAAACCTGTTCATGTTTCTATCATATAAACTGCTATCTATCAATGTCTCAACTTTGTGAAGATATTTTTTTATAGACCCATGTGTAACACTTTGCATTATTCCCTTTTGATCTTCATGTTATTAGAGTCCAGACAGTGTTCTCCTGTTTAAGATGTTTTTCAATCTGTCCCAGACTATTTTGTCCTATTCTAGGACTTAGGCTAGTCATGCTAAAGCAATGGGCTTTAACTCAAAAGGGGAGAGCCTAATTTGAAACATCTAGGAGTAGGAAGAAGAGAAGTGGGGCAAGGGAAGGAGGGTTCAAAGCAATGGATTGATTCATATTACAGTCACTAGAGAGACAGATACAACTAGATTATGGCAACCAACGGACAAGACATATTTAGAGCTCGATAATTGGAGAAACAAGAATTAAGAAGTGGGGTGTCACTGATCATGATCTCAGGGCCACAGAAGGGAGAGGAAGGTGTGTTGTCTAAATCTAAATGTGGGTTCTAATCTACCCCCCTCAGTCTTGGGGGGAAGCTGGCTTAAAATCACTGATAAATTCAGCAAGAGTTTAAGCTCTTAAAAATTTATTTAAAAATATATTATAAGTTAGTGTAGAGAGAGAGAGATTGAGAACAGATTCCTTATAGCATGGAAATCCTAGTTCCAATCTAATTTGGTATAGCCAGAGAGAAAGAAAGCGATTTCCTTTCATAGCAGTCCACGTGAACTCTCTCACCACCAAGCAGGTGTCTGAATAACTAAGAGGATCCCCCCACCCCGATTCTCCATCTGCCACCATGTTTGTTTCTGAACTAAAGGAACAATCTTTTGCCACTTCTCCCAGAAGCTATCTGTGAAACAGGAAGCAGGGCCATCCACACACACAGCTCCAAGCTAATTCATCACACCTAAACTGTTAACTTTGATTGACATGACTACAGGTGGGTCTATAGATGTCACTTCTGGATGCCAAGTCACATGCTTTCTCCTCAGGGTGGAGCTGACCTAGTTCCCATTATTTTATCACAAAGGTCAATGATGATCATGCAATCAGATGTGACTTCAGACCCAGGTTATACCAGACTTTGACCAATGCTTATTCAGTGTAATATTGCTATCTTTGTGTTATACCTCTCAGCATAATTAATTAATTACTCATTATTACCCATTATTAGTTAGTAGTAGTAGTAGTAGTAGTAGTAGTAGTTAATTGATGGAGATGTATACCAGAGATTCTAGTCTGAAGGGAGGGGCAAGAGTTCTCATTAGAATGTCCAACTGGTGTTCTATATCTAGTGTCACAAAAAAAGAGGCACCAGAATTTAATTAATAAGTTCCCTGTCTCTCGCCTCTTTTACCATAGGACATTTAGGTTTCTGGATAATCAGTGTTTCAGAAAAGGGATAAGACTGGGGTTGCGGGGCTGTTACCAGAAAGAAGAGCAGGTATGTCTATAGAATCAGTTTTTCATCTATGAGTCTTATGGGTCTCAAAAAAGAATACCCCCCCACCAAAATAAATAAATAGTCTGTATACATCCTTGGAGGCATTGCACTGAAATGTTCCTTCCAATATATCCTTTCAATCACTTTTGAATCCACATAAGAATACAACCAGCATAAGCCTTTCCCCATCTCCCTTAATGCTAATGCCTCCTTCTGTTGATTCTCTCTCATTTACACTGCATAGATTTTGTTTGTACATAGTTATTTGCATATTGCTTCCCCCATTAGAGAGCAGGTATTGTCTATTGTTTTTCTTTGTAACTCAGAGCTTAGTAGTGTTTGGCATAGTTGGTTCAGCCATATGTAACTCTTTGTGACCCCATTTTAGGATTTTCTTGGCAAAGATACTGAAGTGGTTTTCCATTTCCTTCTCCAATTCATTTTATAGATGAGTTAACTGAGGTAAATAGGGTTAATGACTTCTCCAAGGTCACCTCAGTTACTAAGTGTCTGGGACCAGATTTGAATTCAAGTCTTCTTGACTCCAGGTCCAGCGCTGTATCCACTGTGCCACCCTTCTGTTCACTCTGTCTAGCACAGAATAGTTTCTTAATAAATACTTACTGACTGACTGCCATTTAATTCTCATGCCTCCATCTTTTTCATAAGAATAACATGAAAAGTATTTGTAATGGCTTTTGTTTTACTTGCTTTCTCGATTTGTGGGGGAAGGGGAAGAAGGAGAGAGGGAGAGAATCTAAAATGGAAAATAACCCTGAATTTTAGAAATAAGACTAGCATGAGAGATTGTCACAAACTTCACTGATATATATGTATGTATGTATATATATATACATATATATACACACACACACACACATATATATACATACATTATATATATACATACATACATACATATATCAGGGGTATTGTTTTGGTAGCATTATTGTTATATAATAACAGAATGCTGACCAAACATTCCCCTGACTCACCACAGTAGTTGGAAAGGAGTTAGTCCAGTAATTGATTGAGCTATTAGTTATTGATTTGTCTGTGTTCACAGCCCTTACCACTTCTAAATGCTGCCTAATCATACCTTTCATAATATGTTTTAGAATTTTGTCAAAATCAAAGTGCAACTCACTGACATTTAGTCTGTGAACCATATTTTCTGGCCCCTCCCCCCTTTTGGGAAAAATTAGGATAACATTTTTTTTCTAGCTTTGTATAATTCTCTGTTCTCTATAGGTCTTTCAAAATTCACTGATTGAGTGGGCTGAGCCATTATATCTGTCCATTCTTTCATTACTCAAGTGTGTAGATCATCTGGGTCTGGTGATACAAATGTATCAAAGCATTTAGGTGTTCTCTTGTCTCTTCCTACTTATGCTCTAACATTCTGTATCATGTCCTATTAGTTATTTAATCCCCCTTTTCCCATATTGAGGAGTAATACTAGATGTTTGATTTTCCTATGATGCTCCAATTTAATGAAAACCAAAACAAAAAAAAACTATCCCTCTTTACCTTACATTAGCTTTCCTTGCCAGCTTCATCTCATCCTACATGTTTACTCCCTTGACAGTATTCTTATAGAACTATGCCCTGTTTTATATTTATTCTCCTTTATCTTCCCTAGCTTCTATTTTCTGTAATCCCCTAAGTCCTGGAGGAACTTATAGTCTAGCTCATAACACATGCATATACAGAGAGCAGGAAATCATACTAAACACTGAAGGATCAAAGGTTTACTTCCATGTCTTGTATGATGAGTGCAGTAGGTATTCAGAAAAGGAAGAGATCAAAATTATTAGGGTACTTTTAGGTCCTATGGGTCTAGGGACCAGTGTTGCCTGCCACTGACCCCTGTCTCCTCTTTGTCCCTGTGGAACTATAGAAAGTATATCAGTTTTGCTAAGGAGAGAAAGAGGCCAAATCCAGTCCCACATCAAGTTCCCTCGTGGCTGTTTCCCTACCCACCATAGCAGAACAGGGATTGACCAGACCTGAGAAAACAGACCCCTCTAATGAGGAACAACTCTGACCTATTTTCTTGGCAAATGCCTTCTTTTTCTTTTAATCTGTGGCTAAGCACGTGGTAGGGAGAGAAGTTACTATTCATAGCAGACTACCATTCTTCCCCAAGTATCAGACTGGGAGCAAGTAATTATCTGCCTGTGGTGAGGGAATCCCCAATCCCCCTCATCAATCCTTGGAGGGGGCACAGTGCTTCAGCTTGCCCCCATTCCCCTCACTTTACAGATGCAGCCAGCAGAAGGGCTGAGTATGGGAGAATTATTTTTGCTACTTCTTGCTAATTTCATCACTTTATTCATGCAGGGTTCTCAAAACTCATAATCAACAGGAAGTGGTAACTTGAGATTGGATCACAGAGTGACATCTTCAAGGTCCTTCGGACAGTTGTTTCCTTTATGATAATGGAAGATAATGACATCAACATTTTTAGTGCCATGAACTAGCTATGTTCATGGCCGTGAACTAGCTGGTCATGTCATCTAATCATCTTGAGCCTTGGCTTCTCTATCTCCTGAATAAGGGGTTTAAATAGATGATCTTTAGGTATGGTGTAATTCTATCTATGATTAAAGGATTCTAGGAGCTCTTATTTCCCCTTCTTTGCTGGGGATTCTAGGAATAACCCCCTCCCTCCAGCAAAGAAATGACTATTCCCACTTTAAACATTGGTTAAGCCAAGGAACAAATTTTCCTGAGGGTAGAAAGATGCTTGGCCCAGACATCAAGGAACCTTGGTGAGAAATTGACTGCAAAGTACTCCTGCCCCAAGATCATAGCCTTTAAGGGCTATAAGAGACCTTAAAGTTATTGAGCCCAAGGCCCTTATTTATCATCTGGGAAAATTGAAGCCCAGATAAGGAAGTGCTTTTTCCAGGTCAGTGGTAGAGCTAGAAATAGACCCCAATCTTCCAGACTCCCAGTCTAACAGTTTTTTACACTGTACCATGATAATGTTAATCCATTCCTTTTTTTCTTTGTGAAATGCTCTTTGTGAAATTGGTCTTACTCATATTACCACATGGTGCAACTTGAAGGGAGCTGGTAAGGGCTCCCTGCTCGATGTATATCTACCCCAAGTTGTCTGTCACGGTGCTTGCAGTTCTATCATCAGATTCATTCCTGTGGGTTAAATGCTTCCTCTTTTAAAATGAATACATCATTGAGAGAGAGGGAGGGTTGCATAGAAGAGAGCAGTGCTCAGAATTAGAGAAGATATGGGTTCAAGTCACTTCCCTTATTCATACTGTTGGCATTACACTATAAAAGTCATTTAACCTTTTAATGTCCCAGTAAGAAAGAGCTGAGGTGCTGATATGCATTAATAAATACATCTTTTCACTTGAAGGTTTCTAAGTCCACATACAGATGAAACAAGTCCTGTTATTTCTGTTTTTCTATCTCTCCATTAGTCTCTGTCTCTGTCTCATTTCTGTCCCTCATCTGTTTCTGTCTCTCTCTATACCTAGATATTTGGTGTGTGTGTGTGTGTGTGTGTGTGTGTGTGTGTGTGTGTGTGTATTTATAGTGATTGTTGTTGTTCAGTCCATTCAGTCAGGGTGTTTTGGACTCTTCTGGATCATACTGTCCTTGGTGGCTTGGCAAAGATACTGAGTGGTTTGCCATTTCCTTTCCAGTGCATTATGGGCAAACAGAGGTTAAGTGACTTGCTCAGGGTCACACAGCTAGTGTGTGAATTGGGTTTGAACTCAGATCTTCCTAATTCTAGGCCTGCATAATATCCACTGAGCCACCACCTGCTCCTGTAATATGGTGTGTTTGCGTGTATGGTGTGTGTACATACACATTCTTAGATATATATATATATATAATAACACACACACACACACACACGTTATTGTTTTTTGTTCAGTCATGTTCCAGTTGGGGGACTCTTGCTAAAGATACTAGAGTGGTTTGCAATTTCCTTCTTGCACTCATTTTACTGATGAGGAAACTGAGGCAAACAGGGTTAAGTGACTTGCCCAGGGTCACACAGTTAGTAAGTGTTTGAGGCCAAATTTAAACTCATGTCCTTCTGACTCCAGGCCCAGCATTCCATCCACTGAGCTATCTAGCTGCCTCCATATAGCAATAGATAGTGACAATATAATCAATACTATAACATTGATGATTATGATATTATTAATAAGTAATAGATATAAAACTGTTCTGTCTCTCAGGAAGGCAACTATAGGATTTGTTTGTCACTCATGCACAACTTAGTGCAAAATATCCACAGAACCTTTTCCCTCCCTGGCAATTGGCCAAACTTCAACATGAGGGAGCGTGACTGGGGGGCTGGTGGTGGGAGCACAGGTCACCACCCAAGGTATGGTCCACAGTGAGAGCACAGAGAGCAGAGGTCAGCGGGTGAAAGAGGACCTCTGCATTACCTCAGAAGTTTGGTCCTGACTGGCATCATCCCCTTTGGATGTCCCCTTCCACCCAACCCCCTCTGGAGCCATCTCTAACTGACAGCCGTGGGCAGGTGGAGTGGGTGGGTGGCAGGTTGAGTGCACAAGATGATACAGTGAGGCTGAGAGCGGAGAGCAGGCTAAGTGACTGCCGGTGATTTACGGCTTTTAAATGGCTCTCCCTTTCTGCAAAACTCTTAATTTAATAGACAAACATCTTGGGATAAAGGCTCACTAGAGACAGAACTGATGGGATAAATGCTGGAAGATTAAAGACCTGCAGGGGGGAGTGCATAATTCTGTTATGAAAATCTGAAGGCACTTCTTGAAAAATAAAACCCTCCACCCCAGAAACTGCTGTGAGAATGCAGCATAGCAGGGACTGAGGAGGTTCAAAGTTCTAAGATGGGTACATTATGTTCTAAAACAAAGTGAGCAAGAATAATGAAAGGGGAGCTGAACCATGAGGGGCCCCTTCTGCCTCCCCTTTTCCTTCCCTATATTTAATAAAGATATTCTGGAAAGGAATAAGAAAAAAAAGGAAAGAAAATACCATTGGCATGTGGGTTGGAATCCTTACTCTTTTTGTGATCTGGACAAAGTATTTAACTTTTTCTGGGTTCCACTGCTACCTTTTTTTTTTTTAGTGAGGGAATTGGGGTTGGACTTGCCCAGGATCACACAGCTAGTAAGTGTTAAGTGTCTGGAGGTCAGATTTGAACTCAGATACTCCTGACTCCAGGGCCGGTGCTCTATCCACTGCGCCACCTAGCTGCCCATCCACTGCTACCTTTAATGTAGGGGGATTAGGCTAAATCATCCTGTGGACTATGAAATGGCACCTCTGGTTAACCCCCCACCCAAAAGAGGGGCTCTGACCAGCAGATGAAGGAAGAGGCCTTGTGGGAGTGTGGGAATTGTCCCTGATTCTGATTCAGGGGCATTGTGTTCTTGTCCCAAGCATGCCATCAATTTGCCTTGTGATTTTAAGCAAATCATCTAACATCTTATTGCTTTTCTTTGTTCAGAAATAAAATGGACATGAGAATAACAGCCCTAGTTAAACCCTAAGGTTGTTGTGAGGATCAAAGGCCAATAATACCAACCCACGTTTGTACAGTATTTGACAGTTTACAAAGTGCTTGAACTGTCTCACTTAACTTCACAATAATCCTGTGAGATAGATTCAACAGTCATTGTTGTTCCCATTTTGCAGGTGAAGAAAATGAGGTTCAGGAGAGATTATAAAATTTGTCTCTGATCACACGCTAATGAGTCCTTGAGGCAGAATATGAACCCAGGTCTTCCTGATTCCTTGGCTAGCTTTTTATCTGCTATACCCTACCCCCTTTCCAAATAAGGTCATATGTGTATATGAAAATAGAACATTTGACATCCTGCAAAGAAAATAGAACTTGAGTCAGAATAATAGTAACTGACAATTCTATGGCATTTCACCATGTAGAAAGTGCTATCTACATGGCAGTCTTGTAAAGAAATTGGTATAGGTTATCATTATCACATTTTACATATAAAGAATATGAGCCTTAAAAAAAAAAAAAAGAATATGAACCTTTAAGCCAGAGTCACTTATCCATGCTGAAACAGATGCAAAGTGATAAGCTGGTATTCAAACCAGATCTCCTAACTCTGTACTTTCCATTATGCTATATGCGACGTGTTAACCTCCTGGCTCTGCCACTTATGAGCTGGGTGACCAAACCATTTTTTACTTCAACTTTCCTATCTGCAAAATGGGAATAATAATTTTCACACTTTCTAATTCAGAGTTACATTATAAAGATCAAAGAAGAAAAGGCATGTAAAACATTGTGTAAACCAAATCCCACCCCCTCCCCACCCACCCAAGTCTGTGACTGAATTGATCTAGGGAAATTCCATTAAGAAATCTCTCCCTCTGCCAATGAAGATAGTTAACTCATCTGCATTTTACAGTCTTAGAGAGCTATCTGGGGCACTGGGAGGTTAAATGATTTACAATCGCACAACTAGTATGTGGGACTTGAACCCAGGTCTCCCTCACTCTGAATCCTATTCACTGAATGATATGACCTATGTTGTAAACCATAAAGTCCTATATAAATGTCAGCTGTTGTTATTATTACAAATGTAAGTATAATGAGCTTCCCTAAGTTGATTATAAGCTCCTTAAGGGCTATGTATTAAACTTCTTGGTGTCTCCCATAGCACTTACCACTGGACTCAGCAAATATTTGTTGAATGAATGATTAAAAGTCAGCTAACAATAATCCCACAGATAACTTAACATGATCGAGGGCAGGGATGAAGAAACTGAAGTCTGGACTTTTCAGTGCAGAAAGACAAGGACAAAGGTGGTTTTAAGAGGGGTTAGAGAATGGGACACAGGCTCACAAAGTGTCAGCATCTGGGACTGAGGGCAATGCAAATAGAAGATCCAAGCAAGAAGGGGGTCAGTACTCAGCACCAAGCCTTATACACAGTCCCAGGGTTTTGCTAGTCTGTAATACAGAATCCAAGTCAAAGCTTCTAGTGAAATGGAAGTTGCTTGTTTTCATACTCTCTCTCTCTCTCTCTCTCTCTCTCTTCTCTTCTCTCTCTCTCTCTGACTCTGACTCTGACTCTGACTCTGACTCTGTCTCTCTCTGACTCTGTCTCTGTCTGTCTCTGTGTTTCTCTGTCTCTGTGTCTCTGTCTGTCTCTGTGTCTCTGTCTGTCTCTCCCTCTCTCTGCCTCTCTCTCTCTGTTTGTCTCTCTGTCTCTCTTTCTTTCTCTCTCAAGAACCCCCAGTAGGTAGTCTGGGTTTTGACTATGAGATTTGGGGCCCTGCTGGTATGCCTTGCCTTCCTGTCTGCTGAGGTTGCTCACTTTACAGTAAACTCCCTTGATGTTTGGAGGAGGGAGTTGTAGGACAAACAAAAGACAGTCTTACTTGATACAAGCAGGAAATGCAGGTATAAAATTCATTACTCTATGAGGTGGCACAGGATGGAAATATAAATGGTAGTAGATATAAATCTATACAGTGCTATAGAACATAAAATGTCAGATCCAAAAAGAACTTGGGAACACAGAATGTAAAACACAGAACACAGGATTTTAAAAATCATAAAACCATAGAATGTTAGCACTTAAAGGGACCTTAGAATATAGAGGACCACCATACTGGCTCTTAGAGACAAAAAGGCCCTTAGAAACATAGAATGTTAAACTGGAAGGTCCACAGAACACAGAATTTCAGAGTCATAAGAGACCTAAGATACTGAATTTTAGGGGCTGGAAGGGACCTTATAGATAAATTGCCTGAGCTCCTCATGGTTCAGAGAAGGAAAATGAGAATCAGAGAGAGGAAGCAATTCATCTAAAGTCATACTTTGTAGGTAGATAGGAGAACTATGTTCATGCCTATTTTCTGGATAAAGAAAGTAAGACAGACATTAGTGCCTCACTCAAAAACAGCAGAGGGAACTAGAAACAGACCTGAGACAAGAGCCCAAATCTTCTGACTCCCTAGTCAAGGCACTTACCACTTTACAAGCACAGCCTCTTTCTCCATGCAAAGGTTCAGGACTCCTGTCATCAGTAGTGTTCTGATGGCTTTGGGATTATAAATGTCAATAGCAGGGCCAACATCTGAACTCAGGTCCTCTGAGAGTGCCCTTTTAACTATCCTTCTCTGCTGAGAAAAAGGAAAGGGAATGAGGAAAATGGCAAAGAGAAGAAATAAACAAAAATATCAGGGACTTGGAGAAGAAAGATCAAAGTTGAGGTCGGATAAATGTTTTTGTGTTGAGGGCCTCATGGCTTTGCTCTGGCTCACCACACAGGGCTTGGTGGGAAGAGAGGAAGAGAACGATGTGTCTGCTGGGAGTTGTACATTATTGCTTTGCAGCAGTGAACAGGTAGTTTTGAAAATTACATGCTACTGTGGCAGGTAATTTATTTTTTTATAAATTGCAAGTCTTGAGTAGAGATTTGGAAAAGGTCTCCAAATAATTAGGAAGAAATTATGGAGGCCACTGCTGAGGATGTTGGATGGCAGGAGGGAGTGGAGTTTGACAGAAAGAGGAAGAGTGACACTTTATTTCCTTAGTAACAATGTCTGGTCTGGCATCCTGAAGCCCACCTAGCATGACAAATCCAATGCCTAGACCCATGATTCTGAGGGTTTGGAAAGGAACTTACTTATATCATATCAGAATGAGAGGAGACCATAAAGTATTGGATGTTAGAATATCAAATGTTAGAATATAAAATAGAATTTTAGAATACAAAATAGAATGGACATAGAGTGATAGAAAATAAAATGTTAGAGATGGAAAAGACCTTAAAGCATATAATGTTAGAACATGTAATGTTATGCATTGGACAGGCCATCAAAAATCATCTAATCCAACCTTTCATTGAAGCATGAAGTCTGTCTACAATGTCACAACAAGCAGTTTTCCAGATTCTGCTGGAAAACCTCTAGACACAAGAAATTTGGATTCTTCACTCTTGGTTTTCATCTTACCCATCTAACTGAGGCTTCTCCATCTCCTTTTTTGATGAATAATCATGAATAGATGATTCATCATGTATCATGAATGATCATCACCATCCATGATTCACCACCTAATTGTGGTTGTCCACTAAGTATCTGCCTTTATTCCATTTGATTCTATCTTTGCTTGGTCTTTCCTGGTAATCTCAAAAATGCCTGTGGACTTTATCATCTCTACACAGATGACTCAGATTGAAATTCTTAAACCTATTCTCTGTTCTAAGTTCCACAAGCCTACATCAGGTGTCTGTTGAATAGCCCCATATGGACATACTGTAAGCATCTTAAACCCAACATATCCAAAATAGAAACCATTTATCTCCCGCTTTGAACCTATTTCTCTTGCACACTTCTCCATTTCTGTTGAAGTTACTATCACTCTTCCAGGTACTCAAAATCTTGATTCTGTCCTCTTCCTCAATTTCCTTGTCTACTCAATTGTCAAGACTTGTTGAATCTACCTTTGCAAACTTTTTTCTCCATTTGTTTCTTCTCTCCACATATACAGCCACCAGCCTCATTCAGACCTATAATGCATCACCAATTACTTGAATGACTGCAAGAGTTATATGCTGGCTTCCTGGCTTCCAAGTCATCTCCTTCCCAATCCATCTTCTTCATTTTACTGAAGCAATCTTCCAAATGCATATTATTTCCCTGCTTTGGATATCTCTCTATTGCCTCTAGGAGAAAATGCAAACTCTCCTTTCATATTTGAAGTCCATCACAATCTGACCCCAGTTTACCTTTCCAGATTATGTTCATTTCAATTCCCTTCACACATTCTCCTTTGCAGCCAAATGGATATACTTTCAGCTCTCTGAATTTAACACTCCATTTCTCCAATCCTTGCCTTTGCACGAGCTGTCCCCAGTGCCTGGAACATATGCTCTCCTAACCCCCTCTCTCTTAGAATCTCTATTTTCCTCCAAGACTCAGCTAATGTGCCATTTTCTACAAGAAACTTTTTCTGAACTCTTTAGATATCCATGTTCTTTCTTTTTTCCTTAAATTAACATATGTGTGCATATAAATATATGAGAGTATATGTGTAAATATTCATTATATGTATATTACATGTTGGTGTAACATATATCCAAATCTGTTTTTGTATGTGTTTGTATGCATGTATATATCTATTAATAAATAGATGTATGTGTGGTTAGGGTTATACAATACATATCTAGATCGAGATCTAGATATGTGGCTAGGTTTAGTATGTATTTGTGTGTGGACATGCACACATACACATATATATGATGTAAGTATTTATATGTGTACTCTCAGGACAATGTAGACTACTTGGGGGCAGAGTCTGGTTTAAATTTTGTCCTGATTATCTCCAGGATTCTGCAATGTCCTGTACATATTCAAAATTTAATAAATATTTATTGGATTGGATCAAATTGTTTCATAGTTTTTCTATATTTTTATGTCAAACTGAAAAATACTATCAATCAATATATCACCAAACTTTTATTAAACACCTACTACAAGCTAGGAACTGAGTTATTCTCTAACTGCTACACGGTAGTCCTCATTCTGCCTTCTGCCACAAAGCAAAAAGTCTAATTCCTCTTCCACAGGGCAGCTTGATGGTGTGAAGGACTTTAGAGAATAAGCACATTGTATTTACGACTTGAGAACCTGGTTTCAAATCTTGGCACTGGTATCTACACATTGTAAGCCACTTAAACCTCTTTGGGCCTCAGTTTCTTTCTTTCTTTTTTTTTTTTTTTTTGGTGAGGCAATTGAGGTTAAGTGACTTGCCCAGGGTCACACAGCTAGTAAGTGTCAAGGGTCTGAGGCCGGATTTGAACTCAGGTCCTCCTGAATCTAGGGCCAGTGCTCTATCCACTGCGCCACCTAGCTGCCCCATGGGCCTCAGTTTCTTTACATGTGAAATAAAGAGTTAGGACAAAATGATCTCTAGCTTCTTCCCTTCTAGCTCTAAATTGTGTGACCCTTTTAAAGGTCTTTTGACAGCTATCATGTACCCTCTAGAACTTTTCTTCTCCAAGTTAAATATCTTCCTTTCCTTTAACTGAAACTTGGTTTAAGCCTGGCATATTTTCATTCCCCTTACCATCATGGACACCCTCCAGCTCGTCATGATGCCTTTGCAAAAAGGTAGCAATGAGAACTAAATGCAAGAGTCCACATGTGGTTTAACCAGGCAGAGCATATAAGCATATTCTCATCTCTCTCATTCTGGACTCCCTATTTCTATTAATGCTGCCTAAGAGCTCATTAACTTTTTGTCATTACCGCATCATATTTCGGGCTCATACTGAGCTGTTCACAACTGAGATATAGCAGGCTCCTGAATCCTCCCTCTCCTTCCCCCACATTTTGAGTTATGTATTTCATACCTTTTACTTCTGTTGTTGGTTGTTTGCTTTTTTTTTTAGCTTTTAGAAATTTGATATTTTGTTTTTACATCCCCTTCATTTTCTAAATCTATCCTTCCCTCCTCTGCTACCCAGTGACTCAACCCTTGTAACGAAGATTTTTAGAAAGCAGGAAAAAAACCAAGCAATTTAACAAAACTGACACATCAATCATGTCTGACAGCATAGGCAATATTCCATGCCCATAGGCCCTCACCTTTGGAAAGAGCAGAGGAAGGAGAGCAGGTGTTTTAAAAGCATAAATGCAACACTCGACAATTATCTCTCCTCTAGGAAACTACTTTTTATTTAATGCAAATTGTAATTTCCTGATCATTCATACAATACATAATTCACTTGTCCAGTCAGCCTCACTATAGCCAGTATCTATACTTCCAATAAGTCCCATACAAGTTTTTGGTTTTGTTTTGTTTTGTTTTGTTTTTGTATTAGGTGTCTGTACATAATCACTTATGTAAGTGAATCTATCCCTTTAAATGGTCTGAATTTAACTTTATCTGCCTGTACCTCAAAGAACTCAAGGAAAACACATGCGTCTTGCCCACAACCATATAGAGATATATTTAAATGAATTACACAAAACCAAAATAGAATAAAAACCCCAAAGATCCCAATCTCAAAGTAATAATAATGACAATAGCAATGACTAGCATTCACAGAGTACTTTGAGGTTTGCAAAATACTTAACAAATATTGTCTCATTTTATCCTCACAGTAACCCTGGGAGATTGGTGCTATTATCATTTATATTTTGCAGATGGGAAAACTAAGACTGAGATAGGTCAAGTGACTTACCCAGGGTCCCACAGGTAGTAAGTAAGTGTCTGAAGCTGGTATTCCTGATTCTACATCCAGGACGTTAGTCACTAAGTCACTAAGTCACTTTCCTGCCTCTATGCTCTATAAAGTATGTGCTTTGTCACTTCTTAAGTAAATAACTCTTTTCTAATAGTTTATCTTAGCTTTCATTAAATGTTTTTCTTAGTTTATTCACAGGTAAGTCATCAGAGTGCCCAGTATTTAAATGCCAAATGATCACTATAGAAATTCTTCTATATTGATGGTCCTGTATTCATAGTTAAAGGATATTAGAGGTGGAGGAGACTTTATAGCACAGAATGTTAGGACATAGAATGCTAGAGCTGGATGAAACTTTAGAACAGATTATTAGAATGTAAAAAATATAAAAGGAGCTATAAAGGATTCAAACACATAGAATACTAGAGCAGGGATTCTTAATGTTTTCATGGTATTAACTTCCTTCTTTGGCAGCCTAGAATGTGTGAATATTTTGTGAATGTACAAGGTTACAAAGGAGATAAATTATATAGAAATAGTTATCTCTATAAATGTATATATAGCATATATAGTACATATATATAGTATATAGTATTGTGTAGTAGTAGTAGTAGGCCTCCACCAGATGACGACCATCAATCAGCACCTTGAAGAGCCACAGGCCACAGTGTGGCTGTGCAGTCCAATATGGGAGCCACAGCTCCTGAGTGATTTATAACCGGTAACTGCCGCATCCCGTGTTGTATCTACCCCATGAGGAGTAGCTGGAGTGTCCTCTCCAGAGCGCTGGCCTGGGTGGATCAATATGGAAAACAAGCTATTGCCCATGTAGCAGGTTTTCCCTCTCTGCAACATTGGTGGATCCAAAGGAGAGGCAGAGCCAATACAGTTTGGCACCAGTGCCACCATAGGAGTTGCCAGAGGGATGTGATGTCCAACATCCAACTGCCTAAGGGAGGTCTGACTCCTGATTTTCCTCCGGGTTAACTCCCGAAGCCTTTCCCCATATATGGTATAGCCACAAGGCAACAGAGGTTTAAAATCAGGGTTTCCTTCCCCTAGACAGATCGCTTGCCAATGCTAAGGAGGCCCCACCTGCCCTGAAGCGACTGGTTTTAAGGAGCCAGTGACTTGCCTTCGCCCCTTCTCCCTGTTAGTGGAAACAGTTCCACCACGAGAAGGCCAAGAGTTGGGCTTTGGTTGTCAGAGGCTATTTGAGACTCAAGCTATTGCAGCATTTTATAGAGAGTGGGAGCTTATCCCTACTCCCACCCCGGCATGACAAACCTTTGTGTAGTACATATATAACATATAGTACACATACAGGAATATATACACATATAAATAGTTATCTATATAGATATATGTACATATACATATCTATGTATACATGTATATGCATGTATATAAACATATATATGTGTGTGTATATATATACAGAGAGAGAGAGAGAGAAACACCTCCTTCTAATTTTGCTTCTACTAAATGTCATTCTAAGGTCACCATTCTTCAAATTGGTGAGGGCTGCATGTACCTGGGGCCTCACCACTAAAGTCTTGATAACTTGGGCCCAGCCATGGGTGGGCATGGCTGCTAATCACTGAGGTTTTCATGGCTGCTTGTTAGCAATGGCCAACAGGTTCAAACAGCAGCCAGGTATGGAAGAAATTGCTTACTGGTGACTTCACAGAGACTGGGAGACTGCCCTAGGCCATTACTAACCTCTTTCAGAAACCTTGCTGGGGTCCCTCTGAATCCAAAGTTGTTGATAAGTGATGCTTTTAACCATCAATCAGCATTCACACAAAGAAGAGAAAAAAAAAAAGAGAGAAAAGAGATAGAAACTCAAGGGAAGCAAAAAATAAAGCAGACATTCTATCTTGGTTTCATTCTTTCCAGGAAAGTACACCATTTTCAGAAGCCCTTCTCACAGAAGGATCTTACCAAGTAGTGCTGATTCAGATGGGCAGATCAAAGCAAATCAGCAATAACTCCTCTAAGCCCAACCTCAGTGAGTTTGGCAGTTATCACGGGGAAAGAGTCCAAATAAATCCAGGACACATGTCCTACATGACTGAGATTACCCTTGAAACAGTAGAGGTTATTCCCTTTCCAGGAAACTTGAAGAATGCAAAAATAATGAATTAGAATATAAATTCCATGAGAAAAAAAGGACTATTTTTGTTGTTGTCCTTGTTTTTGTACCCTTTGATCTACAATAATGACTTGAACAGAATAGATGCTTAATAAATGTTTATTGAATTGATTTGAATTAAATGTATTAGAAGTCAGAAGATCTGGGTGTCATCCCTGGTTCCTTTAACTAGCTTAATGACCTTAGAGAAGTCATTTAACTTCCTAGAGAAGTTCCATTTCCAAATCATAATATTATTAACATTGCCTAAAAGGTAAAGGTAGCTAGGTGGTACAGAGTGCTAGTCCTGGAGTCAGGAGAACCTGAATTCAAATCCCACCTCAGACACTAGCTGTGTGACCCTGGGTAAATCACTTAACCCTGTTTGCCTCAGTTCCTCATTTGCAAAATGAGTCAGGGAAGGAAATGGCAAATAACTTCAGTATCTTTGCCAAGAAAATCCAAAATGGGCTCATGAAGATCAGACAGACTGAAAGGATTCAGCAACTACAAGGGACTCAGATGAATAGATTAGGAGTGAGCCTCCAGCTAGGTACAAATCAGTAATCCCTGGGAGTGGTTGAGGCTAATGGATCTCTTAAATTCAGGAATTCTAAATTTTAGTAGGGCTAAAGACCATAAGGTATCTGCACTAAATCTGGGACCGATCAGTTGAGACACCAGGAAATGAGAGCCCCCTTGGCTATATAAGGAGGGGGTGAACCAGATCAGGTTGAAAAAAAGAGAGCAGGTTAAATTTTCTTTGTTTATCAATATTATTATCTGTCCATGAATGTCTGTTGCATGTCCAGCCTGGAGCACAGGCTCCAAACAAATAAAAAAGCGGTAGATGACCTGGGTTTGATTTTTACTTCTGCCACTAACTAAGTGGTATAAGGTAAGTCACTTAACCTCCTTGAGGTTCAATTTCCTAATCATAATGTTTATTACATTTGCTTTAAGATAAGGCACTTCACACATCCTGATATATTATTAGTTTCATTTTTATGTGTATATACATAGCTTCAACTAGGCTATAAACAGGTTGAGGGATTGATTACTCAGACTTCATTGTACGCGCCTCTAGGGCTGACCTTCAGTAGAATAATGAAGTAAGTTCAGTTTGTCTGTGGTAAGCTTTCAGTACTCCTTTCTTTCTAACTCACATCTCACAGCATGCTCATGTTCCTTCCTGGTTGGCAGGGAGCTCAGCATATTGACCAAGCCAAACTTTCTTCTCATGCCAGTGCCTCAGGCTCCAGATATTTTCTTACTCTTTTCCCTTCCCTATGGTCACAGCTCTCCTATTATATTTCAAATCAGGGTCAGGGAAATTGCAAATCAGAGTTAACAAGGATAGGGATTTTGACTAGACAAGAGGGGCCTGATAAGCTTTGTGGGTCAGTTAGACAATGAGTCCATTTCAGAAATACTGACTGGCCTGAGAAATTAGTCAGTTAAAGAAGATAGTGCTTATAAAATTCAGAAATCAATTGGCAAGGAGGGCTAGGCAGGTCAGATTGTTCATGTAGATAACAAAGGTCTAGGCAAGAAGAGTTGAAAGTCCAAAATGTCAAAGAGAAAGACACTCACAAGTAAGGAAGAACAGCAATTGTGAGCTCTTATACTAAGATACTCAACTAGATCTGAGTAACGATGGTTAAGAGCAAGTATGTACTTAAAACCAGAAAAATTTTAAGATCCCAAGTGCGGCTCGCTTCTAATTAAAGTGGAGCACAGATAGGAAAACTTCCAGAAATTTCTTCAATCTAGCATTGTATCCCATTAGGGCTCTTCTCTTTCCTGGAAACTGATTGAATTGAACTGATAGGAATAATAGATGATGGCTTAATTCAACTCTGAGCCCCTTAAAAACCACTCCACATTAAAGACATGGTATAGAGCAGCTTTTCTCCAAAAGCATAGTCCACAAGCCCCCAGTGATGTTTCTACTTTATTAGGACAATCAGAGGCCATGTTACTGTAAAATAAATAAATAAACAAAGGAATGAATGAATAAACAAACAAATAAAAGCATCTAAAAGAAAGATAAATGGCAAAAAGAAAACTCACCTCAAATTCCCATCACCAAACACACAGAGGTGCTTCTCATAAAATCCCCAGCCAGCAATGAAAAAGAAAAAAAAAACCAGCATTGAAGAACACATGTGGGAAAAGGTACATATAAAGAGACCATATATAGTCACATAGTCAAGATTTTAAAATGGAGAACTGCTAGGATGACATCCAAGCTGGAAAACATTTCTGTATGTACTACTTCCACTTGATGTTTTCTTCATTGCACTGAAAGATATTGTGGTCCTCTGCTAAGCTATTTTTTCTGGTGTGCTGGGAACTGATACTTAATCAACAGTGCTGCCACCTTATGGTTTTTCTAACTGTTGTCAGCCATCATCTATTGGGTATCCACTAAAATGAAGTTTCTATGCAGACTAATCCCCTTATGGGAAGGGTCTCAGATATTTTAAAACATGGCTTCTGAGACTACCTCAGCATTTTTGTTTGTTTGTTTGTTACTAAAACTCATCTGTCCTGTCAGATGTTGGAGCCATTCCCTGTCAGACCTGTAGATACATCCAGACATTCATGAAAAGACTTAGGATTATCTGTCATTTGAACTTTGCTTCTTCCTCATCTGCCACTTTCTGAACTTAGTCTGTTATTTTATGTGAGAACAAATATATTCATTTCAATTTCCATCAGGACATTATATGCTAGCTTGAGTTCATGAAGATTACCCCCAGGATCTTGTTTTAGTAAGACTGGAGGAGCCAAATGGATTGAATGAATTTAATCCTGATATCCTTTATGTATATAAACCAGGTTTCTCCCTACAATTGTATCCCCATTCAATTCTTATATCATTTACATATCTATAATATGAAGAGGTTGGTCTAGAGTTCATATAAAATAATAAATACATAAATTTCCCCATTAAAATGGCATAAATTCAATCTTGAAACTATAATGACTATTCCAACTATGCATTATTCCCTTGATGGCCATACTATCACAATTCATGCCCTAACATATCTCGACCCTAGCTTACATCTATCATTGCCTTTAGCCACCTCTTCTAAACAATGATGGAAAAAGCCACATAGCCCTGCTAACTAGATCTATTATAAATTCATATTAACCATTCTTAATTTGGTCATCATTTCTGCAGAGCACCATTTTTATTTTTGCATGATCTCGGCCTCCTACATCTCTAAGAAAAGCACTAGGAGTTTCCTCAGCCACCCTGGTTAGTCACAAAACTCTTATATACCTTTTCCTTTCCTGTCATCACTTCAGTTTGTGAGGAATAGGTAGACCCTTTTGTCAAGGCTTAGACTACCATGTGCACTTCTGATGCCATTTCCTGTGCCTTTGATCTCTTGTAGCTCTCTCTCTCTCTCTCTCTCTCTCTCATTTTTCATCTCTTTATTTTTATTTGATGTTTTCCTGATGCCTATCTGCATTCCCAGTTATTTTCCAATGGTAAAAAAAAAAATCTTTTTGGGAATCTACCATTCCCTGAAGCTATTGTCCTTTCTTTTGTTTTCTTTCTTTTCACCACCAAGCTCCTAGAAAGAGCTTTCTACTCCTACTTCTTCCATTTATTTCCCTTGACTTCATTAGCCTGTGTAATCTAGCTTCTTCTGTATCATTCTACTGAAACTTTTATCTTCAGGAATGATCCCAGAGAGCTCTTAAATGCTAATTACAAGGATCCTCATCCTCCTTTATATCTCTAAACTTAGTTAAGTTGTTGTATACCCTCTCTTCCAAGTTGTTCTCTCCTCCCTTTGTTCATGTGACATCTCTCCCACTCCTTTTGACCTTCCTTTGTAGGGTTTTCATATATCTCTTACCCCTTAAGTGGGAATGTCCTTTGTGGTTCTATACTGCATTGCCTTCTCTGTATTCTCTTCTTGGTGATCTCATAGCTCCTATGTCATCTTTACCCAGATACCTCAAAAACAGATAGTGACCCAATCTTTCTCCTGAATTCCAGTTCCACATTGTCAGCTGCCTTCTTGATATATCAACCTAAATATCCCATTGGCATCTCAAACTCAATAATTACAGAATGGAGCTGATAGCTTTCTACCCTAAATTCATTTTTGTTATTTAGTTGTTTTTCAGTTGTGTCCAACTCTTTGTGACCCCTTCTAGGGTTTTCTTGGCAAAAATACTGGAATGTTTTAACATTTCCTTCTCCAGCTCATTTTATATATGAGGAAACTAGGATAAATAGGCTTCAGTGACTTGGCCAGGGTCACATAGCTAGTAAGTATCTCAGGTCAGATTTGAATTCAGGTCTTCTTGACTCCAGGCCTGGTGTTCTAATCACTGTGCCACTTAGCTGCCCTAAATTCATAACAATCTCTTATTTATGTTGAGAGTACTACCAAGTTCCCAATTCTCAGGTTATTAATTTTGCAAGCACTTGACTTTTCTTTCCTAGTGTCCTGGTCACTCCCCTCTTGAATACATACTTTATACTTTTGCCAAAACATTTTTTATATGTCTAAGGGTTTCACACTCTTTCTCAAAAGCCTTCAGTGCCTCTGTACTGCCTCTATGTTAAGATGAGAATTTTTTGGCCTGTTGTGTAAGATCCTCCATTATTTGGCTCTAATCTGCCTTTCAAAAACGTCACCTTCCTATACTTCACTATCCCCAAATTGTATTACTAGATGAATTTGGTATTGTATCCTCTCCCTCCATCAACAGGCTCTTCAACGTATCTGTATTTCACTTCTTGCTTGACTCTACTTCTCAGAATCCTTACCTTCAGTTCACTTTATTTCCTACATGAAATTTTTCTTGATCCTGACTAGTTGTTTGTTCTCTCTCCTTCCTAGAATTACTTTGTATTTACTTCTCAGTTTAGATGTCACATCTCCTAGTTGAATGTAAGCTCTTTGAAGGCAGGGATTTCATCTTTGTTTTCTCAGTGCTGAGAGTAGTTCCTTGTACAAAGTAGTCACTTAATAAATGTTGAATTGAATGAAATTGAATTGGGATAAATATAAAACAAATAAATTCTATTTTGATTGTTATATAAGATACCATACATAAGTTATATTGTATCTCATCCAAATTTTTTGGACCAGATATTATTTTATTACTTTGTGAAATTCAACTGGAATGAAGAAATTCACTATACCAAATAACATCTACAACTGCTTGACACAATATACCCTTAGAGATATGCCTGGGGAACTGGGAAATTAAATGACTTGCCCAGGGTCACACTGTTAGTATGTGTCAGAGATTGAAGTTGAACTCATATCTTTATTCTGAGGACAGATGTCTCTCCTCTATATCATGATTACTCTCAAGAATGAATGATTTATGTGAGGCATAAAGGACAAAGTACAATATATCTGAATAATGAGTGAAATATGTGACCATTCACAATGCATTTCATTCTGATATATAAGGAGAATTGATATAACGTAGTTTAAGACACTATTCCTGATTCAAATAACTTGAAATCTGATTAGGACAAGTCATGTATAGGTAAAAAGAAAAATGGTGATACAAATCAAGATGTAGTAATTTCCAAATGAATGAGGGGAAAAATAGGTGCAAAAGGAATTCATATGGGGGGAAAATGTCAGGCTGGCTAGAACAATCAGAAAAATGAGAATGGAACACCATGTGAATCAAGTGGGTATAATATATAGAAAGAAAAGTAAGTTGCTATGCTTTTAGCATGTTTGGACAATAATGAATAACCCAGTCTGTTTGAATATAGTAAGTCATCAATAAATATGTGTTTGATAAGTAGTTACCATATCTAGTAATAATAGCTCACATTTATAAGGCATATTATAGTTTATGAGAGATGTCCAAATGTTGTATACACACACACACACACACAAACACATATATACGTATATAGTTTTATCACTTTTTGTTAGAGAATGACATGAACCCCCTCTAAATACTAAGCCACTAAGAGGACAACCTATGAGCCATCTATACATTTGTCTTTCTAACTTTGGGTATCCATTTTTGTCAGAATGTCAATATGTCAAATCGTTGATCAGTAGCCAAAGACCTCTCACCTTAAAATACAGTTAATTTGTTTATAGATATTAAAGATGTGTGGTTCTTATCCCACTCTGACAGTTTTTACATCACTCTACCATTATTCCTGTAAAAGTGGAATGGTCCTTCACAGGACAGTGGACCGCTAGAGCATCACATTTTGCACTGCCCATGAAAAATAAGAGGGGAAAGGAATACCATAAAGATAATTACAACATTTACACCAACATATATTGTAGATGATGAAGAAGCAGAGAAATCTGATACTTGATAACTTCAGTTCAAAGGTGGCCATCAGTTGAATGTGAAATATGTTGGAAAATATGGATCAAATGTAAGAAATCAGAGGTCAAAGATTCTATGCTGTTTAGAAGATTAACAATTTTGAATAATGATTACTTTTTTCTTGAATGCATTGTACATGGTAAGCATCAGCCAATATTTTAAGAAATTAAATTGATTATATTTTAATGGACAGGAAACAATTGGAAATCAGGTAAAGTTTAATGGTTGACATTTAGTTGGACTATCTAGTTACAACAAAGGTAAACATGAACAAATTCGAAAGATAAAGATGAGAAGACATTATGCACAATCACAATTTGTCTGACTTATCCAAAGAAGGTAACACCTTTTTAATGAAAAATGAAAACATGAGTTATTGACTTTGATTATTACTATTTCCTGTGTAAGTTTTACCCAAGTAATGCTATTTAAAAGAAATTAAAATCCAGAAATAATTTTACCCAGAAAATGTTTCATCTCCTTGAAAAGAAGAAAAAAGGTGACAACCAAAGTTAATGCCAGTTTAGAACCCAAACTTATTCATAAAACAACATAGAGTATGATAGCGGATAATTATCAGAAATGGGGGAGAAAATAAGCCTGCAAAAAAATTGACATGAGAAACAACTAAGAAATTGTATCCAGTGGGCATTCATAGATTAAGCTGACAGTAGGGCAACAAACAGATAGAAAATGGAATGGGTCTGTGAATGTTTCTAGAACTATTTATTCTATACTATAACTATTCAGTTACAGTGGAACCACCATATTTTATCTCTAACATCCCAGTCTTTGATATGATGTTTTAGGAATTAGAAATGGCACTTAAAAAGATCAGTGAAAAAGAATAGTTAGACCAAAATAAGTACACATGGAGGAAATCTGTGCTGGAGGCAAAACAATCTTAAAAGTATTAAGGGATCATTTCATAAAATACCTCAGGGAAGGGAACATAACAAAATAATGAAAAGGGGAAAAAAGCCTGCAGATAGTATCCCTACCCAGAAAAGGTGACCTAGAGCCAACGTGTCCAATGGGTGATCTAAGGTTGCGTGTGATCACAATACTCCAAAGTGTGGACTGAACCAGATTAGAATATAATTGATAAATTTTAAAGAAAATAAATAAAAACACAAGCAACCAATATACAATATCATATCTGAAAAAGAAAACAATATGTGCCCACAGGAATCCTTATGTCTGGTTAGTGGCCCCATTTCTATTTGAGTTTGACATCACTGATTTAGAGGATATCAATAACTACTAACCTATATGCCTACTTTCTCTTTTTAATAAAATTTTTATTAGAGTGATATTCAACATATCAAAGTTATCATTGACAAAATATAATAAAAGAATTGGAAGACTTTCATAAATGATGTTCTATAACAAATCATATCTTTATGGTGATAAAATTGACTGAAATATGTACATATATCTGATTTTGCTTCTTTATATTCAAAAAATATTAACATGGAAGAGCAAAAGGTCACTTTAAAGACACTCCATAGTCAGTCTCTCATGCATTTCTTAAGATCCTACCAGATTCCTTGATTAACAGAAGTGCAGAGATAGCTTTGTTTATCAAATCTCTCATAAGCAATGCACAAAACATGGAGGTGTATACTCACCAGAGAAATCTGCCAGAAGAGAGATCTCATACAGCATCCCAATGGAAAAAGTATTCCCTGTAGACAATGCTGTCATCTGGATCCTCTAACTTATAGACAAGTGTGTGCTGATTGAATCAAACCCAGAACATTCTAGAGCCTCTTCAATGAGATCTGTAAGAAATTGTTTAAAAGAGGTTAATCTGATATGCCACATGGGACAATTATAAATATATGAAAATTGTAAATGGATGACTATTTGTGGTACTAGCACAGAAGCACTATGGGTGGTAGAGTGGATAGAGTACTGGACCTGGAGTCAGAAAAAGTGAGTTTAAATCCAGCCTTACACACTTAACTAACAGTGTGACCTTGGCCAAGTCATTTAACCTCAGTCTCAGTTTCCTCAAACAGGGATAATAATGACATCTACTTCCCAGGGCTGTTGTAAGGATAAAATGAGATAATATTTAAGTAAAGTAAATAAGTAGCAAGCCTTAAAGAACTATAAAAACTCTATTTTTATCACCACCACCACCACCACTACTACTACTACTACTACTACTACATAGACAATGAGTTTAATCCAGGAAGGCATAGGAGGATTAGAATGAAAGGTATTGCTTTCAGGAAATTTGGCAGTGCTTTTAATGATCCCAAGCTGTTCTCTGACATCAAAAGCCATCTTTTAAAACAAATGTTCTCTCAATGATGCTATATAGTTATGAATTTTGGAATTATCACTCTCTCCAAAGAATCATAGATATGAGTGAACCAAAATGCTGTCAAGAAATGCATGGGAAGAGGGACTAGGCTTTCTAGGAATTTTATTGATGACCAGCATGTCAGTGGCACAAGGGACATCATATGGGAAATGGATGATGAGAAAAGGTGGAGTATCTACTACAAAATGGCAACAAGGGATACTAGGTGGAAACCTGAGTGCTACTTTGTTGCTCATAAAATACAGAAAGACTTAAAGGACAGTCTTCAGCACACTGGATGGACCCCTACAGAGTATGTGAATAAGAATTACACAGGAGGAGAATGTTCAGTTGTATTGGTATTGGTACCAATAGAAGACCCATGTCAGTAAAATTATTATCTGTTGGATTATTGACATATTTGAGTTTACAAAGTTATTGTTCTTTTGCTTGTTTCTTTGTATTTACAATGGTCTATGTGAATTAGATTATGCAAGTATTTTTTGGCCCAAAGCCCTGAGCAGTTTTAAGTATTCATAGTTCAAAACTTCACTAAGACATTTGGGACACCCTATATTACCTTCATTTTGCAGATTAAGAAATATATGTCCAAATAGGTAGTGTTGTACTTTGTTTTTAACTCTCCCTTGGATCTTGTTTGTGTTAATATTCTATCTAATATTCTATCCAGCAAATCCTTTTCCCCCTCTCCCAAATACATACAAAGGTAAGCAGGTAGATTCTTCCCTTGTGAATTATCATCATTTCAATTTAGTAATCATAATATTTAGTGCTGCAAGAGGTCTTGGAGATCAAATCCAAACCATTTATCTTAAAGCTAATGAAACAGAGGCCCAGAGAGTTTAAGACATTTGCCCAAGGCCACACAGATCTTAAGTTGTGGATTTCTAAATCTGGTTTTGTTGCAAATTCAAGGAGCTAAAGAAGGATGTTTCTCCTCTAAGAAAAAAGACATTTGGATAGGAAGCCCTTTGTGTATTTTGAGTGACATTTACATAGTACTTTAAACTTTGAAAAGCTTTATAACTCTTTGAGATAAATATAACTTATTATTATGCCCATTTGTTATTTTGTAGAGGAGGAAACTGAGGCTTAAAAAGGTTGTTATTCGACCATGGTTACATACAATAAGCTTTATTGTTGTCAGGGTTTGAATTTATATTTTTCTGACTCTACTACATCTTGCTTAAGTACCTAATCTTGAAAACTGGACCTAGAATCCATAATCATAGATTCTAATCCTGGTTCTTTTATGTACCGCCTACTTTATAGTAGACGATTCCTTTGCAAATCCCTCTCTGGGATTTGGTTTTCCTCAAAAAGAAAAGAGGGGGGAGGGGACGGAATTTGGAAAGGTTTCCTGTAGAAAATAGAGAAAAAACAAGGAGGTGAAGATAAAGAGGAAGCACATTCCAGACATGGAGGACAGTCAGAGAAAATTCCTAGTCTTGTTCACAGAGCAGCAAAGACAGTGTCACTGGATTAAATAGTGCATGAAGAAGGTATAAGAGAACGGAAAGTTGGGTGGGAGGGACTAGGTGATAAAGGATTTTAATCCCTAAACAGAGAATTTTGCATTTTATTCTCAAAGGGATGGGGAACCACTGGAGTTAATTGATTATAGGGGTGACAATATTAGATGACATTTTGGGAAAATCACTTTCATAGTTGAATGGAGGGTAGACTGGAGTGGAGAGAGACTTGTAGCATGAAACCAAGTGTGAAGTGATGAAGGTCCCCACCAGTGTGGTGG
Organism: Dromiciops gliroides; assembly: GCF_019393635.1. NCBI lineage: Eukaryota > Metazoa > Chordata > Mammalia > Microbiotheria > Microbiotheriidae > Dromiciops > Dromiciops gliroides. The sequence continues at coordinate 381,427,111 of NC_057862.1, read as the reverse complement.
CAAGATCAGAGGAGAGAAGTGGAGTATTCTAGAAGTTTTGCAAAAGTTAAATTAACAGACCTTCAAAACAGATTGAATATGGAGGAGAGAGAGAAACACACACACACACACACACACACATGCAGAATATTTGAAGACAGCACCTAAGCTGTGAGAGTTCCACTTTTAAAGATCCTATGGCATAAGCAGAAGGAACTATCTGTTATGAATTCTGCTGCCTTTCTCAGCTCAGAATTAACCAGGGGAAATGGCCAGCACTCTGAAGCTTCAACTGTCCCAGAAAAGTAAATAGAGACATGCCCTCAATGAGGCTGAGCCAGGAGTCCAGAGTTGGGATGGTGCTGCAGCCTGCTGCAGGGAGCTCAATATTTCATCTTCATAAAATAAACATAGATCTGCTCATCATGAAATATACATCAAAAATGTTTAAACATGTTAATTATTAAACCAATATTGATTCATATTGGATGAGGCATTAAGGGGAAAATTAGCTAATGTATTTAATATCTCCTGCACAGTTGACTAATATCAATATTCATCATGTCTAACCACCAATAATCATAAAAGTGACAGATGATATTTATGATCTCGGGTGGGTGAGCACCAGGCAGAAAGATAGGACGAATTGAGAAAATATGAAGATGTGAAGGACAGAACCTTTCAGTTGTCACAGCTGAGCCTCATAATTCTAGGCATAAATCACAGAGTTCAGTCATATCATGAATGTTTGATAAACCTTTGAAAGGCCATGTAGTGCAGGAAAAAAGAACACTGGCCTTGGAGAGAGATGTCCAGGATGGGAAGTTGGAGTGGAGATGGCCATTCCACTGGGTTTAGGATCTGGGGAAACGGAATTTTGTTCTGGCCCTGTCACTTATTACTTATATCATCTTTAGCAAATCACTTTTCTTTTCTGGTCCTGACTTTCCTCATCTGTAAAAGGAGGGAGAGAGTTAGATTAGATGAGCTCTGAGAACCCTTTTTGTTCTAATATTCTGTGTGTATATCACCCTATGTCCTGGTTCTACTTTTTACTAGCTTTGTATCCATGGTTCTCAGTTTCTTCATCAGTTAAATTGGGGACTGGCAGTATCTACCTTATAGGGTTGTGAAAAAATAAAGTGTTCTGGTAAAAAAAAAATTACAAAAAAGTATGCACTGCTGTCATCCATTGTGTGATAGTAATTGACCTCCTTCCTGGGATAATAAGCTTTTGTCTCATTCATCCGTTCATTTATGTATTCTTTCCACCTATCTATGTATCTATGTATCTATCTGTCTCAATCTTTTGCTCTAGGAGGGAGCATGACATTTTCATGAGAGACTTGGACCTTTGGTCAGGATGACCTGGGTTCAAATTTTGTCTCTGACATTTGCTAGACTGCCTACATAACCCCTTTTTACTTTAGTTTCTTCCTTTATATAATGGGTATAATAATACCTGTTGCACTTTCTTCAAAACTTCAAAGGAGTATGTCAGGTACTATCTAAATGTCAGTTACTACTACTACCACCACCACCACCACCATGACCATTACCACTACTACCACTACCACTACCACTACTACTACTACTACTACTACTACTACTACTACTACTACTACTACTTCCTTTTCCTTCCCTCCCCTCTTTTTTCACCTTAGGAGATCCTATGTTAGGAGATCCCTCTTATACTTGTGGTAGGTATATGGGTCTCTTTCTGTTCCCTCATTTCAGACCTATTTTTCTGTTCCTTCTGTCAACCAAGCCAAAACACCTTTGTAAGTTCATTCCTTAGCTCAGTGCCAGGGAAAACAGCCGACACATGGCTATTTCCCTGCAACCTCATATTTCATGTGATGTTTTTGGCAGCTAGGAAAGGTTGATGGAAAATGACTTGCCATTATGCACCAGGCCATCAAATTCAGAGATTGAAAACCTCTCCAGCAGTATTTCTCGGCTACCAGATGTTCAGCAGCTGCATTGTCAATTGTTATCCAAGCTCAAAGAGAAGAAAAGGAGAGATGTTTAGAGCCTACATAGGCTTATGACACAGTAAACTGTGCATTTAATTTCTATTTAATGTGTGAGAGAGCATGCATTAGATAAATATCATCTGATCATTAAAAACATATTTATGGAAGTCTAGCAACTTTGTCAGGGATGTGTGACTAATAATATATAGTAGTTAGGGCTCTAAAAACATATTTGTCTTAATCGGTTGGTATTCAGTTCAGGAATATTGGCTGCTAAATGAAAAACCAGTTTGCGCCTGGGACTTCTCATTCCATTGGTGATGGATCTGTCTTCATTGAGATGCTTGTCTCTGACACCTAGTTTGCCCATAAACAAAACGACATATCACTTGCTGGAGCACAGCAGGCTGTATTGCTCCACTGAATCCCAGTCCCCATTGCCCAGATCTAATGATATTGAATCATGGAATACTACAGGCAGAAGGGGTCTTAGAACATGAAATGTTAGAACATAGAATGTTAGAGCTTGAAGTGACCTTTGAAGTAATCTAACTCAATGCTTTCATTTTATTGCTGAAGTAACTAAGACCCAGAGAGGAGAAGTGACATACACAAGGTTATATATGCAATAAAACATGAATTGGAATCAATGGTAGCCCAGGCCACAGTTTTTAAAAAATATATCTATGCTATGATCCCAAACTTAGCTGCCTCCTCTCAACTCTGCTTTAAAACAGGGAAGGTATTTAAGTGTTTTAACTTCAAAGGGCTTCCCTATGGACTGCAAGCCACATGGAAAGCAAGAGTAAATAGAATTAGCTGTCAACCCAGAAAGTAATTAGGCAAAGTAGGTGTTATTAATAAAACTTGAAAGCAAGATCAATCAATCCATCAGCCAACAAGGATTTATTGAGTGAAGGTTGTTTACCTAACACTGTCCTTGATTGACTCTATTAGGATACATAGAAGTCTAAAACATGGCTCCTGGCCTATAGGATGCTTACAATCTATTCAGAAAGAAATGACAGACACAGAAATTGTGAACAAAACAACCTTGAATATTATATTCTTCTGAATCTAAGATGCCCCACTAGTAGTTTATACCCCTAAAAACTTTGTCAACAGAAAATCTATATCCACTGAAAAACAAATACTTTGCATCACATAAGAAAATATATTTACTGTGAATATTTTGTATATACTTCTTCACATGTAGGCAATTTGAAAGTATTGTCCTTATCTGAGTTCATGTTTGCCTCTTCCCTGTCAACACAGAAGCTCTCAATGATAAGAGCTCTTTTTTTTTCTTACTCATATTGCAGCTTATTTTTTTTTTTTAAGTTGAGGTCTGCTCTGGGGGAACCAGGGTCCCTGTTTCAAGCTTCTTGTGCTGGGGTATAGGGGCTGTGTCACCGGATTTCTACACTGAGGCCTTTATGGCTTGTGGATTTCTCTCTGTACTAGGCTTGCTGGTGGCATACAGTGGGATCAGTAGGCCTGTTCGTGCCTGTCCTGTGGGTTGCCCTCTAGCTGGCAACCTGCCCTCTCGGTTGGTGCAGGTGGGTTTCGCCACTGTCCTGCTGCACCACCAGCTTGTTGATCCAGGATCCAGGGGCCTCAGTTGCTTGGCTGTATCCCACAGCTTCCTGCTGACTTGCCCCGACCCCGTCCACCCTGCGCTGTGGTGTGCTGCATCTCCCTTTTGCCTAAGTGAGACTGACCTTTCCTGAAGTCTTCTAAGTTGTCTCTGATTGGAAGACTGTGTCTCTCTGTCTCTTTGCAGGTTCTATAGTTTCAGAATCTGTCAAAGGGCTTGATTTAATGTTCTTTTTGAGGGAACAGAAGGAGAGCTCAAGCAACTCACTGGCTTCTCTCCACCATCTTGGCTCCACCCTGTATATACTTCCTGCAATTCAAATAAAAGTGATTTATTCATTTTATCATGATAGAAGCAAATATATCTAAGAGTTTCATTATAGGCCATATTTGGGTTATGATATTACATTTTATAGCCTAAAAGTAAATTACTAAATGTATTATCATAATCCAAGTTTAAATTCGATACAGGTAAAATTTTCAGGGAAAGTGTAGTCTATATTTGAAAGAATGCTACATAAAGAAATCAAATAAATCCAGAAACATTAGATAAGCAACTATTATCTGTAGAACATTGGACAAGGTTGCTGAGGAGGTATACAAGGTTTAGATAGAAATGGTTCCTTTTTTTAGAGAACTCACAGTTTTGTAAGGGTTAAGAAAGAAACATAGGAAACCATAATGAAGGTCTTTTCTAGACTATACAAGGTCTGGGCAATGTTTTTTTGGCATGTTCCCTATCTACATAAACAATTTGACTAAAATATATACCATAAAGTTCATAGGCCTATGTGACATATACTGACTTTTTGATGAAGATTTACAATAATAGAGAAAAAGATACCATCACATGTGTTTATTGTCCAGTCAATGCACGTGAAGATGGTTCACAATGTCCAGGCACCATTTCTTCCTATTCAGACCCAGGAACCATTTCATCATGTTCTTTTTGTCACATACACCATTCCTGAAACTACTCATGTGACAATCCTGTGTACCAGTGCAAGGCCAACAGGTAAATAGTCAATGTCCTGGGGCACAGTAGATGGAGTACCGGCCCTGGAGTCAGGACCTGAGTTCAAATTCAACCTCAGACACTTAGCACTTACTAGCTGTGTGATCCTGGGCCAGTCACTTAACCCCAATTGCCCCCTCCACACACACACACACACACACACACACACACACACACACACACACACACACACAAAGAGTCAATGTCCCACCTCTCCGCTCAGAAATTTGCACAACCATTTTTTCAGATATTACAGGAAAACCATTTATACATTAAGGACGTAGGACTTAACTCATTCATGTGCTTTGGGCAGTCCCTCACACCATAATTAGCAATAGCTTCATTTTATAAAGTAATTTCAATACCATTTGATAGTTGATACCTGGAAGTTTGAACACGCTGAACTTCCACCATCAGTCCCTACAAGTATGCATATGATATATGGGCATCTAGGGCTATAGGAATATGTAATAATCCAATTTAATCTAGGACATAATATACAAAACCCCCTGAAATTTTGGTCCTTTTTGGGAATACTGTTTATGTGTTAAGGAGCTAAACAAAGTGACCTTTATCATAGATTAATTCTGTTTTGATGCATTTCAAGTATAAAAAAAGCTCTTCATTGAAGTCACTGATTATATTTTTTCATGGAATAGATGATTTAAAAACATTATTCTTACTTCTTATACTAAAGATTAAATTCATCTTTTTAAATACTATATGTTGTGTTGGCAATACAAATAAACCAAAGAATAAAATGTTGATATTGTCTTTTCATTTAATAATGCCTTATATTTTTGAAACAAATTAAATAAGTTCCTCAAAATTAAAATAATAATCAATTTCCATGTTAGTCATGTTAGAAAAGAAAACAGTCAAAAAACACTCCAAGAAAAATAAAGTTAAAAAAAAAGTATGCTTCAATCTGTATTCAGACTCCACTTGTTCTTTCCGTGGGGCTAGATAGCATTTTTCATCAAAAGTCCTTCAGAGTTGTCTTGGATCATCATATTTCTGAGAATATCTAAGTCATTCATAGCTGATCATCTTACAATATTGCTGTTACTGTAAACAATGTTCTCCTGGTTATACTCATTTCACTTCACATCAGTTCATGTGCTAGTTTTGTGTCGTTTTTTTTTTTCTGAGTGCATCTTGCTCATCATTTCTTATAGCACAATAATATTCCATCACAATTTTATACCAGAACTTGTTCTTCCATTCCCCAATTGATGGGCATCTCCTGAATTTCCAATTCTGTGCCACTGGAAAAGAGCTGCTATAAATATTTTTGTACATATGGATCCTTTTCCTTTTTTCTTTGCTGTTTTTGGGATACAGACCTAGTAGTGGTATTTCAAGGTCAAAGGGTATGTATGGTTTGATAGGCCTTTGGACAAATTCCAAATTGCTCTATATAATGTTTGAATCAGTTCACAACTCCACCAACACATTAGTTTCTCAATTTTCTCACAGCCCCTCCAATATTAATCATTTTCCTTTTCTGTCCTATTAACCAATATAATAGGAGTGGGGTAATACCTCAGAATTGTTTTCATTTCCAATTCTCCAATCAATAGTGATTTAGATAATTTTTTCTCATATGTCTATAAGTAGCTTTGATTACTTCATCTGAAAACTGTTATGTCTTTTGATCATTTATCGATTGGGTAATGACTTTTTAAAATAAATTTTACTCATTTCTCTATATAATTGAGAAATGAGTCCTTTATCCAAGAAACTTACTTCAAAATTTTTTTGACAGTTATGATTGTCAACTATATTTCCCTCAATCCTATTTCTTCCCTGTTTATTTTATTGTTTCTCACCATCCTTCCTCAAAAGTGTTTTGCTTCTGACTACTGCCTCCCCCTTTCCACTCTCCCTTCTATCAGCACCTCCCCCTTCTTTTATTCCCTTCCCCTACTATGATAAGAAAAACTTCTAAGAATGTTTTCATTTTTAAATTGCACTACACATTTTTTACATTATTTTTATGGCAGTTTAAACAAACACAAACACAAAAAGGACATAATTAAACCATTCTGTTCTATACACAAACTCTCCAGCCTCTAAAATAATATTACAGAACAGAAGACACCAATCTATATAAACTGATGAGTTAATGAACATGCTCACTTTTATAGTGACTGCTAATCTGTTAGACAGGAGAATTTGATATTTTAAGTTTATTATAGCTACAGTCATAACATGAATAGTATTTAGTTTTTTAAATCGAAGAAATACTTTCTTATTTTGTGAATTATTAAGAATTTAGACAGGAGAATTTGATATTTTAAGTTTATTATAGCTACAGTCATAACATGAATAGTATTTAGTTTTTTAAATCGAAGAAATACTTTCTTATTTTGTGAATTATTAAGAATTTAGGTAAAGCACTCAGAATTGATAAGAATCTAATGTGGGCCATATTCAAAATTCTCCAAAGTAAATACAAGACACCAAAAGCAGTTAACTTTTTAGAATTTAGAGCACATGCTACTAATATCCAATATTTGAAGATTAACATTACTCAAACTACAATTTAATAGATTTTCATGTCATAAATTTCCATTATATGGGAGATGTCAAAATAAAATCCTCAAATTCAGCAATGATGTTTTGGTACTTACTTCAGGTCAGAAAAATATTACCATTAATGTTGTCCCCAATATGAGTTGTCAACTTTGACTGACTGCTAGCATAGTACCAGCAATCATTCCATATTTCTCTCATAAAGCAGCATAGAGTCCTTGCCCACATGTTGTTGTTGCACATATTTGTGAACATTTATGCTATTATCAAATTTATCATGTGCAATAATGCATTCAATCAACAGCATACATTGGACTTTCAAGTGACCCATGAAAGTTAATTAGCAGTAAATTTATAAGCACTTAAAGAATTCATGAAAAGAAGGGACAAATAGATGTTCCACCATGGAACTCATTGGGTAAATGTGGAACAGTTTCTGGGACTCTTCTTTATAAGGTTATTGGAATCTATAATTATCCCATGTAAACTAGGACAGCTAGGTGGTGCAGCGGATAGAGCATTGAGCCTGGAATCAGGCAGACTCATCTTTCTGAGTTCAAATCCAGCCTCAGACACTAGCTAGCTGTGTGACCTTGAACAATTTTCCTAACGCTGTTTGCCTCAGTTTCCTCATCTGCAAAATGAGCTGGAGAAGGAAGTGGTTAACCACTCCAGTATCTTTGCCAAGAAAACCCAAATGGGGTCACAAGACACTGGACATGACTAAAAAACAACTCAGCAAAAAATAAATAAATAAAAAGTAAAAAAAGTAAAACAAAAATAACAACAACTCGGCAACAAGAAATCTAGGATGATTGACTTGTTTGAGTTCATTGAATTCAGAGTTTCTCATATCTCAAATAATATAATCCCATACAGATATAGTAAGATTTGGTTGGTTCTTCAGATCATTCATAATTATAATTATTTTCTGCATTTAACTTTTATCTTAATAATTTCTGTGTATATGATGAGTGGGATCCTACCAAGTGTTGGGGTCCCCTGAAGCAAGCAGGCCCAGAGTCCCTGCTTGCCTAGCTACTAAGAGTGATATTCCAACCCTCTCATTTTAAAGCAGATATACCAAAACCTAATGAAGTTAATTTCCCAGGATCACAAAGGAAGTGTCAGAGTCATGATTTGAACCCAGGAGTTCTGATCCAAGGACATGTAGTTTTAGAATTTGAAGGGACCTTACTTAGAATTCATCTAATATAAGTACTTCATTTTGAATATGGGCCTAGACAGGCCAGATGCCTTGCCTAAGGTCATACAAGAAGTTAGTGGCAGAACCATGTCTTCTGATAATAAATCCAGAACTCTTTTACACTATACCATACTACCTTTCAATGCTAAAATCATAGTAAAGGGGTAGTCAAGAGCAGTTGTTTCAAATTCAAATAGAAATAGGCAAATTCTGCATAAGGATACCTATGGGTGGCATATTGACTAAGAAAACCACATGTTAATATTATCTATATTCTATTGGATTTGTATTTATTTTGTTAATATTTCCCAATGCCTTCTTTTTTTAGATAATCAAGGTTAAGTGACTTGTACAAGGTCATACTGTGTCTAAGGCTAGATTTGGACTCAGGTACTCCTGATGCCAGAGTTAGTAATCTATCCACTGCACCACCTAGCTCCCTCCCTCCTCCATCCCAAAATTGCTTTTTAAATTGTTTTAGGTCACATTGTTGGACTTCTGTTTAACACCTCTGGTATAGAGGTTCTTTATCAGAGGAGTGCAATAAGAATGGATTAAGTGGTATTGATCTTAGAGAAGTTGACAGGAAGTGGTAACTAATTGGATATGAGAGGGGGGAAGAGACAAAAAACATTTTAATAGCATTACATGCTGATAGAACAAAGTGCTAAATTGTTCAACACTCTCCTTTTGAAATCATAGTTCACAACACATAATAAGTGCAAAAAGGAAAGATCACTGTGGGTCCTGAGGAACTACCTCAACCATGTAATAATAGGTTACATTTGTTTGGAACTTATTACTTTTCAAAATCCCATAACAATAAGGGGATGGAGATTATTATCCCCATTTTCTAGAGGGAGAAATTAAGTTCCAGACAAAGAAAATGAGTTGTCTGAGGTCATAGGATGACTAGGGGTAGGGGTGGGGTCCATAACTCTCTGCTCCAGACTGCTTGCATGATCACTATACTTCAGTAATGTCATGTGGGAGGTTGTGAGATATTTGCCATGGCCTCACTTGATAAAAGCCCTCCATAAATATGCCTGCTGGAAATGCCTACATGACCCCTATGACCATCAGGTTACACATTGGGAAAAGAGAGATGAAGGCTGCGATCTCTGCGTTATAATTCTAAATAAGAGTTAGTTATAAAGGACAATTTCTTATCCTGTATAATTCAACTCAGGAGTGTTAATTAAACTCAAGCCCTGTACTGGACTCAATGACCCTAGTCTATTGCACTGCTGTTGTAGATAAAAGGAAATTTCTCCTCCTATTTGGTGTTTGGACATACGGGCTATTTAATGGGATTGTGTGGACTTGTCACTGTGCCTTTGTGACTTTATTTTAGAATATTCTAGAGAATAAATTTGAATCTTTCAGCCCTACAGAAACTATGAGTACATTGTACAACGTGGTCTTTACCCCTCTTATTCATTCTCCCAACCCCAAACCAACCTATAAATCTCATATGTCTTTCTTCAATATATCCTCCTATTCCCTGTGTTTCTTTGGGGGTTCTATCTCTATGCTTAATACTTAGGAGGAAAAGAGAGTTAGGGATGAGAAATGGAGAAAATGTGATAGCTATTCTCTCTGTACTACATGAACCACAGCTGGAATATTGTATCCATTTATGAGAATCATGTTTCAAGAAAGAAATTAACAAACTTCCACTTATAATAGAAGATAACTCCGCTGATTCTGGGGAAATGTGGAGGGTGTAATGATTGGAATGATGCCACCTACTGGAGACTTACTATAGGAAAGCTCCACCATGATGAGAATGCCTCAGAAGGCCCTAAGGCCATGTGGCTTTTCCTTGGCGTCAGGAAGTGACGTTTGCTCATGGGTACTGTCTATCAAGGCTACCAGCCAATCAACTTGAGGAGTCTCCTATTTTCTGGGAGGGAACAGGAAGGAGGAAGGAGGGCCTGCGTGGAGAGGTCTGTGTCTTTTTGGGTTCCTGACTTGGTGGTGACGGCAGGAAAAGAAAGAGAGGAGCTGAGGAAAGATAGGATTGCAAGATTGCAAGAATTCTGTTCTCAATCTTTCTCTTTCCTGTGGACGTTGGCAGAGAGTGGAGCTAGAAATGCTCTCTCCCTTTAATAGATAGATGAATGTAGGCCTTTCTCTCTCTCTCTTTACCAAATTCTTATTCTCCTTAATAAATGCTTAAAAGCCTAACTCTTGCTAAAGCTTATAATTTATTGGTGACCACTCATTAGATATTTTAGACAGACTAGCTAGAATTTTTGCCTTAACAAGGGGTACCTCAAAATCATAACATATGAAGATTGGCTGAAGGAATTAGAATATTTAGCCTAGAGAGAAAAGGGGTGTGTTTGTCTTCTAATGATTCAAAAGTCAAGAGAGGTGCCTTGGGAGTGATTGGATTTCCTGTCAGTGAAGGTCTTTAAGGAAAGTCTGGATGCCTACTTGTTGAACATGTTGTAGATGAAATTCTTGATTAGGTACTGGTTATCACTTTTGGTTTTCCTTCTAACCCAGATTCTGTGATTGTATCTATTGTTTTCAAAAGCTAGCATGATGTTCTGGCAGAACAGCAACAGGGACAAAAAGCACTGGAGTCTAAATCAAAAGACCTGGGTTTGTTCTGCTATTTACCAGCTGTGTTGCCTTGGGGAAGTCTTTTCCCTTCTCCAGTGCTTATTTTTCTCATCTGTGAAATGAAGGATTGAACAAGTAAATCTCTGAGGTCCCTTCCAGCTCTTAATCCTCTGACTATATCAAAAAGGGCATCCATATGGAAGCTAGATTAGATTTGGTTTGTTTGTCCCTAAAGGTCAGACAGAACTAGGAGCTGAGAGGGGAGGTTTTAGGGAGGCATGATTCTGTTCAATGTATCAAAACACTACCTAAGAACAATTCAACTAGAACTGTTCAGCAATGGAAAAGATCGTTGTCAATTGAAGTATAAACATTTATTAAATACCTTCTATGCTAGGTATTGAAAACACAAAGAAAAAAATGAAACTGTCCTTGCTTTCAAGAAGATTACATTCTACTGAGGAAGAAATGCGCACATGGGGAAATATATGCACAATAAATAGAAGGCAATTTTTGGTTGGGGGAAGGGCACTAACATTTGGGGGAATAGGAGAGTGTACCTTTGTATATCTTTCAAGTAAGAACATATGTAAACTGACTGTGTTGTACCCTCCTGCCTCCAATCTAATGACAGTTCATCAAATTGAGATGTATCAGTTCATACTCAATAAGTTTAGGGAGATAAATTGTGCTTGTCTCTATGATTCCTAAGACCCATTTTTTTATTATGAGAATGTCAGAAATTCAAGAGACCTTGAACACCATATAATTCAACCTCTTCATTTTACAAATAAGGAAACTGAGGCTGAGAATGGTTCAGTGACTTCCTGAAGGTCACACAGTTAGCAAACAGCAGACCCAGGATTTATATCTGACTTGGTCTTATAACTTCAGTTCCTCTGCTCCCTCAATTCACTATCCTTAGGTGTAGTGCTCAGAATTTAGGTTGGACATGGCTGCTTTGGTCTTATTGCTAACTTTAGCTATGGTTTTAAGCAAAGTGTCTTCAGCTCTCTGAGCCCCAGTTTTCTCATTTGTCAAATGGGAAAAGTAGCAAATTGCTCTGCCTACTTCACAGGGCTGCTGTCAAATGAGACAAAGGATTTGAGAGCAATTTTGAAAGCAAATGCAAATTACTATTACTAGTTGGATGTATTATTATGGGGCAATCCCGGAGATTGGTGTGATATCACCTCATAGGATTTGGGGATTTAGAGTACAAGGGAACTCATAGTTCATCTAATCTAGCCTCCTCATTTTACAAGAGAGGAAACTGAGGTACAGATATTGAGTGACAGCCAAGACTAAAAAACAAAAGTAGCATACCTAAGATTTGAATTCAATTTCTCTGAATCCAAATCCAATGCTTTTTCTATGATACCATAATGTCTCCTAATGTACTCTTTTTGTCATTTTCAGTAATATGCCTGAGAGGAATTAAGGTATAGTGAAAAGAGCACAGGAATTGGAATCAGAGGAGCCAAGTTTGAATCCCAATTCCACCCCTTGATACCTGTTCTCAAGGTGTCAGTTTTCTCCTGTGCATAACAAAATGGGGGGGGGGTGACAATATTATTTTTAAGGTCTCTTCCAGGTTTTTTGTTTTCTGTTTTGTTTTGTTTTGTTTTTTGGTGGAACAGGGCAATGAGGGTTAAGTGACTTGCCCAGGGTCACACAGCTAGTTAAGTGTCAAGTGTCTGAGGCTGGATTTGAACTCAGGTCCTTCTGAATCCAGAGCTGGTGCTTTACCCACTGTGCCACCTAGCTGCCCCCTCTTCCAGGTTTAAATCCTCAAACCCAATCCTAGGCCTTTAAAATTAAAGGAATTGGGGGCAGCTAGGTGGCACAGTGGATAAAGCACTGGCCTTGGATTCAGGAAGACCTGAGTTCAAATCCAGCCTCAGACACTTGACACTTAACTAGCTGTGTGACCCTGGGCAAGTCACTTAACCCTCATTGCCCTGCAAAAGACAAAACAAAACAAAACAAAACAAAACAAAAAAATTAAAGGAATTCTGTCATCCATGGAATAGGAATATGAACTAGGTCTAGTTAGTGGTCCCTTTCTTTCTACATCTTAAGTCCCTAGACACCTCTAAGTCATCCTTTTAGTAAAGCTCTACGGTAAAGTTGTCTCCCAGATGTGGTACCAGGGATTGACCAGCATTGGGTCCCCTTGCCCATTCATCATAGATCCATCCCCAAACCCTTCTGAGAATAGTTGCAGCTGCTCTTGTACAAGCTGGGATGAGCCCCAGCATGTCAGACAAGCAAATGGAATGCAGGGAGGCCTCTGCACATCACAGCATCTGGAGGCCTCCGGAGCCAAAAGTCAGCCTGGGCTGAAGGGACAGAGTCTGATTGAAAGCAAGAGAAAAGTTTATTAAAGACAAAACAACCAAGATGACTCTTTGATGCAAGGTATGGAGAAAATGGATTATCTCTATATACTCCCCCAGGATGTGTTTTCTGACTCGGTGGGAAGAACAGAAAAGACTCAAAAACCAACTGTAAAAAGCCTGAGTGAAGGTAGAATGACAGAAAGGAATGAATACTTATTTCAGATCAGGGAGACCTGAATGGGTATCCTGACTCTTACTACTTGTGTGACCTTGAACAAATCATTTCCCCAATTGGAACAATCTTTGTTTCCTCATAAATAAAATGGAATATGGGGGAGAGGGAAGAAGGTAGGTTAGAAAATCCTTAAGGACCCTTCCAGGGTTAAATTCTGGGATAATGTGAGTATTATTCTTCCACTATTAATAATTACATTAGCCCTGTTAAAAAAAAAATCTCACTAACTTAGGGATCAGCAATCTGTCCACTAAACTAAGGTCTTTTACTAACTTATACAGTAACCCAGACTAAGATATTTCCCCTCTCTGGGGATGTTGGTCCTCATCTTTAAAATCAGACTGTTTAACTAGGTGATTTTAATGCCATTTCTGATTCTAAGTTTCTTCATTATACAGTCTCATCTAGCTCTCACGTCCTATATTCTAGGTCCTGATTCACTCTATTCTCAGGTTACATAAAATTTCAGATCTGAAAGAGACGTTAGGGGTCATCTAATGCAACAGAGGCTTATATTAGTATCATTTCTACAATCCTTCCAATGAGTGATCATCTAGTCTCTACTTGAAAGTTTCCAAAGACGTACTCCCTGCCTCTAAAAAAGCAGTCCATTCTATTTTGGAATAACTCTAATTTTTAGATTTTATTTTTCCTCAAAATGACCTGAAATGTGTCTCTATAATTTCCACTCCTTGCTCCCACTTCTTCCTTCCTTGGTCAAATATTAAATGTCTATTTCCTATTACAGGTGGCAGGCCTTCAAAGAACTCAAAAACAATCAACCAACCAACCAATCAATAATCATTTAAGTACCGACTTTGTTCCAGGCACTATGAGAGACTCAAGGAATACAAATACAGTAAATGAAACAATCTTTACTTGTAAGAAATTTACATAATAACAAGGAAGACACAAAGGACACACAATTATATATATAATGTATATATGTATGTATATGAATATTTAATAAAGAAAATACACATGCATATATAATAGTTGTATATACACATACAATGTAGGTTTATAAGAAGGGCACTAACTATTGAAGGGGTCAGGAAAGGCTTCATATTCTCTATCTTTCTAAGTCCTTTCTGCTAACAACCTCCCCATCTCCCCATCTCCCCACCCTCATAATGTTGTATCTCCAAGGCAAACCTCTCCAATTACTTCAGTTAAACTTTGTATACCATGGTCTTCAGTCCCTTACATCTCTTGATAGCTCTCCTAAATGTACTCTAATCTGTGAATGTCTTTCCTAAAAGGGGGTTGTTAGTATTGAGTAAAGTATCATAGATTGGTGAGGACAAAGTAGGAAGCCTACCAGTTTTCTCAATGTGTACATTTTGCTTCCCTTTTTTTTTTTTTTTTTTTTTTTTTAGTGAGGCAATTGGGGTTAAGTGACTTGCCCAGGGTCACACAGCTAGTAAGTGTCAAGTGTCTGAGGCCGGATTTGAACTCAAGTACTCCTGACTCCAGGGCCAGTGCTCTATCCACTGCACCACCTAGCTGCCCCATCATTTTGCTTCTCTTAATGAAGCCTAGGATGGAAATACTTTTTGCGTGTCTTTTACTCTATCACACATTTGACTCATTTTGAGCTAGCAGTCCACTAAAATCCCAAGACCCTTTTAACATCAATTCTTTTTCTATCTCTCCCTCTACCCTCCTGTTCTGACAAAGGGCTTTTTTTTTTTTAACAATTGAGGATATAAACTTTCCATTTATTCCTATCACATTTTATCTTATTTGCTTCAGCCCTTTGTCCCAGCTACATAGTAATTGATCAGAGTAGTTCTCTTTTCAACTTAAAGTGTTTATAGGGTAATGATTTTTGCTTGTGATTTGTTGGATCTTCCCAAAGAGGGTTTAGCCATGCCCAGTGTTACTGGATTAAAGTGATTAAGGGAGATCTACAAAGGTCTTCTCTATTTTCAACTATTATTGTGAATTAGTCCTCTGGGGAGGACCTATGTCTCCAGAAAGACATGACTGTTGAATGAAGGTTATTAGATTGGCTTGGATTTCTATTGAATGGAGTCATTTCCCTTTGCTGCCCTAAAAAAAGGATTCCTTAGTCCCAGGCAGCTTTTCTCCTCTTTTTTCCCCCCTCTTTTGCCCCATTTATAACTGTCTGCCTTGACTCAGTAGAACATTGGAGCTATATGTGCTTATTGGTCAAGAGGTGAGTTCCATACCTGAGTTCCTGGTCTCAGCTTTGGAGAGGAGTAGTGGGAACACTCAATTTGAGATGTGGCATTGGTGAAGAAGAGTAATATTATTTGGCCAAGTGATGAGAATTCCTTAAATCCAGTTTCCTAGGAAGAAGGGAGGTTTTCTTGGGTAATAGGATGCTGAGATTTAGTCTTATACTGGATAGAGGCAGCTGGGTGACACAATTGATAGAACATAGGATTTGGAGTCAGGAAGAGTTAAATTCAACTCTAGATTCAGATATTTACTAGCTGCATGATCCTGGGTAAGTCATTTAACAGCTCTCAACTTCAGTTTTCTCTTCAGTAAAATGAAGAGAATAATAGCAGCTATCTCAGGGAGTTATTGCGAGGATCAAATGATTTTACATATGTAAAGCACCTTATGAACATTTAAGTGTCATAAAAATACTGGCTATTAGCTTTTTTTTTCTTTTTTTTTAGTGAGGCAATTGGGGTTAAGTGACTTGCCCAGGGTCACACAGCTAGCAAGCATTAAGTGCCTGAGGCCCGACCTGAACTCAGGTACTCCTGATTCCAGGGCTGGTGCTCTATCCACTGTGCCACCTAGCTGCCCCTGGCTATTAGCTTTTATATAAAGAAAGAGAAAAAAGTATTTCCCAGGAATTGTTAGTCTCAGTGTTATCTTGTTATCATCTCCCCCAAATTAAAGAGTTGCTGATCCCAGCCTTTTAGAGAGAAAAATAGGAAGTTCCTGGCTAAAAGAAACCCTAGAATCCAGTATTTTAACAAGGGAATATGAATTCCGGAGTAGTGTTAGCCTTTTATATTCTCCTTGGAAGAGAATCATGCACAAGGTCCCCCAAAACTAATGGATTAAAAGGGGGATTCTAAGCTATAAAGTGGGGAGAAAAAGACCTGAACTATACCCTCTGCCATTTTTTATGAGTTGTTTACTTTATATCTGCTGGCAAGGACATAACTTATCTAGTAACTAAGTGCATATCCCTTCCAAGGGGAGTTCAATCCACAGGAAGGTGCTATGAACCTTGAAGACTGTAGGACCATGAGGAAAACTGGGACTCACTAGAGGGGAAAGAGAATGGCACTGATTGCCTATAAGCCATTGTTAGTCTTTTATACATTTTACATATTTTCTATGAAGTGGAATAAAGGGTATTTTATATTGGATATATGCATTGTTACCTTGAATGCTTATAAAGGAATCCAGGACACCTTTACCTGAATTAATGGAGCTGTTGTCAAGAACTATATTTAAGATATATTCTGAAATTTTCCAAAGGGAGAATATAAGCCAGAGTTATGATTTGGGGAGGGGGTGAAAGTAGGCTGGGTTACTCTTAAGATTGGATTCAGTGTAATCTCAAAATTGGGGGTGTGGGCCATAAATTACATAATTTGTCAATATGTTTTTGGTTTGTTTGTAGTGTGTGTGTGTGTGTTTTGTTTGTTTTTTGTTTTGTTTTGTTTGGGTTTTTGGGTGGGTGGAGGGAAGGGTTGGATCTTGTTATTCAAGTTCATTTTCTTTTCCAGACTCATGGTAACCACACATTTTGCAAACATGACACCTGTACCTTTACCTGTTGTAAATAAAAATGTTAAACAGCATAGGACAAGGACAGATAATTATGGAGCATTCCACCATAGAGTTCCTTCCAAGACAACATCTACTTAAAATTGGAGCCCCATTAGGTCTAGCTGTTCAACAAATTCTGAATCAACACAATTGTATGAGCACTTATCCCACAGCTCTTTATCTTGTTCACAAAGATAGCTTGAGAAATTTTGCAAATTAGAGCATTCCCTGATCTATAGGTCTAATTACCCTTTCGAAAAAGGAAATGAGACTAATCTCCATAAACTGGTCTTTATGAAGTCATACTGGTTGTTAGTGATCATAACTTTCCTTTTTTAATGCTTATACAGCAGACCTTTAATCATGTGTTTTAGAATTTGGCCAGGAATCAAAGTCAAGCTCCCTGGCCTATGGTTTATAAATGCTTCTCTTCTCATACTAAGTTAGTAGAGACTGCCAGATGTGATTATGGAGAATAGCATTTCTCTTCCTCTAATCCTCCAACACTTTTTCCCTTTTCTCCATCCTCTTTCTTTTCTTTTCTTTTCTTTTTCTTTTTTTTTTTTTTTGTAAGGCAATTGGGGTTAAGTGACTTGCCCAGAGTCACAGGGCTGGTAATTGTTAAGTGTCTGAGGCCAGATTTGAACTCAGGTACTCCTGAATCCAGGGCTGGTGCTTTATCCACTGTGCCATCTAGGTGCCCCTCTCCATCTTCTTTCAAACATCACCCATAATGGCTCAGTAATCATATTTAGCAGTTCACATTTCCTTAGTATGTACTTCTTCAAAATAGCAAACAGAAACAAAATAGGTGTTCAATAGTTCTAATTTCTTTCCACCCTTATTATTATGATCCCCACTCAACCACCTGAGCAGGGATTGTATTCAATAGTATGCTGATAAATATTTAACAATTGGCTATCCAGGTGAAAAATGTACTCAAGACACACTTTTAAGTTTAATATGCATTATTAAAATGTTCTATGTCACTTTCTTGTGTTTGAAAATCAACAAAACAATAAATCAAGTCCTGATTTATACGTGCTGATTTTTGAGGTGTAATTGCTAGTACTGATAATTTAACATTCAACTATCACCAATCTATATGAGCTGGTTCCAGCACGTCCCTGTTTCTATCTCTTCTTTGATTTCCCTTTTGTTTTTCGAATGACTAAGAAAAACTCTTTCCAGCTCTAATATTTTGTGTTCTGAAGTAGGTGTCATTATTATCCTCATTTTACAGTTGAGGAAACCGAGACAAAGAGAGGCTAAGAGACTCATCCAGCGTGACACAGCTAGTAAATATTGGATGCCAGATTTGGACTCAGGTCTTTCTGATTTCAAGTTCATAGCCGTATCTAGTATGCTACCAGCTGGGCACCAGAGAAGGCAGAAATTATTTTTGAAATGAATTTATGTCCTTCACTCTAAAATTATTTTTCTCACAATTATTCAGGGACATAAGTAATATGTCTTCCCATTTTAGAGACAAGGAAAATGAGGTTTGAAGAGTTTAAAGAATTTGTCCAGTAATTTGGCAAAGAGATGGTAGTATCAGTATTCAAATTCTGGTCCTCTGCCATAAAGTATGTTGTGCAATATCACCTCCCTAATGTCTCTATTCCTCAAGTTCCAGTTCAATGCGTTATTGTCTGATATCTAGGATTCTGACTTCTGGAGAAAAGAGAGTTAAACCCCATTAGAGAAATTCCTAAGCCTGAGGTACCATGTTCCTTCCATATTTATTTGTCCAGTAAGAGCCTGTCAATGTGAAAAGTCAGGGAATGTCTTAGGGAGTTCTTACTTTTTGGAGGTAGTGGATACAATGGTGGGGCTATAAATAGATTTATGAATCTTGGTTGAGAAAATAGGCAGAACTGGGTGTGTTTGTGTGTGTGTGGGGGGGGGGGTTGGAGTGTTTATGCATAGCATTGTGAAGTTTAAAAAGTACTAACCAGGAATCATAGCTGAGATTTGGTCCTGACTGTCAGTGATACCTTAGGTGTCATGGTGCAAATCAATTCCCTTCTCTTGTCTTTGATTTCCTCAATGATAAAATAAGATCCATTCCATCTTTAAAATGCAGTGATAGGGTCTTGTTTAGCTCTAATATTCTATTATTTGCATATATCCACACAAACATGTACACATACACACTGAAACTTGTATAGATATACGCAGATATATACTCACTCAGATACACACACCAGAAATACACTTGCCTATCATATGTACCACTTTACAGACACACATAACATATATAGATACAAAATAATGAGAGTGCTCCCACAAGCTACTCACAAAAATTTGTGTGTTTATACAACTTCACATGTACATAGAAATGGTCATTTGTTTAGAGAACCCATAGAACAACATAAATTTATATCTCTTTGCACTCATACACAGGCTCTCCAAATACAAAACAAAGACATGTCTATGAATGTACATTCATATGCACATATATGTATGCATGTGTGTATACATCCATTATATACATCCATATATATACACACATATAAACAAATATACATACCACAGTCTCCCATAGATATAGACAGCATAAATACACTGATTTCCACCCACTAGTAAACAGACACATAAACTCTACCTATGAATTTTAGTCTCAATAGAAACACTAACTCAAGAGGAAATGAATCTCAGGAATGGCAGTCCCTGGGAAAAGTCAAATTACTTTTCATGACTTTCAAAATGGCTTGAGGAAGACAGGTTGGTTTGTGTATTAAATTTATCTAGAATTTACATTTTGATTGGCCGACAGTCCGGGCAAATTCCACAGTAACCTATTGATCTGACAGAGACATTTGACAGCTCGTAACAATTGCTGAAAATGGCCTTTAGAGTCCAACCTGGGAGAGCTAAGAAAAAAACTGGCCTGGTGAGTGATCTCTTTCATCTGCCAAAAGCTCTCCCAGCCCTAGTGCCTGAGGCTGGCTTTAAATAAAACCAATGGAGACATATCTCCAGGAATGGGAAATGAAAACCTTCCCAAAGCATCTCCCCATCTCTTCTCTTTCCCTGGGCCACTCGTTCACTTTTTCTCCCCCTCCATCATGCACAGCCTCTCTTGCTGCTTGTCAATGCTCACTTAGTCTCCATTGATTTCAATCTAGAAACCATATAAGTGTGTCTCTACTGTGCCCGTCCAGGCATTTCTTTGAAATTCTTTCCTGCTCCTGTGCCTTGAAATGCAAACTGTACCTCTGTTCACAATTTCCCCCAATTTGGCATCATAGAACCTTAGAGAAATGACCTCAGAGGGCACACAAAGCAAGCCCTGCCTAAAACATTAATCATCCCCTACAAAATCCCTGTTAAGTGTTCCTCAATTCTCTTCCTGAAGACCTTCAATAATAAAGAACCCACTACCTGCAAAAGTGTTCCATTCCACTGATGGACATACCTGATTGTTAATCTTTCTTATAATTCTTTCTTATAATTCAATCTATCTTCCATTTAGCCACCGAAGTGATTTTCCTAAACATAGATCCAAGTATGTCAACCCCCTACTTAATAATAAGTGGCTCCCTTTTGGCCTCCAGGCCAAAACAATGTTTTGTTTGACATTCAAAGGCATTCCTTCTTGAACTAGTTCCAGCTCTTCTCCCATCTTCTTATAATTTACTCTGGACTCATACTTAGATTCAGTGACACTGGCCAGTTGACTACTTCTTCAACTCTGAACTCTGGGCATTTTCTCTGACTGTTTCCTATTTTTGGAATGTTCTCCCTCTTCCAGTCTGCTTACTCACCTCCATGGCTTCCTTTAAGTACCAATGAAAATAGCTTCCTTTACTTGAAGCATTCTCCAACTCCTCTTAAATCCAGTACTTTACTTCTGTTAATTATTTCCTATATATCCTGGATATGGCTTATTTTTTATATATGTGTTTGCTTGCAGTCTCATCCTTTAGATTGTAAGCTCCTTGATGGCAGGGACTATCTTTTGCCTTTATATCCATAGCCCTTAGCACAGTGCCTGTCACATAGTAGGCACTTAATAAATGTTTATTAATCAATTGATTATGGTAACATACAATCTTCCTTCTCAACATGACTAGGTCTGTCTTCTGGGGTCAAGCAGAATTATAACTTTTCCACTCCTCTCTTCCTATTTGAAAAACATTCACCCTTCAAAATATTCCCGAAGACATCCCCCCTCCCTCTCTGAATCCTTCCCTAACAACCCACAGAGCAATCCTCTACTTTTAAACTCTGTCAGTGACCGTCTGAGCCACTCATGTGGCACTTCTTACAATTGCCTTTATGCTAGTTTTCTTTCCCTTGAGGACAGGGACAATATCTAGCACAGAATCATGTAGATAAGCAAATAGTGGTAAATGATTGTTGTTGATAATTATTATGCCATTGATGGGATAATGTCAATGCTGATTCAAGAAGAGAAGTTCCATGTTTCCCCATAAAACAGGAGTTCTAAAACTGTGGGGGGTTTTGTTTTTTGTATTATGGACCCATTTGACAGTCTAGTAAATCCTATGGAGCCTTCCTATGAATCCCAATTGAAAGGAATGCTAAATTTTAAAAGTTAGCAAAAATATGGATGGTAATTTTTATTCTCTATCTAGATTGAAATACCCCGTGAAATCTTGATGAGGCTGTGGACCCCAGGTGAAGAACCCCAGCCACAGATCATACTTTGGTGCCCTGGCCAGACAGGTTTTTGTCTGGATCAGCTCAATAATGGGTCTGGCATAGTGGAAATTATTTCATATCACATGATTATACACAGCACTGTTAATGATGATGATTGACCGAGAATCTGAAAAACAGAAAAATCTAATTCTAACACACTGTAGGTAACCACTGTTGACTAGTAAAATGAAAAGAAAACTGGGCAGCCTTGGATCCTATAATGCCAGAGCTGGGAGGAACTTTAGATCATAGATTATTGTAGTTAAAAGGGGTCTGACATGATGTTTTTTTTCCTAATCCCTTCATTTTACAGTTGAGCAATGTGAGACCCTGGAGCAGTGATTTGGAAAAGTCCATTGGGTTTATAAAGTATAGGACATCATGAATGTGCTCTCATAGTGCAATTGTAAAATTGTAAAATTGTAGAATTTCATTTTCAGTTAAATTCTTAGGAACAATTCTATTTTATGAAATTTCTTCCCTGTAGTGGTGCCTGTGCCTTTCATTGAATTATATTCATGGGATCCTAGATCTAGAGCCATAAAAGACCTCAGAGAGCGTCTAGTCCAGGAGATAACTTATGTATGTGAAATGGGCCCTGTTGACAGGTTGGTGAAGCCAATGGACATATGATATAAGTGGCTAAACACACATATCCATAAATAAATATACATTATATGTGTATATGCATATATGTATGTATATGTTTGTATTTATATGAGTATGTAGGTATATATGTGTGTGTATTAGGAACATAGTCACACACACATATATAGTATAGGCTACATGTGTGGGTGAATGTTTTGTATATAGTATATAGAGAGCCACAACTGATCAAACCTTGGAACATAGTGAGGGGAAAATGTCCCTGACCTGGAAGAAATCCCACCCTCCAGCACAGCATGTTCCCAGAAAGGTTTGATCAGTTGTGACTCACCAGCACCTCCCCATTTATAAGGCAGGCTCTTTACTCTATAGAAGCAGAATTCAGCTTGCAACTTCTTTAGCCTGGGGGGAATTGACAGATTGACTGTGACTTTCTGAGTAAATATACCTGAGGGATAAAGACTGAATATCAGCAGGAAAAACAATTAGCAAATCCATAAAGTGGTCTTCTATTTATATGCCTGGTGTGAGGAATAATTGTTTGTTAGCTTGATACTATTATATTGTAATAAGACTAAACTTCTAGCCAAGAGACTTGGGTTCTAGTCCCAATTCTGCCACTATCTCACTGTGTGATCTTGAGCAAGTTCTTTAATTTCAGTTTGGGAAGCATTTCTTCAGTCCCTACTAGGTGCAAGATACTGAGTTTACAAAGACAAAAATTAAAATTGTCCCTTCATTTTCTCATGTTTACATTCTATTGTAGGATACAATATGCACACAAATAAACAGGCTAATTTGAGGATGGTAAGAATACTAAGCAGCTAAGTGGTGATCAGGGAAAACCCTGTGGAGGAAGCAAATGGGGTAAGGGTGGGGAGGACCTTAAAATTCAATATTCTTATTTTTTAAATGAAGATCTTGGTCTCAGTGCTTCTTAGGTCTCTTCCAGCTCTAAAATTCTGTGCTTCTAAAACCTGTCTTTGATATAGGAAGGCATTATACTTAGTGATTTATGGATATTAACTTATATGGGCTTCATGATAACCTTGTGAGGTAAATGTGATTATTATTATCTCCATTTTGTAAGTGAGGATATTGAGGCAAAAAGAAGCTCAAGTAACTGGTCCAGAATCACACATCTAGTGAGTGAGTGAGACTGGGTTTGAACTCGGGTCTTTTTGATTCCAAGTTCCTGCTCTATCCATTGAACTACCTTAGCTACCTCATATAACAAGTGTATGCAACTTAACATACTTGGAGATATACAAACACCAAATTCTTTACTCTTGATCTCTCTTGGACTCACCCCTTATTTCAAACAAATGATTATAATTGATGATACAAGTAGAAATACATTCTAATTCACACTTGATCATTGTTGTTGACTAATGTGGATATAGTCTATATAGGGAGACTGATTTTATGAGTGCCTTTCTCTCTAATCTCTGCCTGATAGCCTCAGGGTAACTTCCTGCACTGGTTTAATTCCCTCAAATAGGTTTCCCTTCTCAGGTTCAGTAAGGTATCTCAGTAGGTCAACTGATTGTGGAGCTCTGCTTTGGGAAAGGAGACTGTGGGGGATGACTTTCACATTTGGGGGTTAACTAAATTTCTTGTTTTCTCTCTTGCAATGGTCATCAAGAGTAATTTCCATCAAGCCACCCTGAACTCCAAAAGTCAGCAATCCATTGACTGCGGCCCCAGGATCAAATCACATGCAGACTTCAGTTTATAAAATGCACTTCAAACATGTAACACCAATGCTGATTGCAAATCTGAAGACATTTCCATTTTGCCCCAGGCCAGGATTTTTAATTTAAAAAAATAAACCTGTCAAGGTCTGTGAAAAAGGTTCTTAGATATTCAAGCCAACAGTTTATTTAAAAATTCAATAAGGCAATTTCCACAGCAGCAAGACACAGCAAACCTGCCCCCCCCACCCCTTGCAGGTTGAATGTCCCATAAGTGGATGGAGAACCAGTGGACAGGATATGCAATGAATTGAACTTGACCTTCCTTGGGCCCAGATAGTTAGGGTTTTTCCCTTTTCTATTCTAATCCAAATGAAGACATTTATTCTGTACAGCCCTCATCCCATACGGAACCTGAGGCTATCTGCCAAATGTGGCCAAGAGTCCTTCAAAGGTCATTACCCGTCTTTGCCCTATACTGACCACATTGGCTTCTCTAGCTGCACATTATCAATAGAAATAGGAACTTAGAGTTGGGAGGATCATCTCTAATTCAACTATATAAATGAGGAAACTGAGGTCCAGAGAGGTTATTTGACTCTCTGAAGGTGATATAGATATTAAGAGGGAGATACAGGATTTTAACCCAAATGTTCTGACTTCCAAATTCAATGTTTTTGTTTATTTGTTTTCCCACTTCATCACATACACCAATAATAATACAGTAGATGGTTTACTACACACTGCCATATACAGTTAGTTATATTTTCATGAGATCTGATGGTGAAGTGGAAAGTAGGTTGAACTTGGAATTCTGGAAGTCCAGGTTCAAGTCCCATCTCTGTCACATGTTAGACATGGGGCAATGGGCAAGTAATTCCCCTGCTATGAGAATCAGTTCCTTCATCTGTAGGATGAGAATTATCATACCATCTAGGCTGGCCTCATAGGGTTTGTTGTAAGGATTAGATATGTGTTGTATATGAACTTTATAGGGTGTTCTAAAACTGTAAAGAAATCTTATAAAGCACCTTACTCCTCTAACTAAAGTAAAATCTCATTGAGGACAAGAACTATAGTCTCTGTACTTTTTCTCCCCTGGTGCCAAATCTATGCCCATCATAGTTTCACTTTGTTTTTTCTCATTGATTGAAAGGTATAGAGTCACACATCAATTTACAATAATACTTGGCTATTGCACTCTTCTGATTCACTGAATTTTCTGATGACTAGAGGATTGGTTCAAAAAATCTTTTTTATCTATCTGTCTCTCAGTCTCTTAAATCAGTAATTTCTCTTGATCTTAGTTTCCTCATCTACAAAATGAGAGAAATAGACTGGCTCTCACATTCTCTATTTGAGGAAAACAAAACAAAACAAAACAAAACATGGTGTAGTGGAAAGAAAACTGGCTCTGATGTCAGGAGATATCAGTTAGAATCACTTTGCAAGTGCTATGACCATGGGTAAGTCACTTAATCATGATTTGCTCGTTTTTCCTCATTTGTAAAATCAGAGTGATAATAACACTACCTGCCCCATAGGGTTATTTTTTAAGAAAGTGCTTTGTAAACCTTCAAGGACTATAAGAATGTCATCGTTGAGTTGTTTCAGTCATTTCCTACTTTCCAAGATCCTATTGGGGTTTTCTTGGCAAAGATATGGGAGTGGTTTGCCATTTCCTTCTCCACCTAATTTTACAGATGAGGAACTGAAGTAAACAGGGTTAAGGGACTTGCCTAGGTCATATAGCTAGTAAGTGTCTAAGGCCAAATTTGAATTCAAGTCCTGCTGTCTCTAGGGCTGGTGCTCTATCCACTGTGCTACCTACCTGCCCAGTATAAGAATGGGAAGTGTAATTAAGGTCCCTTCCATAATTAAATTTAATTATTCATCCTTCAGAATATCCCCTAGATATTGGGGTGCTGTTGTTTCAATTGAATCCCCCCTTCAAGCTTCTTCTTGTGGATTATCTTGGCTTTTTAAACAATCTATCATGGAAAAAAAAATCCCTCATTGAAGGGTTAAATGAAAAGGTAGGTTTTACTGTGTAACACCAAGGAACTAATACATCAACAGAAGACATCACCATCATTGGCTATTGTCATCTCTTTTTAATTACCTAGGCTTAGGAAGCTGGGGAGGGTGGGGGAGGAGTGATGGCAGATTCATCAGTTATTATTAATGATTACAAATTAGGTTTCTTAATAATGACAGCAGTATACGTGCCCAACCTTCTCAAAGGAGCACTGAGACAGGCAGTACCATTTGAAGAACTTTGACAAGGCTCAGTAGAAGTTTTACAGCTGGAAAATGATTCATAGAACACTGGAGTTGAAAAGAGCAAATAGGTTCATCTAGCCCAGGGATTCTTTACCTTTTTACTGGCATGGATCCCCTCAAGAGTCAGGTGAGGTCTAGGGACCCCTTCTCAGAATGATGTTTTAAAATGCATGGAATAATACATTTAGTAAATCAATTATATAGTGGAATAGTTATTGAAATATATTTTTGAAAGTCCATGAATCTGTTAAAAAAGGGAAATGATTTGCCCCGAATCCACATTGAAAGGACTAGAATTAAAACCCAGTTGTCCTAATTCCAAGATCTCAGTGGTATTGGTATCTAAGTGGCATTATGGACTTGGAGTAAAGAAGACCTAAGATCAAAATGACCCAGTCACTTACTAGTTGGGTCACCCACGGCAAGTCACTTAACTACTCTGTGCACAGTTCCCTCATTTAAAACAATGTGATAACAATTATACCTACCTCCCAGGGTTGTTGCAAAGATCAGATGGGGTAACCTATTGCCAGCCTTAAGGTGTTACAGAAATGTTATTCTCTTTCAACAATATTTTGTTTTGAAGAATGTGTCTTTAGTGATCCCAACTCATAGTTTTCTCATCCACAAAACTGAACAAGATGATTTTTAAGGTCTTCCTGCCTTTTTATGATTATAATTATAGGGCACTGTGGCTCTCCTCTCCCTGCAACCCCTACCAAGGCAGGAAGAAGCAAGGACTGAGAGTTTTCTCTGAAGTCAGGAAAACCTGGACATAGGTCCCACTGTTGCCATATCCTGTCTGTGTGACCCTAGCTAAATGACTTTCCTTTTCAGTGTTCCAGGCAACTCCCTAAGACAAAGTTCCAGAATAGTCAATGATCTTTATTGGTAGAGGAAGTTTCTTTTTTGTACTGCATGATTTTCTTTCTTGGCAGGACTGCACTCCACCAACATAGAGTTCAAGTACCTGGACTTAACCTTCAGGCCATCATGAAGTCATTGATATGGAGCCAGAAAGGATCTCAGACACCACCTGGTCATAAGATCATAGTTTTTTTTTTTTATCTTAGGCACCATCAAGTCTAACCCCTCATTTCACACATGAGGAAAATGAAGCCCAAAGATGTTAAGTTACTTCCCCAGGATCCACAGACAGCTAATGACTAAAGGAAGATTTGAACACAGGTCTTCCTGATTCTATTACCCTATCCACTATACTATGTTCTAATGGGCTTTAGACCTTGGAAGGGACCTTTAAGGACATCTGTTAAGGGAACTGAGGCTTATGGAAGTTAACTGACTTGGCCAAGGTCACATCATGTAGAAAGTAATAGAGCTAGAATATAAATTTGGGCCCTAGGATAATTTTTGGGAAGTTAGGCTTTGATCTGGACCAATGGAAAAGTTGCCTTCATAGAAGTCACAGATATACTGAAGTATTGAGGTTTTATACTTATAATGATCATGACTGATGATGATGGCAGTGGTGATGATGATGGTGGTGACAATGGATCTTTTCGGGGGGGGGGCAATGAGGGTTAAGTGACTTGCCCAGGGTCACACAGCTAGTGAGTGTCAAGAGTCTGAGGTCAGATTTGAACTCAGGTCCTCCTGAGTCCAGGACTGGTGCTTTATCTATTGCTCCACCTAGCTGCTCCTGATGATGGATCTTTTTACCTTGACCAAATGAGTCTTTTGTTTTCCTTAAAATATAGTTTTGTGAAGTTCCAAATACACTTGTATGTGGCTCCTCTAATTGATATCTCTTCTGAGGAGTTGTGTTCAAAATCAAAGGAAGGGGCCTCTAGGGGTTAACCATAAGCCTTTGCTTTTCTGGCTGCAGTCAGGGACCACTTTGTCTCTCCCTCTGGCACTCAAGGTCATCATTGATCAGTGTCCTGAGTGCTTTACAGCGCTAGCCTTGGACAGGCAGCAAGGGAAATTGATTGCAGCCAATTCCCAGCAGATTGAACTGCATTGACTTGTCTCCTATTCACACCGACAAGCAACGTTGCTACCTTTTAATTATGCTGCTGGGGAACCTTCCTTCTTTGTATCAGCCAGGGTGCAAAGGAGGGCCAAAGAGAAGGCAAAGCAAAAGGCAGCTCAATTCCTTTTGCTCCCTCCTTCATGGGTGTTGTCTGTGTCTAATAGTGGATTGCAGGTTGTGGATTTTCTGTTTGATGCTCTTACCTATTTATCTGAAACATATCCCACCTAAGGTCATAGATGGCTTTCAAGCTGAAAGGACCCTTAGAGATCATAATGAAACTAAGGGAAAAGGATTAGACCAGGGTTATACTGGCAGTAAATCGCATAACTAGGGTTCTAAATCTAATTTTCGGATCCCAAAATCTTGTCCCTGCACCATTCTTATTATATAAATGAAGTTTGAGGTGGTTCTGTTGGTGCTGCTTAGTCATTTTCAGATGTGTCTTTCTCTTTTTGACCTTTTGGGGGCTTTTTGTCAGAGATTCTGGAGTGCTTTGCCATTTCTTTCTGTAGCTCATTTTACAAATGAGGAAACTGAGGCAAACAGGGTTAAGTGACTTGCCCAGGGTCACACTGCTAGTTAATAAGTGTCTGAGGCTAGATGTGAACTCAAAAAGATGAATCTTCCTGATTCCTGGCAAGACTCTCTATTTATTGTGCCACCTAGTTGCTCCCATTTCTTTGTTGTTGTTTTAATCAATTAGTTGTATCCAACTCTTCATGAATCCATTTAGGTTTTTTTTGGAAAAGATACAAGACTTGGGGCAGCTAGGTGGTGCAGTGGATAGAGCACCAGCCCTGGAGTCAGGAGGACCTGAGTTCAAATCTTACTAGCTGTGTGACCCTGGGCAAGTCACTTAACCCCAATTGCCTTACACACACACACACACAAGAAAAGATATTATAGTGGCTTGCCATTGCCTTCTCTACCTCATTTTATAGATGAGGAAACTGAGGCAAATAGGGTTAAGCAACTTGTTCAAGGTCATACAGTTGGTAAATGTCTGAGGCCATATTTGAACTTGTTTCCTCCTGACTCCAGGGTCTGCATTCTGTCCATTGCACTATTTAGCTGGCCTTGGGGAAGCTTACAACAGTAGAAATCATATATATCATTTAAAATAGGAAAATTAAGAAGGAACAGAATAGAGCAACATCAGTAGGAAATCTTCGAATCAGGAAGACCTGCCTCTCACAGGTCTTGGTTATATGACCTTAAGAAAGTCACCTAACTTCTTAATGCCTCTAAGGAACTCTCTGACTATGACTTGAAGAATAGTTAATGATCTGAAGTTTTAAAGGTAGATTTCTCATTGGGAGTTCACTACACCAATAAAAGGTCTGAATGAAAATCAAAATAGGGGCTCTTTAAATTAGGATAAAAGAAAATTATGGAGAATCTGAGATAAGACAGTTACTAAAGTTAGATACTAGATATGTCTCTGAGTGTCCTGGCAGCTATGACATGTAGCTACTAGGGGTTTTTTGTTACCAAGTGCTTAACTTATGGCAGTAATAAAGAGTAATAAGCAGATTCTATCAGCTTTTAGCTCCTCTCAACTCACTAACACAGAGTGCTCTGAGTAAATGAAAATTTCTCTCTGATTCTCAAAGAGAGCGCCACCTCTTTTATTTCTAGACAGATGTGAATATTATGATTTTATTCTTATTGGTCTAGGATTTGATGTAAGCTAATAACAAGTAGGAATAAACAATCAATTACACAAATACTGGCCCTTTACTTAAGAATGACATTTGGTATAAGTCACATTGTCCTCTAGCAGCTACAGATGGGGGCTCATTCAGAGTAGTCTTTCTTGTCTGACAACTATAAGCATATACATTCATTTATAGAGCCTTTTTTAAAAAAAAGTACCTTACAGTTTACAAAGCAGATACCTCATAGCAATCTTGTAAGGCAAGTGATACAAATGTTATTTTTCACATTTATAAAGAAACTGACATTCAGAGAAGAGATGAGACAAATGGGTGTTGCAGTGGATAGAGCACTGGGCCTAGAGTCAGAAAGACCTGAGTTCAAAACCAATCTCAGACAATTACTAGCTTTGTGATCCTTGGGTAGTTACTTAACCTCTATTTGTCTCAGTGTCCTCATCTATAAAATGGGGATAATAATAGCATTTAACTTTTAGAGTTGTTGTGAGATAATATTTGTAAAATACTCAACACAGTACCTGGCACATAATAAGTGCTATATTAATTTTAAGTTAGTATTATTATTATCTCAGAATCATGTAACTATTAAGTGGGACTAAAAGATTAAAGGACTAAAACTGAATGTGACACACTGGAAAGAACATCGAGTTTGGAATCAAAAAATGAGTTCTCTGGTTCTGCCACTGGCTACCTGTGAGACCTGGAGGAAGTCATTTAACCTATCTAGGCCTCGATTTCCTCATGCGTAAAATAAGAGAATAGAATAGATGGTGGCCTATAAGCTCCCTTCTAGTTCAAGATCTATGACTCTATGATTTTTTTCTTTCTTTACTAAAATTCTAGTGTTCTTTGAACTACAGCATAGCAGCCTTTGAATTCAACTAAGGGAAAAATCTATCATTGTATTAAAAACAATGTTGTTGGTTAGCAAATTTTCAGTCATTTCCAACTCTTTGTGATGCCACTGGGGGTTTTCTTGGCAAAGACACTAAAGTGATTTGTTTTTCCAGTTCATTTTACAAATGGGGAAATTGAGGCAAATAGGGTTAAATAACTTGCTCAAGGTGACACAGCTAGTATCTGAGGCTGGATTTGAACTCATGAAGAAGAGTCTTCCTTACTCCAGGCCTGGCACTTTATTCACTGTGCCATCTAGCTTCTTATTAAAGAACATTAAATAACTTAGATAACATTTCATAGAACCATACCATTAGAACATAGAACACAGAATGTGAGAGCCAGTAAGGGTCTTAGAACATGGAACATCACAGCTAAACTCTGAGTTAGAAGAGACTTCAGAGTTCCTCTAGTCTTATCCATTTTTGGATAAGAATTCTCTTGATGGCGACTTTCCAAAGCAGCCATGTAACCTCTACTTTAAAAAGCACCATCACTAGAGAACACTTTTGTCTATCCCCTCATTTTATGGATGAGAAAACTGAGTCCTAAAGAGGTTAAGTACTCAATGTCACCAAACCACAAATTAAAAAAAGGGCTAGGGACACTTTCTCAAATGGAAAATTCTTATTTCACCTACTATAAATATGGAAGGCATAGGAGTGAGGACATTTCTTGGAGAGAGCAGGAGATAGAGTTAATATAATCCAGGTAGTTTGCATTCTGATGACTGAAATTAGTCCAAGGAGAGACCTCGGAGAAGCCAGAAGAAGGGATAGTTAACATGTCCTTTAGACTCTCTTTCGCAAGTATCACCTGCATTAAGTGATTCTTTGGCAGATATTGGATCCCAGTTAATTCATGACTGAATTCACTAACAAGTGCCTGTAGTATAAGTATTAAAGACTGCTGATGGAAGGGAGACATATATGCTTGAGAAAGCAAGAAGGAGGAGAGAAATTTTCCATATTTCTATGTGAATTTAAGAAATAGATTTTTACTCTACTTTCTACATGAATCCTTTCCTTTTTCCTACAGCTATAATTTCTCCCACCCCCAGAAAATTACCTTAAATCAATTAATGGATGAATGAATGGAAAAAATATTAAATGCTTATTATGTGCAAAGAACTATGTTAAGTACTAGGGATGCATACAGAAACAGAAGACAGTCCTTGCTCTCAAGAAGCTCATATTCATTCTAATAGGGAAATACAATGCATATACTGGGCTCCATAGAGCCAAAATAAATAATCATATATTATTTTTAATATTATACTATACTATACTATAATATTTTTGATACACTTTCCAATAATAAAGTCATATCCATTTCTTAAATTTTGGGGGGGGGGGGTGAGGCAATTGGGGTTAAGTGACTTGCCTAGGGTCACACAGCTAGTAAGTGTTAAGTGTCTGAGGCTGCATTTGAACTCAGGTCCTCCTGACTTCAGGGCCTGTGCTCTATCTACTGCACCACCTAGCTGCCCCTCTTTTTGTTTGTTTGTTTGTTTTGTGTGAGGCAATTGGGGTTAAGTGACTTGCACAGGTCACACAGCTAGTAAGTATCAAATGTCTGAGGCCGGATTTGAACTCAGGTCCTCCTGAATCCAGGGTCGGTGCTGTATCCTCTGCGCCACCCAGCTGCCCCGCCATATCCATTTCTAATGTTGAACCAGTCGACAAAACTACCCTATTACTGTTGAGAACACCAACAAATTCCCCAGGGCTCCAAGCTGACAACCTCAGGGGTATTCCCAACTCCTCATTCATACTCATCCTACATATCCAATCCATTCCCAAGTCTTGTCATTTCTCCCTTTGAAGCATGTTTCATATATTTCTTCTTTTCTCCACTCAAACAGCTGCTACCCTGGTGTATATACGCCTTTATCATCTCATTCCTGGACTACTTCAATAACCTGTTGGTTAGTCTCCCTACTTCCTGTCTTTCCCCAGTCCAATTGATCCTCCCCTCAGCTGACAAAATGATCTTCCTAAAATGTAGGACTGGCCTTGTTACCCAGCAGCATGTTCAGTAAAGACTAATGGCTCTCTATCATCTCCAAAAACAAATATAAAATCATCTCTTTGATATTTAAAAACCTTCACAACCTGATCTTTTTAGTCTTTTCAGTCTTCTTACACTCCCCTCACCACATTCTATGGTCTGGCCACCCTGGCCCTAGTGTTCTTCACATCTAATACTCCATCTTTTGAATCTTTGCCTTTCCCTGTGTGGGGACCAATTTTTAATTGGGGAGTGTTAGCTAAGCAGCTCGCTGCAATATTCTGGCAAGGAAGGAGACCGGCAGCCTCCCTCAAAACAGAGCAGGATTTATTTAACAAGAATGAACTTTAAAAACACACACACACACACACACACACACACACACACACACACACACACACACATACACACACACACACACAAACAGGATCAGGAGGATCAAGGGAAAGGAAATAAAATGGGGAAAGGGAAATTATACAATTTGAATAACACCACCACCCAGGAATCAGCTGAGAATACACAGCCCTGCTCCTGTCGCCTTCTAGCTTCCAGCTAGAATGGGGAAAATCTCCTCTCTCTTCCCAGGAAACCCCAGGCAGCCCCCAGCCAATTGGCTAGCCGCTCTGACAGTCACATGACTGCCCTCACTAGGTTTCCAATCATTATAATTTTGCCAGGCCCATGTAGGCCTCAGTGAGTGGTGATGACCTGAAGTGCCAGCACCATGGTGATGGCTACAACCAATGGGTGGAGCACTGTGCCCTTTGCGGAGCCCCAGAGGCCAGTGCGTGTGCCAAGGTTTTTTTTTTTTTAATTCTAGCCAAAAGATGGGAATAACAATTAATTCTTTACACCTGACTCTCTCCTCATCTCTGCCTACTGAGTTCCTTCAAGACAGCTTAAATGCTACCTTCTGATTGAAGCCTTTCTCATACCCTCCTCTCACATCCCCCCCCCCCACTGCTAGTACCCAACCTTTGATATTATTTTGATTCTCCAAATCTGGAATATTCTTCCTCTTCACTTCTTCCCAAGGATGTGCTGGTAAATATTTAATAACCAGCTCTCTGTGGAAGGAAAAAAAAAGTATGCCAGACATAATTTCAAATTTAATCTGCATAATTATCATTTTCTCACTTTCTTAAGTCTAGAAAATCAGCAAATAATAAATAAGGCTCTAATGTGTAGTTTTTGTCCATTTCTGAGGTGTGTTTCAACAATAAACATTTCACAATCAGTTTTCAACAGCTAGTTCAAGCTAGGTTTTTGTTTGTTTTTTTGTTTTTGTTTTTGTTTTGCAGGGCAATGAGGGTTAAGTGACTTGCCCAGGGTCACACAGCTAATAAGTATCAAGTATCTGAGGTTCGATTTGAACTCAGGTCCTCCTGAATCCAGGGCCAGTGCTTTATCCACTGCACCACCTAGCTGCCCCCTCAAGCTAGTTTTAACACAGTCCTTCTTCCTCCTTTTGGAAACTGATTGATTTTTAACACATAGCCCATGCATGATTTCCTTGACAAAACCTTTTCTGATTGCTCCCAGCTATCAGGACACCTTCTTCCCAAACCACATCACATTCATTATCATTATTTTGTATTATATTCAGCTTATATTTATATATGCACATGTTTGAATGTGAGCTCCTCTGCAACAAGGACTGATTCTCTTTTATCTTTGTATATCCGGTACCTACCCAGCATGTGGCCTGGTTTGTCACTGGTATTTAATCAATTCATGTTCATAGATTGATATTTAATAGACTTTCTACCTCTAAATCCTATGACACAAAAGGGAACCTATGTTTGACCCTTATGGGAAATCCTCTTAGATATTGAATGGCATCATTTTGGGCCCACCAAGAAAAAATAAGCTGCAAAAGTGCCCTCCCCCATTCCCTATCATCAAGTGAATTGGCTATTGGATGGATTATGTTTATTTTTTAAGGTTTGAAAGATGATACTTATCCTCTCACAATTCACTATTCAAAACCACTGAAAAAGTGAAGTTACTTTAAAGTTAGAGAAAAATAGTAAAATCATAAGAAATTCATGGGTGTGAGAGTGATTGCTAAGCCATAAGGTGCTATATAAAGGTCTCCTTTTTCATCATTGGCGCTGCTCTTAACAACAGTCTTAATTCTATTGAAGTCAAACTTTGCTTCTCAAGACCATCCTTTTAACCTGAAATTAAAGTAAAAATTTTCCTCCCCATCTCTATATGGGTTCAAAAATTCCTGTGTTCCATGAGCCAGACCCTTCTGTGCTCAGAAGCATACCCTAGGGCAAGAGAAAATTCCAACCTATAACCATTGCAAGGAATCTGAGGCCCTGCACTAATCTCCCTGGCATGAGCTGTTGCAGCAAATTCTTTCCCAGGTTAGTAAGAAGGCCTCAGGCCCCTGGGGAACAGGTGCTCACTTGACCTAAGTGCCATGTGCATCCATCTAATATATCACATTTGCCTAGGGGAAATGCAGCCTCCTTCAGTCCACAGAAAAGAAACAACTATAGGGGAAGAACAGAAAGCTCACAGAGGAGCTCAGAGTCTTTCCCCTCTTCCAGGACATATGAAATGAATATGACCTGCACTTATGGAAAAGACTATTTTGTGATATACTTCCTCATCTCAATCCTAATATGTCCTATTTTGGAAGGTGTCTTTATTCAGAAGACCATGAAATCAAATCTTTGTGGGATAATTCAATACCCTGGCCAGCCTCAAGGTTTGAAGAAGGACAAAACCATGACGGCTAAAAAAAGGCCGGGTTGGGGGGCAGGGCGGAGTTAGATTCAGTACCAAAAGAACTGGTCTAGTCTCAGTTCTGTCACTTACTAGGTGTCTGACCTTAGACAAGTAACTGCCTCCCTGAACTTCAGCTTCTCACCTATAAAATAAAGGATTTAGACTAAAATCTCATCACTAGATGACCTTTAAATATCTTCAAGATCTAACATTCTATGTTCCATATTCTAGTGTTCTATATTTCAAAGTCTTCTTTTCTTTTAAAATACAAGTGTCTCTGGAAGGATTAATGTACAGAAGTATTACTAGTCATGTACACCTTACTGTGAGTCAATTCAGCTCATTAGAAACTTGAGGAAATTAGTTATCATGAGGGATGAAGGAGATATTTTATTTTATTTTGCCTTTATAAAGGAATATTTAAAGATAGAGGAATAACAAAAGTACAAACATCCCCTCTCTGTGTTGGGTGTAAGGGGGACATACTCATCCCAATACTACCTCAGTCTCTGAGGAAAATGGGTTCAAAGTAGATCCAAATTCACCTCCAAATACAGAAGACCAGCTAGATGAATGAGTCTGAATGTCAACTATTGCCGGACTGGATTCTACAGGTACTTCAGGACTTCTTTCCTCACTGGAAAATTCTAACATGTACTCTATTTCCTAGACTTCTAGTGGTTATATCTCCTTATTTTTCAAAGGTTATAGTTATCTTCAATCTCCTTCACTTAAAAACAGGAAAATCACGGACACAACAGAGAAAGGAGCAACAAAAAAGCCAGGTACTCCCAATTTCTTGCTCCTAAAAGTAAGAAAGATCCTGAGGCTCACTTTCCATGCAGAGACCTACAGCTTCTCCTCCTACTTTCTTGCGAGGCAGGAAAGAGGAAGGGAGGGAAATGTTTTGGAAATTGGAGCAGAGGAGAACCTTAGATATTAAAAAAACATAAGAGGAGAATGCAAAGCTTGTGATTTCACTATTTTGTTTAAAAAATAACCCCAAACTCCATATAGGCCTACACACCAAGTTTGTACTAAACAATCAAAATCTAAACTCTTCAGCACCTTTCTGAGACTCTTTTTTTGTGTGTGAGGCAATTGGGGTTAAGTGATTTGTCCAGGGTCACACACCTGGTAAATGTTAAGTGTCTGAGGCCAGATTGGAACTCAGGTCCTCCTGACTCCAGGGCCGGTGCTCTATCCACTGTACAAACTAGCTGCCCTCTCTCTAAGTGACTTTTTTTTTTTTTTTAGTGAGGCAATTGTGGTTAAGTGACTTGCCCAGGGTCACACAGCTACTAAGTGTTAAGTGTCTGAGGCCAGATTTGAACTCAGGTGCTCCTGACTCCAGGGCCGGTGCTCTATCCACTGCACCACCTAGCCGCCCCCTCTAAGTGACTTTTGAAGGAAAGTAAGGGACGTCATGAGAAAGAGGACTTTGTCACTAACAACTACTTGTCACAAGCCGGGATCATTGTCAGCATAAGGAATAGTGATAACTCTCACACTGCTGGGGCTCTGTTTATGAAATTATCAATTGATTGGTGATTTCCACATCTAATAAGGGCTTTAAAAATAAATGGGGCAGCTAGATGGCGCAGTGGTTAAAGCACCGGCCCTGGATTCAGCAGTACCTGAGTTCAAATCCGGCCTCAGACACTTGACACTTACTAGCTGTGTGACCCTGGGCAAGTCACTTAACCCCCATTGCCTAAATAAATAAATAAATATATAAATATATAAATAAATAAATAAATAAATAAATAAATAAATAAATAAATAAATAAATAAATGGGATAGAAAACACTGCAATTAAACAAAGTGGAGGCAAAAATAATTGTGAGTGAACAGTGTTACAAAGGATTTCATAGACTCAGGGTTCCAGCTTAGTTGAGTGTGTATGTTTGTGAGGGAATGTGTGTATGGGAAAAATTTATGTGTATAAGGGAGAGGTTTTCTGTGTGTATATGTGTATGAATATATGTGTTTCTGCAAGGGATTCTATGTAAGGCAAGGTTTTATGTGTGCTGGTAAGAGATTGTGTATGTATCAAGAACTGTGTTTATGTGTTGGTAAGGTGAAGGGAGGAACATATGTGTATGGAGAGGCTATATATTTGTTTTTCAGGGAGTAGGGGATGCTTGACTTTCCCTGTGTACCTGCCTACCTGCCTTTAAATCATCACTCTTACAAATTTTCTTTCTTTCTTTCTTTCTTTCTTTCTTTCTTTCTTTCTTTCTTTCTTTCTTTCTTTCTTTCTTTCTTTCTTTCTTTCTTTCTTTCTTTCTTTCTTTCTTTCTTTCTTTCTTTCTTTCTCTCTCTCTCTCTCTCTCTCTCTCTCTCTCTCTCTCCTATCTCATCCCCTTTTACTTCTCTCTATGTCTCCTTCTTCTTCTATTCTCCCCTCCTTTTCTTTCTCTTCCTCTCTTCCTTTATCACATTTTATCTGCTCATCCTCATTGCTGCAAGAGGTACTGAAATTCCTTTCTCTCCTTGAAAAGCCATGACCTTCATGGTAACTACTTCCTTTCTTAGAAACTCTTCCTGAAGCTCAACTACGTAATAAGCTAGTCATTTTTTAAGACAATGCTATTTTTTTAAATTATAAAGTACTTTATTATTTTCCAGTTACATGCAAATATAGTTTTCAACATTTGTTTTCATAGGATTTTTGGTTCCAGATCTTTCTCCCACCCTCCCTTCCCTCCCCCTCCTCCCAAGATGGAAAGCAATCTGATATAGGTTATATATGTACAATCCCATTAAATATATTTCTGCATTAATCATATTTTGAAAGAAGAAGCAGAATATAAGGGGAAAACCTCATAAAAGAGAAAAAACAGACAAGAAGTAGAACCAGTATGGTTCAATCTGCATTCAGAATCCACAGTTCTTTTTTCTGGATGTGGAGAACATTTTCTACCATGAGTTTTTTGAAATTGTTTTGGATCATTGCACTGCTCAGAAGAGTCAAGTCTGTCACAGTTGATCATTACACAATGTTGCTGTTTCTGTGTACAATGTTCTCCTGGTTGCACTCATCTTGCTCAGCATAAGTTTATGGAAGTTCTTCCAGGTTTCTCTGAAATCTGCTTGCTCATCATTTCTTACAGCACAGTAGTATTTCATTACATTCATATACCACAACTTGTTTAGCCATTACCCAATTGATGGGCATTCCCTCAATTTCCAATTGTTTGCTACCACAAAGAGAGCTGCTAGAAAATTTTTTGTACATGTGGGTCCTTTTCCCCCTTCTATGATCTCTTTGTGATACAGACCTAGTAGTGGTATTACTGGGTCAAAGGGTATGTATAGTCCCATAGCCCTTTGTGCATAGTTCCAAATTACTCTCCAGAATGGTTGGATTAGTTCATAGCTTCACAAACAATACATTAGTGTTCCAATTTTTCCGTAGCTTCTCCAACATTTATTATTTTCCTTTTTTGTCATATTACCCAATTTGATAGGTGAGAGGTGGTACCTCAGAACTGTTTTAATTTGCATTTCTCTAATCAATAGTGATTTAGAGCATTTTTTTCATATGGCAATAAATAGCTTTAATTTCTTCATCTGAAAACTGCCTGTTCATATCCTTTGACCATTTTTCAATTGAGGAATGAATTGCAAGACAATATTATTATTAAAATGGGTGGGTGGTGGGAGTGGTAAAGAGGAATTCTGAGATAAATGTTATTATTTGGTACTGGTGTCAATTGTGCTCTCCCAACCATAATCACCATTCCCTTCCATTCCATTTACTCCAGCAGCAGTAGCAGTAGCAGCAGCAGTAGCAACAGCAACCACCATAACTGACATTACTACAGTGTTAATGGTTTGCAAAGTAATGTATATACATAATCTTACTTAATTCTAAAATTAGCCCTAGGGTGGAAGTGCTGTCCTTACTCTCATTTTATGGATGAGAAAACTGAGGATTAACAAAGTATAATGACTTGCCCAGAATCATGCAGCTTGGTAAATTTCTAAGGCAAGATCAAACCCAAGACTTCACAGCTCCCAGAACAGCACTCTATTCACTTAATCCTGATTACCCTCAAGAAAAATTCCTTGACTAGCCTCACCTTGACTGAATACACCTCAGTTCCTAGCCATGAAATAGCATTTTATTGTATTTCATTAGAGGCATTGTGATATAATGGAAAACCTACCACTAACTTTCCAAGTGATCTTTGGCAAATTATGGCCTGTCTCAGAGCTCATTTTCCCCATCTATTAAAATATGGGACTGACTGGCTGATTTCTAAAGATCCCTTATTTTTTTTTCAGTTTTCATCTAGCTGTAATATTCCCCCTTATAAACATCCTTTCAATTTTCTTAGATAGAAAGATAAAACATTTATTACACAGTTTATGCCAGGCACTGTGCTAAAATCTGTGAATTCAAAAACAAGCAAACAAGATAGTCTCTGACCTCAAGAAATTTATGTTCTAATGGAGGAGATGATAGATAAAGGGGAGGCAGAAAGGTTCAGGTTGAGAAACATAGACGGCGGGGTGGGGGGGGGTCGGGGGGGGGGTGTAGCATAGAGATGGCAGAGAAATAAGTTGGAGGCCTGAATTCAGGCATAAGATCAGGCAATTAGGTGAAAGCTGATCAGAGAGTTGGGTAGTTCTAGGTGTACAGAGCAAAGTTCAAATGGAAAGGAGGCATGCAGCAGAGGTGTCAAACACAAGGTCTGGGAACCACATGCAGTCGACAATATCTCCAAGTCTTACCTGAACCAGATGACAATGAAATTGGGAAATATTTAACAAAATAAATAAAAGACAATAAACCAGGTCATATTAAAATTTCAAACTAAGTCAAGATGCAGTCCTCAAGGATCCTAATTTATGGATTAGTGGTCTCCTTTTCTATTTGATTTTGATACCACTGGTGTAGAGAATCACCCGAGAGGAGAGGAAATGACATGGAGATAGCCAGGAATAATATTCTATATTATTTCTTTTGTATTTATAATTTTAAATTCTCTGTTCTAACATTCCATATTCTAAGACTCCTTCCTGTTCTATGTAGAATTTTAGTAATTGAGGTCAGGGTCTCTTTGTATATTTTGTCTTTGGATACACAGCACTTAGCATAATGCCTTTTATATAGCTTAGTAAATACTTAGTGAATTGAATTGCATTCTATTAAGATCTAATGACGGGCAGCTAGGTGGTGCAGTGGATAGAGCACCAGCCCTGGAGTCAAGAGCACTTGAGTTCAAATCCAGCCTCAGACACTTAACACTTACTAGCTGTGTGACACTTAGCAAGTCACTTAACTCCAATTGCCTCACCAAAAAAAAAAAAAAAAAAAAAAAAAGCTCTGATGTCACTAATTATATTCTTTCATTGATTTGGTTTTGACTTGTTTCTATTACCCAGTTTATAAGCATTTTGAAGAAGGAGCTATACATTATTTTTTATATCCCCCACAATAAATAACATAGGACCTTGAACATATTATATATCAATAAATACTGAATGAATTGGGAGATACATAGATAGATGGATGAATGGATGGATTGTAATACTCTCCCTTCACATACATGAATCGTGTATCATCTTACCTTTCTGATGGTAACAACTCCAAATTTCCCCAACCAACCAATATACCAAGCAATCAAAAATCATTTAAAATACTTACTAAGGAACTAATACTTGGGATATAAAGAAATGAGGAAAAAATGTCACTTTCCTTATAGAGCACACATGTTACATATGGATACATATACTCAGCCTCCACATACTGTCTGACAAATACCTCATGGTTCTTCATTTACGTTACATGCACTAATGAGCAACCCCCAAAACTCTGTCCTAGTTCCTCTTCCCTTTTCACTCTATACTGTTTAACACTTAGTGATTTAATAAGCTTCCATTGATTTAGTTGTGATCTCTATACAGATGATTGACAGATCTATATATCCAGACCTAGACTCCTTCCTGAGCTACATTCATATACCACTAACTGCCTTTTGCATATCTGGAAATGGGTGTCTTATATAGGCATCTCAAACTCAACATACCCAAAATGGAGTTCATTATAAGAACCCTTTCCTGAAACCGCCCCCTTTTCCAAATATTTCTATTACTGACATGCCCCTGTGTTTTTAGTGTTATGCTTAACTTCTCATTCACTCAACCACATTTCCAACCCATTGCCAAAACTTGAAATTTGTACCTTCACATCTCTAACACATATCCCCTTCCCTCCACTCACACAGCCACCATGCTGGTACAGATCCTAATTACCTCTTTCCTGGACTATTGAAATAGCCTTCTAACATGTCTCCCCACCTTAAGTCCCTTTCCACTTCAGCCTATCCTCCATATCTCTGAAAAAGTGATGTTCCCAAAGTTCAAGTCTGACTGCATTGCTCTCCTACTCAATAAACTTAAGTGCCTGGAGTTATTTATCTCCAAGATAAAAGATAAAACCCTCTATTTGACATTGAAAGACTTCTATAACCTTACTAGCTTTTTAGTGTTCTTATATCTTACTCCCTTCCATGTACTCTATAATCCAGATAAACTGCCTTTGTTGCTATTTCCTATAAGCATCTTATTTCCCAACTCTGTGAATTTTCACTGGTTGTCCCTCACTTCAATTTGGAGGAAAAGCCATTTCCTGGCTTTTCAGGCTTCCTTCAACTCAGTTCATATCTCACCTTTAGCAAGTAGTCTTTACCAGTTCTCCTCCTGTCATCCACATCTTATTCATTCCCTCTGAAATGATCTTTCATTTATACTCTAAATATTTTGAAGTTACTTTTTTCATTTTTGCATATTTTTACCCCCACTAGAATATGAGCTGGGGGGGAGGAGGCTGAGTTTGTGCCATTCTTTATATTTCTAATATTTAGCATAGTGATCATCCTCTAAATAAGCACTTAATAAATTCTGGTTGATTGACTGACTTCACAAAAGTCAACATTTACTTGCATATATATATGCATATATATACACACATACACACATATGTATATGTATATGCACATATATGCACATATATACATATAAATCTACTATGCTCTCATCTATGTCCATGTACATAAACTGCTTCCCCATACACAAATACCACATATATGCACAAGTTTTTATGCTTGAATGAAGAAAAGGCAACTGAATACATAAATGAACTAATAAATAAAATATAATTTATTAAGGCAAACACCATGCTAAATTCTGAGAATAAAATTTCAAAAGTGAATATGCTCTACCCTCAAGGAGCTTGTATTCTAATGAAGGGAGATAACATATACAGGAGGGCAATGGCCAGAACAAGGTATTTTGTTTTGAAAAGTTACCCAAATGGTGCATAAAGTAATAGAAGATACAGTTGTTCCAGTAATGACAGCAATACGGATTTGAATATGGTTCCAGAACTAGAAAAAGTATGGGCTATGGGGAGTCCCCAATAGAACACGTTCAGGGGAAAGACTATGGCCACAAGGCATAACTAGAGATGAACCAACATAATGAGAAAAATGAAGTACTCATTTGTCAGGACATTCAGGACTCAGATTGAGAATTCTGGAAATGTTGCATCCTTCAGGGCATGGTCTTTGGTACCAACAGCAAGACAACTTGTGAGGAGGTGGCCTGGGAGAAATTAATCATTTCATGCAAGGACAGTGCTTCCCCACCCCCCAACACACATGCACACACTCTTTCTTCAAATACAAATGTTCATACCGATATCCCATATGCAGTGAGCTTGCCTTCATAGATGTGACACTATCCAGTGGCAGGAGTGAAGACCCAGTATCCCTTGGGGTTTCAATAAGAACTAGACCAAATTCCTAAACCCTGGTACATGGGCAACAGTTCCACAATTCTTGCTTTAACATAAACCATTACATTTTTTTTAATCCAACTACATGAATACATCAATAGTATATCAAGGTGGGGAGAAAAGGAAGTCTGAGGGACCATTGAGAACAGAATGCTTTGATCTCTGCTGGGATCATGGCTGAAATTTTCAACCCTTTTTGACAATTCAACCTATGTGTGTTCCCATGGATCAATTGAATTAGCTAACTCCAAGATCAGGTATAACATTAAAAAAATAATAATAAATATTACCTCAGCAGAACCTATATGCATAGTAAACTGCATATGTGATAAAATGTTACAATCCTCTATAAATGCATTTAGGCATCTGATTCCCAAAGCATGATAGACAGGAAGGACCTGTTAAGTGGAAGGTGAAAACTGAGGGGAAGATGTTCGCAGAAAGGAGAGACGTTTGATAGTGGAATTAGAGAACCTGTGTTTGAATCTCATCTCTGCTGCAAACTACTGTGACCCTCCTCATTAAATCAATTAATTAGAAAGATTTGATTAAGGGCATATTATATGTCAGGCCCTGCACTAAGTCCTGGAGAAATAAAGACAAAAGTGAAATACCTTCTCAAGAAGATAACAATCTA
Source organism: Dromiciops gliroides (assembly GCF_019393635.1). Taxonomy (NCBI): domain Eukaryota; kingdom Metazoa; phylum Chordata; class Mammalia; order Microbiotheria; family Microbiotheriidae; genus Dromiciops; species Dromiciops gliroides. The sequence continues at coordinate 381,382,859 of NC_057862.1, read as the reverse complement.
TTGTTCTACTATAGGAGCCAACACACATGTATACACGTATGTCTATAACAAAACACAAAATAAATACAAAGGAATTTTGTTTATGGTGGCATCAGAAGCTAGGAAGAATTACTAAAGTGTGAATCATGTAATAGATAGGAATTTTTGTTTGTTTGTTTTTGCAGGGCAATGAGTGTTAAGTGACTTGGCCAGGGTCACACAGATAGTAAGTGAATAGGTATTTTTTAAGCAGAATTTTGGAGGAAATAAGGTATTCTAAAGGCAGAGGTGAGGAAGGAATAATTCATGCAGATGGGAGATGAAGTATTGTGTATGAGGAACAGCAAATCCTTTAAGATTGGGTCACAGAGTGTGGGAAGGAGAGTCATGCATAACAAAATTAAAGAGATAAATTGGAGGCAGGATGTGAAGGCTTGAAAAAACAGACAGAGGTGTTCATATTTGATCCGAAAAGCAATAGGGGGACTTTGGATTTTACTGAATAGTCAGACCTTCTCTTTAAGGAGGCCAGTTCAACAAATATGTGGCAGATGGAATTGAAGTGGGGAAGAGACTTGAGTAAGGAAAATCAATTGAAAGGCTTGTTTCAATTGTCCAAGAAAGAGGGGATGAGACCATGAGCCAGGTTGTAGGAGTAGAAAGAAGGGAATGAATTTAAGATATCAGTTATTTCATTTACATGCATTTATTAAGCATGTCAAGTACTAGACACTAGGGAAACAGATATAATAAAATAACCAATCCCTCCTCACAAAGAAAAAAAAACTCAAGAACCTCTGCAAACATATACTGAATATATATGAAGAGAACAAAAACAAAATTCAATATAAGAAAATGTGAGAGAGAGGACATTAAGAGTTCCGAGGATCAGGAATGGCTTTACATGGGGGAATCTAAGTGGTGCAGTGGATAAAGCATCAGTCCTGGATTCAGAAAGACCTGAGTTCAAATCCAGCCTCAGATACTTAACACTTACTAGCTGTGTGACCCTGGTCAAGTCACTTACCCCTAATTGCCCTGAAAAAAAGGAATGGCTTTAACATAGAGAGAAATGCTTGACTTTCCTCTTGAGGGAAGAGAATGATTCTGTGAGGTAGGGGAGAGGGAGGGCTACATTCTAGGTATGGAGACTAACCATTGTAAAGGTACAGAGATAGGAAATGAATTTTTGAGTGTTAAGAACAGCAATAAGGCCAGGTTGGTTGGATCACAGAGTGCTGTTAAGGGGAGTAATGTCCAACGAGGCTGAAAAGATAACTTAGGGCAAGGTTGTGAAGGGTTTAAAAAGCTAAAGAGAAGACCATATATTTTATTCTAGAGGTAACAGGAATGCAATGAAGTTTGTTGAATGGGTGTGGGGAGGACCAGTGACATCTGCCCTTAAGGAATATAACTTTGGCAGCCATGTGGAGGTTAGACTGAAACAGGAAGAGACAAGATAGAGAGAACAATTGGAAGGCTGTTTCAATGATGTAGGTGAGAGGTGATGAGGGGCTGAACTAAGACTTATGTGAGTAGAGAGTAGGGGTCAAATTGAAAGAAGTTGTAGAAATGAGAAGATCTGGCAAATGATTACATATGTGGGTTTAGAAAGAGTGAGTAATAAAAAATAATGCCAAGGTTGCAAATCTGGGAGGCTAAAAGAACTGTGGTACAATCAAAGGAAACAGACGTCTGGAAGAAGAGGGGTTTTGGAAGGAGGGAGAAGGTAATGAGTTCTTTTTTGGAAAGATTGTGTTTGAGATTTCTCTGGGATATTAATTTTCAAATGTCCTATAGGGAAATGATGAACAGACCCTGAAGGTTAGGGGAAATACTGGATCTGTATGCTTAGATTTGGAAGTCATCAGAACAGAGATAATAATTAAGACCATAGATGATGATAAAATGTGTGTGTGTGTGTGTGTGAGAGAGAGAGAGAGAGACAGACAGACAGACAGACAGACAGACTGATGGACAGACAGAGACAGAGAGCCAGCCATCCAGACACAGACAGATGACACAGACAGAGAGAAATAAGATGCACACACAGAGAGAGAGAGAGACAGAGACAGAGAGAATTTGACAAATTGTTTCAGATGTGAGGTGATGGAGAGTTAAGTTTTTAAAAAAAAATAATAATGAGCTTGAAAACTTATGTGACTAGAAGGATGGTGATGCCCTTGATAGAAATAGAAAAATTCAGAAAAGGGGGTGGGGTAGGAGAAATACTGATGAATTCTGTTTGGACATGTTGATTTCAAGAGACCTATGAGATATCCAGTTTTAAATTTCCAGTTGTCTATTGGAGACTAGAATTCAGGGGAGATACTAGGACTAGTTAAACAGTTGTCAATAAACTATATAGGAATGACAATTAAACCCATGGGAACTAATGAAGTCCCCAAATGAGAAATTGAAGAAGAAAAGGGTCCAGGACAATGACAAGCGATCAAGTCACTCAGTGGAGCAGAGTTTCCTAAAATGAAGGTGAGATTAGACATCTGAAGGACTTTTCTAAAAAAATTTCTGTGAAAGAACTATCTATCCAGATGTTCATAGTTGTCTTTCTGCAGAAGTTTCTGTGGAAACTGATATACTAGAAATTCCCTAAAAAGCTAGGATTGTCTCCTTGCATGTATTTAAATTCCTCTGTGACTTTGCTTCCCCTGCTTAAAAGAATTTCCCCTTATATGTCTCTATTAATAAAAATTTACCTTCAAATTTACCTATTGTTCTTAGAGATCTCAAACAATGACTAAAATTGTTGGAACAGGGTTTCAGACCATTTACATACTAGTGATTTATTCAGTGTACTGTATCAGAAAGGCCTTATCATCAAAGACTCACCTTTTCTGAAAAATTGACCCTGAACCCCACTCTAGTCACTGGGGAAGAGCCAAATAAAATTGTATGAGTATATGGACTCCCAGAGGGAGAAAAAAAATAGACAAAATAATCAATCCCTTTGACCACCTGCCAAAGCTCAGAATTCTGGGAGAGATGGATAAAAATAAAGTTGTACCAGAAAAAGTTCCTGAAGATTCCAATGAAATTAGCTTTACAATTCATGTGGCTTAGAGGCTTATGAACTTGGTTGTGAATTACTCCATAAAAATCTGCCCACAGGCTCCCCAGTAGAGTCCAGTCTAATAACAAATAATAATTAAATAAACAAAAATGGAATTTATATAGCACCTACTTTGTGTCAGACACTATGCTAAGTGATTTAGAAATACCACATTCATTTGATCCTTCCAACAACCTTGGGAAGGTTAATTATTATCTCCATTTTATAGTTGAATAAGCTGAGGCAATCAAAGGTAAAGTGACTAACCCAAGGTCACACAAGTACAAAATGCCTGAAGCTAGATTTGAACTCAGTTCTGACTCTATGCCCAGTGCTCTACCCACTATCCCACCTAATTACAAAATTAAAGGCTATAGACACTGATCTTTTCTCTCCTTCAATTCTAACACACACAATAGTATCACATTGAAGCTCAGTTGGATCCAGCTTTTCGGGCCATGTTGCTGACACCACTTCTTCAATGAAGCTCACCCAATGCACAGTGAGTTCTTCCTCCTTTGAGCTCCTATAATACCAATTGTCTAGGAGAATATAGGCTACTTTCCCAGTATCTAGGAAGGTGATATTTCTTTAATTTTATTTAACTGGCAATTTACTTCACTTAATAAATATTTGATTAGTCAAGATGAATCTCTACCATTTATTGAACACTTAGTTTTTACTCTGATGTTATTAGTTCTATTTTCATGTGTGTCAATCTTGTCTCTTTAGGAAGAATATAAATTTGCTCAATTTACAAATGAGATTGAATCTTTAAAAGAAGCAAAAGGGATCACTCCCCATTCCCTTGAAATCTTCTAGAGAGGTGGTCATATTTTCCACTTGTGATTAGTTCTTCTCTGAGTTCTACTCAAGTGTCAGTTCTCAAGGGAACTGAGAAAGAATTTCAGTTACCATCATGCTTTCCAAAGTATTATCTTAATTAAGATTAATCTCTTTAGGAATTTTCTATGGATGACTGTGAAGCCATCATGATAAGCATATACCCTTATCTTGAGAATGTGATCAATTTTCCCTTCTGTTATTGTGGAATAGACTAGACAAATCAAGGTTCCATATATTAATGCTTGTCAGAGAATATTTAGAGACTTCCTTTAATATTTACTCCAAGGAAAAGACAACATTGTTGGAGGAGGAGGAGGAGAGTAGGGAAGAGTTAATAACTAATTATTCCCAGTAAATTATCTTGAAATGTGGGGTCTATGGTTCCCTCCAAGTCTTTAAGCCATGGTTGTTTCATCCTGATGTGAGTACTTTGAGATTTATCTGGGGGAGGGGATCCTCATAAACTCATTAAAATTTATCTCTACCCAGATGCTTCTAAAAGTTCTTAACAATAACATAAGAGTGTTCCCTTGAAACACAGGCAATGATTGCTATTTAAACTGCCCAGTAAATGTGTTTTGGGGCACAGGGGGCCACAGTTGGAATTCATTGTGACAAAATCAAGCTCTATCTGCTGAAAAGAATGAAGTGTTTACATATATGAGAAAAGGCAAGCTACTGCATTCTTCGCTCCATTTAAAGAAGCAGATATAAAAGAATATGCGAAACAGCAACCAATTGGAAACAAGGAGCCCCTGGATTTGAATTCCAGCTCTTCCAGAATGACCTTGGGCAAGTTAATTCTCCACTTGAAAACTGCTTCTTTGTCTAGAAAGAGACATTAATGCTCAAAAAGATTGTTAACTTTCTGAAGGTCCCCATTAGTTAAGTGAGGATTCAAACTCAGGTCTGTTTTCTCCAAGGTGGGCACTCTTTCAGCTATACCATTTGGAGGAAGTCAAGGCCCAGAGAGATGTCCTTGCCCAAGACCACACAGTAAATCAGTGACAAATTCAGGTCCTTTGGCTCTTGGTTTAATGTTCACTTTACCTTTTTTAAGTAAAATAAAACAGATTGGCATAGTGCAAAGAATCCTGGAGTTTGCATCACAAGAACTGGGTTTGAATCTCAGTTCAACCTAATAGTTTTGTGACCTTGGCAAATAATTTAACTCCTATTGTCTCAGCTTCTTCATTTGTAAAATTAAGATATGGATCATGTGATTACTAAGGTTTCTTATAACTCTAAATCTTTTATTTAGAGGTTAGCCCCAGGGTACAGCCTACTCTGTACCTTCTTAGAATTATAAAAGTTAGACCATGAGAAATAGAATGTTTGAACATAAAATATGCAATTTTATACCAAGGAAGGACATCAGAAATCATTTAGTACAATCTTCTACATTTATAGAAGGAGAACTGAGGCCCACAGAAGTTGGTGTTCACAAAGTAAATCAGTGGCAAAAGAGAGACAAGTATTTAGATCTGAGCCTATCAGATGCTATATTGTAAGACATCATTTTTAGCTGTCCTTCTCTGTCTTTGCCTCTTTCTCATTCCCTAATCTATTCCACAAAAATTATTTGCTTCTATATCATGAACAAGGAACATCCCATGGGGAAACTTTGAACAAGGTCAACATATAGTATCTTACCATATCTATCTGCAATTGTCCCTTTTCTTTAACCAACCCTCCAGGTGCCCAGGGATTACTTCCAAACAGGCATTTCTTCTCCCATCCACCACCAACTGCTCTCCATGGAGCAAAGACAAAAGAACTAGAAAACTCTAGGTTAGTTAGGTTCCCAGTGAATCAACCTGTTTGACAGGAACATAAGGTACCCATAGGGAAGTAGTGGGAGATAAAGCTGCAAAGGCAGGCTAGGGACAGATTATGCAGGGGAGAGGAGTTAGGAATTTATCCTGAAGGTGGTTGGGAGGCTCTAAAGGGTTCTGAGCAGGGCAGTGACATGATCAGAGATATGCATTAAGAAGATTAATTTGGCATTGGTGAGCATTTATAGTGGGGACCATAATTTTTCCTTCTCTTGTATCATTCACAACACCTAAACCAACCTGGAAAATGCCCAATAAGCAGTAGAAATATAGGGCTTTCTACCTTTAAAAAAATGATAGACATCACTTAGCCCAATCTCTTATAAGGAAATTAAGGCCCAGAGAGAGAAAAATATCTTGCCTAAGGTCATACAGGTAGAAATGAGTTGAATTCAGGTCTTTTCATTCCAAATCCAGGGCTCTTGCCCTCATACCATGTTGCCTTTTGTTAAATGATTAACGCTAGCCCCACATCCCCCAACCACTAGCTGTGAGACCTTGAAACAACTCACTTCCTTGTTTTTGTACTCAATTTCCCCTTCACTAAAATGAGGCAGTTGGACTCAATGATATCTTAAAGATCCTTCCCGGTCTAAATCCTATGGATGATGCTAAGGACAGACTCCTTCTGTCCCAGAAGTCCAGTAATCAGGGAATAGGGATAATTGCAGCAGGGTTGAGCTGCAAAGATACATAAGTCTTCCTTCTGGAGCTACTAGATTGCTAACCATGGATCCAAGTGCCTTTCACTTCATGAGTCACCCTCACTTGTTGGTATAGATCCCACACTGCTATGCCAGCCAGGGCCTGAAAAACGCATGGAAATGTAGACACATAAATAAACATTATTTCTTTTGCCCTAACACCACCTGGGCTACCTTAGCAAATAGTCCATGTTAGCTTGGAGACTATTAATTGCAGCATATGGAGAACTCCTTGTGTTGTGAGTGAATTAATGTGCTTGGAGGGGCTGCATCTCTGACTTTTCATGTTTTCTAAATTTGTAACCTGTAAGACTGAATTTCCATAAGTTTTGAAATGCAGTGTGTACTGTACCACTTGGAGTTCCATCAGGATAAAAAGAGCTTTAGAAATGTAAGATGTTATTATTGTATTTGCCTGTGCAAGAGAAAATAGTCAAAGAAAGACAAACAGGGGGGAGAGGAGAGATCTGTTATAGATGAATCCTCCCACAGTCCCTGAAATGAAAAAAAAAGATAACCCAGTATAAGAATAAACCTTATCAAAGACTGAATGCTACAATCAGTCTTCTGTGTGGGGAGAGTTGCTCTGTGTGTTTTTTTTCTTTCTTTTTTTTTTTTTGGAGTACCACAGAAGAGAATTAAATCCACTAAAAGAAGAAAAGGACTCATTACAAGGAGTTATGACAAATCCGTTATCTGACATTTCAAGAATACGCCTGTTAAAATAAACCTGTTAGATAAATCTGCTGAGACACTAATTAGGTCAGCATCATACCTCACTCTGGTCTTCCTTCCCTTCAGCCAGTCTTTAATGATGGCATTAGCTCAGGTATGCAATAATAGAGAGGTTTAAAAAGATGTACCCAATAGCAGGGTCTTCGAATATAACCTCTTTAAAACTTAAAGTCTAATGAGAAACAGGCTTGTACTTATGCATTCATTCATTCATTCATTCATTCATTCATTCATTCATTCATACAAACATTAACTTTATAATGAGTCCCTTTTGTTCAGTTAGATTCCTCCATTTATTCATAACAGTCATTTATGGTTAGATGAGTTGATTGGTTGTTCAAGTACTGCCCAAGAAATCAGTGCATTGGGTGAATTCCTTGAAAGAACTGATCAGTCTGATGAATAAAAAATAATTGGTCAGACAAATTGCTTTCTGTAAATGACTGGATAGTATAGTGAAAATAAACTTTTCCTTAGTTTTAAAGTTCATGTATTCCTTTTTTGCTACAATTTAGAATTTTATTTTCCAAATTACATGTAAAAACAAATTTTGATATCAGTTTTTTTAAACTTTGTGTTCCAACTTCTCTTCCTCCCTTCCTTCCTACTCCTGCCCCAGAACTCAAACAATTCAATATAAGTTATGTATAAGTAGTCATGGAAAACATCTCCATATTAGCTAGGTTGTGAGAAAAAACTGATAAAAACAAAACTTCAGATTAAGGAATTGTCAAAAAAAGTGTTTTTCAATCTGTTTTCAGATGCCATCAGTTCTTTCTCTGTAGATGGATTGCAATTTTCATAAGTTCTTCAGAATTATATTGGATCATTGCCTTATTGAAAATAACTGGGGCAGCTAGGTGGAGCAGTGGATAAAGCACTAGCCCTGGATTCAGGAGGACCTGAGTTCAAATCTGGCCTCAGACACTTGACACTTACTAGCTGTGTGACCCTGAGCAAGTCACTTAACCCCCAATGCCCTGGAAAGAAAAAGAAAAAGAAAATAACCACCTGCTTCCCAGAAGATCATCTTACACTATTGCTGTTATTTTGTATAAGTACATTGCTCTTTGCTTCAGTTCATGTAGGTCTTTCCAGGTTGTTCTGACAGCATCCTGTTCATCATAACTCCTATATAGTACCTTAAACTTGACAAAGAATTTTCTTCACAATAGCTCAGCAAAGTAGGTACCATACATTTTGCCATTATAGTCAATCATTATAACTATTTCCCTCCATCCTATTCCCTTCCCATGATATTTACTCTATTTTCTACCTTCTTTTACCCTCTTCCTCCTCAAAAGTGGTTTACTTCTGACTGTTCTCTCCCCAGCTCTGCCCTCTCTTCTTTCACTCTTCCCTCCTTATCCTCTTCCCCTCCCACTTTCCTGTAGGGTTAAATAGATTACTCCTCGCAATTGAATGTGTATGTTATTCTCTCCTTGAGCCCACTCTGATGAGGTTAAGGTCTTTTAGCTAATTCTGTGTTCTAAATTTTTCTTCCTCCCTCCCTCCTCAACTCTCCCTATGAAATCAAGCAATTTAATATGTCATACTTGTGCAATTATGCAGAACATCTTCACCTTCCTCGAAAGTGTTTTGCTTTTTTCTACTCCCGCTCCCAATCTGCCCTTTCCTCCTTCCCCTCTTCTCCCTGCCCCCCCTCATCTCCTTCCCCTCCCACTTTTCCTCAGGGCAAAAATATATTACTATATCCACTTGAGGATGTATGTTATTCCCTCTTTGATCCAGTTCTGAAGATAGTAAGTTTCACTCACTCCCCCATTCCTTTCCCCTCTTCCCCTCCCCTCCATAAACTTTTGCTTCTTTCCTTCATGTGAGCTACCTATCCCCAGTCCACCTCTCTCCTTCCCCCTCCCTCAGTGCATTCCTCCTCCCCCTAAACCCTATTTTGAAGATGTCATCATGAGTTAGCTGGGTGGTACTGTGGACAAAGCACCAGCCATGGACCCAGGAGGTCCCAAGCCCAAATCTGTCCCCAGACATGACACCCCACCCTGCTTGCCCCACAAAGAATGAGGATAAACAAAAAAATAAGTGCTTAACAGATATCATCCATTCATATTCAGTTCAGACCTGTGTCCTCTATCTACGTGTATTATTACTTTCAGCTGTCCTAATACTGACAAAGTTCTTATGAGTTAGAAGGATTATCTTCCCATGTAGGAATGTAAACAGTTTAATCTTTTAATATCCCTCATGATTTCTTTTTATTTTTTTTTGGTGAGACAATTGGGGTTCAGTGACTTGCCCAGGGTCACACAGCTAGTAAGTGCCAAGTGTCTGAGGTTGGATTTGAACTCAGGCCTTCCTGAATCCAGGGCCCATGCTCTATCCACTGCACCACCTAGCTGCTCCCCTCATGATTTCTTTTTCGTGTTTACCTTTTTATGCTTCTCTAGGGTCTTGTATTTGAAAGTCAAATTTACTATTCAGTTCAGGTCTTTTCATCACAAATGCCTGAACGTCCTCTTTTTCATTGAAGTCACATTTTTTCCTCTGAAAGATTTACTCAGTTTTGCTGGGTTGGTGATTCTTGAGTGTAGTCCCAGTTCCTTTGCCCTCTGGAATATCATATTCTATGCCCTCTGGTCCTTTAATTCAGATGCTGCTAGATCTTGTTTTATCCTTATTGTAGCTCCACAGTATTTGTATTCCTTTTTTTCTAACTGCTTGCAATATTTTCTCCTTGACCTGGGAGCTCTGGAATTTGGCAAAAACATTCCTGGAGGTTTTCCTTTTGGTATCTCTTTCAGGAGGTGATTAGTGGATTCTTTCAATTTCTATTTTACCTTCTGCTTCTAGAATATCAGGGCAATTTTCCCTAACAATTTCTTGGAAGATGCTGTCTAAACTCTTATTTTGGTCATGGTTTTCAGGTAGTCCAATGATTTTCAAATTATCTCTCCTGGATCTGTTTTCCAGGTCAGCTGTTTATTTTTTTTTCCCAAGGAGATATTTCATATTGCCCTCTTTTTTTAATTCATTTGGATTTGCTTTACTGTGTCTTGGTTTCTCATAAAGTCACTAGCTTCCATTTGTTCAATCCTAATTCTTAGGCAATCTTTTTTCTTCTGAGAGCTTTTGAATCTCTTTTTCCATTTGGCTTTTCAAGCTGTTTACTTTTTTCTCATGACTCTCCTACATCACTCTCATTTTTCTTTCCATTCTTTCCTCCACCTCATTAAATCTTCCTTCTATCTCTTCCACTTTCTCTTCAAAGTCCCTTTTGAATACATCCATGGCCTGAAACCAATTCATATATTTCTTGGAAGCTTTGGATGTAGGGGCCCTGAGATTGTTATCCTTTTCTGAGGGTACACCTTGATCTTCCTTGTAGCTAAAGAAACTTTTTATAGTTCTTAACTTTCTTTGCTTGCTCATCTTGCCTTCTTTTACTTGACTTTTAATTCCCTCTTCCAGTGGGGCCCTGCTACCAAGCTACACTTTCTCAAGCTTCAGAGTGTCCCAGGTGTTTGGTTTGAGGGAGGGCAAGTTTTTCTTTTGCCTTGCCTGTTTTCTGGTCCAATGATAACCTCAAGCCAATTTGCTAATTATCAGCCAGCACAACTTTGTGTGCTATAGTTCATAGCTTTGGCAATCCTGTGCCCTCCCCCACCTGGGCCTCCAGCTACTCAGGATTTCTTCCTGGTTCTCTCCTGGGGTAGGACAGCCGAATTCCTCCCTAGGTCCTGCAGACACCCCTGTACTCCCCCCTCCCCCTTCCCCCCCTCCTGGCAGCAGTTTAGCCCTCTCACAAGACTGCAAGCCAGTTCCAGAAGATGAAGGTGCTGTAGGTTATTCAGAGGTTCGGGAGTAAGTTCCTGTGGCACAGTGTGCCTGGGGTTTCCGTCAGTATGATCACAGGGTTGAACTTTACTCGCAGCCCAGTATGGCCCCCTTTAATCTGTCTTTGGCTGAAAAATAATCTTAGCTGTCTTTCTGTGTTTTTTTCTGTTCCAGGGGTTCTTTTACTTTTGGGGGGGGTGTAATCATATCTGGAGCTCTGTGCATTTTATTTCTTTCCTCTGTCATCTTGCCACTTTCCCTTGGTTATATGTATTCATAAAATTAATACTAATAAACACATAGCTCAGTATGTTATATATTTGTTGTTGTTCTCAGGTACCTTCCTATTCAAATATTCTATATATTTTAGGATTCCATCCCCCCAAGTTCATGTTTCTGTGGGTTGAACTTATTTGGCTGGGAACCTTATTAGTAATTTTTACCACCAAAACATAACCCATTCCCTTCTTTCACAATGTTCTTGTGCATCATTATCATCATCCCACAAATGAGGAGTCTGAATATCATGAATGTAACTTTCCCAAAGTAACACAGCTAATCATTGGGTAAACTGAGACTTGAACCCAGTTTTCCAGACTTCTGGTTCTGTACACTTTCTATGCACTACCCTGCTTCTTATCACTGATAAGCAATTAACAGTAGAGGGGTAAATGATTAAAAAGTGATAATGAAGGGCAGCTAGGTGGCACAGTGGATAGAGTACCGGCCCTGAAGTCAGGAGGACCTGAGTTCTAATCTGGCCTCAGACACTTAACACTTACTAGCTGTGTGACCCTGGGCAAGTCACTTAACCCCAATTGCCTCACAAAAAGTGATAGTGATCATATTCAACTAGCCTTTGAATTTAATAAAACCTGCTTCCTGCATCAGCCAAAAATGCCCCTAAAATAATTCAATGACCCCCTATTTGAGAATGGGATTACATAACTTATTTAATTAGTTTAAGATCTAGATGACAAGAGTAATTCTAACACAAGGACTTAATATGAGGGAAGAAGAATAAAGAAAAGACAAAGAAGAGGAAAAGGAAGGAATATGTACATGGAATTGTAGAGTTTTAGAGATCAAGGGACCTTTGAACAATCAATGTTATCATTGGAAGGCATCTTACAATAGTGAATGTTAGAACTGGAAAGGACCTTATAATTTAGGATATTAGAACAAAGAATACAAAATACTAGATGTAGAGGATGCTTTAAAAACTATCTAATCCAAACTTTCTTAACCTGAGATCCATGAACTTGTTTTAAAATATTTTGATTACTATATTTCAATAACTAGTATCCTCTACAATTCTATCTATTTTTATACATTTAATAGAATTATTATGAGAAGCAGTTCATAGGCTTCACCAGACTTCCAAAGGGTCCATGAAATGTGCAAAGTTGTTAAAAAATCTCTTATAATTAATCCAACTTTTCTTTTATCGTATGAAGAGACTAAAACATGGTCAGTTTTTGTGTATGTGTCATATACCACTAAGAAAAGGGTAGATTCCTTTCTATTTCATATTATGACATACTTGCTGACCCAGGAATGAGAGTGTAGAAAAAAGGTCCCAATTGAGAAACATGTTCTTTCCTACCTTCTGTCTTAGCAGTCCACCCAAAGGTCCTTTCTTCAACTTGCTGCAAACACACAAGAAATGGTCAGAGATACCTATACCTTCTCTCAAGTGGAAAATTGAGCCCTCTACTTCATGTCATCACAAATTTCCAGACTCAGGAAAAACTTTTGTGGATCTTCTGCATATGCTTCCAGTACTATGATCTCAATTATCAGTCTTTTTTATACTATGGATGGGTAGCTAAGCCTAAGAGAGGGGAAAATCAACTTGCTTAGCATCATACAGCTAATAAGCAGAAAGTAAGGACAGGAAGACAGTTCTGTACCTCTATTTTCCTATGCAGGAGGAAAAGAGTTCTGAGAATTCTCACTTCATTTCCAATTAACAAGAGGTAGGTTTTTTGGGAAATGTCAACTTGCAGGGTTGGGAGGGAAGGAGAGAGGTTTAGTTAGATGAATATGAAACTTTGCAGGAAGACCCAATTCACAGCTCCTATCCACCATCTAATAATTCTGTGCAGACACTGAAACACTGATCCACATTCAGTTACTGACTCAGAGATGAAATTCTTCATTTTCCATTATCAACTCCAGCAGAACTCCACTCCCCCTGGAGCAGTACTTGCCAACCTGCTATCTCCCTCCACCCTGCCTGTTTCATAAACAGAGATCCATGCATAGAACCAACTCTTTCTCCCTGAAGGGAAAAGTATTTTTGTACTGCACTGGGCAGAGAGCAGAGGCCCCATATAATTGTATTGAATAAAATAACAACTTATAATACTGTTTCTTAACTGGCATCAGACTGTCAGTGTGTTGGAGGCTCTGTGAGTGAGGAATACAACAGGAAAGGTGGTGTCCAAAAGGAACCAGAGCTGAAAATTTAAGAATCATTGTAAATAGAATAAAGTTAATGGGAGTTTAGGATAGAATTAACCACTGTGGTGGTTGGTGTGTTTCAGTTATTTTTCAGTAGGGTCTGACTCTTTGTGATCCCATTTGAGGTTTCCTTGTCAATGATGTAGGAGTGGTTTGCCATTTCCTTCTCCAGCTCATTTTTTACCATTTGAGGAACTGAGGCAGTTAAGTGACTTATCAAAGGTCACATAGCTAGTAAGTGTCTTAGGCCAGATTTTAATCCACTTCAGGATTGATACTATATCTACTAAACCACCTACCAACTGCAAGATTCCTTCCCTTATAATTCCAGTGCACATTGAGCTTCCCCCCCCCCCCGCCTCTTTTTGTCTTCCTGCCTCTGTATCTCACTGTGTGTGTCTCTCTCTTTTTGTCTCTGTCTCTGTCTCTCTCTTCCCTGTGGATTCCATATAACAATAAATCAGTCTCCTGGCTTCCTTCAAGGCTCAACTCATGGGCTACCTCCTAGGGAAGAATATTTTTGTTTCTTTGGCTGTTAACACAGTGTACCAGCATGTGATAGCTAAGGCTTTGCTCCTGTCTCTGATATTCAATCTTCTTTGCCCCCCAACCCCCCCACCCCCGACCCCAGCAGACTCTCTCACTCCCTTCCACGGTATGCTATTTCCTCCAACTTCATAGGTATCATGCCTCTCTCCTAGGTCCTTTGTACTCTGACAACTGCTTCTCCCATTCTGTAGAAAATTCAATTGTGATCAACACATGATGAGTAAAGGAGGGATCTACTGTGCCCTCTTCACTCCCCTATTTTAATTCAGTCCTTACTATCCCAATACCTGATCTTCTGACCTCCCTTTCTGCTAGGCTCTCTGAAGTACTTCTCTATTGTTAACCTCTATTTCATCCCAGATCACTTCTAGTTATATTCCTTTCATTTTCCAGGGCTCACTAAAACCTAACTTTCTTCTAGACTCAGTATCTCTTGGAATACTCTCCAAGGCTGGATGCTCCTCTCATGCTCTGTAACATACAGGGTTAGGAAATAGGGTTGGTGTATTCCTTTGTCCACACTGACTTATTTCTCCTCTTTAAATGTTCACTGCACCCTGGTCTTCTATCATCTATGGAACTCCAGGTCACACTCTTTGTACAAGTTCGGTTATCTAATCAGTCTACTTTTTTATCCTCCTTAACTCTATTCTATTCTTCTTGCCTCCTAGTTCCTTAATTTTCCAGGTCCCATGACTCTACTTTCCAGTCTACTTCAACTGTATACTTAACTAATCCTCATACTTTATGCTCTCCCAATTCCCCTCCCCAAACACACTCACTGCCCCATGTGCCAAGTTCTCAGTTATGTTTCTGGCTGCTAGCAATTTAGTCCTTCTTTAAATAATCACATAAATACTTCTATGTTTACATGTTGTATCTCCACAATAGAGAAGTATGTGATGGAGTAAGGTATAACAAGACTGAAAAGGTAAGAGAAAGGGGACTATCTTGGATCATTATATTGATAAGAGTAAGAGTAAGGACTTAGAAGTCCTTCATAGTCAACCACAATTACAATATTGCTTTTACTGTGAATAATGTTCTCCTAGTTCTGCTCACTTTACTTTGCATTAATTCAAATATGTCTTCCCGGATTTTAATAAGACCATTGTGCTCCTCAATTCTTATAGCACAATACTATTCCATTATAAACATATAGTAAAACTTGTTCAGCTGTTCCCCAGTGGATGGGCATTCTAAATTTCCCAAACTTAGTCAACACAAAAAGAGCTGCTAAAAATATTTTAGTACATATAGGTACTTTTCTCTTTTCTCTAATTTCTTTAGTATATAGACCTACTAATACTATTTCTAGGTCAAAGGGTAAGTTCAGTTTTATAGCCCATTGGACATAGTTCCAAATTGTTCTCCAGAATGGTTGGGCCAATTTATAAACCCACCTTCAGTGAATTAGTGTCCCCATTTTTTTCATACCCTGAGCATTTGTCATTTTCCTTTTTGTCATGTTAGCCAATCTGTTAAGTGTAAGATGGTATTTCAGAGTTATTTTAATCTTCATTCCTTTAATTAATAGTTGCTTAGATAATTTTTTCATGTGTCTATCAATGGCTTTCATTTCATCTTCTCAAAACTGCCTATTCATATCCTTTGATTATTTATCAATAGGGGAATGACTTATATTCTCATAAATTTGGCTCAATTCACTAGATATTTAAGAAATGAAGTCTTTATTTTAAAAAATTGTAAATTCCTCCCTTGGTTTCCTTATAATTTTGGCTGTTTTGGTTTTGCTTGTGCAAACCCTTTTTAATTCCATGTAATAAAAACTTTCCATTTTATTTCCTGTAATCCTCTCTGTCTTTTGTTTGGTTATAAACTCTGACTTTTCTATAGATCTGAAGGGTAAATTTTTCCATGCTTCCCCAATTTACTTATATTATCATCCGTTACATCTAAATAATTTATACATTTGGACCTTGTTTTGGTATACACTGTGAAATGGTGACCTATAACTACTTTCTACCAACCTGCTTTCCAGTTTTTTCATCAATTTTATCAAATATTGACTTTTTCTCCCCAAAGTTTGAATCTTTGGGTTTATCAAATACTAGATTACTATGGTCATTTATTGCTGTGTATTGTGTACCTAGTATATTCCACTGATGCACTACTCTCTTACTTAGCCAATGCCAGATTGGTTTGATAATTAACACTTTGTAATATAAGTTTGAAAACTGTTACACCTAGGCTGCCTTTCTTCATATTTACTTTTCATTTATTCCCTTGACATTCTTGACCTTGTGTTCTTCTGAATGAATTCTGTTATTATTTTTTCTAGCTCTATAAAATAATTACTTTGTTTTTTATTGATATGATGCCGAATAAGTAAATTAAATTAGGGATAATTGTCATTTTATTATATTGGCCTTACATTCCCATGAGCGATGAATATTTCTTCAACTGTGTAGATTTATCTTTACTTATGTGTAAAGTGTTTTGTAATAGTGTTCATACAATCCCTGAGTTTATCTTGGCAGGTATACTCCCAAGTATTATATAATATTGGCAGTTATTTTAAAAATAATTTTTGTTTCTGATGGGTTTTGTTAGTTATATACAGAAATTCTATTGATTTATGTGGGTTTATTTTATATCCTGCAACTTTTCCAAAAACTTTAATTGTTTCAACCAATTTTTTTTAAAAAAAGTGGATTCTCTAGTTTTCTAAGTATACCATCACATCATCTACAAAAAGTGATAGTTTTTTTCCTCATTGACTATTATTTTTGTCCATTTATTTTTCTTATCTTATTGCTAAAGCTAGCATTTCTAATACAGCATTGAATAATAGTGGTCATCATGGATAATCTTGTTTCACCCTTGATCATTTTGGGAAGCCTTCTAGTTTATCTCCATTACAAATAAGGCTTGCTCTTAGTTTTAGGTAGATACTACTTATCATTTTAGAGAAAGCTCCATCCATTCCTATACTTCCTAGTGTGTGTGTGGTTTTTTAAAATAAAACAGATCTAGAAAAAATAATAGCAAAGCTGGAAAAAACAAAAGTTCAAATATATCATGGGAATCAATTTTTAAAAATAGTCTAGCAGTACCAGATCTCAAACTGTATTAAAAAGCAATAATTATCAAAACAATATGGTACTGGTAAGAAATAGAGAGGTGGATCAGTGGAATAGAATAGGTACAAATTATAATATAGTAAATGACTATAGTAATCTAGTCTCTGATAAACCCAAATATCTAAGTTTTGGAACAAAACTCATTATTTGACCCAAACTACTGAAAAACTGGAAAACAATAAGTCAGAAACTAGGTATAGACCAACATCTCACATTGTATACTAAAATAAGGTCAAGATAGGTACATAATTTACACATAAAGGATGATACCATGAGCAAATTAAGAGATTATGGTATCATTTTTCTGTCAGATTTATGGGCAGAGGAAGAATTTAGGACCAAAGAAGATATAGAGAGTAAAACAAACTGTAAAATAGATAATTTTGATTATATAAAATTTAAAAAGTTTTGACACAAATAAAACTACTGTAACCAAGATTATAAGGGAAGCAAAAAACTGAGAAAGAATTTTTGAAACAAATATCTCTGATAAAGGCCTCATTTCTCAAATGTATAGAGAACTGGGTCAAATTTTTAAAAATTATAAGTAATTCCCCAATTGATAAATGGTCAAAGAATGTGAACAGGCAGTTTTCAGACAAAGAAATCAAAGCTATCTATAATCATATAAAAAAATGCTCTAGATCTCTATTGATCAGAGAAATGAAAATTAAAACAACTCTGAGGTATTACCTTACCTGTCACAGTAGCAAATATAACAAAAACAGAAAACATTCGATGTTGGAGGAGATGTAGGAAAGCTGGGATGCTTATCTACTGTTGGTAGAGTTGTGAAAAGATCCAACCCTTCTGGAGAGCAATTTGGAACTATGCCCAAAAGGCTATAGAACTCTGCATACACTTTGATCCAGAAATACCACTGCTAGATTTATATCTCAAAGACATCCCCCCCAAAAGAAAAAAAAAACCTATTTGTACAAAAATATTAATAGCAGCTCTTTTTGTGTTGGCTAAGAATTGGAAATCAAAATAATGTACATTAATTGGGGAATGGCTAAACAAACTGTGGTATATCATATTTTTTTTTCTTTTTTAGTGAGGCAATTGAGGTTAAGTGACTTGCCCAGGGTCACACAGCTAGTAAGCGATAAGTTTCTGAGTCTGGATTTGAACTCAGGTCCTCCTGACTCCAGGGCCAGTGCTCTATCCACTGAGCCACCTAGCTGCCCTTATGGTATATCATATTGATGGAATATTATTGTGCTATAAGAAATGACAAGCAGGATGATTTTAGAAAGGCCTGGACAGACTTGTATGAACTATTTTGGAAGTCAATATGTTTTCAGTTCTTTCAATGTGTTATAATCTAAGGAGAGATGTGGGCACTGCATTCCTAGAACTGTGACATGGGTCCTTGCTCCTGCCCCTTCTCCATCTTGACCTGTGATTTTGACCCAGGATCACCTATGGGAAATACAGCCTTCCTATAATCTTTTTTCTGGTTGTTTATCAGACCCTTTTACCTTCTTTGGGCTGAGAACTCTGAAAGCTGTCCACACCAAGGATTCACTGGCCTCCAAGTCCTGCTTCTGGCTTGGTAGATGGGGCTTGCACTGTGCTATGCTCACCCCAGTGAGACAGACCAGCCTTCTATGCAGTCTCAGGCTCCAATTTATTTTATCCCATTCTTTTGTTACAGAAATCACACCAGAATTTATTTTAAGGCATGATTTCAATGTTGTTTGGAGGGATTCACCTAAGCTAGCCTAAATTTCCCTCCAAACAACATTGAAATCGCTCTCCCTGAGGTGACAAACAATCAGATATGGATTATATATGTATGATTATTTAAAACATTACTGTATTTGTCATTTCATACAAGAAAACTTGATTAAAAGGGAAAAAATGAAAGTAAGTGAAAAATAGCATGCTTCAGTCTGTTCCATCAATATCAGTTCTTTCTTTGAAGATGGATAGGATGTTTCATCAATAGTCCTTTGAGATTGTCTTGGATCATTGTATTGTTGAGAATAGTCAAGTATAGACCAACATCTTACACTGTATACCAAAATAAGATCAAAATGGATACGTGATTTAGACATAAAGGGTGACACAATAGGCAAATTAGGAGAGGAATTAATAGTTTATCTGTCAGATCTATGAAGAGGGAAAGAATTTATGGCCAAACAATAGAGAGAGAACATTATGAAATGCAAAATGGATAATTTTGATTACAGTAAATTAAAAAGATTTTGCATAATCAAAACCAATGCAACCAAGATTGGAAGGAAAGCAAAAAGCTGGGAAGTAATTTTTACAGCCAGTATTTCTGATAAATACTTCATTTCTCAAATATATAGAGAACTGAATCAAATTTATAAGAATACAAGTCATTTCCCAATTGAGAAATGGTGAAAGGATATGAACAGGAAGTTTTCAGATGAAGAAATTAAAGCTATCTATAGTCATATGAAAAAATGTTCTCAATCACTATTGATTAGAAAAATGAAAATTAAAACAACTCTGAGGTACCACCTTATACTTATCAGATTGGGTAATATGACAAAAAGGGAAAATGATAAATATTGTGGATGTGGGAAAATTGGAACAGTAATGCATTGTTGACAACATGACTAATGTGGAAATATATTTAACACCTATATCAGAATCCTTGCTATTGAGCAGAGGTTAGGGAAGAGAGGAAGGGGAAAATTTGGAACTCAAAATCTTACAAAAATGAATGTCAAAAATTATCTTTATATATAATTGGAAAAATATTTTAAAAAATATGATGGCAGTCAGCTATAACTTTAGACAAAATTGTCTTGGGCTGCAAAAAATATATCAATCAATCAGACCTTTAATTGGCCCTGCCACTCCAGAATTCAATTTGAGGCATTATTTTAAAGTTACTTGAAGGGGAATGTTGGGAGAATGTGACTATATTGCTTTTTTAAATTATAAAGGTATTTTATTACTTTCCAGTTACATGTAAAGATAGTTTTCAACATTTTCTTTCATAAGATTTTTAGCTCCAAATTTTTCTCCCTCCCTCCATTCCCTCCCCCTCCCCAAGACAGAAACCAATCTGATATAGGTTATATATGTACAATCATATTAAATATATTTCTGCATTGGTTATGATGTGAAAGAAGAATCAGAACAAAAGGTAAAAACCTCAAAAAAGATAACAAAAACAAAAACAAAAGTAGGAACAGTATGGTTCAATCTGCAGTCAGAACCCACAGTTCTTTTTTCTGGATGTTGAGAACATTTTCCATCGTGAGTTCTATGGAATTGTCTTGGATCATTTTTTTTTTTGAGAAGAGCTAAGCTATAGTGCTTTTTCTAGTCTGACATCTTGGTTTTACACCCTCAGCTTTGTTTTGAGAGAAAGTTCAAGCCTTTTTCTTTCTGTCCTGTGCTAAAAATCATAGAAAGCCACTCTATTCTAAGGGACTCTACTGTGAAGTATGACTGATAGTTTATCCAGGAGGTAGTTATATATATTGGAAAAATTCATTGAATTTAGAACCAGAAATAAGGATTGAAATGGTATATCTTCTACTTACTAGCTTTGTCAACTTGGACAAGTCATTTTTCTCAATGAATTTCAACTCTCTCATTTGTAAAATGAGGCAATTGTACTAAATCACTCCTAAAGCCTCTTCTAGATCTAAATCCCGTGACACTAAGTGAATAATCCTTGTGCCCAATCTGCTGCATCTCAGATTGAACAGATCTCCTTAACTATATAAGATTGTTATTTTCTGGTTGATGATGTTGGTAGTAAAAAGAGCACAGAAACTACCCACACCACAGCACTGACAGCTCCATTCATTGGAATGGAATGTTGTATTCAATAGTATCATCCTGATCTGTTAGTGGGTGCTTCAGCATTTTCCTGAAGCATGGTGATTTTGACAATAACTATCTCTCCTGAGTCAGTCTATCTTGGAGACTTTCATTATAAAGAATCTGTGAATATTAATTTGAGGCAAAGGTACCTTAGAATTCTGAAAGCAGGAAATCCCTGCATGTAACTTCGAAGGACCCAATACTTTTGAATGAGTATATCTGCCCTCAGAGATAGGTTTAAAGGGAGGTGGCCAGCTGAGTGCTTTGCAAGGAACCATGGCACAATTTCCAAATATAACTAAAATAGGGAATGCTCAAGAGATAGCTCTCTGCGGCATTAAGCCTTATGTACAATGGGTTGGGATCACCACTTAGTGGGGTACTATTACCAGACAAGTAATGTGATACACATTTCACTGGAGACCAAGAGTCTACCAGAATATCAACAGGAATATCATCCTCCCCTGGCACATTTAATCAATTTTGAGGCTGTAATAAACAAGAAGAACTGTGCCAACTTGACAATAAAGCATGATTGAACTTCTCTGAAAGAGATGAAAAAAGATGCGTATGCACACAATATTCTCGAACACAATAATAAAATACGTGTATACAATTTCACATTCATGCATGTTATATATATGCATACACATATATGTGCAAGTATGTTGTGACCAGCATATACTTAAATCTACAGATGCATATATACACATTGTATAATTTGGATTTATGCATATAATAGTTTACCCAGAATTTTAGAGATGATAATAACCTTGGAGTTCATCTAATCCAATGGCTCTACTTTATAGATAAAGGCCAGAAAAGAGAAAGAACTTGCTGAAAATTCTTAAGAAATGAAGTCGTATCTGCTGGTATCTAGGTGGCACAGTAGATATAGAATGAAATTTATATAAATATATATGGTATGTGTATGTGTGCATGCACATGTGAAGGGGGGAGAGAAAGTATTGCCATATTTACATAAGCATTCATATATGGCCATACAATCATGGAAAAATATATACATACAAATGCACCATTTGCATATGCAGCATAGTGTGAAATAGTGGAAAGAATAGTGAACTTGGAGCCAAAATAATATGGAGCATTTAATAATAGCTAGTATTTTCAAATATTTAACTAGTACTTTTAAATATCTAGCAATTTAATATTTGCAAAGCAGCATATATATGTTGACTATATGATCCCCCCAACCACCCTGGCTCATAGATGCTATTATTATTCCCATTTTATGAATAAGGAAACTGAGACATATAGAGGATCACATAGCTAATAAATGTCTAAAGAAAGATTCAAACTCAAGTCTTTGTGATTCCACATCTCATATTATATCCACTGTGCCACCTAGATGCTAGCAATCATAGCCTCAAATCCTGGTGATTTTGACTGAATCCCTTCTCGTTTCTGACTTAGTTTTTTCATCTAGAAAGTGTGGTGATTAGCTTAGATGAACTCTAAGGTTATTCCTAGCTCTAAATTTCTGGTCTACCTATGATATGCATAAATCAAAATCATACCATATACATATATGTACAGACATAAGTATACACTGCCCACAACCTACTTAATCAAGTGCACATTCACACACACACACACACACACACACACACACAGAAATGCACTCTTCACAAATGTAAAAATACACACTGTATACATTCCTGGTCTATAGAAAATATGCAATGGAAGCAGAATTTTTGCTACTCATTCACCTTTTGAACATCTTAAAAGAGGTCCTACTGTGTGGAGGAGAAGATATTTGTGCTACCAGACTCTGGGAAATGTGTCAGATGCTTGTTATGGCCTTTTCTAACTGTAGGGAAGAGCCCAGTTTACAAACTGGGCTTCTCAAAACACATCAGATGTAAAGAACAGTGACTCACATTTCTATCATTTTCTAGAGTTCCCTGTCTGCAGATGGTGGAAGTGACTGCTATGTAATCTTTCTTGGGAGGCAGGGAATATTTCACATGACATGTCTATGTGTTTTTTCACATTGAAACAATGAAACAGTTGCCCAAACAGAACACTGTCTGACACCAACAACTCCACCACCGTCAATACTTGCTTTAAGTTCAACTCAGTTTTCTTTTTCTTTTTCTTTCTTTCTTTTTTTTCTTTCTTTTTTTTTTTTAGTGAGGCAATTAGAGTTAAGTGACTTGCTCAGGGTCACACAGCTAGTAAGTGTCAAGCGTCTGAGGCTGTATTTGAACTCAGGTCCTCCTGAATCCAGGGCTGGTGCTTTATCCACTGTGCCACCTAGCTATCCCCCCAACTCAGTTTTTAAAATTTGCAATCACTTCCCTAATAGCAACTCTGTAAGATACCATCGTGGAGATGGGAAACCTGAAGCTAAGAGAAGCTAAAAGATTCAGAATCATAAGTCTTCTAGCTGGAAAAAAATTGAGATCATCTAATCCAATCTGCATTTTATAGAGAAGGGAACTGAGGCCTAGAGAACTAAAAAGATTTATTTAAAGTCATACAAGTAGTAAACAGCCAAATGGGGAATTTGATATTTGCCAAGATTTCTGATGCCATTGACAGTGCTCTTTCCATTATTTCACTCAGCCTCACCCCAAATTATGCAACTACTAGTGGAATCACAATTAAAACCTAAATCTTCTAATTCCAAGGCCATTGTTCTTTATACTATACTTAAAAACCAATCGGATATTTCAGCAAGGACCTACTATGTAGGAAGTCTTTTGTATATATGGTAAAGCCTTGGATACAAGGTAAAGCTAAAGGATATAAGGCATGGATGCAAGGTAAAGCCCTCCTCAGACTTGCTTCTGCAGCATTGGCATATGAAGGAGCCAGGAATGTACCTGAGCTAATAGTAGAGATAATGATTTTGGCCCCTAGCTTACCCCTCTTCTGTACAAGAAAAGGAGAAACTTAAAATATCAAAACTGAGGAACCCAAACCTCCAGACCTGTTTGGTAATGATTTGGTGACTAACCATTATCTATATATCTATAACTTGTAGGTTAAAATTTGGGAAAAGTCTTGGACAGTCACCATAAGTTAGGATGAAGTCTTTGACTGAGTGGAGTGAACCAGGTACCTGGAATGATGGTTGAAAAAAGAAGACAAAGTCTCTCTCTCTCTCTCTCTCTCTCTCTCTCTCTCTCTCTCTCTCTCTCTCTCTCTCGGGCAATGAGGGTTAAGTGACTTGCCCAGGGTCACACAGCTAGTAAGTGTCAAGTGTCTGAAGTCAGATTTTAATTCAGGTCCTCCTGAATCCAGGGCCAGTGCTTTATCTAATACACCACCTAGCTTCCCCAAAGAAGACAAATTCTAAGGGAATTAGTCAGGAGATTCTTTTCTATGTTCTGAAGAGGTTGAATTCTAGGGGAATTATACATCTAGTTACTTTTAAAGCTGAGACCAGTATGTAGGTCTCATGTCTTCCTGTATAGTAGACTTCTTCGTGTAATATTGAGAATTTTTTTAATTACTAAAAAGGCAGATTGAGGTAGACATAGAGAAACAAAAGTTCATGTAAAAGAAACTGGTAACACTAGTGGGGAGATAGATCAAGATGAATCAGTGGTGTGACATGATAGACAAAACAAAACAACACAAAAAGGTATCACAAACTTAGGCTATGTTTCAAAACTCAATGTTTTTAGAAAGGGAGACAATAGTCTCTCTGCATTTTGGAATATTAAATTATGTTCTGTGTACCATATTTTTTTGTTGAGACTTTTACAAGTTAGTGTAAAAGAAGAATATCCATATGGTAAATATGGCAGAGATTATGGCACATGAAGATAAATTGAAGGTACTGGGGCTGTTTGTTGTTAAGAGAAAATGTAAGGAGGACATTCTTACTGTTTTCAAGTATCTGAAAGGCTGCCATAAGTAAGATTAATTAGAGTTGATCTACTTGATCCCTGAGGATAGAACTAGGAGCAGTGTATAGAAATTTCAGAAAAGCCAATTCCTATCTGATGGGGAAAAAAGCCTAACAATTAATATTGTCCAAAAGTGGAATGGAATATCTATTAGGTATTTGGTTTCCCATGACTAGAAGTTTTCATGTATAAATTGGAAGGCTCCTCATTTGGAATATTAGAGAGGGGATTCTTTTTTGGATACAATTTGGACTAGATTGGTTCTGAAGACCTTTTTCACCTTTAAGATTCGGTGATTCCATGAAAAACCAAAACAAAATTAAACAAATAGCCAAATTAAACAGGGCCCAGCTTAGTTAAACTGCATGGAAGTGGTAGGAGACTTCCAAAGAGCTCACGTGCTGAATTATTACTTATAGTAGTATATTGAAGGAGGAATCTGTAGAAAGGATATCCCTTGAACATTAGCCAAATGCATGACACTTTCCTAGATCACATTGCTGAAAGACTTTCAAAAATCAGATGCTAATAGCAGCTTATAGAAACTTGTTAAAAATAGTTAAGAACATTAGAAATGTCATTTTAGGTCCCAAATGTTTAATTCACATGGGGACACTTGGAAAGAGTTTGTAGGAAAGCCTGTGTAGTCATAGGATCTTAGATATAAGACTCAGCATGGAACTTTGTTATATTCTTGGTCTTTCGTTTTATTTAAAAATGAAAAAAAAAGTCTTGTGAAAGGAAATGACTTTATCATGGTCACATAGATAGGAAGAATTAGCCAAACTTAATTTCAAACTTGGGTCCTCTGATACCAAATCCAGTATTTTTCCATGCTGCTTCTGAGCAGTGTCTATGATATTAACCTCCAAAAGTTAAGTATTTCTCTAGGTTTTCTTTCAGTGAAAGTTTAAGTCTGGAAAAGCTTGTCTTTGACTTTCATATGAAACTGAGACTCCTAGGTAAAAAGTGACTCAGAATCCCACCCACTTCACCCTCTCTATCAGTCATTAAAATAAATCAGGGATATTCCCAAACTGGAAAAATGGAAATATGGAAGCATGGTGGCTGGCCATGAATTACAGGCTGATCCAGAAACTACTTAGCTGGGAATTAAATTGGTTAGATCAGCAAGCTGGATCAGCCATTTTGGGCTAGTTTAGTGTTATCTTAAGATCATATATCTGTATCCTGGGGCTCATCAAGAATAGATTCTGTGTTTTCCTTATTTTACATCCTTTCTCATAATTACTAGAAAAAATATTTTACTAATAAAAGAAAGAGAAAAAAAGAAGAGGGATAATATGAATATCACTGTAATATAAGAATAACTGTATGAAATATAGAGAAGATCCTGAGGTTTGGTTCCTTGCTTCCTCATTTGCCATGTGCCTTTGGGCAAGCAAGCTACTTTATCTTTCTGAACCTCAGTTTGCTCACCTGTAAAGTGGAATTGGTATTAATTGTACTGCCTACTTCACAGGGATATTTAAGAAAGGAATTTCATGTTAATCACTATAAAAAGCGAGTTATTTTTAGTGATTGAGATTTTAGGGCTACTTTTATCTCTTCCTAAATCTTGTGTTAGTCAGGGTATTCAGGTATATAATCCATTGTCCATAGATTGAGAATAGGTAGTGACCAACGTGCTCAATTATAGTTGTGGAAATTGAGTCGAAAAGTTTAGATGATTATCCAAAGCATACAGTGATGAATCTGGAACTAGAACTGAAGTCCCCTAAATTCAAATCTCATACTAAATTGGTTCTTAAAAGAATCTGGGTTACTGGTATGGGATATGGCTACAGAGGTTAGTCATTTCCTGCCTCATGTGCTTTACTTTCAGTTCTTCCCCATAGGAAAATCCAGACACTCCTGACCTCAGTTGGCTGTGATTCATTAGTAATTACACATAAGACTTTAAAGTGTTACCCAGGGATAGTTGCGTATAGAGAGGGGACTTCTAAACAAGGTAGAGCTTTGTAACTCTGAGCTCTAACAGTTGGAATTTAGGCAAGTGGGGAGAGAAGGCATTCCACGTCAAATCCCTTAAAGAGCACACAGTAAGTATTGGTAGGATGGCCCCTAAAGCAATTGATCAATTGAAAAAATTTAATAAACACCTACCATGTGCTAAGCACTGTACCAAGTGTGGAGGATACAAAGACAAAAGTGAAACAGCTCCTTTACTAAAGGAATTTATATTCTAATGGGAGAACCAACAAGTATGTATATAAGTATATGCAGAATTTGTATATATATATATATATATACACACATACATATGTATATATATAATTTATAGACCATAAATGCATACATACTTGGCTCCCCATAAATATGAGTATGTATGGATACATACATATATAAATACATATACATGTATGTGTTTGTATTCTGCATAGGGGTAGCTATATGGTACAGTGGATAGACTGCCAGGCCTGGAGTCAGAAAGATCCATCTTTCAGAATTCAAATTTGACCTCAGACACTTACTAGCTGTATGATCCTGGGCAAGTCACTTAGCTCTGTTGGCTTCAGTTTTTCAATTTGTGAAATGAGTTGGAGAAGGAAATGGCAAACTACTCCCATATCTTTGCCAAGAACACCCCAACTGGGATCATGAAGAGTCAGTCACAACAGAACAAAATCCAAAAATATTCTGCATATACTTATATGTAATACATATTATATATGTATATATATTTATGAATATATACACTCTATATGTGTGTGTCTACACACCCACATAAATACACAGACATGCACAGTGAACATAAAATTTGGGAATGGAATATACTATCCCCTAGAGATGGGGAGGTGGGGACCAAAAATAGTTTCATGTAGAAGAATTTGATGAATTAAACTATCATCTCTAAGCAGATTATTCTCAAATCTATTGATCTGACTCTAACCTCTGTTCTGATGTCCAGTCTCAAATTTTTAACTGCATATCAAACATCTCTAACTGGATTTCTATAGTCACCTTAAACTCAACATGGCTAAAACAGAACTCAATATCTTTCTCTCCAAATCTTCCCTTCCTAATTCTCTGCTACTGTTGGTGACACCACCATCCTCTCAACCATGCAGGCTAAGAACCTAGGTTTCATCCTTGACATCTCACTCTCACTCACTATATCCAATCTGTTGGCAATCTTCTCTTCCTTCACAATTTTCTGTATTATATGCCCCCTCTCTCCCCTAATAATACAACTATCCTAATGCACACCCTCATCACCACATGCCTAGAAAATGTCATTAACCTGCTGGTTGATAGCCCTATCTCAGGTTTCTTCCTACTCCATGACATCTCCCCTCAGGGTCAAAGTGATCTTCCAAAACTACAAGTAAAACCATATTAATCTCCCTCTTCAACAAACTTTTGTAGTTCCCTAATACCCCCGATAGCAAATACACAAGCCCCTGTTTGGATTTTAAAGCCCTTCACAGCCCTTTGTTACCTTCCCACACTTCTTATGCCTTATTTGCTTCCAAGAACTCTATAATTTACTGACAATGGACACTCCACCCCTCTACTCCTCATATTTTCACTGGCTATCACATATATCTTAAAGGCTTTTCAACCTTACCATTTTTCCCTTGATTGACTTCCTTTACTTCTCAGCTAAAATGTTTATCTTCTTTAAGAACCCTCTTCTGACTCTCCTTAATGCTAGTGCCTCCCCCCTGAGATTATCTCTAACCTGCATGCTTGCAGGTACATGCATACCTATGTACTTGCATACATAGGTGTTTGCAAGTTGTTTTTCCCTTTAGAATGTTAACCCCTTGAAAACAGGTGTTGTTATTCATTTCTTTAGTAAGTGCCTAATAAATGCTTATTGAATGTCTGACAAACTGACATTTATTGGAGGAAGGATTACATGATAATACCTGAACTTTTAGAAAATCACACTGTTAGTCATTTTAAAGATAGATTAGGGGGGCAGCTAGGTGGTGCAGTGGATAGAACACTGGCCCTGGATTCAGGAGTACCCGAGTTCAAATCCAGCCTCAGACACTTAACACTTACTAGCTGTGTGACCCTGGGCAAGTCACTTAACCCCAATTGCCCTGCAAAGAAAAAAAAAAGATAGATTAGTGTTGGGAGAGACTTAATGCAGGGAAACCAAATAGGAGACTATTGCAATTGTTCAGGTGAGAAAAGATGAAGACCTGAACAAGGATGAAGGCTGTGAGGGTGTAGTGGAAGGGATATATAAGAGAGATATTGTAGAGATAAAAAGGAAATTTGGAAGAGGATTGTTATGTGTTATGAATGAGAGTAAAGAAACAAATCTGGCAACATGATTGTGAAGATGGGTGACTAGTAGCATGGAAAATGTTGCCCTCCACAAGAATGTTGAAGGCTGGAGCAGCAGTAGATTTGGTGAATGTTGATAACAAGTTCTGTTTTGGGTATGTTGGGTTTGAGATACCTGCAGACCATCCAATTCAAAATACTCTCTAGTGAGTTCATATAATTCAATAGTGGGTTCATGATGTGGATTAGGAAAGATAGAGACTAGAGCTGGGTATATAGATCTGAGAATCATTTTCATAGATTTAATAATGGAATGCACAGGAGAGAACGAAGTTAAAAAGAGAGAGTACAGACAAGATAAAAAGAAGATCCAGGACAGATGTTGGTGATATACCTATGATTAGAGGACATGTTATGGGTAATGAATCACAAAAGAAACTGAGGAGTGGTTGGATGCATAGGAGGAAAACCAGGGGAGAACAGTATTATGAAAACCCAGAGTAGAGAGAGATTATCCAACATAAGGGAGTAGTTAACCATGTCAAGTGCTGCAGGGGTCAAAGTGGATAATGATTGAGGAGAGAATATTAGATTTGTTGATTATGTAATCCTTGATAACCTTCAAGAGAGTGAATCCTGTTTAGTGACAAGTCAGAAACGAGGTTTCAGGGGGTTAAAAAGAGAGTGAGAGGAGAGGAAGTATATACAGAGTATAGACAACTGTTCAAAGGAATTTGGTTGGGAAAGAAAGGGGAGATACAGGACACAATTTGATAGTAGGATCTAGTGAAGTATTTTGTTTGTTTTTAAAGATGACAGAAACATATAGCAACCTGTCATGGATCTTGAACAAGTGACATTTTCATTACAATTCCCTATCCTCTATGGCTTATCATCTAGGATGATATTAGCATTAATGATACAATAAAACCATTAATGCTTTATGTTTGCATAGTACTTTAGGGTCTGTAAGGAGGGACACTGTAGTATAGTAGAGAGAATGCTGGATCTGAATTCTGGATTTGAAACTCATGCAAAAGACTTAACCTCTCAAAGCTTTTATTTCTTTTTTTAAACATTAATATTATTTTTTTCAATTACATGTAAAGATAGTTTTCAACATTCACTTTTGCAAGATTTTGAGTTCCAAAATTTTCTCCCTCCCTTCCTCCCTCCCCAAGACAGCAAGGAATCTGATATAGGTTATACATGTATGATCTTGTTAAACATATTTCCATATTAGTCATGTGAAAGAAGAATCAGAACAAAGGGGAAAATACAAGAAAAACAACAAATAAAGTAAAAATAGTGTCTTTCAGTCTGCATTCAAACTCCATAGATCTCTTTCTGGATGTGGAAAGGATTTTCCACAATGAGTCTTGGAATTGTCTCTGATCATTGTATTGCTGAGAAGAGCTAAGTCTATCACAATTAATCATTGCATAATGGTGCTTTTACTATATATAATGTTCTCGTTCTGCTCACTTCATTCAACACCAGTTCATGTAAGTCTTTCCAGGTTTTAATGGTCAGCCTGCTCATCCCTTTTAGCACAACAGTATTCCATTACATTCATATACCATGAGTGTTTTAGGCATTACCCAACTGATGGGCATTCCCTCAATTTCCAATGCTTTGCCACCACACAAAAAATATGTTGTAAATACTTTTGTACATGTTGGTCCTTTCCCTTTATATATGATCTCTTTGGGATACAGACCTAGTTGTGGTATTTCTTGTTCAAATGGTATGAACAGTTTTATAGCCTTTTAGACATAGTTCCAGATTGCTCTACAGACTAGTTGAATCAGTACAAAACTCCACCAACAATTCATTAGTGTTCCAATGTTCCCACATTTTTTCAAATATTTATCATTTTCCTTTTTTGTCATATTCTCCAATCTGAGAGGTGTGAGATGACACCTCAGCGTTGTTTTAATTTGCATTTCTCTAATCAATGGTGATTTAGAACATTTTTATATGATTATAGATAGCTTTAATTTCTTCATCTGAAAACCACTTGTTTACATCCTTTGACTAATTTTCAGTTGGAGAGTGACTTGTCTTATAAATTTTATTCAGTTCTCTATATATTTTAGATATGAGAACTTTGTCAGAAACACTGGAAGTAAAAAATGTTTCCCAGCTTTCTAGTTTCCTTCCAATCTTGGTTGCATTGGTTTTGTTTGTGCAAAACCTTTTAAATTTAATGTAATCCCTATCCATAATGTAAAACATCCAATTTCCATTTCACAATATTCTCTATCTCTTGTTTTGTCATGAATTTTCTATCTTTTTTAATATGAAATGCAGGTAATAAGATTTTCATCACTTACCTCTCAGGTTCATTATAAGGAATATATTTGATAAACTCTAAAATACTGTGGAAATGAAGTTATTACTGTAATAAAGCACTTGTATTATCTTTACCTTTACCACATCACTCAATGTAGAGTAGACAGGGAAAATGTAATTATGTCCATCTTACAGGGGAAAAAGTGAGGCTTAGAGATGCAAAATGACTTTCTCAAGGTCACACCAACAGAGGCAGAGTTTGGTTTAAAATAGAGGCTATTTCTTCATTGACCCAGGCTGTGAAATGAGAAGAACCCTTTGAATCATAGTTAAAGGTGTTTTTTTTTTTTTTTAGCTCAAGTAGCCTATAGAGGTCATTTACCTAATGTCCTTATTTTGCACATAATAAACCTGAAGTTCAGAGAGGGGATATTACTTGTTCCAGGAAGCAATAGAACTGGGATACAAACCAAGACTTCCCAACTTTAATGCCACTGCATCTCCCCAGCTACATCATATTGCCTCCTCCTAATAGGTACTATTGGCACTGGGAGACTGAGATATGACTATGGGCTGTGGCTTCAGTATTTTCTGGTGTGGAGCTGAATTTTGTTTATCTCCTCCATGCTCTTTGATCTCTTGGGCACCCCAAATCCCAAAGTACTTTGACTAAGGAAGTTAAACAGTCTTGGGACTTAAACTGAGCAACCAACATAAGATTTGGGGGCAGCACATGGTATATCATATCATTAAATATAGGTACAGATTAATCTTTTTTATTATAATAGAAGGGGAATCTATATCCAAAGCTTATGGAACATTTCCTCAAAATTCCTTTCTGATCCCTATTCTCTGCCCTTCTACTTCTCAGTCTCTTAATTTAGGGGAAACAACATTTGAAATTCAAGGTCAGACTGGATCTTGGAAATATGTCACCTGTGCAAAGGCAAAATCACCTAAATCAGAGGTATCAAACATATAACCGATGGGCAACGTGGCCCACAACATACCCGAATAAAGTCAGAACGATAAAATGTACTTCATATCTTTATTTGAATATGTAGATGAATTAATACAAAGGAAATATCTGACCACATATTCTAAGGGAATATGTAACCCACAGGGATCCTTCTGTACGGTTTAATGTACACGTAAGGGGTCCTTAAGTATGGTTTACTGCTTCTATTTGCAGTTGATAGGACTGATCCAAACCATTTAAGAAAAGAACTTTTGATAAATAGCACTGTAAAAAAAAATCTCTCAGAATCATAGAATTTTCTAGCTGGAAGAAGCCATGGAATGATGAAGATCATGCAATCCAATATCACAATATTACTGATGAAGATGATGTAGTGGCATCTATACAGGTTTAATGAGGTAGACGTAAAATGAGGGGAGGATTTCATGGAATATCAGGGCAAGAAGATATCTTAAGATATAGAATGCCACAAATGGAAGGGGCCTTAGAATATAGGAAAATGAATTTTAAACTGGGCAAAAAACATGTGAGGTAAATGTGGATAGAGAGCTGGTCTCAAAGCCTGGAATAACATCATAACTGACACATACTGACTATGTGACATTCAGCTAGTCAGTGTTTCAGTGTTCCAAACAACTCTCTAATACAGAGACATATGCAGAGAAAGTTCTGACCTGGAACAGTAGAGTTTCCCCACCCAACAGTTCCATTAGATAATATATAGTTCCACCCACTCATTTTATGGATGAAGAAACCATAGTCCAGACAGATGAAGTCAGGCAGAGATTTTGACGAAGAACCAGAACTAAAAGCAAATGGTTTGAATCAATTTTTTAAATTCCTGTTTGACCTTGATTAACTCATTTCATATCTGTAGGTCTCAGTTTCCTGCTTTGTAAAAGAAGGAATATGAAAGTTCCTTTGAGTTTCTTACAACTTTGAGTCAATAAACAGGAACCAGGTCTACTGGATCCCAGTAGGTTATTCTTTTTAACAAGTCAAGGACTTCCATGGATTAGTATTATTTTAGTATCTTCAGATATTTTTAGTGAGGAAGGCAAGAAACCTTTTGCTTTGGGGAGCAAGTCTTTTGGCATTTTCATTGAAATTAGCAAACAGCTTCTCACCTCCACCCTCTGTCATGGACAAAAACAACATTTATCATACATATCAAACTGCCTGATATATTTCTTCTTTAATATTCAAAGAGAAGAATTAAAATCAGAAAAAGAAGGAAAAGAGGAGAAAAAAAAAAGGAAGAACAAATAAAGTGTTTGGACTCTAAAATTTTTTTCTTCCATCTTTCCACTAAATCTTGTATGTTTCTACAAAAAATTATCATTATTTCTGGCTGCCTTTTTCATAACTCATTAGGAATACTTCTCTGTTAGAACATTCCTGATAACTAAGGCGTCTTTAGAGATTGTTGATATGGTTCTCCAAATCTGTCTTCATAGAAATGGAAAGTTGAACATTGTCAAGTACAAATTAACTTAGATTCAAAAAGGCTGAAGTTTTATTTGAAACTCAGAGGCATTAAGGCAGTTTCTTCTCCCTTGCCCTCCCCTCTTCTCTTCTCCTCCCTTTCTGTTCTCCTCCCTCCTGCCTTCCTGTCCTATCCCCTTTCCTTCCTCTCCTCTCTCTGTCTCTTATCTTTCTCTTTTTTCCCCTGCCCACACTTCTCTGTATCTTTCTCATCCATCAATTCAAATGAGGAATATTAATTCAGCTCCTGTGGGAAACGTGTGTGTGTCTATGTGCATGTGTGATGTTGGGAATGGGGGTAGGAGGTAGAGGGAGGGAGGACAATTGCTCTGCAGTATTTGGTTTCCTCCTGTCTCAGGCATCTGGAATGAAGCCCATCTTGAGATTGATCAGGAAAGCAGACAAGCTGGAAGGAAGCAGTATTGCAGCCTAACTTGCCTTTTGCTTCCTTGGTTCTGTTATACTCAGTTGCTTCAAACCTATTTCAAGTACAGCAAATCTCCTGTCCCAGTTGGGCTGCTGCTTAACTGTGTTCTGGATTGGGGGGGGGGGTGGAGGGAGAGGGACAGGCTGAGGAAGAGAGGACAGAGACACAGAGAAAAACAGACAGGGCTAAGTAGTAATTGGATCCCTGGAGCAGAGGTTTATGTGTAGGATTGGAATCTCCATTTGGTCTCATAAAATGGGGACAAAATTCCTCATAAACTCCCTGAGTACACAGGTATTAGATGAAGCCTGGACTAGGGGTGCGGTGGGGAGTATTCTTTTTGGTCAATTTAAAATGTTTAATCCAGGACTGGAGGTTTAGGAGCTGTCCACTGTACTGAAAACCTCTGCTTATTGTACTGGAGTAGGAGAAACTCTAATCTGCCCAGGGCACCCTGAACTCTGGGATGCTGAACTAATTCTCTCTCTCTCTCTCTCTCTCTCTCTCTCTCTCTCTCTCTCTCTCTCTCTCTCTCTCTCTCTCTCTCATTGCTTGCCGCTGCCACCAAGGGTGCAAGATCCTGCTATTTTCTGAATTTATTACTAATGAAAGGCTCTTCATCCAGTGCCTTGGCCTCCTGCATAGTCCAATACTTCCAGCTGTCCTCGTACTCTTACTAGTTATTCCTGTGATACACTGACCAAGAGAAATTCAGTCAGCTAGCCTGTTAACGGCAATCGCTAGTCTCCATCAATCATCAAGTCTCTTGCTTTTACCCCTTCGCTAATCTCTATTCACGGTCTTAAACTATGATCCCTAATCCCTTTGCTTTCCTCTCCACCACCCCTGCTGGTTTTAGAAGGCGTTCTCATTCTCATTGGTCCTTCCTGAGCTTTCATCCTCCTTTTTTTTTTTTTTGGGAGGGGGGGGTGCTCCGCAGGACTCTTTTCCAGTCTTCATTTCTTCTAGCCGGGTCCCTCAAATCCTAACCTCTCCACCTCTCATCTCTTCCAAGTCTGTCTCTCCAGACATTTTCTACATTGCTCTCCCCTCCTCCCCCATCAAGGGACTGGGTTTTGGCGCCTCTGATTTTATTACTTAAAATTAAAGATAATATGTTTTTTTTTTTAATCTCTCTGCTCTGGGCGAAGCTCCTACAGCCGCACTGCCCAGCCGCATTCCCTGGGTTTCCTGTCTCCAGGAGAAGTCAGAGTACGCTGCTCTACGTGCACAACCCTCCCCACCAGTCACCACCAGCCACACACACACACACACACACACAGACACACACACAACACACTCTCTCCATCCATCCTCCCGAAGGGCTCCTTTTCCTGCGGTCCCCGGAGAACTTTCCCGGCTCCGCCCCTCCACGTCTGTGTCCCATGCCCATATTAAGAGACGTGCTGTACTCTCGCACACCTAGACACACTCAGCAGAAGAACGTTTGAGTTAAGACATACATGAACACATATAGTCATCTCACCACACATATAGAACGTTCAACAGTACTCAGCTTCTTCCACAGATTTGTAGTCACACGCATCCATATTCATATTCCTTCCGTCTCACATCCAAGTGTATGATCCCTTGTGAGGGGAGACACAACCACACAGACACACTTTAGCAATCCCACGCTCCTTTTCTAGCACCCTAGGACACACACACACACACACACACACATACGTGGGCACATTCTCTGTCTAGCATCCATATGAGCTATTCCTTGCAAGGCAGGCACAGCAGTGCACAACCACATCCGCGCTCAGCAACACGTTTAGCACAAGGAAACACCGGGCAACGTATGTCTAGTAGCCTTGTGCCCACCCCAGCTATGCAACCTCCTTCCTCCCCCTTCCCCCCCCCCCCTTAAACACACGCACATACACAGAGACACCTTCCAAAGGCATGGGCGCGTGCGGGCACACACACAAGCAAAGACACACTCCTGGGACCCACCCTTTCCCTTTTCCCGCATGGCTTCTCCCCCAGTTCCTCGGCAGCCATCCCTCCTCTGCTCAGCCTTGCTCCCCTCCTCCTCTTCCTAATGATGCACAAAACCCTCCTTAGAATAAAGTCCCCTCTCTGGGCTCCTCCTCCCTCTCCGCCTCCCATTCGTTTCTGCCCGTCGCTGTTTAAGTCCCTCCTCCCCCAGTGTAGCCCAGCCTCCGCGGCTCCCCGCCCGGAGAACGCGTCTCCTTTGGACCTGCCCCTCTCCATTCTCGGCCCGCCGCGCTCCTGTGCCCACGGCTGCGGGCTGAGAGCTGAGAGCTGAGAGCTGAGAGCTGAGAGCTGCAAGCTGCGAGCTGCGAGCTACGAGCTGCGAGCTACGGGTGGATCGGCTAGAGGCAAACCAGGAAATCAGAGTGGGAGCAATACAGCTAGTGAGGGAGAGCGGGAGGGTAACAGGAGGACTGACAGACCTGGGGACCCGGGAAAGACTGTGCTAAGCTCGGCTGTGCAGCCTCCCTAGATGCCAGCCATCTGGATCACGGAAGGGGACTTGAAAGCTGAGTATGAAAAGGATTGCTAGCATCCAGGTATCCCTACCCCTGCAGTCGCAGCACGGCCCCCAGTATGCGCGCCGGACACACGTCTCTTCTAAGTTCCCCCCGAGCCGAATAAAAGCCACCCGCGTACAGCTCCCGGCCCGTGAGGGACATTGAGATCAGGTAAGGCGGGAGCCGCGCCAGGAGGGTTGGAGGTGGCTATCTCTGCCCCCGACCGCATTGGAGGTGTAGGGGGAAGGATCACTGTAGTGACTCCCCTTCCAATACTCCCCTTGGGTCGCCTTCCCTCTCTCTCCCTCCGCTGTTCCAAGGCCCCCGCTGACTGGGCGGGCTGTGAAGAAGCTCGGACCTGCTGGGGTCTCCTCATAGCTTCGGGGAGCAAGGAGTTAAATGCAGCTTTGAGAAAGTGTGTAAGGAGGGTGGGGGCCAAAGAGGGGAGACTAGAGGTCCTGTAACCTACTTAAGGTCTGAAGGTGTGTGTGTTGTGTGTTAGTGTGTGGTGAATTTGCGTGCGTTGAGCGTCTGGGCTGTGCGTTTGTGTCATGTATTCGTCTGTGATGTGTGGTTGTGTTGTGTGTTATAAGCTGTGTGTTTGTATGTATTGTGTGCTGTCTGTGCTGTGTGTATGTGACTGCTTTTAATTTGCGTCTACACGCATAGGGATTTGGACCATAGGATCACGTAGCCATCAGGAACGTTTTGTGGACGCCCTTTGGGGGCTGAGGGGATTTGGGGGGGATGTATGAGGGAGGAGTGCAAACTCTCTTGTTAATCCAAATGTGGATCTATAGAAGCAAAAATATCTCAGATAGATTTGGTACTCTCTGCACTTAACCCACCATTTGATTTGGACTAGGGACAGATGAGCTGAGGAAAAAAAATGAGCCGCTGTCACTTTAAATCCCATACTGGGCTGAATGCTTTGGACCCTGATGGGAATTCGGAGAAACTGGGTAGGGTAGAGAGGATGAGATTAGAAAGAGATGGGTGGGGGTAGGGCTCTCAGTCTGGGACTTGTCCAGTCTACAGATAAGAGGTTCCTCCTCCTGGGGCAGGAACAACAGCAGGGTCACCTGTCTTGGCTTGGGGAAGGATGCAGGCCAAGTTTGCTAGGGTTCCTCTCCCGAGGCAGAGTCACCCCTCTCCCTAATTACTCTTACTGAGGGGATGCAGACAGGGTTTTTGTTTTTGTTTTTTTTAATTTGGTGGCTGGGGAAAGGGTTGGAGGTGGGGACTGTTCCTTTAAGCTGGACTCCTTTGGAGGTCTAGACTCAGGGTTTCAAGCTCCTCTGTGCAATTCCCCCTCTCCTGCCTGATTCCTGAAGGAATATGGGGCAAAAAGGAGGCATGTCTAAGAACGGACCCAGAATCCTTTTCCTCTTTCCTCATCTGAGGGTCTCTATATTGAAGTTAGGGAGCTCTATGTGGAAGATCGGGGGCAGTTTTATTTTTTTTTTCCATACTAAAGAAGACATGCTTTAGAGGATAAGAGGGAGGCTGGGGCTATGTGGGTGGAGGAGGCCTGAGCTTGTTGATAATTGACTCAACTGCTCTGGATTTCTTTATTAATTATAAGATTGCTGAGAAGAGCATGGAGGCCACTTGGAGGTTTTCTTAGGGACATTATCCTCCTACTTCAGACTCTGGGCCCAGCCCTTGCCTCCTCCTAGCCACCTACCTGCTCAGGGTCTGGAGCTCAGTAAGTCTCTGGACCACTGAATAGCTACTGGCATAGCCTTAGGGACTGCCTAAGGATTTGATTCCTGCTTTTCTGCCACTCAGCAGAAAAGGTGCCCACACTGGGTTTTACGACTCTTTGCATGTCTTCCAGACTCAGCAGCTGTTACTCCACTAATGTAGGATGATAGCATAATAGGAATAAGAGTTGGATGGGACATAGAGATCAGTTGGACGTTGAGTCCAGTCCTTCATCTTATAAATGAGGAAACTAAGGCCCAGAAGAAAAGTGAGTTGCCCAAGGTCACACAGGTAATGAATGACAAAGCAAGGATTCAAATCTAAGCCTTCTCACTTCAAATCCAGTGGCCTATCCATTATAACACACTGAGGGACTTTGGACAAAACCCTGGCACAAATTTAGTCCCCATTTATGGGCGGTGACTAAGGGCCAGCCATGGCTCTAGCTATCCACTGTTTGTGGAAGAAAATTCCCTAAACTCTGCTGAGATTGATGTCTTTCTTCCCCTTCCTTCAGTGAGAGTTAAAAAGGAACATGTGTTTGCAGGAGTCTGCCCTAGCATGCGTGGGTGCCTGTGTTACATGCAGGCACATGCAAACAGCAGAAGTCTGCTCACTGGAGACCAAGCCTCCCACCTCTGAAACCCCTCATATGTTCTGGAGGAAATGTGTCACTTGCTCTAAGAAGCCTATTTCAATGATGAGCTCCAGGCCATTAGGGGAAGGGGAGGTGAGAAAATGATGCCCCCTATATGAAGGTGTTTGAGATTTCTCATTTCTGGATGTCTGGTTATTCAGACACTTTAGGACACCCTCCCCCTCCTTGATTCAAGCCATTTTTTCCAAGGAAGTCTTTCCACTGACCTCTCACACTTCTGAGTGAAAAGACATATTAAGTATGAACTACTCCAATTAGAAAATGTCCCCAGAAGCATTACACCACCATCTTATGTACACTCATAAACATACACTTGCACACACTTAAGATCCTCAAAGACTCATACTCGCATTCACATGATTCAAAAGCAGCTACCAATAGAGGCACATAAAACATTCAATATGCACAGACTTAAGTGTTCATGCATAAACATGCTAATACTAACATACATATATACATTTACACAATCACAAATTCACATATTCATACATATGTACACAATTATCACATTATCACACAGTGTCTTGGGACAATTCTATCCCACCAAGAATGCAATCCATACTGGCCTAGAAAGACTCACTGGAAGCACAGCAAGCCCTCTCTCTATACAGCTTCACCCTGGGCTATTAATTGCAGAAGGCAATAAATGCTTAGTGCTTATCTGATGATAAGTAGGTTAGATAGATAGATGGTAGATAGAAAGGTATAAAGATATAGATATATAAATGATTGTACGTTTCAGAGCAAACCTATTTCCCCCATTAGTCAGGGACCTTCCCAAATGCTTGCATACATGAACATAGAGGCACATATCTTTGCCATTTCAGTCTTTTGACTATTTGAAGCAACTTGTCCCTTCCCACAAAAACCAAACAAGTATTTTCCATCAGCAAGGACTCATATATTCTACCTTTCTCTTATTAGATAGGTAAGTCTCTAGCTTGGAGAAAGAACTAATTATGAAGAGTCTTTGGGGGATTTGTGGGACAGAGATGGCCTCTTGTTCACACGGAAGGCCCATTCTTCTTGGAGAAAAATGGTAGGAAACCTTGCGGGGGGTGGGGGGTGGGGGGTGGGGGGGGGTGGTTGGGGTGTCTGTGTCCCTTCTACCAATAGAACCTCTTAACACACTTTTTTTTTTGAGGATTGAGGGTGCTTTGGCTCCCAGAAGGGGGAGCTCTGACTCCACTTGAACCACTTAGGGAAATACCAGCTAGGATTCAGCTGTTGGGACCCTGCTGAGTTTAGACAGGCTGGCCCTGGCTGGAATAGGTTTAGGACAGTACCATCAAAACCCACAAGATGCACTTCTCTATTTTGGTATCATCTAATTGTCCTCTAGAATTTGAGGTAAAGACCAAAGAGAAAAAGGATTTATCTTTTAAAGGGAGCTCAAGCACACAATAATTTTTGCTTGTTGTATTGTTTTAGGTTATGTTTTTTTCTCAATTCCTAGGAGTTAGAGAGTCTAGTACAGTGGAGAGAGGATTTGACTAGGAGTCAAAAGGCTTGAGTATGAGTCCTGATTCTTCTATTTATTATATGTGAGGTCATTATTAAGTTACACTTCCTGTAGGCACCTCTCTTTTCTTATTTGTAATACAATTGAGTCAAACTAGTTCCCTTCAAGTTTGGAAATTTTATGTTCTAGCACCTATTTTTGACATTTATGCTATTAGATACTTTTTGGTTCTCACATTTTTTGTTCTAAATTTTAAAGACCCCTTCCAGTTCAAACATTTTGTACTTTAGCATTCCTTCCTGCTCTGACATTCAAATTTGAAAGGTCTCTCCAGGTTGTGAAATTCGATATTCTAAGGTGTCTTCCATCTGGGACATCATTTGTATAAGGCAGCTTTCATTTCTAACATTCTTTGTACTAAGGGTCCTTCTGGTTCTATTATTGGATGTTGTAAGGTTCCTTCCATCTCAGACAGTCTAGGATACCATAACTGCATTGGAAACAAGATTACAGGATCATAGATTTAGAATTGGAAAGCTTATTAGAGAGGGGAGTGATAAGAAAACTCAGAGGGATATTGTTCTTTCCTCAGTATACATTTAGCCTATACTGTTGACTTTCTTCTTTTGACAATTGCCATACCATTAACTGATGACAAACTACTATTGCTTTAATATTGTGCCTAGTATGCCAACTCCATATAATAATAATTTATTATATGTATAATATAGTGCATATATGAATGTATATAATTCTACATAGATTTAGAGAAATTCAAAGATTATGTATTGATTATATATTGTTAAAAGAAAGTTAAGAATATTTTCAAGGGTGGAGAATGCCATTA
This sequence comes from Dromiciops gliroides, assembly GCF_019393635.1. Classification (NCBI taxonomy): domain Eukaryota; kingdom Metazoa; phylum Chordata; class Mammalia; order Microbiotheria; family Microbiotheriidae; genus Dromiciops; species Dromiciops gliroides. Next base: position 381,341,434 of record NC_057862.1, on the reverse strand, counting down.
ATCCTGTGATTATAATATGGAAAAAAAATCAGCATAAGACTGTCTTAAGATTGGGAGAAACAATCTAATCCCCCATCCCAACCAATGTGTAAGTTCTTTATAGGGAATCTCTGAAATATGGTAATATAGTCCCTTATTGAACATTTCCAATTGTAGAGAGCTCTAACAGAGCATTTTTGGATGACTCTAATTATTAGAAAGTTCTTATTATTTCCCCAACATTTTATTCTGTGACTTCTACCCATTGGTCCTAGTTCTGCCCTCTGGAGCCACCTAGAGTAAATCTGCTTTATTTTCTATAAGATAGTCCTCGAAGAAAGTTCTATGACCCTCTTCCTCTCTATCTGCACCGCCCCCCCCATATATTATTCTCCATGCTAAGTATTTCCATTTCCTTAACACATCCTCCTATGCCTTGTTTTCAATACCTTTCAACACTATGGCCTTCTTCTGGATGATACTGTGTTTATCATTATTATTCTCAAAGTACAGTTTCCAGGGCTGAGCTCCACACATCATATTGCTATGCTCACTATCTTTACCATGCCATCTCCAAATCATTTTATGATTCTGCCATCAGACACATAATCCTCATCTACATGGACCAGTATGATGATTTCTGATGACCATCATCCAAAATGACGGTTTTTGTGCTTCATTCCATCTGCATTCCTATTATCACTGAAATAAATGACTGATTATGCTTCTAAATAGGAGAAACCTCTAAATTGGTGAGAATCAAGGCTTCTTAAGAGATCCTCCTGACCCCAAAACAGAAGGGAAACAATTCCAAGTTTAGAACCAAATTTCCCTTCTAGTATTGCATCATATTGATCTTTTTTCTGCCATCCTGAAGAGTTCTTCTAATGTTTTACTTCTAAAAGGATCTAGTTCCAAGTTCTTTAATATTAACATGTTTAGAAATACTCAATTCTTTTAAACAAGTTTATTGATATCATTTTGTCTTTGTATCATCTACATTTCCCATTATGTCTCTCCCTCCCCAACCTCTTTCTCAGAGAGCCATAATTTATATATATAAAAACATAATAAAAATGAAGAAAAAAATCCATAAAGTTAACATATCAGTGTAGTACTCAACATCCATAAAGTCCTTTCTGCAAATGAGCAGGAAAAGGTGTCTTCTTTTAGCTCTTCTTAGAGGCCAAACTTAGTCATTATAATTTCACAGCACTTGATTTTGGTTGTGGTGTTTTTATTTTTTCAGTTTACATTTTTGTATTAATTGTGTGTATTGTCTTACTGGTTCTATTTACTTCACATTTCATCAGTTAATTTAAGTCATCTCGTGCTTCTCTATATTTATCATGTTTATCATTGCTTATGTTTATTTCCTTGTTGATGGACATCTACTCTATTTACCATTCTTTGTTACCATAATAAATGCTGCTTTGAATATTTTGTTATATTAGGGAGGGGGACTTTCCTTTTATCATCCATTTCTCTTTTTTTTCATTTTTGGTGAGGCAGTTGGGGTTAAGTGACTTACCTAGGGTCACAGAGCTAGTAATTGTTAAGTGTCTGAGGCTGGATTTGAACTCAGGTCCTCCTGAATCCAGGGCTGGTGCTCTATCCACTGTGCCACCTAGCTGCCCTATTATCATCCATTTCTTTAGGCTATATGCCTAGCAGTGAGGTTTCTGTATCAAAGGGTATGACCATTTTAGTCATTGTCTTTGCTAATCTAGGGATATCGAACTCTAAACTGTTAAGGAGAATCCAGAGAATTGAAGGGGGGAAATTGGGGATGGGATGTTGTAAAGGCAGAGAAGATGGAGGATGGGGATTATAATCTGGAAAGTAGTAGGGCTAAGTTTTAAAAAAGAGACATTGTCTATAATCTATATCAGATTTCTTGCTGGCCTTGGGAGGGAGAAGGGAAGGGAGGGTGGGAGAAAAATTAGGAACTCAAAAAAAATCTTCACATGTTATTGGAAAAAAATTTAAAATAAAATTTAAAAAGAGACTGTCTTAAAGCTGGGAAAAGGAAGAACTTATATTTTATGTTTTTTTAATGTTGATAAGAATATATAATACTTATGACCTCATTCATCCACTGAGAGATATACAGGGATAGATGCTGGAAATTTTATTTTTTATTGTCATAAGTGTGAAAAGAAGCACAGTGCAATTATGTTCCATAGAAAATCCATTGCACATCTAGCATTAGAAGCTAGGTCTTCTGATTTCTTTTTATTCATCCATGCTATCATTAAACAACAACAACAACAACAACAACAACTTGCTTAAATTTCACCTACATATTCAAACAGGAAGCTCAGGAGACCACAACCATGATGTGAGGATTGATGACATATTTGCATGGACTCAGGCAATTCACTTTGTCATTCCTAATACCCCTGACAGTGTAGGTACTAAATCAGGTTGTTACTGGGGAGATAGTTGAATTGCTATGTTTGAGGTTGATGGAGAGGGATCTAAGGTTATTCCAGAAGGCTCACAGAAGTATGCATATTAGAAGATAAAAATCCTCCTGGATGCTATTTCTAAGCTATGATTTCTCTCCAGAGAGTGAAATCTTATCTAATAGGGTTCTAGAATAATAGGGTTTAGAGATCTTCTAGCTTCACCCCTTCTTTGCAGCCTTCTAAGCTGGGATGTATGTGTTTCCTCTGTATTTTACCTTAGACAAGTTGCTTTTCCTTTATAAACCTGTTTGTTGTAGGACTGGTTCTCAAATTTTTGGTCTCTATACATTTAATAATCTTTAAGGTGATTGAGGATTCCACTAAGAGCTTTTGCTTATGTAGGTTGTATTGGCCAATATTTGCCACATCGGAAATCAGAATCTTAGTATTATGAAAGTAATTTTGACCTATAAGACCTCTTCCCCAGAAGGATCTCAGGGATCCACAAAGTTCCCCTAGACCACACTTTGAGACTGTTCTTTTATACTATAGAGTCACTGTAGGTGTAGAGAGTCATTGTCACTGAAGGTGCTAATCGATATGGGTATGTATTGGAACCATTTTGAAATGGTTTAGACAATCATTCCCATTGACTTTAAAGAAGATAGTGAATTCTCATTGTAAGAGTATTGAATTAAGAATTACAATATACACAGCAGACTTAGAAACCTTTGATAAATCATTTCTCTTCTCCCAGGCTCAATTTTTTCCTTCATCAAGTGGGAATAAAAATAAATTCACTGACTACCTCAAATTTGTAGAATTTTGGATTGAGAAGGACATCAGAAATTTTATTATTTGTTTATTTCACTACAGTCAGAGGAACAAGACAGTTGAGGATGCATATAGGAAGTTAAAAATTGCTGTCAGTTACCCTATGAAAGACAGCAACATCTTTTCTACTTAGAGGTTTATTTTCTGTACCAGATAAAATCAAGGAATGTCACAACCTTTGGGCTGCTGTTTGTATAGGCTACATCAATATACTGTAGTTGTAGAGTAGAATGTTTTGAGTGGAGGGCAAATAAGACAGCTAGGTAGGACTTTTTATTGGAAAGTATTGTAGTTTTAGAGTTATCACGTCCATGGGTGCCATTTACTGTGTGTCTCTGTGTGCCCTTATAGTTGTGTGTAGCCCTGAGAAAGCCAAGTGCCAGGCCATGCTGAGATCCTTTAGGTAAAGAGGTATTGAGTTTAGGTAATAATGAAGCTATGTAACAAGGCTGATGTCATCTGTGTTCTTGATCACATATAAGCTCTTCTTTATTCTTTTGGGCATGACTCAGAAGTCCATGAAAGCAGATTCATGTAATTTGGGAGTTCTTAACCTTTTTTTGTATGTGGACCCCTTTGGCAGTCTAGTGAAACCAGCAGACCCTTTTTCAGAATGGTTATAGATTCATAAAAATATATAGGATTATGAATAGAATGCATACATGGTATACAGATAGACAATTATATCTATTCAACACTACCTGTTTGTCTAAGTTCATAGTATCCCAGCTTAAAAATCCCTGATTTAGTCTAGGAACCTTATTTTTATAGAGACAGAACCTGAAGCCCAGACAAGGGCCATCTTTTGTGTAAGGGCACACAGCTAGCTAGTTACAGTCCTGGGGTTAGAATACAGGCTTCCTTATGCCCAGTCCAGTTCTTTATCCACTATACAATTTCCTCACTGTTGTGGAAAATGGATGGGAAGGGACTTTGAGGGGGAAAGATGTATAAATGGAAGAGATTAAATATGAAATGACAAATTTTGTCTTTTTAAGGGGGTTTGTTGAAAAATTAGAATTGTTGAAGGATATATGGAAGAAAAGGGAATTAGAAAAAGCACCATAGAAAACAGTGTAATACTGTAGAAAGTGCAATGAATTTGGAGTTAAAAGATTCAATTGAAATCATAGTTCTGTTGCTGACTGCGTGACTTGAGGTAAGTCATTTTTCCTCTCTGGGTCTCATTTCATTCATCTACAAAATGGATTTGGACTAGACAATCCTTAGTATCCCTTCCCACTCTAAATCCTATATCTCCTGTGATATAGCTGCCATTGTAAGGGATAGGTCAAGAAAGAATAAAAGCTGCCATTCAAGAAAGGGATAAGTATTGATTTCAGCAGGAAGATGAATGAATATTACTAGAGGTCTCTAGTTATTGTCCTGAGGGAAGGCCAACTCCATAATGCAATCCAGGACAGTTCGGAACATTCCAACTTTGAGAAAGCTGCTTAGGTATCTATAGACCCTCTGAGCTACTGAGGGGCAAAGGAGAAAATTAAAGAAGATAATGAGGCTGAGGAGAAGTTAAATTAATTATTTTCATCTGAAAGGAAAGTAGAATTTTTTCTCTCAAGGGAACTTTCTTTTGGAGATTGCAAGTGGCCTTAAGGAGAATACATTGTATGAGGACGTGGTGTGAGAAACTGAAGGGCAGTAAATTATAGGACCTGGATGGTATCCATTTGAGGAGTCAGAAGGGAATAAAATACAAAGCAGTGTAGGTCCAGATGAGCATATAAAATATCTCCTTGTGAACAGTGCCAGTTTTCAAAGAGCAGGGGGGCTGTCTCACCCAATGCCCTGCTTTGTATGAGGACACAGGAGTGATCCTGGGAAACATAGAGAGACTATCTCCCCCAGGGCTGCTGAGGTAGATTCATATGGCAATTAACAAGATCGAGATGTCACTTTTCTGTGTAAGCTGCAAAGGTCAGAGCAGCAGGACTCCCTGCAAATGGCATGTCTGAGCAGTTCAAATCCTCACAAGGGTTAACCCAACCACAGCCCTAAGAGGTTCCCAGGACATAATTTATTTGGATTTTCAAAAGTCCTGTTGATGAGCCTGTGGGAATCCCTATGAGGAATGATGGTTTGTGAAGGTTCAGGGGAGCAATGGTATTATAGATGAGAGGTTGATTTTGCCATAAAAAGACGAGCATAGCCAGTTTGTGATTTCTTCTCTGACGAAAACTAATTAGAAGCAGAGCCATTATAGGCAATCTATCTTCAGGCCTGAGCCCTAGGTATTACCAGCTTGGAGGAAGAACATCTCATGAATCAGTAGAAGCCAGGGGTGGTTATAGGTTTGCAAAAGCCAGAGAAGTCTCAGCAAAATTACCAAGTACTGCAAGGTCCTGTGACAGAAACATCGACCTTAAGTAAGTACAAGGCATTTTACGTGGTGGGGAGGATATCCTAAATTTCTCATAGAAGTTGATGGGCTCTGGGTTTATAGGAGCCTCAGAGGAAAAAGACCTAGAAGGAGCCTTGGATAGCACTATAAAAAATGCCTGCCCAATGCACAGGAGCCATTAAAAAAGAAAATAGGTACTTGTGTATGTTTAAGAGAGTTTGTGAAAGATAGGAAATAGATTACTCTGCTGGAGTATGTAATAATATTATCGTGGTATCTCCAAAATATATTTGGTGACTACCTTTGAAACTAGTGTTATGGAAGAGATAAAATGTCCATGGCAAAAGGGAAAGGACACAAATGACCAGAGGTAAATAAGAGCTGAATGACATTGTAAAGAATTGTATTTTGAATGCATTTAAACAGGACAGAGTAATGCGGAGACTAGTTACTGGTGCTTTGTACATAATTCCCAGGGTGAAAATGAATAACCCACTTTTTGGGGGGGCTTCCTTCTTTCCCTTCTTGATAGTTGGGCTAGAATAGTTGTTTTTCTATATGGTCACATTTGAGGAGTACCTGGGAAACTGTCGATAGCTCCAAATTGATGTTCCTATGGTTTTGGCATTGGTGATTGAATCTCCACCATTAAAACTCAATGGAATTTTTGAGCTTGGAGAGAGTTTAGAGATTATTTGTCAGAACTACCTTATTTTACAGGTTAATAAAGTAAAGGCCTAAAAGATGTCAAGGTCACACAGGGAGCAAGTAACAGTCAGAAGTTAGACCCACTTCTGATTCCAAATTCAGTATTCTTTCAATTATAATCAATCAATTCCTATGGGTTAAGTTCATTGAATTTAGAAATAGAAGAAACCCTAGAAATCTTCCGGACTAACCCCCTTTTTATTACAGATGTGGAAATATGTAGACCGGGAGATTTTCTAGCCCAGGGTCCTACAGGTGGTAAATAGTAGACTTGGGAATTGAGCCTAGGTCCTCTATCTCTAAATATATTCCTCTTTCATAATAGCTTGCTGAGATCAACTCGTTTGGATTCTATGCAATCCTTTATAATAATTCCAATCCTTCTCCTACCTCCCTCACTCTCAAGATTAGAAGTACATCTAAATCCTTTACACAGTAGGGTAATTTTGTTTATCAGAAGATATAAAGAAGAGTTGCTTTACAAAACCAGAGGATACTTAGGGGCTGAGAAGGAAGATTGACAAGAGGGGAAAGGACACTAAAGGGGAGGTTGCTAAGGCTAATTAAAGGAAACCACTCCACTTTTACAAGGTACTATTTGGCAGAACCAAGTAATGTGAGAAGTAGTGTTCTTTTCTGCTTGTGTGCCTAGAATACGGGTGCAGAGAAGTGGAAAATGGTAAATTTAGGAACACTTGAAGCTCCTGATTCAATGTGCTTTCTAATCCTTTCTCCAGAGATTCAGGTATTTGCTAGTAGTTAATTCTTTAAAATGGTCCTTGGGTGAATTAATTTTTGTCAGATTATCCTTAATGAGTTGTCTTATTCATTCATTTGTTCATTCATTCATGCACTTGCTTATTTATTTATTTATTTCAGATAATATTTACTTATTCATTTATTCATTCATTTATTCATTTGTTTGTTTGTGGGAGGGAGTTTGGAGGTGATGGTGGAAGAATGATATGGAGTAAAACAGTGGTTCTTAACCTTTTTAGTCTCAGAACCTTCACACTATTAAATGTTATTGAGGATTCCCATCCCCCCAAAGCTTTTGCTTACATAGATTATGTTGGCAGACCTACATATAAATTTAATGGTGTTTGCCATATTAAAAATAAACATGAAAATAATTTTGACTTCACAGATCCCCTAACAAAGTCTCAGCAACCCTCAGGGTTCCCAGACCACATTTTGAGAACTGCTAGAATAGAACATAAATTTGAATTTAAAGACAGTGGATGGTCTCTATTACTTAGGCTACAACCAGAAAAATTGAGATAAATTTGGCAGGGTTATTCCTGTGTGTGTGTGTGTGTGTGTGTGTGTGTGTGTGTGTGTGTGTGTGTGTGTGTATTTGTTTGTGTGTCCTTCTTAAGTCTTTTTTTTTCTTCTCCAAGTTAAACACTTCCACTTTTTGGTGGCCTCCCTTAGTTTCTGATCTTTTCAATCCACCTTCCTCACCAGTCCTCAGGCATGGGACCCAGATTTTCTGGAGAAATGGCTCTGTTGATGCAGATTATAGGCCAGATTTATGTTCTTTTGAGGTATGTTCTTTTGAGATTTATGTTCTTTTGAGGCTCTATGGAGTCCTTAATTCCATTTCCAACCTTAACATTAGGCTTTCTACTTATATGGGAAAGTGGTTCATCTTAAAGAGAGAGGGAGCCAGGCATGACAATGGAATCTTTGAAAGGGCATCTCTATGTATTTTATTTTGTTTTGGTTTGGTTTGGTTTTGGCTGTTATTGTTTTTCTATTGGTAGAACACACATAACTCTCATTCCTAACACTGTCTACCTACTGACTTCAAAGCCTCCTATAATACTCCATGAGTCTCATAAGGTCTCACTGGGAAATCTCAGTTTAGCATATATGTTTACACCTTCAAGATAGGAGTACACAGTGATAAGATAACACAATTGAAGACTTCAAGCTAGAGTCAAGAACTTCAAGATCTCAGGTTTTCACTCAAACCACTAGATGACAGTCCTTAGAGGATGCTTAGGAAGGGGCTTAGTAAAGCCATTCTGAGTTGTACTAAGTGGCATATTGAGGGAAGGGGCTATATGCATGTTTAACCTTGAGAGTTTTCCTCAATGAGCTTAAAAAGGGGAAATTCCAGGCCATCTTACAGAAGAAATAGTATTGAAAGAAGAAGCAGAATGTTGTAGGTCAGGAGGAGCAGAGCATTATCAGTAATTTAAAAGTTAGACTTCTTGCAAAGAATGTAGATGAAATATAGGTTCAATGTCTGAGAAAAGAACATAAAGACTTCACAGTTCAAAATATTTTTATCTTATCAAATCTTAATTAAATTGTCAGTGGGGAAAAGTAATTCCTCAGTGCCTACATGAAGGAAGGTCTTCTGGGGAATATTTATTACTAGAAAGGGAGTATAAAAGAAGTTAGTAACATGGTCCCTTCCCTCAAGAACCTTACAATTGAAATTCAAATTTGGGACTCAATGAAGGAACAGTTAAATAGGATCATGTATTTAGATATGGAAGAATCCTTAGAGATCATTTAATCCAAGCTCCAAATTTCACAGATGAAAAAATTGCACCAGAGATGCTAAATGACTTGCCTAATGTGACATAAGTGATATGTACCACATAACATTTTAATGTTCACCATGTAAGCTCATATCATAATCCCAAGAGTTTGATAATCCAAGTATGTTTACTTTAATTTAACTGATGAGGAAATTAATGCTCAAAGAATTCAATAACTCAACCAAGGTCATATAAATTATAAACATCCTACTTTCATTTTATGGTTCTTCAAGTTTCTATTATTTTATTGGTGGGGGCAATATTTTTATAAATACAGATAGCTCCCTCCCTTTACCTTAGTAGATTATTTCATGAGTTGTTGTGGATAGAAAAAAAAGTCACCTGGTGGTCAGCATTCAGGTGATAAGTCTCTCTAAATTTAATTTAGGTTCACCAAATTTAGACATAAAATCTGTTGGCAGACCTACATATAAAAGCCTTTAGAGTTTGGTAGTATCTGCTAGAGCTTGCTTGTTCTTTGATGACTTTGCCATTGAAAAGTTATGATCACTACAAATCACCTTGAGGCATCAGAGAAGGATTAAAATGAAAATTCTTTTGATACTGTGAAATAAAAATAAGACTACTGTGTGTTGGTACATTGAGAAACGTAACACTAGAGAATCAAAACATGTTACATTAACACAATGAAGGTTCATTGTGGTGATGATGTTGATTGCAGGAAAAGACCCTTGGAATATCTTTGGGTTTTTTGCTGGCAGGTTGTGCCCATAGTAAATAACACTATCTAAAACAGCAATTCCCAGCTAGGGTTTCATAGTCCTGCAGGGGTAAAGGGGCAGGCTTAATTATCTCAATAGGTGTTGTGAAATTCTCAAAAAATTCTCAAAACAAAATTAAATTAAATGTATCTTCATTAAAACTCATTACAAAAAAACAAAACAAAACAAAACACATATGTGCCAGTTCCAGTGCTTATAGGGAACAAGTATTTATCTAACACCTGTCTTTGCTCTACTAGGCAATAAGTGGGTTACAAAGAAGTATAAGACACCATCTTTGACCATCAAGAGTTAATGAGCCCACTGAGTCCACTTTCTATAACACTTGAAATGCTCTTTTAAATACGAAGAGGAAGTTAGATGGTAAAGTGGTTAAAATGTTAGGCTTGTAGTCAGGAAGACCTAAGTTCAAATACAGGATCAGATGATTACTAGCAATGTGATGCTAGGAAATTCACTTAACCTCTTTTTGCCTCAATTAAAATGTCACTAATAATAGCACCTACCACCCAGGATTAGATGACATGTTGTCTTAAGCTCCTTATGGAGCTTAAGAAGCTCCATAAATGCTTGCTATTATATTACCAATGGAGTGTGATGTGAACTTGCCATGTATGATGTTTAAAATTTCTTACCCAACTTGTTTTGCAGAGATCAGAAGATTGAGGGGTTCAGTGTTCCTTCGTGGTCGCCAACTATGTCGTTTAAAATCTAAATGTGTGGTCAACTTAAATTAGAAGCTTTAGCACCAGTCTTTGTGCATTAAGCATTTGTTAAAGCATACCAGGCATTCACATGGAGTTCAGAAAGTTAAGAAAAGGCCTATCTAGCCTAGAGTTCCAGCCTGGTCAGGTTCTTCCTCAAGTCCTCCACCATGAGCCTGCTTTTATGTTAACTAACCACCTGGAGCATCTGCTCCTGCTGCTCACACCACTGGAAAAAAGGAGACTCCAGAAGAGACTGAAACTCCCCTCAGCGAGCATTTAATCTTCCTCTTCCAAAAAGGGAAGGTCCTTCAAAACTGCCTATGGAGAGTGGTTTCTCCTTCTGACATCAGCAGCATATGTCACTTCAGGGCAGGCCAGGTGTGGCCCCTCCCAATGAGTCAGCCAGATTCCAATAATCTTACCACACATGGGAACTCAGAGGTCAAAGAAATCACTGGTCTTCCTGAAAAAGGTCATTTGAGCTGGGCATTGAAAGATAGGTATGAATTAGCAAGTCAGAAAGGAAGGGGATGGTCATTCTAATTGTGTATGTGTCAGGAGAGGATAATCAGTAGCAAAAGCAAAGGTATCACATTAATGAGTACAGAAGCTTGGAGTGTTCAAATGACCATGGAGAGACTGATCTATTGCATGAAAGGTCTCTATTGTGGGTTAGTGCATGATGAGGATGGAAACAGTTGGGGCCAGACTATGGAGAGCCTTGAATGTCAGCCTGAATAGTGTGGTTCAATTTTGTAAGTATAGTTGGGATCAAGAGGCACTTGTGTTTATAAATTAGTCAAAGGAGAGGAGATACCAGAGTCTGTTAGATATTTTCCTCAATTAATCTTGTGGTTTTCATACTCCTTCCAAGAAGGGTTATGGTTGAGTATGTGATAGTCATTCATAGTTTCCAAAGTCTGAACTATGCTACCTGGTAAGGTGTGTGTGTGTGTGTGTGTGTGTGTGTGTGTGTGTGTGTGTGCGTGCATGTGCAAGTATGCTATAGATAGTATTTTTTCCATTCAGGAAAATGGGTTACTGTCAAGTCATACTTTCTCTACTGCATTTTGGCTAATGAGATAATTTGGAAGATAGTAGAGCAGGAGCATGGTGAAATAAAAAGAATTTAGGATTTTTAATTGGGAATCTCTTGGATTTAGAACCTGGGTCTGGTACCATTTAGCCCTGAATAAGATATCATGTGCATTTATGTATGTATGTAATTTGTATGTACATATGCAAGGTGATAAAATATCAATTCTGTTTGGAAAATGTAATGATCTACCAAAAGAAGCCCTAGAAAGTTATAAATCAGAGAGATAAATATTTACTTAGAGATTGAAAGAACCAAGTAATTCAGAGGGTCTCTAACTAAAAAAGAGAGTCTTTTTGTGGATGAAACTACATAGTGCATTGAAAAGACTAGGCCACCAGAGATTTGAGTTTGAGTAGGTAGGGAGGAAGGAAAGAAGAAAGGTAGGCACTGTATTATGTGATGCAATACACATTATATATATTGTATATACACACACATAAATTTATGTATATAAATAGATATGCATACATGTATGTATGCATGCATGCATATATATATATAAAATTTGATATGTATATAAAATTATATATATATAATTTGATCCTCACAATGACTTTGCAAGGCAAATATCATTAATATCTACATTTTTTTTTTTAGTGAGGCAATTGGGGTTAAGTGACTTGCCCAGGGTCACACAGCTAGTAATTGTTAAGTGTCTGAGGCCAGATTTGAACTCAGGTACTCGTAACTCCAGGGCCGGTGCTCTATCCACTGTACCACCTAGCTTCCCAATATCTACTTTTTAACAATAGAGGAAATTGAAGGAGACAGTGCCTAAGTGATTTACTCAAATCACCCAGCTTATTAGTACATAAAGCTGGATTTGAACTCATCTTGCCCATTTCAGGCCGTATCTCCTCTACCAACTAGATCTCTCTGCCTACTTGGCTTGACTCCCAATAACTGTTACCTTGAACAAGTCCCTTCTACTCTCTGGATCTCAGGTTTCTGTGTCAACAGACGAGAAGGTGTAGATAACTTCAAAGTTCTCTTCCAGCTCTGAAATTTTATAAATGGTCATATTGATACAGCAGACCAATTGAAATCCCTATAAAGAGGAGTCTACGTCTGTAGTTGTCAAGGCTCAGATTATTGCTAAATTGTTAACAGAGGGCAAAAACCATCAGTATAAATGTACATTTGTTCAATAGGAAAATTAATGTCTTCTGTTCATTGAGAGGGTGAATTTAAAGATTATATCTTTGTTGAAGAGATACTTTCTTGGTAATAAGGATTTCTGTATATCTGTTACAGGTTAAGGTTAATATCCACAGCAGGAAAGAGCAATTAGTAGATATGTGAATTGTGTTCTTGCATACATTTCTATTCTCAAAGCTAATGATTTGTTTAATTAAAACTTAATGCCTTCAGAAAAGGTGCTATCACATGACAAAATGCGATGAGCTTGCTGTGAATGTAAGATGTGGCAAAACCAAATATACCTTTGAACAAGGAGGATTATATTGAAATCTTAAGGTCTGGTAACCAAAATAGGACCCTATCTTCAGGGAAAGGGATCTAAGAAACTCATTCACACTTTAGATCATAGAATCTCAAAGACAGAAAGTGCTGTGTGTGAATAAGAACTTAATTGTGTGTGTGTATATGTGTGGGTGTCTGTGTCTGTCTGATGATTGCATGTTTATAGATCACAGTGAGCCTGCAGATCAACTCTACTGGATTTTTAAAGATAAGTATATAAATGTGCGTGTACATGAATGTATATTATGTAAATATACATGTGCTTATATCCAACAAATATTCAATATTTATTCAGTCCCTACTATGGACAAAATAATTATGATAAAGTAGAAAGAAGGGTTATAAAGAAAAAAAATGAGTTCATTCCTGCCTCCAATAACCTTACATTATACTGTATGCATGTGGTGCATGTATGTACACCTATATTGCAATAATAATGGCATATGTTTCTATAACTCTTTGCAGTTTACAGAGAGCCTTCTGTGAGGTAAGTAATTCAGGTGTTATTATTCCCATAAAACAGATGAGGAAACTGAGGCTATAAAACAGGAAAAGATTTAGGGCCAAAGAGAACCAGAAGCAGGTGTCAAAACCATGTCTTCTGAGTACAAAGTCTACACTGTTTTTGTTATTGTTGTTTTTAGTGGCATCATAAAAAAATGTCATCTCCCAAATTATGCTGTTGTTTACAGAGAAAGTTGAAGAGAAAGTGTATCTGTATAGGAACAAACCCATTTTCTTGACTGGAGAAAACTCACCTGAGCTTGGGTGTAAGGGTAAGATCATTGTCAGAGGACCTGGGTCTAAATTCTAACTTTTGATTTGAGGGATGGCTCTTTTGGTCTCAGTTTCCTCATCTGTGAAATAAAGGGGTTGAACTGAGTGATCTCCAGAGTCTGTTTTGGTTGTAAATTCAATTATTTCATGACCCGAGAAAGTTATGAGCAGGGTGTAAATTTAGACAATCTTTTAAGATTCCTCCTAGTTCTCAATCTAGGATTTTAGGTTTGTATCATTTGTGCCCTCTGGTGGTGAGCATATAAATGAAGGAAGGAAGAGAAGGGAGAAATGGGACAAAGATTCAGTGAAGGGGAAGCATATTGTTGAAGGGGCCCCTTCTATCCAATCACTTTACAGAGGAGGAAACTGAGGCTCACAGATGTATAGAGTGACTTACCCAAGGTTAATCAGTATAATAGTAACAGAATTAGAGTTATAATCTGGGTTCTCTGAAACTGAGTCTATTATAGATGGTAGGAATAAGGTTCTGGATAAAGGAATTTTCTTTCTTTCTTTTTGATGATAACCTTTTTGTTTTAGGCTATTTTGAGGGAAATGCTTTGAAAGGTCCTGCCTGAGAGATTATATAATGAAATCTTTTCATTTAAGAGATAAAAAACAAAAAACAAAAAACAACCCCCCCAAAAAAAAAAACAGTGAGGCCCAAAGAAGTCAAGCACCTTGCCTTCTTGTTGTTCAGTTGTGTCTGACTCTTCATGTCTCCCTGGACCATACTGTCCATAGGATTTTCTTAGCAAAGGTACTGGAGTTGTTTGCAATTTCCTTCTCTAGTTGATTAAGGCAAATAGAGGTTAAGTGGCTTGCCTAGGGTCACACAGTTTTGCCTGAGGCCAGGTTTGAATTGAAGTCTCCCTGACTCCTGGTCCAGTGCTTTATCCACTGAGCCACCTAACTTGCCTAAGGTCACACAAGTGAAAGAGCTAGGATTTGAACCAAGGCACTAGATTTAGAGTCAAAGTTCCTAAATTCAAATCCCATCTTTGACATTTATTATCTGTGAGACATTAGACAATCCACTCTGGGCTTCAGTTCATCAATTGTAAAATGAGGGGGTGACTGGTATTAGAGGATCTCTATTGACAGTCCTGTAATTTTCTGATTTCAAATTGGGATCTTTTAAATAAACCATGCTCCTTCCAGAGGGCAGTTGTGGAATTGGAAGCAAGGGAAAGGATGAGAGGAGGTGCAATAGAGAATTGGGCTATGGGGTATGGAAGTTAGGAAGATGGGTTTGAGACTTTTTCAAAACAAGGAAGATCTGGATTCTTTTGTTATATGCCATTATCCAACCTGTGAGTTTTCCCAGCACTCAGCTGGAACCCACATAAATTTCAAGTCTCCTGACTCCCAGCCAAGTAGAATAAACATCCTTGTCTCACTGTTGTTATACTAGATGGGGGTTGAAATAGGACTGTGAAAACCTCCCTCACTTTTAATTAAAAAAAAGATTTAGGTTGACCTGGGGTTTCCCTCTCTATTTAACTATAACTGCTTTTAACTTTTGTTTTATTGTTATTGTGGCAAATCTGATACATTAACTACTTTTTTTTCTTGGTTTCTGCACCATCTGTAATGGATAAAACATTTGCTGAACTGTGTCTTCTTGCTTTTCAGTACTAGATTTTACTTTAGATCAGAGGAAGGGATTAAAGATAGGGGGCAGAGAATTAGCCTGGTTTGATTTGAGAAGTCTCTAATTCTAAGAATCTCAGAGTTGAAAAGTACCTAAGAGACCAGCTAGTCCAACCCATACCTAGACAGCTAAGTGATATAGTTTATAGAGTTCTAGACTTGGAATCAGGAAGATCTGACTTCAAATCCTGCCTTAGACACTTACTGGCTGTGTGACCTTTCAAAAATGACTTAACCTCTTTGTATCTCATCTTTCTTATCTTTAAAATGGTGATAATAATAGCACGTACCTCAAAGGGTTGTGGTGAGGACAAATGAGATAACATTTAAAGCTCTTTAAAAACCTTAAGGCTCAAGATAAATAGTATCTTCTCCTCCCCCTCCTCCTTCTCCTCTATCCTCCTCTTTCTTCCTCCTCTTCCTCTTCCTCTTCTCCTTTCATAAATTGCTCCTAGTCGAGTCAAACAGATCAAGTCTAATTCCTCTTCTAGGTGCAGTCATTCAAATACTTTTTTTTTTTTTTTGGTGAGGCAATTGCGGTTAAGTGACTTGCTCAGGGTCACACAGCTAGTAAGTGTCAAGTGTCTGAGACTGGATTCCTTCAAATATTTTTAAAAAGTTTTCATACTTGCTTCTCTTCCACTTCTCCCCCTCCCCCCACACTCCTTCCTCTTCTCTTTTAAAGGCTGAACATTCTCAATTTCTTAAAGTCTTGATTGCCTTCTCCTAGATACTATACAGTTTATTCATTTTTTCCTAAAATGTAGCACCCAAAATTAAACATGATACTCCAGTTGTGACCTACTCAGGACAAAATAGAATCATAACTAGAGTGAAACAGGGTTTCTTATTGCCCTTATTCCATTACCTCCCAGTTATCTTTTGTCCACAAGGGACCTGAACAATTAACATAAGAATCATACCTCACCCTCTTCCCAAGGTGGCCCAGTGTGCCTATACCTAACTTACATCTTCAAGTTCTTTCTTTTCTCTCTTTCCTCTACTTAGCTCTCTTACTATACCATGAAGGTTTTGTCCCTTTCCTGGTTCCCTATCCCTCCTATTTATCTTCTGCTTTTCTCTTATGATCAGCTCTCTCACCTTTGCTGTATTCTTGCTGTTGCCCAATAAGACTATACTCATAAGAGTTCTGCTTCCCTGACTCTTCTGATTCCCATATTCCACCATGGCAACCCCAGTCCCTCCATGAAATGTCCCTGCCTGCCTCCTCCCTCCACCCCTCAGGGGTAGTGGCTTATTCCACTCAACCTGACTAGGTAGAATGTGTTCTTTTACTATCTTGTCATTTCCTTACCTCACTTCCTTTCTCTCAAAGTTTGCCTGGTGCACCAACAAGGGCTCTGTCCCTCTCCTTTAGCCACCTTTTGCCCCTGTGATTTGCTCCTTAGCCACTCCACAATTAATTGCACCCTAGCCCTACTGCTTCCTTCCCACCACTGTTGTCTGCCTTCTCCTCCACCCACCATCTTCTTTATCTTTTGCACACTCATGGGGGTTGACCAGAGTGATCAAAATCCTTATGGTTTTTCTTTTTCTCTTCTCTTACCCTTCCTTTCCATTACCTGCTCTTCTGCCATTTACCCCCACTTCTATCTCCAAGAAATGCCCCAAACCCATCAGAGTAAATTGTATTATTTGCCCTGATCCCATTTCCCTCATTTTCTTCTTCTGGGAATTATTTAGATGTGACTATAAGACCAATGGATATGTGTGTTTCTTGCAGAACTTACCAATGTACCACCCTCCTGTCCTTTTTACCTCCTTGGGATTTTCAGGTTTAATTGTCCTCTGCTGTGGCTGCTTCCCTTCCCCCCTCCCCACCTAGGCCCTACCTCTTAGAATTCTTGGTTGTACCCCTGAGATAGAATATTGCTAATATGCCTTCATTGTCTTGGACAAACTTTTGATAGTTAGCTATTCTTTCTATGCAGAACACCACTCTAGAAGCTAAAGAATTCTAACTCAGGCATTCTTCCCCACCTCTTAGTCCAGTGCTTTATCTACTGCTTCTCATTAGACACTTAGTAAGGGATTTAAACACACCCAATGATAAATATAATGAATGATTTTTAAGTTTTAATGCTGCTTTGGGTTTTGTTGTTGGTTTTGTTTTTGTTTTGTTTTTGTTGTTGTTGTTGTTGTTGTTGTTGTTGTTTTTGCTGGGCAATTGGGGTTAAGTGACTTGCCCAGGGTCACACAGCTAGTAAGTGTTAAGTGTCTGAGGCCAGATTTGAACTCAGGTCCTCCTGAATCCAGGGCCAGTGCTCTATCCACTGCACCACCTAGCTGTCCCTGCTTTGTTTTTATATCACAAAAACAGATTACTCCCATTTTGTGAAAGCCTCATAACAAAGTAAAACAGATAAGAAAAATTAATAATACAGTGACCTCATCTGAAAGTGTAAGCAATATTTTATATCTATAATACCCTAACCTCTCTCATTAACAGAAGTCTATTTTTTTTTCCCTCCTACTCCCAACCTGTTAGGAAAAAGACGAGAAAAAAAATTCTTCTAACAACTATTCATAGTCAAACAAAATAAATTTACTGAATGGCTTTATATAAAAATATATTCTCTGATTTTGTGCCTAGATCCATCAATTCTCTGCATATTTATCATGAATACCCTGAAATTATGAATGGTCATTGTATTGATCATAGCTTTTAGAGCTTTCAAAGAAGTTTGTTTTTCCATTGCTGTTGCTGTTAAAAATTGATGTAATTCTGCTCATTTAATTGTTCATCAGTTTATAAAATTCCTTAAATTGTTCACTTTATAATATTGATGTTAATAGTTAAAATTCTTCTGGTTCTGATCACTTCACTCTTAATCAATTTGTTTTCCCTATGTCTTTTAAAAATTTGCTTCTTTATTTGTTATTACATAATAGTAATCTACATATCCAGCCATTACTTAACTGATGGGTATTCCCTTAGCTTTTTCACCTTAGTATTATGGTGGCAAAACTGCATAATTTAAAAATGATAATTATATTAGATGTTTACAAAATAAGGTCTAGAAAGTGAGCAGAGATTAAGAGCAACTTAGAACCCTAAAACATTACAGGAAAGAACTTTGAAAAATCACTCCATTTATTTATTTATGTCTATGTCAATGTCTGTATCTATCATCTATCAGTTATCTACCTATCTACTTGTCTATCTATATCTATATATCTATCTATGCATATATCTACCTATCTATCCATCTATCTACCAATCTATCTAAATATCAATCTATTATCTAAGCATTATCTATCTATCTATCTATCTATATTTGGACATGGTCAATGTAGGAATTAATTTTGCTTGCCTATTAATATTTGTTTTCTTTTTAATGAAGGGGAGATGGAGGAGAAATGAATTTTTGCTGATTGATAAAAATGAAATTAAAAATAGAGAAAAAATTCAGCTTCTTCTTCTTGATTTCATGTAGAATAATACCTAGACTATTTCCTGCAAGTTGCTGGAACTACTCCCCCTGCCCCCTTCCCCATCCTGTCCTCCCAGAAAGAAGGATCTATAGTCACTGGAGTAGTTAACACACTTCAGTACTGGATAACCCGCCCCTCATTGTTATGAAGAAGTTGAGGAGGAAGGAAATGAGACCCAAGTTGGACCCAAGTTGTGAGAACAATGTTGTTTTCAGTTCTTGAGTTGTTATCAAGTGTACTTAGGAGCTGAACAGTCTGGAAAGGTTTTTTGTAGAGGGACTTCTCCCTTTCTAGCATGCAAGCAAAATCAAATGTGTGTGTGAATATTCAATGAGACAGGGGTTAAGGGTCCTCTTTGCATTCTGAGTTGTGCTTGTTGCCAGAGATTAGGCTGCCATCTGGTTAGTACCTGAATCCAAGAAGTCGCTGGAATTCTTGCTGATTTTAACAAGTTTTAGATACATAGAACTGTATATAGAAGCATAAAAAATTTCAAGCTGTAAGGTACCATGGAGGCCATCAAGTTCAACACCTTCAGTTTACAGATGAGAAAACTAAGTCTCAAGGTGGTGAAGTGACTTGCCCAAGGTCACACAGATGGCAAGTGGCAGAACTGGGTTTTGAACTCAAGTTGTCTGACTCCAAATCCATCACTTCTCCCACTATATCAATATTCGACATTAAAATGAAATGACATTAGAACATTTTCTCTTAAACCTGGAAGTCATTGGAACAAATTAAAACATAGAAAAAGAGAGCCTCAAGCAGGAAGAAATAACAGAGACCACTGAATCTATCTCCCTCGATGTAGAGATCAGGACCCTAAGGCCCAGAAGTAACTCACCCAGTTTCACATAGTAGGTTATCAGAATTGGAATTTGAACCCAGATGACCTGTTTCTTAGTCCAAAGTTATTTTTATTTTGATCTCATCAAAATGATGGCGAACTAGAAGAATCCAGCCTCAGATTCCTTAGGAGTCGGGGAGAGTAGGGGAAAGGGTTGTTGGTGAGGAGGGCTTTGGATATAAGTTTTGGTGCTTGATGAGTATTTTGGCCAAAAGGAGTGAGAAAGACAAAGCTTTGAATTTGAATCCTCCTGTGCGCCACTCAGAGTCTCAAAATGCCGTAACATAGAATGGTAGGGATGGAAGGAACAGTACGTTACAACACAGAATGGTAGTGTGGGAAGGGGCCTTAGACTATAGAGTATTAGATCTGGGATAGGCTTCAAAGACTATCTTGTCCAGCCTTGTACAGAAGAATCATCTGAAGCCCAGAGAAGTAGAGTGACTTAGTTGTTATCATAGGATTTGTAATAGAGCCACAATTAGAACCCAAGTATCCTGCTTCACAGTCTACTGATTTGGGGGATAATATCACAGATCTGGAATTGAAAGGGTCATTTAGTCCAACCCCTCATTTTACAGATAAGGAAACTGAGACCCATAGACACAAAGTGATTTGCCAAAGGTCACATAGGCAGTAAGCTTTAGAGGGAGCATTTGAACCCAAATCCTCTCACTCCTAAACCCCTGCTCTTTTAATTCATTATGCCATCTAGTCCCTTACTTGCCCTGGATGACCTTGGCAAATTATTCTCTCTCTCTCTCTCTCTCTCTCTCTCTCTCGCTCTCTCTCTCTCGCTCTCTCTCTCTCTCGCTCTCTCTCTCTCTTGCTCGCTCTTGCTCTCACTCTCGCTCTAGCTCTCACTCTCTTATATTACTGTTTCCTCATCTAGTAACGATCACTCACTGCATAGGGACTTTGCAAGGCAGGATTGACTCACTGACCTAATTGGGGGACACCCAGCTGCTATGAAGATACAGATTGAAAAAAAAGGCACTAAATATAAGGAAGATACCTTCTACAAGAATCTCTTTGGAGACAGAGGGAGGCTGTCAAACAAGAAACTTATGGGGGTGAGGGGAATTAAGTGTTAGAGGACATGGAATCCACAAAGTCAAATGCAAACTCAGTGCATAAATGTAAGTGAAGGAGGAGCAAGGGAAGGACTGTGTGATGTTGTGCAGGAAAAGAGGCAGTTGCGAAGATCAGTGTTTATGACTTGAGGAGCATGACCCACATAGCCAGATTTCTCTTACTGATGTGTTTTTAATCAGATGTTCTTCTGAAATTCACCCTCCACTGACTCTATCTATCATTCCCCAGAGGCAATCTGGAGCAATCTGTTTGCATCTGCAGTGTGTACAGATGTGCTTTCTTTCTCCAGTGAAACCTGGTAGGTCATTTCTTAGAAAAAGCACGGAGTTCAAAAGGGCACTTGTTTGTAACTTGAGAAAGGCTTGACTTAATAGTTTTCCATAAGAGCCTGGTATTATCAGCTCATATTCTGGTCAGTTGAGAGCTAGATTTCCTATAAAGTCACCCCTGAGAAGATTTTGGGGAAAAGTCCTACCATACTTCAGGGAGTACCTCAACCATGACCCAATTTTTTTGGGGGGGTGGGGCAGTGAGGGTTAAGTGTTTTGCCCAGGGTCACACAGCTAGTAAATGTATCTGAGGCCGGATTTGAACTCAGATCTTTCTGAATCCAGGGCTGGTGATTTATCCACTGTGCCACCTAGCTGCCCCATGACCCTATTTTGTAAGTTTGTTTATGATTAACATTGGTAACTCACTTATGTGGCATGCTAAGAAAGCCAAACTATATTGTTTACAGTAACAGTTCTTAAAGTATGGTCTTTATACCTCTGGGGGTCCCCAGGACTTTTTCAGGGAGTTTACAAGGTCAAAACCATTTTTATCATCATACTAAAATGCTTTCATGTGGTAAATATTGATATATCTATATATATATATCTATATCTAGATATCTATATCTATATCTATATATATAAAACCTACATTTAAAAAAAAAAGCTCTTTGGGGCCCTCAGTAATGTTAAAGAGTCTCAAAGGGTCCCATGACCAAAAGAGAACTGCTGCTTTTGATAATTAGAGCTATTGAAATGATTCCAATAGAGGAGTAGCACCAACAGACCCTGAACATTGGAAGAATTATTTCTCAGGGATGAGCTTTGGAAAGATTAAACTGGTAGCAAAAATAGGATAGATTGGATGGGGGAGAGCCTCGAGTTAGTTAGGAAACTGTTTCTTTCAGATGGGAGGGATTGAAGCCTGGACAAAGGTAGCCAAAGTGGGAATGGAGAAGTTAGAAATGCATAAATTTCTTTGGCTCCTATATTCCTTATTGGTAAAAGGAAAGCAGAATTCATCATATCTCTATTTAGTCTACAGCATGATACTGTAGGCCTGGTTGCTTTTAATCTATGGGTAGTGTGACAGGTACTGACTAGTATCTTAATTTGCATCTGAAATGGAAAATTCAGTAATGGGATCTAGTAAAACAATCTTTTTGAATCTTCTGATTTTACAAATGAGTGAATTGGGTCCCAGAGAAATTAAGTCATGGGTTCCAAATTCTTTTTTAGCCCTGCATTCTTAGACTTTCATTAAACTTTCTTATATACTCTACTTGATAGAAAAGGTGATGCATTCCAGAATTTGCCATACATATTTATACAAGCAAAATAGGCTAATTTCAAAAGGATAATATAGTTATTTGCCAAATATTCTTTTAGTGTTTTCATTTACTTAGAATTTTATTTTTCCCCAATTACATTCAAAACAATTTTAACATCCATTTTTAAAACATTGTGCTCCAAATTCTCTTCTTCCCCCCCACCCCCAAAGAAAGCAAGCTATTCAATATAAGTCATACATGCATCCTCATACAAAACTACCAAATATTCTTCTTTTGACAAGCTTCTTGTGACCCTTGGGGATATTTTTACCCAAGGTTGGCAATGTCTGAGATCATTCATTTTGTCCAAGGTCACATAGGTGGGAAATAACAGAGCCTGGAGTTCAGACTTAGTTCTTCCAATTCCTATTTCAGCAATCTCCATTTCTCTCCACTCTTTCTCTATTTCCCCCTTCCTGTTGTGCATTTGATAAAGCTGTGCTTCCATAAAATATCCCATCTGTTCCCCATTCCCCTTAATATTTTCACCCTGCACAATGATGTGGCTAACAACTCTGTATCAGAGACCTGGATGTGGGCTCAGTAAACTCCCAATAAAGCCAAAGAAATGTCCTGAGCTGTTCTCAGCAATGAGCCTGGATCAAAATAAGTATCAATATCAATGCTTTGTGACCCATCTCTCCACTCCACTCCACTCCACCAGAGCTACTGATGCTCCATTCTCTCCCTAGTTTTCTTCCTCTATGATCTATCTGCCTCGTTGTCTATATCACCTCTTCATTTTCCTTAGTTTCCAAGTAGCTTTTTATCCCCACCCTTCAATCCAATGTCATAATTCTTAAAGCAAGAAAGGGCAACATTAGGAAGCTATATTTTCAAAGTAAAGTAAAACCTAACAAAATACTACTATTCATACAAACAACCACCAAGTTCTGCATTTTCTGAAGAGGCAGCTTAATATGGATGTAGCAAAAAGAGCACTCTATATAGCTGTTTTAATTTAAATTCTCCCACTAGGTCACTTCAGTTCCTGATCCTCAGTTTTCTTATCTGTAAAATGGGGATATTAATAATATTTGTCCTACTTAAGGATACTTATGGATATATGTTATTGTGAGTTTTAAATGTGATAACATAGATTGAGTTCTTTATAAACCTTAAGGTGTCCCTTAGAATAGAATTTTTAAAAAGCATTTATTAAATGCTTACTTTAAATGAAGCACTGTATTAAGTGGTAAGAATACAAATAGAAAATTGAGACAGACCATGTTTTCAAAGAGGGCATTCTAATTGAAGGAGGCAACACATGCAAGAAAATTTAGCTTCAGGGTTGCTAAAAAATAAAAAAAAAGAAAGTCTGGCAGTCTTTGGGATTAGTAGAATAGGGAATGGAAAGGCCCAGGAATACTTAGGATGCAGGGGACAGGCAGGTGATATGACTGGGGTGGGTCTTCAGGGCCTAACAGCTGAGCAGGTGATAAAGTCTAATGTTTCTTAGCTCCTGGTAGCAGGGAAGATGGTAAGGTCTGGTGATCCTCCATATAATAGGAAGCAATAGAATTATTGACTCCCTGCTTATCAAAGTTAAGAAGTATGGGCAACCTTACCTGCACTGCAGCTGGAGGCTTGGAAGGGCCCAAGCCCACCACTGTTAGGAAGGAGAGATTTTGGTGGGATTTAACCAAGAAAATAGGCTGAGGCACTAGGAAAGGCCTTAGCACTAAGCAAATTGACATTCCTCTTGGAATCTATGGATCTGACCAAGCACGAGTTGGTGTGGGGTCATTGGGAGAAAGGCTCTCACACCCTCATATTTTTTAGTTCTTATTATCAGCTAGGTGATGAAGTGAATAAAACACTGGACTTGTACTTAAGAAGACCTGAATGCAAATCCTGCCTTAGATATTTACTAGCTGTGTTATCCACTAATCATTTAACCTCTATGTGCCTCAGTTTCCCCATCTGTTAGATTGGGATACTAATAACACCTATTTCCCACAGTTGTTATAAAGTTAAAATTAGATAATATTGGTAAAGTCTTCTGCAAAGCTTAAAGCACTATATAAATGCTAGTTGCTATTGTTATTATTGTTTTTGTCAGCAGCAACAGCAACAACATATTCTTCTGAAAAGTACAGGAGTCAAACAAGGCAGTCTCTGAGGTCCTTTTTAGCCCTGCATCCTGAGATCTTGTGATTCTTCACTTAGGGCAGCATAGTAGAGAGATTGAAAAATCTTCAAACTAGAATCCTGTAATCTGAAGGTCTTAAAATCTTCCTTGTATTAAATATCTTCTTCTCTTTCTTTCCCCCTCCCCACATCTTCCTTTCCTCCTTTCTTTCTTGCTTTGGTTAGTTTTATTGATGCTTTCTGTTTTTATATCCCAGTCATCACTGAGCATACTAGCAAACATTACCTTTAAATCAATGTAAGCAAAACTTATCAATACATGTGATTTACAGAAACCATATGCAACATTCCACAACCATTGTACCCTATCTGTTCACTGAAAGGAGGAAGGCACATTTCCTATGCTCTTCTCAAGCTGCTACTATCAGTCATCATAATTACCTAATTATTAGAATAGTCTACAGATTCATTTTATTGTTTTCTTTCAGTTACATTGCAGAAGTCATTGCATATTATTGTCCTGGTTCTGCTTACTTCAGTATGCATCAGTTCATAGAAATCCTCCTGTATTTCTCTGATTTCTCATGTTAATCATCTTTTATGGCATAATAATTTATATTCATACATTAAAATGTGTTCATCTACTCCCCAATTGATGAGTAATTAAATTGTCTCTAGTCTTTCGTAACACAACAGAACCTTAGAGAGAGAGAGAGAAAGAGACGAGAGAGAGAGAGAGAGAGAGAGAGAGAGAGAGAGAGAGAGAGAGAGAGAGAATAGATTCCATGCAAGAAAATGTAGGTGAAACATAAAGAAGAATTTCTCTCATGTCAAGGAAGTATTAAGTCCTGCTCTGCTATAGTTCAATTAAATCTGATTTGCTGATCATTTGTAGGATTTTAGGGTTCAGACATTAGAAATCATTTAGTTGAATCCTTTACATTATAGAAGATGAAAATGAGCCTCTGAAGGTAAAGTGACATGATCAGGATCATACATATTAAGTAGCAAAGTTTAAGCACTGATAACATACATGATATGTGTTGTGGGTTACAAAGATGAAGAAGTCATGCATTCATAGGGCTCATGGTGCCCACAATCTAACAAGCATTCTAAGGGAAGCCTCTTCTGTCTCCCTCCATCTCTCTATTCCTCTCCCTACCCAAGCTCTACTCCATCTCATTGGGTTTCTGTCAAGAGAACATTATAATCTTTCCTCATGATCTCCAGCAGGGCACTGCCATCCCATCATTCACTGCTAACAGACCCCATTGAGAACTTATAGTATATCTTGAAGCCATTTTTTGTTTGGAAGTCAATGGCAGTCAGCCAACATTCCAGCAATATTTGCTTTCCTTAAGGCTTAGACAAATCAAACTCATTCACTTCTTCATACTCTCATACCTCATCAACATCTCTCTTGCTACTTGTGATTTCCCCTTGTCTAAGGTGAGCCAAGAATCTTTTTTTTTTTAATTTCCTTAACCTCCATCTGCTCCTTCCCCCAACATCATAAAGTGGTAGAACTAAAAGGAAACTTAGGACCTAGAATGTTAGGCCTGGAAGAGATGTTGAAATAGAAAATATAGATATTAGTGCTTGAAGGGACTTCAGAGACTAACCAGTAGAACCTTTTTGTTTTACAAATGAGAAATGTGAGGTTAAATGATTTTCCCCAATTAATACTGCTTACTTAGTCTGTTGGTATCCTATCCCTCTTGGGCCCAGGGTAAATTAATAGCTAATCCAATAAACTTATTCAGGCTAAAGTGTAATAGGTTGATATCAATTTAGAATTATCTTACATGTAACATTTTTATTTTTAACTAGGATTGACCTGCAGGTAAGTCTCTCATGGGAATATTTCTGGCATATTTGAGGGTGGGAAAGGCTTTATTTTCTTTAACTACCTCTCAAATTTACTCAAAATATGCCTGAGAACTGGGTCTAGGATCAATGAAATCTGTATTCAAATCCCAGTTCTGTTATTTACTCTGTATTTACATGTAGATGTGTATGTGTGTGTGTGTGTGTGTGTGTGTGTGAGAGAGGGGGGGGGGGAGAGAATGAAAGACAGAAGCAGAGAAACAGGCAAAGAGAGAGAAGAGAGATAGAGACTAAAATATAAAAAAAAAATCAAAGCCTATTATACTTATCCAGCCCTAACCTCTCTCTTAACCTCCAGACTTTCATCTCTATTTATTAGACATTCTAAAATAGATATCCTATAGACATCTTAAACTGAACATATCCCAAACTGAACTTGTTATCTTTCCTCCCAAGTCTTCTTTTCTTCTTTACTTCCCCTTTACTATCTTAGGGTATCAACATTCTCCCAGTCATCCTGGCTCATTACTTAGGTGTTGTCCTCAACTCCTCATTCTATCTCAACATCCATATTCAATCTATTACAAGTCCTGTTGATTTTACTTTTGTAAAATTTCTTGCATACCCTGCCACCTCCTCTAACACTGCCAGCACCCTGGTGCAGGACTTTATCACCTCACTCCTGGACTATTGCAATAGCCTTTTGGGAAGTGGCCCTGCCTCAAGATTCTCATCACTCAGCTCTCAAATGAATCTTCCTAAAGTCACTCCCCTATTCAATAAACTCCACAAGTTCCCTATTACTACCAGTATCAAATATAAAATCCTCTGGCATTCAAAGCCCTTTACAACTCTCCCCCTGCCACACATACACACCTTTGCAGGCTTCTTATGCTTTATACCTTCCTCCCCCACATACACTGTCATCCAGTGGCACTGGCTTCCTTGTTTCTTTAACAAGACACTCCATTGACAGACTGGGAATTTTCACAGGCTATCGTCCATACACAGAATACTCTTCTTCCTCATCTCCTCTTCTTGACTTTCCTTGTTTCCTTCATGATCCAGTTAATATCTTATCTTATGTGGGCAGCTCTCCTAACCTTTCCCAATCTCCCTTAAAGCTAGTACCTTCCCTCTATTATCTACAACTTATCCTTTAAGTAGCTTGTTTGTGCATTGTTTTTTGCGAATCATCTTCTCCATTAAACTGTGAGCCCCTTAATACAATTTCTTGCCTTCTTTTTATCCCTGGCACTTAGTACAGTGCTTTGCACATAAAAGGTATTTAATAAATGCTTATTGACTGACCAATGGAGAGACAGACAGACAGACTGTAAGAAAATTCTTTCTTTCTTTTTTTTTCTTGGTAAGGCAGTTGGGGTTAAGTGACTTGTCCAGGATCACACAGCTAGTGTCAAGTGTCTAAGGCTTGATTTGAACTCAGGTACTCCCGAATCCAGAGCCAGTGCTTTATCCACTGTGCCACCTAGCTGCCCCAGCAAATTATTTCTTATTTGTAGAACTTCCTTTTATCTTTTGTAGAATGCGGAAGTTCTGCTAGATCCCCTCTGAAGTCTCTTCTGGTTCTGGCTCTTTGATCCTATGCTACCCCCAAACCTTTCTAGAATAATTCGATCATTATCAGGTCCCTATCAAGGGACCATCCAAGGTTCCTCTGTACCTTAGATCGGTGGATGGATCTTTTGAGAGAAATTAGCCCTGAAATCTTGCAAACCCAAGCTGTTTTCTCTGCTAAAGGGACTTCAGGCTTCCCTGAGGAGATTTAGACTTGAAATTGCTTTGGTCTGGAAAAC
The DNA here is from genome assembly GCF_019393635.1 of Dromiciops gliroides. Lineage (NCBI taxonomy): Eukaryota > Metazoa > Chordata > Mammalia > Microbiotheria > Microbiotheriidae > Dromiciops > Dromiciops gliroides. Next base: position 381,313,388 of record NC_057862.1, on the reverse strand, counting down.
AGGTAAGGCTTTGAAGATTAAAGAGTAATTTTACTCAGAAAGAGACATTATAAAAATTCTAAGTGAATCACCCCATTCCTTTTTGAACTGGTGGGGGAGGGGACACCAAAAAAATCAGCAGGCAGGTCCAGGTTTAGCCAGAGGCAGAGTGGGTGGCCATTAACAAAAAGGGAAATTGAGGAGCACATAATAGCATCAATAGCCATTCATTCCTATGGGTTAAACATAGCTGTCTCTTTGTCAAAGAGGAAAGCATACATCCTCAAGTCCCAAAGGTCAGAGAGTATTTGACTTTCTTAGGATTCTTCCATATCTAACTGGAGATATTGGGGCAGCATAAGAATACTGGGAGTCTGGGGCAGCTAGGTGGCACAGTGGATAAAGCCAGCCCTGGATTCAGGAGGACCTGAGTTCAAATTTGACCTCAGACACTTGACACTTACTGGCTGTATGACCTTGGGAAAGTCTCTTAACCCTCATTGCCCCGCAAAAATAAAATAAAATAAAATAAAATGTAAAAAATACTCAGAATCTACAAGGCTCTTGGGAGGGAAGAAATATGAATGGGATCTATTTTTTTTTTAAAGCACAGGATGCATAGTTGGAAAGGACACTGGATTTACAATTTGTAAGTTTGAATTCTGGTTCCATTGTTTCCTATCCGTGTGACCTAGGATAAGTAACTTGACCATTCTGTTCCTCAATTTTGCCATCTGTAAAATGAAGGGGTTGGATTTAGATTATTATAAGCGTCTTTCTAGCTCTAATGCTCTATGATTCTAAAACTAATTGCACATTTCTTGGAATGCAAGCAAAAACACCCAGTGTACTACACATCAGAAACACCAGTCTTCTTGAAAACTCTTTAGAGATCTAGATGTCTTCATTGGAGTAGAGAACCACAGTTGAGATAAGAGTATTTTCCAAGCCTAGGGCCACTCCCAGCCACATGGTAGTCAGACCTCCCCAGTATGCATAGCAAATCTTCAAATGAAACAACACTGTGGTGCTTCTTATTTTTCAGGCCTTATGTTTTCCCTGAGTGAAAGGATTGGAGCTTAAATCCCGTGCTGCAATTTATTAGTTCATCATTAATAAATTACTCAATACATTTTTTAAGGATGAAACAATTCCCTAAGAACCAACATATTAGTGTGAACCTCTATCCAAGAATCATCAGAAACCTTTCAATACAATTCATTAATCACCTACTAGAGACATCATACCAAAGACCAGTTTATTTGATGGGCAAGTATGAGTCTCAGTTCAGATAGGAGCCCTGATGTCTTACTGTGTTTTTTCCTGAACTACCTGGAGAAGAATAACCTCAGGCTAGAATTTAACCAAGTCTGGCTATTGAGCAACTGAGTCCTCCATCCCTCTCTTTCCTATCCTGATTCCTGATGCTATTCTTGGTATACACTGAAACAACAACTGAATCTCAGACTGCTGAGGGATGTGTCCCTAAATAATTTCTGGGGCTGTGGAAACCTCCTCTCTGGAAACAGACAGAAGGGAATTAGATTAACCCTCTATGCTTCTCAAATTTGTGGAGAGAGAAGTAAGAAAAAAGGAAAGTGGGTCAAAGTAGAATTCAGTCTAACTATTCAAACAACTTGTCCTGTTTCTGAAAGAGGAGGTGAAATGGAAAGTGAAGGAAGGTAATAGGCCAATGCTTTGGTATTTTACAGATTCTTTTAGCCGTAGGATGAGGAAATAAGATGTTCCAGAAAAAATGAAGGAACTATATAGACTGGAAGAGCTTCAAGGAAGCTGAGAACATAGAATGTGTTCAGTCAAGGAAACACTTTGTTTCTTGAGGAATCAAAGGGGGGAATGTGGTAAAAAGTTTTAACAGTCGGTTAGTGATAATGGAGAGACGCCAGTTTTTGAAGGACCACCCTTTTGGGGAGGAGACCGACGACCGTGCGTGGGCTACGCACGCCAGTTCGGCTGCTAAGCACTCCACTTCCAGGGTGCGAGCTTAAAAGGCAAGGAGAGAATGGAAGTAAGGGCTCTTGCCTGCTCTCCTGGTCTGATGACTGCACTGCTCAGACAGACGCTGACTGGAGTTTGACTCGGTCCGGCTCGCTGTTAGCAGCACATGCCTGACGTGGCTCTCATCCCCAAAGGTGGCCTTGGGTTTTTGGTGAGTTTTATACGGAATATAGACTAAGCTTAGACTTAAGACTATTTGTTTTGTATTTCTACTTTCCTATCCCTCTAATCAACATCACCTTGTAACTACCAAACAATAGAAGCTCTAACTAGAGACCAGAGGCTTCTTTACCTTACTGATCTGGGAGATAAATTAAGGGAAAGGTTAAAGAGGGGAGATTAATGCTCTAGTATCCAATTTTAAATCTCACAAATGTGAGAATATAGAACACAACAGGTTAAAGCCAAGGAGGGACCATAGAATATTGGTTATCATAACAAAGAGCACAGCCTCTTGGAGCACCAAGGGATCTTAGAGATCTTCAGTCAAATAGTTTTCCTAACCACCCACATACCCTTCCTTATGTCACATTATTGCTATTTCCCTTGAGCAATCTAAGTACATTATAGGGGAGCCTGTGGGACTCAGAATGTACCTGTGATGGTGAGTATAATAGTTCTGTACAATTCCTGACACACCTAGCTAAGTGTGCTAGTACACACCCTTTGGAAAGCACTGATCTTGTTTAACTGCCTAATGGAACTTTTTTTTTTTTTTTTTGTGGTGGGGCAGTGATGATTAAGTGACTTGTCCAGGGTCCTACAGATAGTAAGTGTCAAGTGTCTGAGGGCAGATTTGAATGCAGCTCCTCCTGAATCCAGGGCCAGTGTTTTATACACTATGCCACCTAGTTGCCCCTCTAATCTAACTTTTGAGGAAACGGAGGTCTAAGTGTGAAATCCCAGAGAAAAAAATGACTGAGGAAATAATTTGTCTTACCTCAAATATTTTGGGATTTTTTTTTGAGGGGTGAGATATGCTGTATTTATTAGGATGATTGTAGCAGGGATTCCTTCTTATTTACCTTTTTATCCTAATTTTTCTAGGGTTTTATAATTATATACATGCAAAAAAAGCGGAATATTAGATCATACATCACTTTACCAGAATCTAAATTTACCAACAGTTTCCTCCAATGTCCCTGTTTCTCCCTGGATTAAACATTTCTGGACATTTTATTAGTTCTACACCCCTTTTTACCCCTACACACCTGGAAATGTAAATTGGTCACCATTCCTAAAAGAAGGTTTCTCTGATCATCAACACAGTATTTCTTTTGTTTAGGGTTTGGGCTGTGACACCTCAAAACTGGATCTAAAAATATCCCTCTATCAAAGAATTACTTGCACAAATGATCGAATTAAAGTTTAAGTAAAAGGTTTTTTTGTTTTTTAATATTTGGCACAAGAGGATATGGTGAGGAGAAGAAGTTTGAACCTTAATTCCTGGGGAGGAACAGATTTATGGCATGTTCTTCAATCAACCAGAGTAAAGACAATGCTTTTATAAGGGAATTGGGGGAGACTTGAAACTGAAAAGTTATAGCTGTTGGGGAGTGGGGGTGCTTGAAACAGTTGGGGACTAAGAAGTTATTATTACTACCTGTCCTAGTCATGTACAAGAACATGTGGCTTTCAATTAGACTCCTGCTATAAATTTCAAGGCACCCAACTTTCTGGGTGCCCATTACATGTCTGTCTGACTAACCACCATCTGGTTAATTAACTCCTTTGCTTTTGCAAAGAAAGAGTACCTTCTAGTTGACCCCAGCAAGCTGATCAACCATATTATTTCTCATGGTCAGAATGTCCTCCTCATGGTCAGAGTCTTCCTAACTGGACCCAGGCCTACTAGGATGCTACTACCATCTGTACCTATGATTTTATTCTTGTAGAGAACTCCCAAAGTGTAGATAATCTCTCCATTGATGAACATTGGAAACCCATCTGAAGTTCATATCTTAGAGAACTGCCTAGATCACTTGGAGCTTACATGACTTGCCCATGGTCATTCAGCTAATAGGTGTCAGAGTTAGAATGAACCTAGGCCTTTCTGATGTGAAGGTCATTCTGCTATTTGCTCTGCCATGTGACCTCTCAAGACAATGCTGTTGGTCAGTGGGATTTTTGTTTGTTTTTGTTTTTGTTTTATTTGACTGGTTGGACCAAAAATGTCTCTCCATTGACTACTGGGTAAAATTCAATATTTTAACCTGGCATTCAGTGCTTTCCATAATTTGATGACTTCCTATCTCTTTTAGTCTTATCCTTTTATCTTTCCTTCCTTGTATGTTATGCTTCAGAAACACTGGACATTTCCTGGGCATATTCCATTTCTATTCGCTATTCAATGTAGTTTAATTCAATAAGCATTGATTAAGGCTTATTACATGCCTTCACTGCATTAATTTTAAAATATACATTACAAACATATACACACATACATACATATATATACACACACAAATATATATTATATATATATGTCTATCTCTATCATCTATCTATCTATTTATCTATCATCTATCTAAACACACATATTTATATATTGTGCCCTTAAGGAGCTTTCATTTTATTCATGAAGACACTGTAAAGTTATAAACCCTCTATAAAGGAAGGCTTTGGGAGGAGTTTAGTGCTCCATTCCCCTCCCTCCATCCCCTGGTTCTCTAATCATAGAATAGAGGCAACCAAGGATGAGCTGAGAAGATGTAGAATATCCAAACCTGAATCATTCTTTGTGGTGATGAGATTTCAGGTGATCAGCTAACTTGAAGTGGGTGGTTGGGAGGGGAAGAGAGGAAGGAGACATGTTTTGTGGATTCAAAGACAAGTAGAACTGCTGATAGAAAATGAAGAAGAAATAACTTCCTCCTTCATTCCTCAATTAAATTCCTATTCTGCCTTTGAAAGGCTCTTCCATGAAGTCTTCCTGGTTCCCCCAGTCAGTAGGAACTTTTCCACCTTGGATCTCATAAAGAACTACTTATACAGCTTTATATATTTCTTAGATGGATTGGTGATCTCATCTATATTGATTAATGCAGCTCACAGTCCATCTGTACCTTCATTTGTCGTTCTTAACTAAATATTTAGTGATATCTTTTGTTTTTATTATCACCTTCATTTCTGGTTATATTCCTCCCTCTCCCCTACCACATAAACCATTCCTTATAATAACAAAAAATAACAAAAGAAAGAAGAAGAAAAGTTTAATAGAACTCAGCTATACATTAAATGAGTCTGACAGTCTGAATACTGTTTCACACCCATAGTCCCCCACTTCTGCAAGTAAGGGAGCCACTCATGCCTTCTAGTCCAGAGTGGTTCTCACCCATGTCCTTTGATAGATACTCTGTGGAGGATCCAACCAATATGCTGAAGGCCTTTATGCACTAATCATGTATTTTTTTTTATTTTTTATTTTTGGTGAGGCAATTGGGGTTAAGTGACTTACCCAGGGTCACACAGCTAGTAAGTGTCAAGGGTCTGAGGCCGGATTTGAATTCAGGTCCTCCTGAATCCAAGGCTGGTGATCTATCCACTGTGCCACCTAGCTGCCCCATTATCATGTATTAATCAATCAATCAACTAACATTTATTATTAATTATATTACCATATAGTGTGGTTGGTTTTGCTAGATTCTATAATTACTACATTATAGAATCACAAAATTCCAGAATTGTAACTAACCCCACTCACACCTGAATCACCACAATATCACTACCAAGTATTCACCTAGCCTTTGTATGAAGACCTCCAGTGATGGAGAACTCACTACTCTTCAATGTATCCAATTCTGATTTTCAACAGCTATGATAATTATGACGCTTATCCTTCTATTGAGGCCCAAATTTGCCTTTCTGCCTTCTATCCAGTGTTCCCAGTTTTGCTCTCTAGAGAAGCAGCTTCTAGTCCCCCTCCCATAAGATACCTGTTAAAATGTTATCTGGGGGAAGGGGCTTTGTTCCATCCAAACTTTTTCTCTCCCCCAGCCTAGTATAATGCTCTGCACACAGTAGGTGTTTAGTGCAAGTTTGTTGAATTGAATCGTTTCAGTGCATAAAGTGCCAAGTGATGTAGGCTGTCTTGCTGGCAGGAATGGGGTTTCCTGGGATCTGTTTCTGAATTCTAGGATTCTGTTGTCAATAATTTACAAAAGCAAATAATTAGAAAAAATGCCACTGTGTGTGGGATGAATCCAATTTCCTTAATAATACCTCATGCTTCTGTAGAACACTGTTTAGCCAAGGAGCCCATGTGCTTTACAAATAATTCCCATATTCATCCATACTTGGCAGACATAGAACTAAGGCAGCAACAGGGTGAATGACTCACTGAAGGTCATGGGGAAGGCAAAGCAGAGCTCGAAATAGATCCTGTGTTGTACAGAATGCTGAGCTTCAATTGCAGGTAATATCTGTCATAATGCACCACACTATGCCAATAGTTTTTTTTTTCTGGGGTAAACTATATGTCCCCAGATTCATGGCAGTTTACAGTCAATGTCAAATTGGGTACAGCAAATAAAGGGGATCATCCTTTCACAATGGGATGGCCCTATGGTACTGAGGATGGGCAGTAACTTGGAGGCAACAGGTAGGGAAGAAAGATGATCTTATTTTTCTTATAACATATATACACCCTCATATACATACACATGTATTGTATAATACATTTTATGGATAAAAATGTAGATAAATGTATATAGTCATATACACATCTGTATGTATACAAATGTATATATGTATACATATGTATACATACAGACACACCTTTAAAGCTTGCAACATGCTTTATATACATAAACTATCTTTGTTTCTGACTTGGATTTGCATCCCTGGTGCTTAGAAAAGTGCCTGACACATAGTAGATACTTATTGAGTTTTACTGACTGACAGTAATTTGAGCATCACAACTACCTTTTAAGAGAGGTACTATAGTTATTATACCCATTTTATAGAAGAAGATAAACTATATCTGTAAAACCTCAGGGGTATTAAGTGACTTACCCATGGTCACATAGCTAGAGAGGTAGAATTTGAGTTACGATGTCTTTGCCATAGAAAACCTTACAGCATATTTTAGTATCATATAATATTAACTACCCTCCTTTGGAACTCGTTATTCTGTGTCATACTAATGGTCTAGCTCTGCCTAGCAGGGAGCTAGGTGATACAGTGGATCAAGCTGGACCAGAGCTTAGGAAGATCCAAGTTCAACTCCAGCCTCAGATACTTTCTAACTGTGTGATCATAGATAAATCACTTAATCTCTAACAGACTCAGTTTCCTCATCTGTAAAATGGTGATAATAATAACACCCACCTCCAGTGTTATTGTGAGGATAAAATGGAATAGTGTTTGCAAAGTGCTTTGTAAATTTAAAGAATTATATAAATATTAGCTATTATTTTGTAGGGTTTTTGAGGGAGGGGTACAAGTAACAAAACATAAAATTATATATATGTATTTGATAGTCAGGCATTGGAAGAGAAGTTGGACAAAGAGCAGACTTTTTCTTGGGCCTTCACTCAGTTTATGTCTCTTCCCTGAGATGCCTACAGCCATTGACTCTTCTCAGTATTTCCCTTCTGGATCACATCTCTATCCTATGCTGCTTCTCTAAAGTGTGCTGGAAATACCATGTTTCTCAAACTTCTCGAATCTAGATTCTTGGAATCTCCTCCAACTCCAGTGTTCTGTCCACTCTGCCGTAATCTCTTTACCAGGGAAAATTTTTGCTTTAAAAACAATTCAGTCCATATATTAACAGGCACTGTGCTAAGCCTGAGGGTACAAATAAAAAGATAGTTCCTTGGCTCAAGGAGGTTATCATCAAATGGGGAAAGACAATAAACAAAAATAATTTCGAAAGGGTCATGGAGAGAAGGTACCCAGCACAGGAGCATGATAGAGAAAGTAGTTAGCTGGTGGGAAATGGGGAGAATACTATAGTTGGCCTCCTTATGGGACCTAAAACAGGAAAAAATGAAATCAATGAGATGTTAACACTTTCAAGTTCAATATAATCCACCCCCTGATATCCCCTGAGGAAATCACCCACTCAGCAATATGGCATTAGTGGAGGAGGGCTACAGTGAAGGGAACAGAAATGGTAAAGACATTTAAAGTGGTACATTTAAAGTACACACTGCATCTAGAATGGGAATACTCCTCATCTGACTTTTATAGCTGATCCTTGGTGCTTCAAGGACCAGATGTGGACCCAGTAGCTTGAATGTGCTTGCCAAGCCCTATTCTTATACTGTCAGCATTTGGAAAATTGATAGGATCTCTTATGTTATCATATTGACTCCACTGTCAATATCCCATAATAGTTATATTCCTTTAGTTCCCAAAGGTTTGTATGCTCCATGATCTCTTTGTGAAGATGTAAACAACTTTGGGAGGCATTAAGCCACAGTTATTTTTCTTATCGATAAAACTGATTGTATAATCAACAACAACTCACATTTACATACTCCTTTAAGGTTTACAAAGCAATTCTTTTTTTTAAAAAAAGAAAGACAGACAGGAAGAAGAAAACAAAGAAAAAAATAATTAGGTTGTTAAATAAAAAATAAAGTTTGCATTGCACTTTCTTCACAACAATTCTGTAAGATAGGTGGTGCTTTTTTAACATCTCTATTTTTTAAGATGAAATAGGTTCAGAGGCAGGAAGTGACTTGCCTAGGGTCACATGGTCACTAGATGTCAGAGCTAGAACTCACACTTAAATCTTCTGATGGCAAAATCGGTGTTCTTTTTTTCAGTTACCAGGCAACATAATGCTATTTATTGGTCCTTAGGCCTCAACCAATGGAGAGCTAAACTCCGGAGAAATGAGAAGAGCAGAGAAGGCTAGAGGAAGGGCCAGCGATAGACTAGAGAGGCAGTCACCAAGGACATACTTCGCCTAATTCATATATTTTCCTCCTGTACTATTTTTTTTCTGAAAGGCAAGACAACCCTGTTATCAGAGTTTTACTGAATTAATGATGAATAGTCTTTTTCTTGATGTGAATGTTACTATCCAATACTGACATTGGGAGGCGGGGTGAAGCAGTGCAAAACATTCACTGCCCAGGACGGAAGTGTATTTCCTCAGACCAAATTATTGACTCCTCTCCATTTCTTTCACCAAATACTAATAGTCCTCCCTTCTTAAAGTGGTTCTGAACTTACATCTTATCAGCAAAGATTGAGCAGTTAAATTCCATATGATTCAATCAGCTAGGACAACCCTAGAACCTCAGTCTAGTCAGGGATCTTCAAGTTACAAGGTGGTATGGTAGGAGGAGTAATGGAATGGAAACCAAGAACAGCCCAAGTTTCAAGTCCTGACGCTTATTCTTAATGTCTTTGTGACCATAAGGTTTGTTACTTAACATTTCTGAAATTCATGAATTATCTAAGAGTTGGAAGGGCCATGAAAAGTCAGTGTAGTCCAGTGTAGTCATAAAAAAGAAAAAGAATATCATGCATCATACTTGATAAGCCTTTGCATGAAGATCTCTATTAAAGGGGAATTTACTCCCTCTTGAGGTAATGCTTTTCAGTTTTCAACAGTTTAACTATTAGAAATATCTTTCTTGACATTAAATCTAAATGTACTTCACCATTTCTACCAGTTGAACCAAGTTAAACCTCTGAGGCCAAAAAGAATAAATGGGATCCTTCTTCCATGCAATAGCACTTCAAATCCTCAAACCTAACTATCATTTCCCCCTAACCTATTCATTTCTCTAAGGTAAATGAATTTAGTCATGACATCATCTTGAGGCCCTTCGTAACCTGTTTCCCTTCTGCTGGGTGACCTTCATGCAGCTCATCAAAGGCTTTCTGAAAATTGGACATCTAACCCTGGAAAAAATATTCAAGATTCAGCCTGACCAGGGAAATGTACAAAGGGACTCTCTACCTCCATCATATTGATCACTGTGCTCCTTAATGTCACCTAAGCATGAATTCTGTTGGATCCCTTCTTCCACATTGACATCAGACAACTAAGTAATTCTTTAGATTTGGCTATTCATTGACATCCAAAGACAACTAACTCTAATGTTGTCTACCTCACATCACTACATCATTTCCTAAAGACAGCATAAGAGATTTTCAAATGCTTTGCTGTAATTTAGGGAAGCTACATTTTTATCATTCCCTTGATTCCCATTAGATTGTAAGCTCCTTGAGGACAGTGATTTTTTTCTTTAACTTTTTGAGTCCCTAACACTTTGCACAATGCCTGGCACATAGTAGGCACTTAATAATTGATTGGTTGAGTATTCATTGATCTACTACTTTAAAAACCCTGTTATTAGAAAATGAGGTGAGTATAACTGTTTTTGAGAATGCCATACTGACTCCAAAGGACCCCCATTTCCTTTTCTAAATATGCAACAATTTCTTAAATAATTGATTTTGTAATTTTCACAGGAAACCAAGTAAATCTCACAGGTCTATAATTTAGCCTACTCTCTTCCATTATTTTTTTCAAAAAAAATTGGGACATATCTGTCCTTTACCTATCCTGTTATACTTCTATTCCCAAACAGCTTTCTTTTTAAAAATACATATTTAATTGAAAATTTATTTTTACATTGCCTAAATTTCCCTGTGTATTTTTTCTTTTCCACTAAGAGAACTATCCCTTGTAACAAATATTTAAGTCTTTCCATACTACTCTGTATTCATTATATTAGTTGTTTCTTATAGAGCAATAATATTCCATTACATTAATTTTTCACAGTTTATTTCACCATTGCCTAATTGATAGGCATCTACTTTGTTTCCATTTCTTTGTTACACACACAAAAAAATGATTTTTCTTTCAGATCTTTCTTTTTTTTTTTTAAGTGACTTGGGGTTAAGTGACTTGCCCAGGGTCACACAGCTGGTAAGTGTTAAGTGTCTGAGGCCAGATTTGAACTCAGGTACTCCTGACTCCAGGGCCGGTGCTCTATCCACTGTGCCACCTAGCTGCCCAAATTCTTATCTTTTTTTTTTTCAAAGATCACTGACAGTGGCTTAACAATCACATCTTCCAGTCCTTTCAGTGTTTGTGTAGGTAGTTCATTCAGGACTAGTAACTTGAAGTCATGAAGGACAACTCAATGTTTGGCTACTTTCGTCCTTTTCACCTTAGGTATCAAAATCATATTTGCCATTTTTTCTCCCCTTTCCAATCCAAAGAACATTTTCCCTGGTAGAGAAAATAGAAACAAAAAATAATCAGCTCTTCTTTTGCTGTGTCATCAGTTTTTATTGTTCCATTTGCCCCAAGAAATTGTCTTTTCCCTTCTTTCTGTCTGTTTATCTCTCTTTCTACCTGCCTGTTTACCTGATTATCCATCCATCCATCCACCCATCCATACATCTAATATTATATAATATTTAGCTTATTTTGGGCTTTGAATCATAGGAAGTAATTTAATATGATCTCTGCATGCCATTGTTGTGATCTTCCATCACCTTCCATCCATTTTTTAATCATCTCCTGAATTTTTTTTCCCTAAAATATAACTTGGCTGACTAGTTCACTGTACATATACATTGGTGTGTGTAGATACCATCCCCTTCTTTTCTTCATTAGAACCCTTTCTCTTTAGTTGAAAATTTTGTTTTTGAAGGCTCATTCCTCTTGGCATGACTTCTCCTTATAAAATTTTAGTCAGTCAGTCATCAATGAGTCATTCAACTACCCATCCTTTCTCTGAACCCTTTGAAATTTGCTTCCCCTAAATCTAGGTTACATATTAATAATGCTGCTGCTGCTGCTGCTACTCCTCCTCCTATAATAATAATAATAATAATAATAAAGAAGGATAATCTAGCATTTATATGGTACTTCCTATGTTCCAGGCTCTGTGATAAGAACTTTAAAAATATTAACTCACCATTTTCTTTTATGTATTAATTATATATAAAATTCTACCACTTGCTCAAAATTCTGTGGTCTAAAATAATGTGTGTGTGTATGTATATATAGCTATGCATATATAAATATAGCCATGTGTAGTTATATAAATATGTATATAGTAATAAAGCAAAATTAATGTTCCTGATATTCAGTTATGTAATTGTAGAATGATTTATTTAAATTTTACCTTTCTATCAACAAGGGGCAATTTTTTTAATCAAACAATTTATGGTTTAGTCCTTGCTTGAATGTGTGAACAAATGCACTGTTCTAGGGTGAAAATGAAAGAATCATTTAGAGATAAAGACACCAGTTTCAAGAATAGCATCATGAAAATGGAAAATGTGGGATAATCAGTAATAAAACAAAACAAAAGCCTAAAAAAATATTAACTCATTTAATCTTCACAATAACTGTAGGAGGTATATGCTAATTATTATCTCTACTTTATAAGTGAGGAAACTGAGTCAAACAGAGGTTAAGTGACTTTCTCAAAGACTTACAGCTAATAAGTGTCTGAAGCTTGATTTCAGCTCAGGTCTTCCTGATTCTAGGCCCAGTGCTCTATCCATTGAATGACCTAGTTGACTCTAGCCACACTGGACTATGTCTGGCTTTACTTCTCTCTTAGAATTACATCTTATGTGATGTAGTGATCATTTATTCAAACCATACTGACCATCATGCCACTTCAAAGAATTTGAGAATTGAAAAATCCATTAAGTTCAATTCATAACTGAAAAGGAACCTTCCAATATCATTCACCCACCAAAAGCTCATCTAGCCTTCATTTGAAGAACTCTAAGGAGGAGGTAGCTGCATCCTAAGGCAGTCAGTTCCACTTTTGGACAGCTATAATTGCTAGAAATATTTCTCTTTAGACCTTTTTACAGCTTTTACCCATTGTTCTTAACTTCATCCTTTTGAGCCAAATAGAACAAATACACTTCTTCTTCTGAATAACTCACTTCCAAAATCTATCATGTTCCCTATGAACCTATTCTTTTCCAGATTAAACATATTTAGGGGGGCGGCTAGGTGGTGCAGTGGATAAAGCACCGGCCCTGGATTCAGGAGGACCTGAGTTCAAATCCGGCCTCAGACACTTGACACTTACTAGCTGTGTGACCCTGGGCAAGTCATTTAACCTCCATTGCCCCGCAAAACAAAACAAAAAAACCCCATATTTAGTTTCTTCTATCAACTTCCCTGTGGCATGTACTAATTCTCCTTGTCCTCCTTGACATCCTCATGTTTATTTATGACCTTTCTAAAATGTGGTGACTAGAACTGAAAACTGTAATCTACATGTGGTGCAACCAGGGCAGATCACAGTGGGACAAAAAGCTCTTTATTCCTTGGAATCTATTCCTTGCAAAGTAGCCTAATATTTCTATTTGCTTTTTGGCTACCACTTCTTATTACTGACTCAAATTATACCTGAAGTTCACTATAACCTCAAGATCTCTATCAGATACACTCTGCCCAGTCATGCTTTGCACATCTTGTATTTGTATTTTTTTTTGTCAAAGCATTTACACTTGGTTTACACTGAACCTTTTTACATATCATTTTATAAGATTTGGTCCCATATTTTACACTCTCAAGATATTGTTTGGATTTTAATTCTGCTTTCCAGTGTGCTACTTAACTTGCCTTGCTTTATGTGTCATCTGTATTGAATATGCCTTCATTCCCTTTATGCAAATCATTTATCAAAATATTCAACAATATAGGTCTAACTATAGATCCCCGGAACCTTATACTGGTGGCCTCTGTCCAAGGTAATTGATTCATAGATCTAATTCTAGAAAAGATTTCAGGGGCTATCCAGTCTGACCCCTTCGTTTTGCAAATGAGGAAACTGTGACTTACAGAGGTTAAGGTACTTGCCCAAGTTCAGACAGGTAATAAATCTTAGAGGCAGTACTTAGGTAATCTACATGGCTACACAGCAGGAAAGATATTGCTCCATTCAGCTTAGCTGAAATCTATCTAATCGAACTACCTACCCACATCTTTCCATCTTTGCCACAAGAATAACAAGAAACTTTACCAAATGCCTCACTAACATCTAGGCAAAGGATATTGACAGTTCTAGAACAGGGCATAACACACTGACTATAGAATCAGGATTCTATCTATGAGTGACTCTCATCTATGCATATTTATTAGCTGTGTGATCTTGAACAAGTCACTTAATCTCTCTGTGCCTCGGTTTCCTTATCTGTAAATAAAAACTGAACAAATATCAGATCAGTGCTATGATCTTTCAATTTAGTAATGCTGACAAAAAAAGGTGATTCTAACATTTCTCATTCAACAAGCAATTATAAAGAAACTACTATGTGCCACAAATTGTGTTAAACATTAGGCAAAGAAAAAAGTGAAAAAGTTCCCTCCCTCAACAAGTGTATGTATGAATAAATATATACTTAAATTAAAAAAGATGCAAATTACTTATTGCATATCTTTGGGTGAGGGAGGCACTAGTAGCATGGGGATCAAGAAAGGTCTCATGTAAAAAGTTGTGCTTGAGCTAAATCTTGAAGGTATTTTGAAGGTTAGGATTAAATGTGAAAATGGAGTGCATGGCAAGAATGGGGGAGAGCTAGTGCAAAGACATAAAGACAGGGGTTGGAGTGCTCTCTATGAGGAACAATAAAAAGGAATGTCCCATTGCTTTGGAGCCACTACTTCTAGCTTCAAACAGCCCACCTCTTTCTTCCTTTACGTGTCCTTAATGAGTTTTAATGGCACTTCTTGCATAACAGCCACCTGTAATAATATGCTGCCTCTAGTTAATCCAACTTGCATCTTTTTATTGCTCTTTGGGTCATTGGAAATTGTGAATTTTCTAAGATTGTGGTTTTCCATGATTTAGCTCCCCAAAGCCTCACCAAGATGGTGTTAAAAAGATGAGTTTTTGAAGCAGGAAGTACCTTGGGGCCATTGAAACCCCTAAACAATTTTCACTATGTTTTCTAGCAGAGGGCCTTGGGCAGAGAAAATGTTTGTTATTTAGCTGAATTAGCGCCACAGAGAATAATATCACTTTTGAAGAAAATGATCATGTTCTCAATTTGTTCATCTGTTAAATTAAGGTTAAATTAAGGGACTTCTAGCTAATGCCTTAACCAAGAGGAGTGACTCATGGTGGAATTTGAGACAATGACAGGTTAGTGCAAGAGCCATTGAAATAGAAGCTCTTCAATAGTTCTCAAATACTGCATAAAAGTATTATACATTTGCCTATGGTAACATTGCTTCTGTCCCAGAGAAATGCTCATTTTAATTTTGAAATTAACTTTTCTCAATATTTGAAAATTTTAAACTTATTTTTAAACATATTGTGATTTCCTCAATCATTGCAGATTTCTCTATTCTTCGATGACACATTTATCCTATCCCACTCATTTCCCAAATGCACACAGGCTATGTTTCAGCTCCCAAACTACTACTAATTGCCATAAATGGGGTGACTATTGGAAAATCTGTTTATGTTTCTGAACCTCAATTTCTGTATCACCCAAGTTGGGACAGATGTTCTCAAAGTTCCTTTCTGCTCTATCATTCTACATTCTTATGTTGCTTCTAGGTCTAACATTTTATGTCCTATATCCTAACATTCTATCCAGCAGTCTAACAATTTTTATTCTCAGGTCTTTTTCAGCACTGACCTCCAATGATCCTATAATTCTATGACTGATGTGTCCTAACACTTCCCCTTCCCCTTCCCTTATGCACGCTTAATGCATACTTCTGGGTCATAGCCACATCCAGACATTTCTCTACCAACACCCACACTGACATACTTGTCAGTACTGTGCATATAGCTTGACACTTCCTTGAATACCTGAAATGATCTGGATTCTGTTGCTTTATAAATACCTTCATTATTAAAACCTTCACATGGAGACATGCAGACATGATATGCACACAATATCCATCTGCCTCATCACCCATGAAAGGTAGCTCATCTTAGAGCCATCCCCAAGAATCTCTGGATTATCTTTCTTCATCCCAGTTGCCACTCAGGTGGGGAGTAATAAACTGTTTTGGCAACTGAATTTCTGAGGTTTCATGCTCTATGAAGCCTACTTGGAGTCAAACTCCAATAAAACTTAATAATCTAGGTTCCTTTATCCCTATTTTCCCCATCCCCAACTATTTGCCATTTCTCAATATTTGCAGTTAGAGCTTAAAGTACAAAGTGAATTTCTGTAGCAAAACATGTACAATTGAGCCTGGTGGTATGAGGGGGGTGGGGTGGGGTGGGGATGGAATCTGGTTAAGCAGGAAAGACAAATACACTATTCCGCTTCTCTTAGGCAAGGATCCTTCTGTTACTGGCCAAAAAAGGATAGAACCATTTCATTGCTAATAATAACTCACATGTCTATATCACATTACAGTCCATAAAAAAAAAACACTCTCCTCACAAAAATTCCCATTTTACAGAATGGGGGATTGAGAATCAGAAAGATTTAGGGGTTTTCCCATAGCCATAGTTTTGAGAAGAGGCAGAGATGGAACTGGACCCGATTTTTTTGGACAGGGTTCAATTTTCTCCCCACTTACTCTTCTCTCTCTCTCTCTCTCTCTCTCTCTCTCTCTCTCTCTCTCTCTCTCTCTGCAGGGCAATGAGGGTTACACAGCTAGTAAGTGTCAAGTGTCTGAGGCCAAATTTGAACTCAGGTCCCCATGAATCCAGGGCCAATGCTTTATCCACTGCATCACCTAGCTACCTCCACCACTTACTCTTTTTTGTTTGTTTTTAGACTTTTATTTTCCAAATTACATGTAAAAGCAAATTTTGACATCAATTTCTTAAAAAAACCTTTGTGTTGCAACTTCTCTTCCTCCCTCCCCTCCCACCCCTACCCCAAGAACTCAAACAATTCAACATAAATTATACATGATTAGTCATGGCAAACAATTCTACATTATCTAGGTTATCCCCCACTTACTCTTTTTTTTTTTTTTTTTTTGGTGAGGCAATTGGGGTTAAGTGACTTGCCCAGGATCACACAGCTAGTAAGTGTTAAGTGTCTGAGGCCGGATTTGAACTCAGGTACTCCTGAATCCAGGGCCAGTGCTCTATGCACTGTGCCACCTAGCTGCCCCCCCCATTTACTCTTAACAGCCTGTTCATCTCCTTTCTTCCCTCCATAATGGTTTCAAACTCAAATAATAATCTATCTTAAGAAAATGAAGCCCTAGTACTGGTACTGAAGGGAGGTGGGGAAAAGAAAGGAAAATCTGCTGAAGACTTAAGACATTGGTATTGATGAGAATGTTTCCAGTTACAGCTAGGCCATCTTGTCCATCTCTCTAATTTTATAGTTTAAGGAACCAGTTCTCAGAGAGGGAACATGGTATAGTGGATAGCTTTCTACTCTTGGAGTCATTAAGACTTCTTGGGTATATGATCTATTTCTGACACTCACTGGCTCCATAATCCTTGGCAAGTCATTTAACCTCTCAGTGGTCTAGGAAACACTTAAAGTTTATTGCCTGCAGAATAGTTGACCCATTTTCATTGGTAGAGTGTATTTCCTTAAAAATAAACATCAACATAACAATTTTAAAAAGTGATTCCTAGATATGGGAAGTAGAACCAGGATTATTAGAACCCTGATGATAGGTTCCTAATGATAGAATCTTTCCAATATTATTTTGTTGCCTCTCATGCTTCCCTTACCTGCTACCCACTCTCTCCCATCCTCTTCTCTCCCCCTAGAATAATAATGAATCTATCAGTTCTTAAGCATTGATTAAACACTATTTTCTGGGCATTGGAAAAGGAGCTGCATGTTTCAGAGAATCAGCACGAAGGGCCCCGAAGAGAACAAGTCAGTTCTCTTCTCTGGGCCTCAATTTCCTCATATATAAAATGGGAGAATCCTGTGATATAATTTCTGACTTTAATATACTATTTTATATCCTAAATTTTATGCTCCAAGGTTTATTCCAGTTTGAACACTCTATTCTAACATTCTAAGATCTAAGTTTCTTCCAGGGAAGGGGCCTTCTAACACTTTATAATTATTTGGATTATTTACATGCTCACGGTATCTTTTCCTACATATTAATCATCATTCTCCTCTCTCCTCCTTCCTCCCTCCCCCAACCTCTTCCTTCTATTATTCCCCTCCCTTTTTCCACAGGACTCCACAGAATGGAGCAAGAATGAGAGGAATAAGGCAGACAGAAAAGCATGAACTGGAGGTTTGTTGAGTTCATCTACTTCCTGTTTATATGGGACCATATAACAGTGCAGCCCTCCCACCAGGAAACAGCTGTTACCGACCAACATGTCTCCAAGGAATTTGATTGGCTTATTTCAGACAGGGGACCTTTCCACCACTCCCGGAGCTACCTATCCTTTGTGGAAAGACACCGTCAAGGATTTACAACCCGATATAAAATATACAGGTATGTCTTGAGCTGAGCTGGCTTCTAGTCAGTCCTTGCTTCCAGTTATTAGTCTGCTTAGGTGGGCCAAACTTTGCCTTAGGTATTGTTTTAGGAAGGGAGCTCTGAGCAAAGTCATCACAGTCCTTCTGCAGAATGGAAATAATGTTCAGCCTTTTGGCTTAGCAACAAGAGGCAGTCTTAAGGTACCAGATATCGTACTTGGAAAGTACTCACAGGTCCCTGAATTCAGACAGACATCAGTCCACACACTAATAAATAAGTTAGAATAATAGTCTTCATTTCTATAGTACCTGAAGGTTTGCAAAACACTTTCTTAACAACAGCTCAGTGAAATAAAAGGTCCAAGAATAATGCTCCCCATTATATAGATGAGAGAACAGATTTTGAAAGGGAAGATACTTGACCATGGTAACAATAAGTTGTTGGCAGATATGGGATTCAATCCCTCAGCTTCTTAGTTCAGACCAGGAGTAGAAGAGGGGCAGTATTAATATGAGCAAAGAAGATAAGCATGGTGTGAAAACAGGGGAGAGGTAGGAAAACTCAATGCCCAGAGGTCACTGACAGGAAGAGGTACTGGTCAGTGGACAAATAGACAATATGTGTCAGTGGCTGGGCTTGAACCCAGATTTTCCTGACACCAAGTCTACTTTTTTATAAGCTATGCTAATCAGCCTTTATTCTAGAATATTTATAAGGTAAAATACTCTTGCCTTAGAACATATTTAAGTTCCTTCATAGTCTACCTTCTACTTATCTTTCCAGTTTTAATCATATTGTTCACATGCGTTTATTCCAGACTCCAGCCAAATTAGCCTGCTAATATTTTGCAATCTCATCCCTTTCTCTCTCTCTCCCCACCCCCCATCTTCAAGAATTTGGTCAGCTTGTTGCCCATGTGTATATTATGCTCCCTTAAGCTCTACCTGAGAAATCCTTCCATCCTTCAAGGTCAGGTTTAGCAGTCACCTCCCCTATGAAGTCTTTCCTAGTTCTACCTAGATAAAAGCGATCTCTCTCCTTGTTTTCTTAGAGCACATTGTTTGGAGCTTTCTTTTGCCCCTGTCCTATTACCCTTATATTATGTTTATTCATGTATTGACCATGGCCTGCTTATTAGACTGTAAACTCCTTGAGGGCAGCAACTATGTACCCTTTGCATAACCATTTTACAACCGATACATTATTGCATAACCAGCACAGAGAAAAGTGTTTTACACATGGAGTAGGTGCTTAGTCTTTCTTAAATTGAATATAATCCCAAACCAATATATTCTGTATTTTCAAAATCCTTTCCCTAAAAATAGATACCCCATAGAACATCATTGAGAGGTATGCATGCATAAACAAAGCACTGAGGCTTTTGGCATGAGAATACCAGTATCACTAATCTGTACAGAGTGTGAGGGCAAGAATGAGGCCTAAACATTGGAATTTGAAGTGAATGAGGTAAGAGTAAATGTGTGGCATATCACATAGCCAGTTGGGATTTCCCAAACCCCTTGCACATTAATAAGTCTTTTGATTGAAAGTATAATGTAATGTCCATATGGTTTAATGAATACAGTTTATATGTACATGTTCCCTCTACTAAATATACCCTACTGTATGTGAGGAAAGCTTCTTTTCTAACCCAAGTTTCTAGAAAAATTTGGTATTTTATCTATAAAAAAGAGTTAATTAAAATTTGTTCTCTTCAAATATATGAAAAGGTAGAATGTGGAAGAGGTTTATTCTGTTAAAATTCAGAGAGAAGTTATAGGACATTTGAATAGAAGTTATGGGGAGGCATGTCTTAGTTAAATATGGGGAAAATAGACATTTCTAATAATTTGAACTGTTCAACAAAGAAATGGATTGTGTTGATAGATAGTGAGCTTCCTGTCACTAGATTAATGATAGTCTTCTGAATCCCCAATTCATGGGAGTATGAAGCTGGACAACATCCTTATAAAGAAGATTCATCTTTCTTGCTAGAGTTTGGACCCTAAAGGAATCCAAAGACTAAAGAGAGGCCACTTTTGGCATTTTCAACTACAAGATTCTATGAGTCAATTAATAGAAGTTGTCAAATTTTCATAGTGGAGGCAGCCTGGTACAGGGAAAAGAGCTGGTCCTAGAGTTAAAGACATGAATTCAAATCTTGTTTTTGTCATTTACTGTGTGCGTGTGTGTGTGTGTATGTGAGAGAGAGAGAGAGAGAGAGAGAGAGAGAGAGAGAGAGAGAGATCTCCAATAAGCCCTTTCCCTTCCATGTCTTTCTGATTCTTCCTCTGTAAAAATGAAAGAATCAGCCTAGATAATCTCTCAGTTCCTTTCTGGGGGTTAAGTGACTTGCCCAGGGTCGCACAGCTAGTGTCAAGTGTTTGAGGCCATATTTGAACTCAGGTCCTCCTGAATCCAGGGCCAGTGCTTTATCCACTGCTCCTCCTAAGCTGCCCCCTGATTCTATAATCTTAAAAAAATAATATATGTTCTTTTCTCAGATTGGTTACCTTGTGTTAAAACATGTCCACAAATGAAATCAAGACTATACATTTCAACCTGTGTGAGCTATGCAAGTCTCTGTTTCCTAGTCAAATTCTATATTCCTGAGCCTTACTGGTAGGTAAAAGATTGTGGATGGTTCTCTGTCCATTAGTGCAATGGTCACCAGATGGCAGTTTGGGAGTGATATCATGGTATGTAGTGGGAGACACCTGGCAACATGGACACGAAGGCTGGTCTGCATTGCCCCAGTAGAGTATGGATCCCCTACCTTAGTTTACAGAGTTCCCAGGAAGGTATCCAGAGCCATCAGCACATTCATGGGTAAAGCTGAGCAAACAGTAACATTCTTACATGGACATGCTCATCAGAACTGTAGTAAATTGGCAATTTCTCCCCCTAATGATACACGACTTTGTTGAAATCCTGTAACAAGCTGACTAGTAATTTCCCAGGGTGTCTTGCTGTGAGGTAACATGGACACAGCACATTAGAAGCATGTCATTTGCATTGCAGACCTGCAGAGATAAAGCCACTGCCAGAATTGAGATGCATCATAAAGCCTGACTATCATGAGCATCCCGAGCAATTGTTTTTGCAACACTCAATTCCCCAGTCCTGGCCCACCCCAGGTTCTACAGTTCTTAAGCATCAGGCCCATTAGTCAGAAGCACCTATACCCAACTTTCAATCGGCCTGCACTAGGCCCAGAGGGATGCTGGGAGTTGCAGGAAGGGTATGAGGACCAGGCTGATCTCTTCCTTCTGCATAATCAGAGTAATATCCATGGCTCATGCATATGCAGGGGGTGGCTCTCTCTAGCTCTCTTTTTCTTCTCACAGAGTCACTGTGGGAGGAGAGGGAGAGAAAGAATCAATGCCAAGGACTGCAATGAGAACCTTTTAAATTAAAATCCCAGCATCCTATTCTGCTGCATGTTGCTTCACAGAGTGATAATCATAGTAATAACCATACATCCCTGAAACTCAGGGGTGTACCTGGTGAGCAAAAGCCTGCTGCCCCACCATAGGGTTTTGTCCTCACTTTGAAAGGATGGGAACCATGAGATATGTGACATTTCTTTGGCCTGGAAGGGGAGGCTCTTATTCACTTTCACATTCCACTTATGCTTTCCAGTGATGGGTGTTCCTGGTGGGTCATTTCTGTTGTACAAGAGTTAGGAGTCCATCTATCTTCATTTCAAGATGAACCTTTTCAGAGTTCTTAGAGCTGGATTAAATGTTACAGGTCAGCTAGTCTTTTTTCCTTCCTCACATTTTACAGATGACTAGAGAATAAACTGACATACCTAAAGTCACACAGGTGGCAGAATCAGATTTGGACCTGAGTCTTCAGATTACAAACCCTTTACCCTTATCTGAAATACACATCTATATTAAATATCACTATAAATTTTAAAGCCCTACATAAATATAAATTACCATTTTTTTGTTATTAATGATAACAATAAAAGTGGAAAGAAACCTTAGAATATGGAATGTTAGAGCAGGAGGGCACATTAGAACATGGAGCGTCAAACAAAACTTAGCACATAGAATTTTAGGGATGGAAGAGACCTTAGGACATAAAATATTAAAATTAGGAAATACCCTAGAAATAGAATATGAAATCTAGAATATGAGAGATGTTAGACCTGTAAAAGGATTTAGAACATAGACTATTAGGGACCTCTGAGAGATTATCTATCTCAACACTCATATATATATATATATATATGGACACCAATGACCATGGGAGGTGGGAATAAGCATTTATAAAGTTCTTACTATGCTAAGCACTTTCCAAATGTTATCTCATTTGATTTTCACAATAATCCTTTTAAGTAATTGCTGTCATTAACCTTAATTTACAGCTGGAGAAACTGAGGGAAACAGAAATGAAGTGGTCAACCTAGGGGCAAACAGCTATTTTCTGAGGCTGGATTTGAACTCAGGTCTTCCTGACTCCAGACCCCACTGAGCTGTGTCCACAAAGATGCAACAACTTGCCAAGGTCACACAACTAGTGAGTGGCAGAACCAGAATAAGTTCCTTAAGCTCCTGATGCCATATTATCTTAGAATTTGTGAGTACAAGGGATATTATTAGTTGTCTAATCCAGCTCCATCATTATACAGATGTAAAACTGAGGTCAAGAAAAGCAAAATGAGTTCCTCAGGTTGGTATGTAGCTAAACTGAAACTCAGTTCCTGGTATTCTTCCTTATAATCCAGGGCCCTTTTCCCTAAAATATGTTGCCTCGAATTTTTCCTCAGTCTCTGCCCAAGATTTGCCATTGGTTCCTTGTGAGTTCTCTTCTTCCAAGAGGCCTAGTTGCTAAAATCATGGCTAGTTGATGAAATTTAATGCCCAGAATAACTACTAGATAGGAAAATAGTGTAGGATTGAGGGAAAGAAGGAAACCTCATCTTATGTACGATGAGCAAAAAACGAGTACAGGAGAAAGGGAGGAAGGGAAAAGTAAACAAGTATTTATTAAACACCTGCTATGTGCCAGGAACTGTGATAAGCACTTTCTATCTTATTTTGATAAGGTATGAAATGGGTGAGGCAGCCTGGTTTAGTGGACAGAGAACTGCCTTTGGGAGTTGTAAGACACAGCTTTGAGTCTCAGGTCTAGCAACTACCAACTATATGACTTTGAATAAGTCATCTTACCTCTGATCCTTTTATTTAAAAAATCTGTTAATGGGGATATATACTAGCACTAACACACTCTATCTTGGAGGAAAGAATTGTTTGTTTTTTAAATTGTGCTATTGTCATGATATTGAAAATGCAGAGCCATCCTAAGAAGCAAACTTCTCCTCAAGAAATCATAGCCATAAATTTCATGAGTTCAAAGAGACATCTGAATTCTAAAATGTTCATTTTATAGAGAAGGTAACAGAACTCAGAGAGATACAACTATTTGTTCACAGTCAGACAAGGGAGTACGTAGCAGAGGTACTACGAATTCAAATCCAGATCTTGTGCCTCCAAACCAAGTCTTCTTTCCATTCCATCAAGCTGCCTCTCTTCCTCTTTTTCTTTATAACTGTCATCTTCAATTATAGAACTTTCTTTATGCTGCATATCTTCTAAAACTTAGAGCTATCCAAACACATGGCGTGCTTCCTCAGCAGTGAGTTCTCCATCACCAGAGATCTTAGAGTAGAAACTAATTGGCTTCTTTAAAGGATGTTGCAGAAAACATTAAGGGATCTCTCCTCTCCCTTTCATTCTCTCTCTCTCTCTCTCTCTCTCTCTCTCTCTCTCTCTCTCTCTCTCTCTCTCTTCCACCCCTCATTCTCCTCATTCTCTTTTCTTTCTTTATCTTTTTTCTGTGTTCTTTCTTTAAAAAGTAATTTATTTATTTTATTATTAATTTTAAAAAATTTTGAGTTCCAAATTCTTTCTCTCCTTCCTGCCTCAGCTTCAACCACTGAGAAGGCAAGAAATATGATTTCTTTTTTTGTTTGTTTTTGTTTTTGTTTTTAGCAGGGCAATGAGGGTTAAGTGACTTGCCCAGAGTCACAAAGCTAGTAAGTGTCAAGTGTCTGAGGCTGGATTTGAATTCAGGTCCTCTTGAATCCAGGGCTGGTGCTTTATCCACTGTGCCACCTAGCTGCCCCTCAAGCAATATGATTTCAATTATATATGTGAAGTCAGGCAAAATATATTTCCATATTAACCATGTTGCAAAACAACCCCCCCCAAAAAAACCCCAAAATACAAAACAAAACAAAACAAAATACAAATAAAGAAAGATAAAGTGAAAAGGTCTGTTTCAGTCTACACTCAGAATGTATTTTTTCTATTATGTCATGCTGCCAAACTTGTTTCTGAAAAAGTTGTTTGCAAATCAAATCTTTGCAAATTTATTCTGCTTTTCCTAATGTCTTACATTCATCAAAGAGACCTTCTGACTTCATTTCTGACCTGATTTTCAATTGATTCCTAATGTTTGGGTTTTCAGTTTCTCTGACTACTGGCTTCTCCAAACAATTACTTAAATGGACCAGGGGAAGAAAACTTGATATTTAAAGTTAGTCATTTTGTATTATAAACAATCATAGTTATGTTGATATGTCTCTCAGATTCTGGAACCCGAATATTTCTGTAAAGGGGCAGAGGTGATAATCTTTTGTATAGTGTCTACTATGTGCCAGACCCTGTGCTAAGCATTTTTAAGAAATAGTCTCTCTTTTAATCTGCATAACAGCACTGCAAGGTAGGCGCTATTATTTTCCTCATTTTACAGTTGAGGAAACTTAGGCAAACAAAGGTTAAGACATAGTTAGGAGGTGTCTGGGGCTGGATTATAAATTAGTTCTTACTAACTCCAGGCCTAGAATTCAATCCACTGAAATGCCAGCTTCCTCAAAGCTCTTTTCTATCACCTAAAGTTTTGTGATATGGGTATTTAAAGTATTATCCCCATTTCACAGATGATTAACTTGAAGCTCAGAGTCATAAAGTGATTTGATCGAAGTTATGTAGCTAATAAGTGAGTAAGTGGAAGAATCAGGACCCAGGATCCTAGGGTTTAGGCTTTAGAGATTTAGTCTGGAGATTTGACTCAAAATCTAAAATGTAGCGAGTAATAAAGTCAGGATTCAATCCTAGGACCTCTGACACTAGGATGCATACTATTTCAAACTCTGTATTCCAAAATCTATCCTTTTCATTGGGGTTCAATACTCTGGGTACTTTTTTGTTTAGTTGTTTTTCAGTTGTGTTTGATTCTTTGTGACCCCTTTTGGGGTTTTCTTGGCAAAGATATTGGAATTATTTGCCATTTGCTTCTCCAGTTCATTTTACACATGAGGAAACTGAGGCAAATGGAATTAAGTGACTTGACCAGGGTCACATAGCTAGTGTCTGAGGCTAGATTTGAACTCACAAGTCTTTCTTACTCCAGCCCCAGTGTTCTATCTACTGCACCACCTAGGTCACAACTAGGAGGCTTTTATTTTATATCACTACATCCAAGTCAGGACCTAAGAGAAGAAAGAAGACCTTCCAGCTATTGCTATGGAAAATCTAATGTTCTAATAATTTCAATCAAGCTATTACTTAAAACTGAAAGCTTTCCCTCTCTTTTTCCTATCCCACCTTCCTTTTTTTTCTTCTTTTCTCTCTCTTATTTCATACATACTGTCACAGCTGCATCTTGGATCTTAAAAATTCATTTATGTTTTGGGGGGTATGACTGTCATTTCCAATAACACATGCAATAAAATTCTCCCTTGCAAGAAACAGAAACAGTTAAGTAAAACAAACCTACACATTAACTGTGTCTGAGAGCATGGGCAACATTCTATTTCCATAGTTCACTTGCCCTCTGTTAAGAGGAGGGAACACTTTCATCCTCAGTCCTTTGGAGTCAAGACTGCATATTATATTAGTTTGAATTCTGATGTCTTTTAGTATTGGTTTCCTTCGTGTTATCATGTGTATGTTGTTTTCTTTCCCTCAGAATCAATTAATACAAATCTCCTCATGAATATTGTTATCTGTTATGCATGTTTTATCTTATTGGATTCATTTTTAATTTTTTAAAAATAAATTCAATTAAATGTATTTCCATAAATAAAAATCTATTTTTGCTCCCTTGCCTCCCTCCTTCCACAATTGGGGAAAACAACTATAGCAACAACTATAAGAATAACAACGACCTCATAACAAATATACATAGTCAAGCAAAACAAATTCCCACATTGGCCATATCCAAATGGATGTATATGTGAATATTTAACAACTGGATCTCCAAACAAGAAGAAAATTATGCACAGCACACTTTTAAGTTTAATCTGCATTATTAGCATTTTCCCCAGAACTTTTTAAAGTTTAGAAAATCAACAAAATAATAAATCAATCCCTGATTTGTACCATTTACTGATTTCTAAGGTGTAAATGCTCACATTGAAAATTTCACAATTATCCTTAGAGGAAGTATAAACTGGCTCCACCACACACTTGGCTCTTTTTCTGTATCTTGATGAGCTGAAAGTACAATACAGATATTGTCTGGATCGATTCCTCTTTTTCTGTATCTTGAGTCCATCCCCTGTCTATTAGGAGGTGGGTAACATGCTTTATCACTGACCCTCTAGAACTGTGGTGGTTTTTTAACTCTTAATTTTTATTGCAGCTTGCCTTTATTGGTCATTTTAATTATTGAACTTAATGAAAGTGAATAAAGGCCACACACTGATATTTGCCCTGAGCGTTGCAGAGTCCATTTTTGGCCCTGACTGGATACAGAACTATATGCCAGAACAATGAACTGGGAAGCAAAAAAGATTTGTTGTGGTTGTGCCCCAAATTTCCTGTGTGACCTTAGATCAGGAACTTCAATTCTTTGAACCTCAGTTTTCTAATCTGTAAAAATGAGGAGGTTGGAGTAGCTAAGTGTTATTTCCAGTTCTCAAATTCTATGATCTATTATTTTAATATTCTGATATTTTTAGGTACTAACATTCTCCTTTCAAAAGTTTCTTGTGCCTTTAACATTCTTCGTTCTCTGTTTAATTGTCTCGTTCTCTAATTGTCCATGCTGCAGTAGGTATTTGGATTTGTATCCACGACCATTCCTTTAACCTAGTGACCTGCATATGTAAGGCAAATCTAAGGTAGCCTTCTTTGTGAAACTCTTTACTTTTACTTTGGTCTAATTCCACCTAAAGTTTTATACATGAAAAGGAACGGAAATGGGAGATTTGGTTTCCTCTATATTGTGTTACTCAACTGCTTCTTTTGTTTTTCTTCTGATTCTTATTACTGAAAATTCCCCTCAATGTAAAGGAGATGACAACCTCAGCACCAAGGGGAGAACCATGAATAGTGAATGACTTTAAGATGTAGCAGGAGGAGTTTGTGTTAGAACTAAAGTGCACCTTTTTTAGAAGCACAGAGATGCTGGAGTTTAGTAGTGAAGGAGATCCTAAAAGTTACATCATAGGGTCAGTCATTCATTTGTAGAGGAAGGAGCTTTGTCTAAATGACCTCCAGAGAGCCTGTCCAACCCTATGTTTCTAATAAAATATCTGAATACAAGGTCTCTATAGGTCCTCCATCATCTGGTATTTGATCAAATAATATGAGTTTTCCATTTTATGTATACCTGGCTATAGAGAGCTTGATGGTGGGTTGGGTGAATGTGCCGTGGATCATGATTTCTGTAGGAGGACCATCTCTACTGCCTGTAGCAGAGAGGGTGGGTGGATGAAACTGCTCATGGTTTGTAAAGATCTCTAAATTTGGGAACACCTGTCTCTTTTCCATCAGGTCTTTGGAAGGGAAATCATCTCTATTCTTCAAAACTCCAGAAATGAAAGGCTCATTAGATAAGGGGTGCCCACCCCATATTCCCATGGGTTCCATATTAAATTTTTTTTCTTTTCTTCTTTTTTTTATTTTTTAGTGAGGCAATTGGGGTTAAGTGACTTGCCCAGGGTCACACAGCTAGTAAGTGTTAAGTGTCTGAGGCCTGATTTGAACTCAGGTCCTCCTGATTACAGGACCGGTGCTCTATCCACTGCGACACCTAGCTGCCCCCATATTAAATTTTTTTTTTTTAAATTTTTTGGTGAGGCAATTGGGGTTAAGTGACTTGCCCAGGGTCACACAGCTAGTAGGTGTTAAGTGTCTGAGTCCGGATTTGAACTCAGGTCCTCCTGACTCCAGGGCCGGTGCTCTATCCACTATGCCACCTAACTGCCCCAGGGTCCATATTAAGACTCAAGACAAGGTTATGAGAAATAACCTGCCAATTCCGACATTGCTGGCCCTTGTTGTTTGGGAGATACTTGCCAATCATGAGGGCTACTGAGACAGGGACGAAGCTGTGAGCATGATGATGCTGACACTTCCTTCTTATAACAGTAAGCAGCAGGGAAGCCATCAGGCTTAGCAGGTATGCTGAAGGAGTGGCTTTTTCTTATCACATCCATATACTTTGAACTTATAGAGGAGAATCCTCGAAATGCAGGAGGTGCATTCTGTATAAGTTGGAAGGAGACATGTACCAATAGGAGGTAGTATTAAAAAGAATTAGAATTCTAGAGTTATAGAGCTGTAAGCACCTTAGGCCATAGTACATAGAATGTTAGAGCTGGAAGGGACTTCAGGGGTGGAATTTTATACCAGAAATTTTTAGAGATGAAACTCAGGCCTGGAAAGTATAAATGACTTTCTCCAAATCACATAATAATTTGTTGAGAGAACCAGGACTTGAACCCAGGTCAACTTCTTTTATGTTTGCTACCATGGACTATCTAGCTGGATGTCATCTCCCACCCCTTTTGTTCCTTGAATTAGTCTAGGTGGTCCATGTGGATATCAGTATCTCTTAGAGAAGACAATGGTTAGGGAGGGGGGTAGAGGAAGGACCAAGAGAAAGAAAGGAATGAATTTCATCCATCTATACAGAATTCCTTCTTTAGCCTGAGGGGCATTCAAACTTTCAGTGCTTATTGATTTATGTACTTTAGCCACGTACTCTCATTTGCAAGTGCCTCATTCATTAATCAGCCCAGGTGATAGGAGCAGTCTGCAGTTTCTGGTCTTTCAGTTCACTCCTCGACATAAGATCTCAGGTTGACTTTGATCTATAGAGACCTTAGAGAGGCTGGGGTCCTCTGGGACTGTTTTCACCGAGTGCCATCACAGCAATCAGTATCATTTCAGCAGAACTGACTTTTGCTCGCTTCAGAGGGTAGCTTCCTGTTTCATTCAGGGCCAGCATGGGGGAAGACAAGGCCCTTGAATGCTTGTGTTAGCCTATACGTGATTGACAGGGCGCAATTGCATGTGACATGTCAAGCTCTCCATGGGCCTTATATTACATCCTGCACCTGGGAGACAACGCAGGTGGTTCAAGGAAGAAAGAGATGATATGAATGGTGCTGTGACCTGGATGATGTTACCCTCTCTGATAATCTGAGCTCCTGGGGAGCAGGATATATACTGACCATCCAGACACTAAGTTTGAATTCCCTCCAGGATTCTGATAGAAGATAGTGCTTGAGTCATAATAATGGCATGTGATGGCTTGATTTCAGAATATTATTTCAGGATAACAGTGAATGGCAGCTGCTATATTGGACAAAGGGTAAAATATAAACCTGTTCCATCTCCTAGATGGTTAGAATGAATGCGTGAGGACAGTTGACCCAGACGAATTGACCGATGAAAGGATATGTTGTACTGCAACATAATGACTTCAATATTCCTTTGATTTATAAAAATGCACTGAGAATGAGCCCCTCAGTATACTCAACCACAATCAGAAAAGCATGAACACAAAAGGTCTTGTCCTGACATTTCAGCTGTGTGAGTCGTGTAGTGGAAGAAGATTAGAATTAGATTGAGAAGACCCGAGTTTGAGACTTGTTTCTCCTAAGAACTTTCTGTGTAACCATGGGTCCTCTCAGTTTTTCTATCTGTAAGATGGACATTATGATATTTATATATTATTTGTCTTGAGGTTTTGAGGAAGGTATTTTATAAACTATGAAGTGCAATACAAATGTGAACTATTGTTATTAATTTAACTCTCCTCCATGATTCAGCACAACAAGAAAAGCAGTGGACCACTACTAGGGAGAAGTAAGGACAGAAAAGAGAAGGGCATAGAAAGTTCAAAGATATGTGGCAACATGACAGGCAGTCAACTAGAACTTATTAAAAGCTTACTATGTGTCAAGTATTGTGCTAAGCACTGGGAATACTGATAGAAGTAGAAAGAAAGACAATTCCTGTCCTTAAGAGCTTACATTCCAATGAATGTATAGCAGAGAGAGGACTGAATTTGGAGTCCATAAAACCCAAGTTCAAATTCTGCCTTTGGAGATTACTAGCTGTACAATTCCAGGTAAGTCACTTAAATGTTCTAAGTCCTAGTTTCATCATCTGTAAAGTGAGGGGGGTTGAACTAAAAGGTTTTAAAGATCTTTTCCAGCTCTAAATTCATGCTTAGGATTTTGTAAAGGGAATAATGCCAATTACAAGCAATATCCTTGATGCAAAAGCAATCTCACCTAACAGGAATGCTGCATCCAGGTATTCGAATGATACTACTTCATGGGATTGCACAATTTTCAAACCACTCCTTTCAAAACACCTCTGTGAAATGGGAGGGAAAAATAATATTGTCCATTTGACAAAGGAGGAAATTGAGGCACAGAATGGTAAAATGATTTGCCTACATCGCTACCAGGTAGCAGGGCCAGAAGTTAAAGCCATATCTTCCCTAACCCAGTAAAGTTACCTTTCCAGCACAATGTCCCATTTCTTTACTGAACTGAAGTGAATCATAGGTTTTAAATATCAAGGTAGCCGTGGCCTCCTAAGCTACCTAGTTTAACCCGCTAATTTCACAAATGTGAAAACCTAGGCAGAGTCAAATTTGGCACCTTAGTACATAAGTAGTAAGTATCAGAAGCTGGATTTGAACCCAGGTCTTCTGATTCTATAGCTATTGTTCTTTCCATTGTGTATAATATAGGAAACACATAGAACCAAGCAGCAAGGAAATGGATTAATGAAACAAAGGTATTATATCCTGGCTAACTGGTTGTTCCTGGAATTTAACCTAGGTATACGTTTTCTAAAAGTTGTAAGTTAAAATGAAAGAAAAAAAAACCCACATCAATGCAACAATTATCCATTCTTGTGAATAGGAAGCAAACTAGAATTTCCTTTGTATCCAATCTGTAAAATTTTACATTTTGCAACATCAGTGGCAAAAGATTGCCTGAGGCCATTATGATTTTGACTAATTGTGAAATGCTAAGGACAACCAATGTTCTAGAAGGGAAGGTGAATTATGCATCCTGGTATCACTCCTCTTTATGAGTTCTAGTTGTACAAACTTTTCATATTGTTTCTGCATACTAATTTACTATTCCTGGACCCAGAAAGGTGCTCAGTCATCTAGAGGGGTAGTGCTGGTTGAAGCATCTTAACAAATGAAGAAAAGAAAAGAAATAAGGGAAAATGTTCTGTGGGTTCCTTTCCAAGGCAAACACCTAATCTATCTGTTTATGAAGAGTAACCCAGAATTCTAAAGATTTTAGTCACTAAATTAAAAAAAAGACAAAACCATCACCAACACTGACCTTGGAATCTGAAGATAATTTAGCTTTCATCTGTTCTTTTGAGCTACCAGGGAAAGCTCATTTTTTTTTTCAGAACCATTTTGCTCAAATATTCTTTTCCTGGAAATTTGTATAAATTGCTATTCCAAGGTGCATATTTATAGTCATTGGATTGTAGAACAGAATGAGAACTTGAATGTTCATCTGGGTCAATTCCTTTATCTTATGGAAGAATATCTCACTTAAAATCTATACAACATGGTACAGTGGAAAGTGTGTTCAATTAGAGATGAAGAAACTTCAAATCTAGTCCTGGTGCTCCCACAAATTGGCTGTATCACCTTTGAAAGGTCACTTTCCTTCTCTGTGATTCTGTTTTCTCATCTGTAAAATTAGGTCAGATTTGTTGGTCTCTGAAGGTTACTTCCGGCTCTAACATTCTATGTTTCTCAGATTCCTTCCAGTTCTCATGCTCTATGATTTTATGCTTCATCTGTAATCATTTAGAAGATGTCTGTGAATGTTTTGTCTGTTACTCCCCCTACCCTTTTGGTAAATTTCATTTCTTCTTGTACCCCAAAGGTGGCCATTGTCAGGGTCTTGGACTCCTTTGAAAATACAGCTTCGAGTTGACTTTAGCCAGTTTACCCAATATCTCTGAGCCCATCCCACTGCCCTGTGAAAAAAGGGATGTAATCAAATGCACTTCCATTTTTGCTGGCCCTTGATAAACTTTCATCTCAATAAAATGTCACTAATTAAGAAAAAATATCATTAATGCTAATTTCATATCATTTGCGTGATAAATGTGTTATTGTTGTTTTAAGACTTGAAGAATTAAGGAAAAACTGAACTTGGCTTTGTGATATTGAGACCTCTGGTATAGATCAGGGCTTCTTAAATTTTTCCATTTGTGCCCCCTTTTCACCTGAGAAATTTTTATACAACCCCAAGTATATAGGTACACAAATCAAACATTTACTGCCAAATTTTTCACAACCACCCACATTCACTTACACGACCCCATGTAGGGTTGTGACCCACAGTTTAAGAAGCTTCGATCTAGATGTATCACAGTATAGAAGACAGTTTTTGTCTTGAGCTATTTCTTCCATCTGATTTGGTTCTTTTTTCTGCTTCTGGGCTCAGAGAATACATCATCCTCTGCCAATAACCTTGACCCTTGTCTTCTTGAAGACATCTACAGGGTCCTCAGCTTTTTTTTCCCCACACATAAACATGAAATTCTGCTTTGACTGTAACCTTATCTGACCTTGGAGGGAGCAAAGGCTTTCACCCTCAATAATTTTCCTAAAATAGGTATCTCGTAGTGGTAGCTTAAAGGGAAAAAAAAGGAAGAAAGAGAAAAAAAAATCCCAGCATGTTTAAGCATAAGGAATTCTTTTGTTCTGGTGTAAATGGAAGGAGGATGGTGGGAAGGTACATGATGGTACCTTTTATGTCTTTCTATTTCTGGCTCCCCTATAATTCTCTTCCTTTTGGGGAAAACTATTCTTTAGCTGAGAACCACCCACTTGCCTCTGGGAGACAGGGCCACCTCAAAGACATTCACAGACATCTCAATTGCTTCCTCACATTCCCTTCACTGGGCACTGAATTATCAACCACAACTTGAGAATATGCCTCTAAAACGAATAGGTAGGCTTTGATCCACTTCTTCTGCATGGAAGTAGGAAGCCCTCAACCTACATTTGTTGAATAGTACTTGGGAATCTATCTGTGTTTTGATGGTGGGGGATTGGTGCACAGATATGACTTGTACTCTGAATAGATGAGTAAGGTCATGTAACCAGTATTGTTGCAAATCAGAATGTTGTAGTCAGAAGATCATTGGATTTATAGTTTAAAGAAAAAGAATCTGGATTCAAGCCCTGGATCTTACTAGTTGTGTGATATTAGGCAGATCCTTTTATTTCTCTTGGCCTCAATTTACTTCTTTGTAAAATGAGAAGGTTGCACTTAATAGTCTGTAAAGTTCTGTTCAGCAATCATACTCTGTCATTTTTAAAAGTCAAAGTCATCATAAAACAGTTTTAGGACCCTGGATTGCAAGAAATCACAGGCCTGAATTTTGGAGGTAGAATGAGGCCATTAAATATTTGGAAAGACTGTGCCCTCAAAATCAGAAAACCTAGGCTCAGGTCCTCTACCACCTTCCATCTATATGACCTTGGCTAAATTCCTTAATATCTCCATCTCAGTTTCTTCATCTATTAAAAAAAAAAGACTAGTAATACCAAACCTACCTATTTCCAAGGGTTCTAGTGAGACTCAAGGGAAGGAATGATAGTAATCCAAAGTTCTGTAGCACCTTAAGGTTCAAAAGTGAACACAGGATTGTTCTCACAGAGTTGTATTACTACCCAATAGGTAAGTAGTGAAAGTATTATTATCCCCATTTTTCAGTTGAGGACGTTGAGACTCAGAGATATATAGCTCTGGGCAAAGATAAAATCTTGCTAAGAGGTGGTTTCCTATCCAAAACAGGTAGACATGCTTGTCTGACTTTATTTTATTTTACAATTTTTCTTGAGATCATTTATTTTTATATATTACCTTCATTTCCAAGTATATATGTCCTCCGTTCTCTCTGAAACAAGTTATCCTACAAGGCTGCTTTAACTAAAGTACCTTATGAAAGTACTATGTAAATTCAGACTTGCTATTATTGGTATTACTTTAGCCATTATTATTACCAAATTTGATGATATATTTTTATTTTAAAATATTTTTATTAGTGCCCTTGATTTTATCTTACATTTGCCAAATATATCTCTCCTTTCTCCATTACCCAGTGAGCCATGCCTTGGAACAAAGGTGGGATTGACAGACAGAGAGCAGAGAGAGACAAATAGAGGCAGAGACAGAGACAAAAAGGAGACAGAAAGATAGGAGGAAGGGAGGGAGGGAGGGAGGGAGGGGGAGAGAGAGAGAGAGAGAGAGAGAGAGAGAGAGAGAGAGAGAGAGAGAGAGAGAGAGAGAGAGAGAGAGAGAGCGCATATAGAAGAACCCTATCTGTTTTAGTCTTTCAGTCTAATATACAATTATGGGGCCACAAATAAGAATGTGGACATACTAGAGCCAAGTCAGATTGAAGAATATAGTATAGTGCAAAGTTTTGTCTTTTTAAAGAACATTTTTTTTCCTAATTACATGTGAAGATAGTTTTCAACATTCATTTTTGTAAGCTTTTGAGTTCCAAATTTTTCTCTCTCCCTCCATTCCCTCCTCAAGAAAGCAAGCAATCTAATATAGGTTATGCATGTACAATCACATTAAACATATTTCCACATTAGTAATGTTGTGAAAGAAGAATCAGAACAAGGGGAAAATCAGAAGAAAGAAGAAACAACAACAACAAATAACAACAAAAAAAGTGAAACTAGTATACTTTGATCTGTATTCAGACTCCAAGTTTCTTTGTTTTGGATGTAGAGAGCATTTTCCTTTGGATTTGTCTTAGATCATTGTATTGCTGAGAATAGCTAAATCTATCACAGTCAATCATCACATAATGTTGCTGTTAGTGTGTACAATGTTCTCTTGGTTCTGCTCACTTCACTGATCATCAGTCCACATAAGTCTTTCCAAATTTTTCTGAAATCTTCCTGCTTATCATTTATTACAGCACAATAGTATTCCATTACATTCATTTGCCACAACTTCTTCAGCCATTCCCCAATTGATGGCATTTCAATTTCTAGTTCTTTGCCATAACAAAAAGAACATATATAAATATTTTTGTACACATGGGTCCTTTTCCCTTTTATATGATCTCTTGGGATATAGACCAAGTAAAGGCATTTCTGAGTTAAATAGTATGCAGTTTTATAGTCTTTTGGGCATAGTTCGAAATTGCTCTCCGGAATGGTTGGATCAATTCACAACTCCACCAACAATGCATCAGTGTTCCGATTTTCCTATATTTTCTCTAACATTTATCATTTTCCATTTTTGTCATATTAGCCAATCCAATAGCTATGAGGTGGTGCCTCAGAGTTGTTTTAATTTGCATTTCTCTAATTAATAGTGATTTAGAACATTTTTTAAATATGGCTACAGATAGCTTTAATTTCTTCATCTGAAAACTACCTATTCACATTCTTTGACAATTTCTCAATTGGGGAATGATGTGTATTTGTATAAATTTGATTCAGTTCTCTATATATTTGAGAAATGAGACCTTTATCAGAAATACTGTAAAAATTGTTTCCTTTTTGCTTTCCTTCTAATATTGGTTACATATGTTTTGTTTGTGCAAAACCTTTTTAATTTAATATAATCAAAATTATCCATTTTGCATTTCATAAGCTTCTTTATCTCATCTTTGGTCATAAATTCTTCCCCTCTTCCCAGATCTGAGATGTAAACTATTCCTTCCTTTTCTAATTTGCCTATGTATCACCCTTTATGTCAAATTCATGTACCCATTTTGATTTTCCTTTGATATACAGTGGAAGTTGTTGGTCCATGCCTATTTTCTGCCATACTATTTTCCAGTTTTCCCAGCAGTTTTTTGTCAAATAGTGAAATCTTATTCCAGAAGCTAGAGTCTTTGAGTTACAAAACAGAAGATTGCTATATTAATTTATTGTGTTTTGTGTGCCTAACCTATTCCACTGATCCACCACTATTTCTTAGCCAGATAGTTTTTAATGGTTGCCACTTTATAATACAGTTTTAGATCTGGTACAGCTAGGCCACTTTCCATAGTGCAGAGGTTTTTAACTGGTTGTTGTTGTAGTATGGATGATTGGGTGTATGGACAGATGAATAACTCACATACTTTTGGCAATTTGCTGAAGCCTATAAACCTGATAGGATTACAAAAGAAAGCAATTATATTGAAATCCATTTATCAATCTAATTCACAGATCTTAGGTTAAGAATCCCTGGTATAGTGGAAAGAATTCTAGCCTTAGAATCAAAATCTCTGGATTTAAAGTCCTGGCTCTGATATCTCTGTGACCTTCACTGAACATCTTGGGCCTCAGTTTCCTCTTCTGAAAAATGAGAGTGTTCCACTTTATGATCTGCCAGATTCTTTCTAGTTATGGAACACATGATAACTGTGACTTTCACATGGCTAGGAAGTGTTAGAACTAGAGCTCAGACCCATGTTGCCTGTCTCCCAGACCAGTGTCCTCAACAGCTTCCTCTCATACATATATGAAAGTACTTTGCAAGCAGGAAAGTGCTCTCTATATACAAGTGGTTATTCCAGACTTCTGGGTGTTGTTGGAGTCTACACTGTAGGTAAAAAACAAATATTGCTTGGGAAAATACTTCTCTCCAGGGAGCCTCTCATACCCAGACTGCAGAGGAGGTCAAATTCCAGGGAGTTGCAGGTTGTCCTTCTCACATTTGGCCTCGAAGAGTCTTGCACTGACATAATTATTCAGAGTGAATTATTTAGAGGAAGCTACAGTGAGGTAGGAGTTATTTGTCCTGGTTAAATGAATCCCATCAGGCAAGAAGGAAGCAGTGGGGGTTGGCATGGAGAGAGAGGTCTTCTATGTAAATTGCTCAGTGCACTTATATATCCTCCAACCTCCCATGACACAGCAATATAATATAAACTGCACAAAATCCTAAGCCCTGTCAGTCTACCCACAACTCTCTCAGAGGCTGCAGAGAAAGGAAATACTTTGATTTTCTCTTAGAACCCCATATCCTAGAATGATTTGGAGTCAAAGGATATGGGTTCAAATTCCAACTCTGCTGCTTTCTTCCTATGTGACTTTGGACCTATCACTTTCCCTCTTTCACTTCATTTTTTTCATTTGAAGTGGGGAAAATAGGACTAGATTTTATTCCACTAGATAAGGTTCTTTTTAATCTTAAATATGATGGAGCCTATAGAACGCTCATATTATTGGGTGCACTTATACAATCATAAATTTAAAACTGCAAAGGGCCTTGGAGGTCACTGAGTGCTACTTCCTCATTTTACAAGTAAAGAAATTTGCCAAAGAAGCCAAATTACTTAGCCAAGGTGAGATAACTAATAAACATCTCAAATGAGGTGAACTCAGGTCTTCCTCATGTTAAGCACTATATCCACTATACTGCACACTGCTTCATTTTCTGTTTGTCTCTCTCCACACAGAGATTCACTTACAATACAAAGGCATATATGTACATGTGTCAGCATTTTAAGATATGAGATATCCTTTGTCCTTGTGTAAGCATTTCCTCCACACATCAGGTAGATTGTCAGGAGGTTTGGTCATAGACAAAACAATCCATTACCTGGTGACCAACCTTTCTCTTAACTTAGATTAACTGGCTAGTTAGTGGGTAATGGGCATGCATTTTATAGCTAAGCATAACCTTTGAAAAAATAAAAAAAAAGGTCATCTCTGTGTCACAAGGAGACATCTGGGGAGAGAGAGAAAGAGACAGAGACAGGGAGACAGAGACAGACAGAGAGATAAAGAAACATAGAGACACAGAGAGAATGAGACAGAGATGAAGACAGAGAGACAGGGATAAAGTCACAAAGACAGATCCAGAGTCATCGAGAGGAAAAAATCAAACAGATATACAGAAAGACACACAAAGACAGAGAAAAAGACAGAGAGTCAGAGAGGACAGAAAGACACAGATAGAGATCCAGAGACAGATCTGGTAGTAGTGAATATTCTTCTACTTCTGTGGAGAGTTTTCAGGTTACTTTTAGAGAGTAGGGAATAAATAACCATAGATACAATCCCTTTCTAAGTGAGAATAACTAGAGAATTTGATTCTCTGCACTGATATATTTGGAATGCTTTTCAAGAAGTGGTCCCTCGAAATACAGTCTGTTTGATGATAGAAGAATCCTTAAGGGAAGACACAAACCACCTTGTGAATTATTTAAAACTAAAGTGGCCCAAACCCTAGAGACTGGGGTAAGGAAAAATCTAGCAGAGAATCCTAGGAGAGTAGGATAGACAAAGCAAATGAATGTTATGTCTTTGGTAGCTCATATTTCTCTGCACCTTTGATTCTCTCCTGGCTGAACTAACTATGAGGAAGTTGATAATGAAATTATAGGCTCTTATTTCCTAGTTATGCACTGATCCTTTTTTTTTTTCCTCTGTCATTATTCCTTTTGGCTTTGGGTCTTCTTCAAGTCACACCATATTAGGTAAGAAGATCCTGTCTTGGCTCAGCCACTAATATGTTGGGAGGCCATAGTAAGTCACTGGACCTCACTTGGCCTCAGTTTGCCCATATGTAAAATGAAATGATTATCCCTCTTCTTTATGCTCTAGTACATTATCTATTCTCCTCTCC
The DNA here is from genome assembly GCF_019393635.1 of Dromiciops gliroides. Lineage (NCBI taxonomy): Eukaryota > Metazoa > Chordata > Mammalia > Microbiotheria > Microbiotheriidae > Dromiciops > Dromiciops gliroides. The sequence goes on along the minus strand of NC_057862.1, from coordinate 381,274,134 downwards.
CTTCCAATTGTAGCATTATATTCTCTCTTCTTTTTTTTTCTGGGCAATGGGGGTTAAGTGATTTGCCCAGGGTCACACAGCTAGTAAGTATCAAGTGTCTGACGCCTGATTTGAACCAGGTCCTCCTGAATCTAGGGCCAGTGCTTTATCTGTTGTGCCACCTAGCTACCCCCCATTTTCTTTTCTTAAAGTCTAGGGTTCCTTCTAGTTCTAGCTCCATATCCTAATAATCAATGCTCTAAGGTCCCTTCCACCTCTAACATTCTGTGTTCTGTAAATATCTTCCAAGAGAAACTTTCTTTGTTTATGTTTAACATTCTATCTTCTCAGGCTCCTAGAACATCACTTTGTGCATTACTTATTCCATATATAAATAGGGCCTTAATAACTGCTTTTTGATGATGATCCTGCTGCTGATGATGTGAATACTGAGAAGAGTCAGGCTCTGGATAGGCCAGGCAGTACACACACTTCATAGTGCTCTTTGCCTTTCATGCCTGGTCTGGCAGAGATACTTCTCCTCATATGGTATATTTTATTCCATTTTTAAGAGCTCTTCATTTGTCATTTGGGACAGAGAGTTGGAGCTAGTTCCAATCTGCAATCAATCAGTTCGCCTTTGCGGAAGAGCTACCAGGAAACTACTGCTTGCCCGCCTTGGGTCTTTTAGCATTGATGTAAACATTCAGACATCACTTATACATTCTGAATGAGAGGGGGAAGAGAGAAGGATGGAGGGTGGGAGAAGCAGGGAAAGTCAGAGATGGAGAATGAGGCAGAGAGACCAAAAAGGAGAGAGAGGGGGACAGAGAAAAAGAGAAAGGGAAGACAGAGGCAGAGACAAAAACAGACAAACCGACAAAGACAGAGACGGAGAAATAGACTGACAGAGACAGGCAGATTGAAAGAAACAAAGATAAAGAGAGATAAGTAAGCTGACAGAGACAAACAGAGATGGAAAAGGAATAAAAGAGACAAACAAAACAGTGGCAGACTGAAAGAAAGAGGCAGACTGTGAAACAGAGACAAAGACAATATAGAGATAAACTGACAGAGAGACAGACAGAGAGGGAGACAGAGATAGAGATAGAAACATAGAGACAAAGAGAGAGCCATACAGCCTGAGAGAAAGAGACAAAGACTGAGATAAATAAACCAAGGGTAAGGAGAGAAGAAGAGAAGAGAGGAGAGGAGAGGAGAGGGGAAAGAAGAGAGAAGGAAGGAACAGAAAGGAAGAGAAAATGGGAAGGGGAGGGAAAGATAGAAAGAAATGAAAGGTAAAGGAGAGCAGAGAAAGGGAAGAGGGGAGAGAGGAGCTAGAGCAGAGTATGTCTATTTGATCATCTGACTGGCTTTGCCTTGTTGTTATAGTAATTCCTTTAAAAAAAAATAGGCTGATACCGAACACAAAAAGCTCTGTCCTTTGGGGAAAAGTGAAAAGGATTTTTTCAGAGCCCAGAATGGAGAATGTTGGTGGGTTTTTTTTTCATTTTTAGAAACAAAAATTTAATTATATAAGGGGAAAATTTTTTTTTCCATGTTGAGTGAAACAATCAGACAAGAAACAGTTACTCCTAGGGGGAGAGATGGTTAATATGGTAATTTCCACCTATGCCATTCCATGCTTTTTCAAAATTCAAATGCTTTTGTTGTTGCTGTTGTTGAATCTGTGAGCTAGGCAGTTAGCTTTCTATTTATAGTATATCAATTACCATCAGGACCACCACCATCATTATTATTTTCATTCTTTTCCTCCTCATATCTTTCAGCACTGTAACCATCACCTTCCAAAAAATAACAGACATGCCTAGGATTGACTCTAGAGGTCATCTATTCTAACCCTTTCATTTAACAGGTGAGGAAATAGAAGCCCAGAGAGAAGAAATAACCTGCTCAAGGTCATAGAGCTCATTAGTGGTAAAGTCAGGATACAAACCTTCCCTTGATACTCTCTTCTTCCTTGGCTTCTGCCATGCTTCTCTGTATAGGTTGTCCTACTTATTGGAGCACTTCTTAGTAGTTTCCTTTTCTGAAATATCATACACCTTACATCATACATCACACATCTATTAAGTGTTAGTATGCCCCATGGCTCTGTCCTGAGCACTCTTACAGCATCAGTTTTATGATTAAGGGAGCTTAAAGGACACCTAGTCCTACCCCCTCATTTTACAGATGAGGAATTGGTGCTAAAAGTTTTGACTTGCCAAGGGTCATACAGTTAAGGGTCAGAGGAAGAATCCAAGTTCCAATCTTCCATACTCCATAATCAGAACTCTTTCCACTATGTCATGTTACTTCTCCTTTTTGTCTATATTTTTTCTTGTGATTTTATGTTTTTCCATGAGGTCAATTATCATATCTCTTCAGATGACTTCCAAATCCCTGTATATGCAGTCCTTATTTCTCTCTTGAAATGTAATCCCATGTTTCCACTTTAAATTCAGTTTGCTCCCTCAATTCCATTCTTCCTCCAAACTTCCCTATTTTTATTAAGGGTACCATCACATTTCTGGTCACCCAGTTTCACAACTTTGGTCATATCCTTAACTCTTCCTTCTCTTTCAGCTTCATTTGCAATTTCAAAACACATTCCAAACCCTGTTCCCTCTACATCTGGAACATCTCTCAAATCTGTCCCTTTCTTATCACTTATACAACCTCCACCCAAATTCAGAACAATCCCCTAATCCTTTGACTTTTGCTGTACCCACCTAATTAGTCTTCTAGCTTCTAGGCTATACATTCTTTCTTTTATCTACCACATAGCTACCAAATCATATTCCCAAGATACAGGGCTGATCGTGTTAATCTTTTACTCAAAAATGTATAGGAATTCCCTAGTACCTCTGAGATAAAATAGAAATAAATGCCTAAGCCAACATTTAAAGACCTTCAAAATTTGGCTCCCACCTAGCTTTCCACACACTTTATACTTCTTCCATTCATGCACTCAATGTTTGAGTCACTTAGATTTTCAGTGAACTTGACATCCTATCTGTATCTCTGTGTCTTTTTGTAGGCAATGTCCCATGCTTTGAAGGTATTAGTCTAAGAGACTAATAATGTCAAAGCATTACTCTTTTTTTTTTTTTTTGCAGGGCAATGGGGGTTAAGTGACTTGCCCAGAGTCACACAGCTAGTAAGTATCAAAGGCTGGATTTGAACTCAAGTACTCCTGAATCCAGGGCTGGTGCTTTATCCACTGCTCCACCTAGCTGCCCCTAAAGCATTACTCTTTATAATATGCCCCCTTCCTTTTCTGTCTTTCTCACTTCTTTCTCATTTCTTTCTCTCCCTAGTTTCTCTTTTGTTTTCTACTCTTTCTTTCACCCTCTTTTTATTTATTACTTCTCCCTCCCATTTTGTTTTAATGAGCATTGCCTAGACTTCAAGCTGTGGTTCTTAGGCACAAGGGGAAAAATGACTCTTGTTTTTGCATTTTTATTATTTTTTTGTTGTTGATGGCACATCCCTTCCTTTGCGAAACATTAGCTGTATGACTATAGGTAGGTCATGTGAAATAAGGATAAGAATTCCTGCCCTAAGTGCCTTGCAGGATTATTATGAGTTTTCAGACTTAATAGAATTTTAGAGACAGAGGGGCACTTAGAGATTCTCTGGTACAACACATTAACTTACAGCTGAAAAAACTAATGCATATTAAATGAGATACTGTATAAAAATCTCTCTCTATATATATATATATATCTAAAGTATACACAAAAGTTCATTATTATTATTCCCCATTCCCTTAGCTAAGTGAAACTATGGACAGTCCTCTTTCCCCACTCAAAAATTCAAACCCTGGCCCCTATCTTGTTGAAATGGGGACCTCATCACCCAGCTTAAACCTGGATTTTTATTAGGGAAACAAATACAGGCTTACCCAACTCCCGCCTACTCAATAAAAGTATTTATCACCCTGTAAATTCCCACATATCAGTACCTTGTTGTGGAGAAAAAAGGTCACCGCCAAGAAAGATGTGTCATTCCACAGGAAATTTGGGTTTAATATATACAAGGGAGCTTGGTGGATAGAAATCTCGTTGGATATGATAAAGTCCTATAATGAAAAATATCACTACAATACAGGACTCATTTCAGCAGATAAATATTTAATATAGATCAGCCAAGATTAATTGCTGAGTGAAATGTACCCATCCTCTGGTTGGTGTTTGGAAGGAAAAAAAATTCTGTTAATTTATGATGTCGTTTTGGAAACAAGCAAAGCCTTGGTGTGTTCTGGGGTTCATTACTCCTGCTGTTGAGAAATGCATCCTGTAGTTCCCACAGCGAGAAGGCTGCATGTGAGAATGTATAAGAGATGCTATGATCACTGCTGCAATGTAGATTGGAGGGACTCCCCCTTGTGCATACTAAGTAGGCCCTTTCTGGTGATAAGTTCCAGCTGAATCTCTGAAATTGAGGGATGGAACAGACCAGTTAGGAAGGCCTCCTCTGTGCACATGGTGCATTTGGGGAAAGGTTAATCTGGTATTTCATTATAGAGAAGGACTTGGAGAGGAGCTGACAAGGTAGCATCAGAATGGTGTCCCCTTTAGCTCCTTCCCATACAATTTTTACTACTATTCAGATGAGAAAATACTTCATAACAACATACTAAGATTCAATTTGATAGTCAAACAAGTAATTATTAGGCACCTATTATATTCCAGAATTAATGGTAGGCACTGAGGATTGGAAAGAAAAAGATGTAACCCCTTCAAACCTGGAGAAGCTTACATTCTACTTACTGTCTTAGCATAGTATGGTAGAAAGAGAACCAAACAAGTGAGCTTGGCTAAGTCAGCATGGTACAGCCGAGTAAGCAATGGTTCTAGAGACAAAGGAACTGGATTCATATCCTGCTTTTGCCACTAACTCTTTATGTCACCTTGGGCAAGTTACTTAGCTTCCCTAGGCCTCAGTTTCCTCATGTGTAAAATGAAAACATCGAATGACATAGCCTCTGTGATACCTTGTGGCTCTATATCTACGATTATATGAGCACTTCCATTCTTTCCTTTTCTGCAAATTTTTGTGTTGAATTGATGAATTAGACTCTCTCTGTCTCTCTGGGTAGATTTATAGATGGATATATACATCCATACACACATACACACACACACATATATATGTATATACATATATATATACACATATATGTTTGTACATATAAATGGATAAATACATCCATATACATGTGTTTATTTATATAGATGTATATATCCATCTATCCACATATAAAGACATACACACATATATATACATACATAATATATATACATATAACATTTACACATATAATTTGTATGTATTTTTATGTTCTTTCTTCTAAGGTACCAATAGTAACATTCCATATTCTAAAATAACTTTATTATTATTAATAATAGTAATAGCAATAATAATAGCTTTTGTTTATATAGTTCTTTGCAATTTACAGAGAACTTTCAAAAACACAATAAAGCAGGTAGTTCAAGTGTGATTTTTTTCCATTATTTCCTCATTTTTAAAGAAATCTAGCATTATAAAGTGACTTTCCAACAGTGACAGAGTTAAAAAAATAAGTGTGAGAACTAGGATCTAAAAATAGATCATAGAGTCACAGAATGCAAAAGGTAGAAGAGACTTCTACAGTCATTCATCCTGATCTCTTCATTTTATAGTTGAAGAAATGTGAAATAGTAAAGTGAAAAGAGCCCTGGTCCTAGAGTCTGAGGACCTGGGATCAAAGTCCACCTTAGATGTTTACAACCTATGTGATATAAACTAAGTCACTTACCCTCTCTGTGACTCAGTTTTCTCATTGGTAAAATGAGGGAAGAAAGAGAATGGACAGAAGTGTCTGGCATGTAGTAGGCACTTAATAATAAATACATTTTGTTTGACTTGTTGATTGAATGGATAGCCGCTAAATCCTTCCCACCTTTAAATCAATCACATATAAGACTAGGTAAAGAGCTGGGTTTTCTGACTACAAGTCTAGAATCTTTCCACTATCATGATGTCTCTGAAGTTTGGGTTGATATTTCATGCACAAAACTCTGTGTGTGTATGTGTGTGTATGTGCTCTTTGTGTTTACATGTATTGATATAACACAATTAGATGATACAGTACCTTCCTTCACAGGACTGATATTGTGATAAGGGACATAAGGCTAAAGCATATGAAAACATCAGAGATTTAAAGAAACACCATGTAATAGAATGTGTGTCTCAGGCTTTAAATATGAGGAGTTCAGAGCTCAGTGTGGGCTTGAGTCATTCCTTCCTGGAGGAGGTGGCCTTTAGGATGAGCCCTCAAGAACTGAAAGGAATTAACAAGACAAGAAAGAAGAGAATGTTGTAGGCAGGAAGAATAGTAGGAGCAAAGGAATGACAGATCTACATGTGATACATTGAGAACATCAGAAAGTCAATGTTGGGAAACAGGTAAGAATCATGAGAGAGAGAAATAAAAGGAGATATGGGACAAGTGCTTTGTAGAGAACTGAGGAATGTTGTGAAAACCATGTGAGAAGGATAGAGGATGTCACTTGGTCCTGCTCACATCAACTCAAGCCCTAGTATGTATAAGGAAAAAATGCTAGTGAAAGCACTGAGTATTCAGGCCAGAGGCTGGCTCCCAAAGTTAGATAAAGCACAATCAGAGGACAGGATGAGGGGGCAAAGTAGCTGGGACAAAGTACATCAGTCAAGTCAACAAGAATTTTGGAAGCAACATCATGTTCCAGGCACTGTGCTAAACATTGGGAATGCAAAGAGAGGCAAAACATAATCCCTTCCCTCAAGGAGCTCAGATTCTAAGGGCAGAAACACTATATTCATAACTGTACATCCAGGATATTTCAAGAGGGATATATCCAAGGGAATCTCAGAGGGAAGGCTCCAACAGCAGATGGGGTCAGGGAACGGAAGAGTCCACAGCAAGTCAAGAATGGTCTCTAACCGAAGGTAGGATTTGAGCTGAGTTTTACAGTAATCCAGGGAGTTAAGAGATTGAGTTGAGGAGGGAAATTATTCCAGTCCCTGAGTTCAAAGTCTTGCGGTCAGAGATAGAAGTTTGCGTGTGAGGAGCAGTAAATGTAGCTGAATCATGGAATAGGTGGAAGGGAGTAAAGGAAAAGAAAACTGGAGTGGTAGGAAGGGACATAAGCTATCACCCTACTTCTCTGAGACTCAGTTTTCTTTATCTGTTAAATGGGCATAATACTATTAGATACCATTCCAGAAGAAGATTAATTGAAGGAATAAAAGAATGAGGTGGGATGAGGGAACAGATATATTTATCTTGAAGGAGAAGATGTAGGAGAGGAATCTGATATCTCTCTTCATCATTCTGAATGAATGTGACCTGAAAGAGGGACTGGACTTATTCTACTCCAAAGAGCAGAACTCAGAGCAAGGGGTGGCAATTGTTGAGAGACATATTTAGGCCCACTTTAGGGAAATTTCTGACATATAAGAGCTACCAAAAGTGTCATGCACTGCTTCATGGATTAGTGGGTCCATACTCACTGGTGATTTTCAAACACAGTCTGGATGACACTTTATTAAAGATGCTACAAAGGCAACTCCTGGCCTGTTACTGGTTGGACTGGGTGGCCCCTGAGGTCCTTTCCAACTCCAAGATTGTATAAATCTGCGATTCTGTAAATTATTTGCCTACATGTGTCATGGAGCTGTTGGGTGGATCAAATAAGCTAATGGATATGAAGGTGCTTTGAAAATTAAAAAGTGCAGTAGTATTATAAGAGGTGATTATTATTTACTAAGTTTCCACAGTGCAGTTCCTAAGCTAACCAGCATCCTATAACCATCCCTCATTCTATAGTTCCCCACTGGAGTAGTCTCAAATTTAATGTATGGAACAAGAAAATGATTTCACAATATTTTCTATATGCAGCCAGACTAAAATGGCAAAGCAAATCAGCAAGCAATCAGTCAGAGGACTTCACTGCTGCCTGTGACGGTGCCATTCGGGATGGTCCACTGCCCAGGAAGATTAAGGCTCTAAATACAGCTACAACCCTCCCCCCCCCACTCCTGGAGGGGGGAAAAAAAGGTGGAGAAAGGACAGCCCTGAGAGAAACTAAGAAATGATCCTGTGTCTCTTGGCATGCTTTGCTCTAGAACCCTGTAAAACAGTTCATTTGCATATTCTTGTTCCCACCTGTCAGATTAGGAAATTGAGGTTATAAGAAGGAGAACAAACACAAAATTACTGAATTTTGAGTTGGAAAGGGACTTTAAAGATGTGTGTGTGTGTGTGTGTGTGTGTGTGTGTGTGTGTGTGTGTGTGTGTGTGTAAACATAAGGAAACTAAAGCTCCAGGGAAGCTAAGTAGCACATACAGGGTCCACAAAGTGACCAATGTTTTGTCTACCATCTGCTTGTTCAAGGTCATAAAGCTTAGTGATGGAAGAACTCATTCAATGCTAATATTTCTTTCCTTTCCATGAAACTAAAAATACCTGACAAAGGGAAGACAAACATACTTCAAGATTCAGTGATTTATTTGCTATAGGAGATGTTCAGGTGATGAATGGATGGCCATATGTTGGCAATGACGAATGTGCTGATACATATATATGTATGCACATACATACACATATATTCACATGTATATAATATACTTTGGGAATTATGTTACATAGTCTTTATATTAGAATGAGATTGGCTCCAGAGTAGATCCAAGATGGCAGAGGAAAGGCAGAAAGCTCTCAGAACTCAAGACATGATTACTCCAAAAAACCTCCACATAATGCCATAGGACAATTCCTGAAGCAGCAAAACCCACAAAAGTATGGGCTAAGATGATTTTACAGGCAAAGACAGCTTAGAAGGTTGGCAGGAGGGGGCTGCTGTGCTGAGGCAGAAGTAGAGACCAACCCCACAGTCAGGCTGACACAGATCCAGTCCCAGGAAGGCCTCGCAAGAGAAAGAGACCCCTAGATCCTCTGAATCAGCTGCAGTGCCAGTGTTGTCTGGAACTAAGCTCACAATCTGGTGAGAAGTCTGAGCCCTTGGAAGGGGGGAAATTACAGAGGTCTCTGCTGGTGCTGAGGTGGAACTTGGGTTTTTCACCCCTGCTGGGAACCAGGAGGTAGTCTTGAGTAGCAGTTACCCAGGTCAGGGAGAGGCACAGGCTCATCAGAGCTAACAACCACAGAACATAAAGCTGGTTGATTAGAAAGTTGGTTACAGGTTATCTATGGACCACAGAACAGGCCAGGAGAGTGAAGAACCCGCTCCTCCTAAAATCATACCACCTAGGACCCCCTGAAGCTTGGGACAGTGCAGCCTGGAAACAGTGCCCAACTTTAAGGAGTTAAAAGACAAGTAAAAGTCAGGCAAGATGAGCAGACAGAGAAAGGTGAAGACCATAGAAAGTGTCTTTATTGACAAGGAAGATCAAGGTGCACCCTCAAAAGAGGATAGCAATGTCAGGGCTCCTACATCCAAAGCTTTCAAGAAAAATATGAATTGGTCTCAGGCCATAGAGGTGCTCAAAAATGACTTTGAAGGGGGCAGCTAGGTGGTGCAGTGGATAGAGCACTGGCCCTGGAGTTAGGAGTACCTGAGTTCAAATCCAGCCTCAGACACTTAACACTTACTAGCTGGGTGACCTTGAGCAAGTCACTTAACCCCAACTGCCTCACTAAAAACAAAAACAAAAACAAAAAATGACTTTGAAGATAAAGTTAGAGAAGTAGAGGAAAAAATGGAAAGACAAATGAGAGTCATGCAGGAGGGTCATGAAGAAAAGCCAACAGCTTGAAAAGTCAAATTGGCCAAAGGGAAAAGGAGGTACAAAAGCTCTCTGAAGAAAATCATTGCTTAAAAATTAGGATTGAGCAAATAGAAGCTAATAGTTTTATGAGAAATAAAGACACAATAAAGAATGAGATTGGGGTTTGGGTGAGGAATTGAGAAAATAAAGTTCATAAGTCCTGGTGCAAATACTGTTTGGTTGAACTGTTAGGGCTAAGGAAATCTAAGCCAATTGGTCAGCTAGGTGGCACCGTGAATAAAGCATCAGCCCTGGATTCAGGAGGACCTGAGTTCAAATCTGACTTTAGACACTTGACACTTACTAGCTGTGTGACCCTGGGCAAGTCACTTAACCCCCAATCTCCCCCCCCCAAAAAAAATCTAAGCCAAAAAACAAAACAAAACAAAACAGCAACATGTCCTATACCCAAGCCACAGGATAAAGCAGTGGAGTGGTACATCACTAAATACAACTACTGGTGTTGTTTTGTTTTTGTTTTGTTTTTTTTTTTACCTGATCCACTGGTGTTTCCTTGCTACAACAAGGGATTTAATTAGACATGCTGATGATTGGAAGTAGAATGAATATCTTAAGGTGTTAAGGATTAATTCTGGCCATCTCTTCCTCTGAGGTTTTAATTGCTACTTTCCCCCAAAGCTGAACAGGATTCATTAATAGAAACAGAAAGCATCAGAAAACTCATGAGACCATCTATTTGAGTACCAATTTCCAAGGGAATATATTAAACTCAAAGGGCCTTAGTTTTCTCACATGTAAAATGAAGGCGTTTGACTAAATGTATTCTAAACTCCTTTCTAGAGTTCAAACATCCTAATAACTTTTAACAGCCACATTCTAACTTTTATTCCATTATAATAGTTTAAGTTCTAGGTAATAATAACTTATATTTATATAGCACCTTAAGGTTTACACAGCACTTTACAAACATTATCTCATTTGATCCTCACAACAACCAGGTAAGGTGGGAGCTTTTTGTTGTTGTTCAGTCTTTTAGTTGTGTTCGACTCTTCATGACCCTATTTGGGGTTATTTGCCATTTCCTTCTTCAGCTCATTTTTACAGATAAGGAACTGAGGCAAACAGGGGTAAGTGACTTGCCCAGGGTCACCCAGCTAGTAAATATCTTGAGGCTGGAGTTGAACTCAGGAATATGGCCTGGTGCTCTAACCACTGTGCAATTTAGCTGCCTCACTATTATTCTCCCTGTTTTACAGATGAAGAAACTGAGGAAGGTAGATGTTAAGTAACTAAATAGCTAGCAAATATCTGAAGTTGCATTTGAACTCTTCTTCCCAACTCCAAGTCCAGTATTCTTTCCACTGCATCATTTAGTGCAATGTCCTAACATTCTGTTTTCTAAGCTTCCTTCCAACTCTAAATCCTGTTTTCAAGGCACCATTCTAACTTTGAGGACCTACCCCCACAATTAAAGCTGACCAAGTAATATTTCTTTAGAATCCCCTGAGCCAGAGGCAATGTGGCCTCACAATGGGCTTGCTCTCAGTGTTGGGAAGAAAGTCTTACATTACAATTGTCCCAAAGGTTCAATTTGGCCTCCAATTAGAAGCTGGTTCTCATTCTCCTTTCCCAACCATCTCTTTCATGCCCTCAACACTTAGGCCAAAGTAAATAGTTGTCACTGTCTCCTTAATGTTCATCATGTCCCTGGCCTCCATGCCTCTGTTGTCATTGTTCTTTTTGCTTGGAATTTCTGCCTTTTATCCTGGTGCATTCTACCTCTCCTTTTATTTTATTTATTTAATTTTTTTTTTTTTTGGTGAGGCAACTGGGGTTAAGTGACTTGCCCAGGGTCACACAGCTAGTAAGTGTTAAGTGTCTGAGTTCGGATTTGAACTCAGGTTCTCCTGAATCCAGGGCCAGTGCTCTATCCACTGTGCCACCTACCCCTACCCCTCCTTTTATAGCCAAAGTGAAATAACAATGCCTCCAAAAATCTTTCTCAGATTCCCTGAGTTCTTTCAGAAGCTTTCCTTCCCTCAGATATCACACAATATTTTATTTTGTGACTAACACATTTTACATGTAATATCTCATGTTATAGTTTTCTGTGTGGGTGAGCTCCTTGAGGGCAAAGGTGGTCTCTGATTAAATGTCATATATTTTCCATCTTCTCCACTGCCAAGCATGATTCGTTCTAAACAGTATGGAAATAACAAATGTTTGTTTGTAAGAAACGACTGAACAATGTAGAAGATACAATAAGATTCTGGGTTACCCATGGGAAGAAGATTGGACTTTGAGTCGAAAGACTTGGAACAAGAAATTAAGCATCCTGAATAGAGCCGGTTCTTGATAAAAGTATATTGGGTTGAATTGTGCACCTTAATCCTCATGCCCTCTCGGCCATTTTCTACTTCCATGATTTTTAACAAGTCGCTTTGGCCTTTAGAAACCTTGTTTTTAAATATGTAAAATGGGGGTAATAATATTTGCACTATCTGCCTCATAAAACCTTTCTTTTTATATATCTTAATTTAACTTCTTGTTCTTGAACAAAACATTTCCCAGTCTGTTAGACTCAAGAGAATCATTAAAGTAGTGAGTTGCTAACTTTTTGGTCTCAGGACCTCTTTATAATCTTAAAAATTATTGAGGACTCCCTAATGAGTCTCTGTTTATAAGGTTTTTTTTTAAAAATATATATATATTTACACGGGAAGCTAGGTGGTGCAGTGGATAGAGTACTGGCCCTGGATTCAGGAGGACCTGAGTTCAAATCTGGCCTCAGACACTTAACACTTACTAGCTGTGTGACCCTGGGCAAGTCACTTAACCCCAATTGCCTAAAAACAAAAAAAAGGAAAAATATATATATTTACCATGTTAGGAATTAAAACATCCTGGTATTATTATGAAAATATTTTTGACCTCAGGGACCCCCAGAAAATACCTCAAGACCATACTTAGAGAACTGCTACACTATTGATATGTGGTGAGACGAACTATTCATTAGTCATAGAATCCAGAGTCAGAAGGGACACAAGAGATTGTCTCATCCAACAGATAAATTTTACAAAAGAAGAAATGAAGACATTGAAAAGTGAAATTACTAGCCTCAGGTTACACAGTGTAAGTATTCTACTGGAGATTCAAATTTAAGGCCTTAATCATGTGATCTGTCTAAAAGTCTGGTGCATTCAAAATAATAAATAAGAAAAAAACAACACTGAAACACTATTTCAATGTTAAGTACAATGTAGCCTGTACCAGTGTTAGAAGCAATGTTATTCCTTCCATGGTTTCTGCCTCTTGGTTTCATCACCACTCTTAAGACCTGTTCCCCATCTGAAGAGTCAGGTAGCTTCACCTCCTTTAAACCATTCCCCATGTGCTCCCCCATTCTGCTGCCATATTTGGTGATAAAAACTTAAACCTCGGGGCAGCTAGGTGGTGCAGTGGATAGAGCACTGGCCCTAGAGTCAGGAGTACCTGAGTTCAAATCCAGTCTCAGACACCTAACACTAACTAGCTGTGTGACCCTGGGCAAGTCACTTAACCCTAATTGCCTCACTAAAAAACAAAAAAATCTTAAACCTCTATTTTCTACCTATCCCTGGGAGTATAGCAGACTCTCTGAATCACACCTCACCTAGAATCCTCAGAGTTTAGTACATAAGCTCCCATGTACACAGGTCAAAAAGTACATTAAAAAAAAAATTCAGTTCATTATAAAGGAGGAAGAATTCTGGCCTATAGAGAATTTGGAGTCTGACCTACCAGAAACTCATCATTTTCTGAAAGGGAACTGGGGAAATAAGACAGAGCAAGTTTGAGATGTGATGTTGCTTAATTTGGGGGTACTGACATGTATATATAGTGGAAAAGGCACTGGATTTAGAGCCTTAGGTCCCAGGTTTGAATCCTAACTCTGCTACTTCCTAGGTCGGTGTCTTGGATAAATCCTTTAATTCCTCTAGGCTCTAATTTTCTCATCTGTAAAATTATGCTCATTGGACTAGTTGACCTCTAACCCTTTTAGCCCTTAATCTTTGAAGACATTGACTAATCATTGCATATGTTGAGTTTACACATGTGAGAGAGTCAGAGGCTGAGACAAACACAGAAGTAGGTAGGAAGGATCAGCACCAAAACATTATATGGCCATAATGTGCCATATCACTAAGAAACAATCAACTTCAGTGATAAAATACTGTCCAAGCCAGTCATATACTGACGAGAGGACTGCTGTAATAGAAAATTGGACTGGGAGAAAGAGGGGAGAGGAGGGGAAGGCCAAGAGGAAAAAATAGGAGCACAAGAAAAAATATCTCTTCTGGAAAAGTACCAAGTAGGCTTGCTGAAGAATGGTTGCTAGGTAATGAGTTCCATATGATGTGGTCATCAACACCCTTTAGACTTAGGAGAAATAACATGAATAGTTTCTGTAGAAGTGTGAGATGAAGGGCTGACTGCTTTGCCAGAGAAAATCCTTCAATTCTCTGCTTTGAAGCAGACAGTGGTACTGTGAGCCATGGGAGGAGCCCTTTAGGGCCCCTCCACACCCAATTCAGAGATCAGCAAGGCTGATTATGTCTACTACTCCTTCCTCTTGACAACCAGTCTTTGTCTCCAACAATCTGGAGTCTGGTGCCTCTGCCTTTCCTGATTCTCCAGGATGCTAGTGACCACTTACCTTAAGTGACACTGCTAATTCAGTCATCCACCCTCTTGGGGAATATGCCTGAATATTCAGTAGCCATTTCCCTGTTCTGAAACTCATCTCATTACTACCATTTAGGTCCATTCAGCAGGACTCATTCCTGATGATTTACCCCTTCCTTCAAATGTATGTCACCGTGGCACCTAGGCGCTATTGAAAATGATTTCTCTCTCTTGTATTGTATGTCTCTTGTTCATTACCACAAGCATTAAGTGCATTTCTGTCTTCATTAATCACAAACCTTAAAGCTTCTAATTTGGATTGGACCCCTTCTTGTGATAATGATTAGAAAACTTAACATGCATGATGACCACCTGATCATTTGTCATTAGGCTGATCAATTATTCGGAAAATTCTAGAGCAGATCTCTAAAAAAAAGAATGAGGAAACAGATAGCAGTGATTATAAAATATAAGCAGCTTCATTGACAACACGTCTTGCCAAATGAAACATTTCAGACGAGGGGGAAAATAGACATAGTTTAATAAGCTTTTAGCAAATAATTTTATAAATTTTTTGGTACTTTATTGTGAAAGAGAAGGATAGTTGCTGGCTGGAATATAATATAGTCAAATGCATTTAGAACTAATTCATGCTGTCTGAATTCAAAAAGTAGTTTAATAGTTCAGTGTTATTTAGGGAAGAAGTCTCTAGTGGAGTACCCCAGGGATCAATCCTAGGCCATGTGACTGCTTCATATATTTTTGTCAGTAACGCAGATAAAGGTTTATATAACATACTTACAAAATTTCCAAGTAGAGCAAAGCTTGTAGGGTTAGCTAACACACTACATGACAGTAAGAATCTAGCTCTTGGAAGGATAGAGCATTAGACTAGATCTAATAAGATGAAAGTAAAGAGGAATAAATGTCAGATCTTAAACATGGCTTCAAACAATTAAGTTCATAAGTGTAAGGATTGGGGCAAGTGAAGACAGCAAGTTACTTGAAAAAAAAATTAGTATTCAGGGGACTGCAAGCTCAATATGAGTTGTCAGAGTTATATGGCAACCCAAAACACTTAATATGATTTTGGTCTGCATTAAAAGGAAAGCTTCCAAGAATAAAGAGGTCATAGTTCCACTGTCCTAAGCCTTGGTCAGACCACATGTAGAGAACTGTGTTCGCTTTAAGGGAAGGCTATAGTATAGGAAATATTAATAAGCTGGAATGTGTCCAAAGGAGGGCAGGGCAAAGGATTGTAAAGGGTCTTAATTCCATGACATATAAGGATTATTGAAGGAACTTTGGATGCTTGGTCTGGAGAAGACTTATATATGTAGTGAGAGTGGGTAGCACATGTGCTAACTCTGTTCAGATATACAAAGAGCTCTCACATGGAAGAAATTGTTCTGTTTTGTCTTATGGGGCAGAAGCAAGAAATTCCAAAGATACACTGATTTAGAATTAATATCAGGAAAAACAAAACTCAAACAAACAAAATAAAACTTCCTAAAAACGGGCTACTTCTGGGGGTAGCAAGATTCCCTACATTGGAGACCTTTAAGAAGGGGCTTGGGGCAGCTAGGTGGCGCAGTGGATAGAGCACTGGCCCTGGATTCAGGAGGACGAGAGTTCAAATCCAGCATCAGACACTTGACACTGAGTAGCTGTGTAACCCTGGGCAAGTCACTTAACCCTCATTGCCCCACCAAAAAACCAAACCAAACCAAAACAAAAACAAAAACCAAACAAACTAAAGAAGGGGCTTGAAGACCGATTTTCTGTTCTGTTGTTGTGGGATTTTTTCCCCACAGAAAACTGCAAATGTATTATGTAAAACTTGCTTTTTCTTTTAAATGTATCCTAAGGTTATCCTGTAACTTTCTTTTCCCCCTCCCCCAACCCCTGCTCTAGAGATGGCTATCTTTAGATATATTTCTCTTTAGTTATGCTTTGTAATAGTTGATGGCCTCTGAGATTCCTTCCAATTCCACAATTCTGAGATTCCGTGAATCTTCAAGAGAATCAGAGAATGCCAGACTCAGAGAAGGCAAGTTAAAGATACAGGATGTTAGTTGGAAGGGATCACAGAAAACATCTGTTCCTGCACCTTCATTTTATAGATGAAGCATAGAGAGGCAGAGTAAGAAGTTTATAAAGCTAATTAATAGTGGGACCAGTTATCAAAATGAGGTTGTCTGACTCTCGCATAACTTATTAATAAAGGTTTTTCATTTTAAAAAATTGACTTTGTTATTTAATTATGAAGATTTGGTACCAAGAGGTTAAGTGACTTGCCCAGGGTCACACATAGATAGTAAGTATCTTAGGCCAGATGTGAACTCAGGTCTTCTTGACTCCAGGCCCAGTGCTCTATCCACTCCACCACCTAGCTGCCCCAGATATTTTGGTTAATACAATACAAATATTAACTCATTTGATTCTTAAAACAACTTTGGAGTGTGGGTACTGTTATTATACCCTTTTTTATAGTTGAAGAAACTGAGGCAGAGGTCAAGTGACTTGCCCAGCATCACAGAGCTAGGGAGTACCCAAGTCCATATTTGAACTCAGGTTTTTCTGATTCCAGGCCCAAAATTCTATCCACTCTTTTGCTTAGCAAATGATTTGCATATCTTAATAACTTATAATTCTTATTTCAATAGAGCTGCAAGGTTTTCTTTGCTCACAAAAATCTTGTGAGGCAAGGAGTATCAAAATTATTATCCCCATTTAGCAGATAAGGAAACTGATGCTCGGGATTGAAGTGATATGTGCTATGGTTGATAGGGAACTGGATTTGTACCCACAGATCTCAATCTTAATTTTGGATTTGATGATAATACTATATCCATGACATTTGGGGGAAAAAAAAAGATTGGACTAAGGTCCTTTCCAGTTTTAAATCTTATTGCTTACCTAGGGTCTAACAAGCATGAAGCTGTACATTTGGGATGGAAGGTCTTGTGACTTCAAGATAATGTTTTTGTTGTTGCCATTATTGCTTTCCCACTATTAAAATGTATGAACTTTCCATGCACAATCATAGATAAATTCTCCATTGCTTCGGTAATCTTACTGATATAGGTTTTACTTTTCTTTGATACAGAACATATTACACTCATGCCTTTTCATCCTATGTAATTTTTACTCATTTTTTTTTCCTTAGGTCACTGGATGATAGAATCACAGATTTAGAGCCAGAATTGACCTTAGGAGCCATTTAGTCTGACATCTTCATTTTGTAGATAAGCAAAGTGAGGAACTTAGAGTTTGTCATTTGCCAAAGGTCACACAGGTAGTATGAAGCAGAGCTGGGATTTCAACCCTATCCCTTTTACTCCAAATGCAGTTCTAATTCCACTGCATTCCGTTGTTTTTCTTCTAACCAGGTATCACACGTGCAGCAATTCTTCTGTCAATGTTGATGAAAGATCATTTTAAAAATGCTGACTGAACTGATCTATTTTCCATCCATTTGTTAGTCTACTGCCAGCATCATCTATGAATGCCTACGGGATGATGGCTAAGTTGTGTCTCATGCCAAGTTTTCTATAAGATATTTTTGTCTTCATTCTTTCCTCTATTTTATGAAGTTAATACTGTCTGCCTCAAAGGGTTATTGTGAGAAGCTGCTTTGTAAACCTTAAGTGATAGTTCCTAAAACTATATTTTCATTGTTTCAGAAAACTGCCAGTTGAAGAAACTCCCTCTTATGGTGTCTAAAATTTACAACTTTTCTGTAATGTGTAGTCTTAGAGATTTGCCTAAAGGGAGAAGGAAATAAGCATTTATTAGATGCCTTTTGCATGAGCTTTGCAAATATTATTTCATTTGACCCTCACGATAACCCTGTAAGGTAGGTACTATTATGATCTCCATTTTCTAGGGGAGGAAACTGAGGTAGAGAACAGTTAAATGACTTGCCTAGGATCACAGAGATAATAAGTGTCTGAAGCCAGATTTGAATTCACGGTTTCCTGACTCCAGGCTCTGAACTCTATCTACTGTGCCACTTAGCTGCCTCAGCTAGAGGCTATGTGACTTGCCAGTGTGTGTCAGAAACAAAACTTAAAACCAAGTCTCCCTGGCTTTGAGGCTATCTCTTTATCCACTATGCATACTGCTTCTCTTAAGCACTACAGAAAGGTTATTATGATTATCAACATCACCATGTTGCTAATGAGGCAATTAATATTCCATGGCATTGTGACTATCCCATGAGCACATACATTGCTAGTGTTGAGGATTTACACTCAAGTCCCCCACATCTACTACTCTTTCTACTAGGCCATACTACCTCTCTGCTCCTCTCTCTATGTGACTTTGGGAGTCTTTCCTCAAGTGTGAACCTTGGTTTCTTTATTTCCAAAATGAAGGGGTTGAACTAGATCTTCTATAATTTCCCTTCTAGCTCTAAAATGTTACAATTTGAAAAAATACATTTTTATAAAATTGCAATGCTTAATGGGATTTACAATAATTAGAAAATAATTGCGGTTCTAAAATTTTATTAATCTATATTTGGTTATGAGTCATTCTATAACAATAGATGCTTTTGAAATAAGTAGATAGACTGTTAGAGTAAACAGATTTTAAGTGTTTTATTTATATGCAATACATGTGATCCCTTGGGCCTAGGGCCACATTATAATCATTATGAAAAATCCATCAGAAGCTTCATAGCACAACTGCCTTATAAGAAGGGTTGCAGAATATTATCTGGTATATTCTTAATTTTCCAGATGTGATGTTTGCAGTTTGGGGATTAACCATTTGAATTCCCATGTTTGCTTCATCCTAAGGAGCAAAAGTCTTCCTGGTAGATGATTAAGTATTTAAAAGATTTAAGAGGGACCCTTTTTGGCTTATCTGAAATATCAATCCTTTGCTAAAATGGACTAAACTTAGTTGCAAATATTCTAAGAAATAAGCTATATGGGCTAGGATGCTTACATGTACCCATGGGGTATCACTTAAAGACCCCAGTCCCCTGGGAAACCATTAAGAAAGGTTCTTGTAAGTTGACTTTCTTGAAAATAATTTCTTTAACCCCAATTGATGATCTCTGCCCTAATAAATTATAGTACTAGCTGAAACCAGTCTTTGTAAGTTGATTTTTATTTTTTCCTACATTTCAATCTAGTCATAGATTCTTAGAAAAAAATAATCTAGAGCTGCAAGGGACCTTAGAACACAGAATATTGAGACAAAGGATATAAAAATATTAGAGCTAGAAGGGATTTTAGAGCATAGAATATCAGAACCTAAAATGTGAAAGCAAGAAGGAACTTTAGATCATCAAATTGTTTAAATTATTTTTTCATTAACACAAGTACACCTTTTATGCTTCACATCTCCTTTCTCCTCCCATACCATTAAGAAAATAAGAAAATACAAAATCCATGTTACAAACATGAATAGTCAAACAATATAAATTTCTATATTGCACATCCAAAAAATAAAAAGGTTCAATCTGCACTCTGAGTTCACCTTTCTATCCAAAGGTGAGCATCATCATGAATCCCCTGGAATTGTGTTTGGTTATTGGGTCGATCGATTAGAGTTCCCAAGTCTTTCAAAGTTGTTTAGCATGAAGAATGTTAATTCCAGAATTTACTTTAAAGAAGAATGTTAAATCTGGTGTAGCTCTGTTCTTGATTTGTAGTGGAGATTGATTTAGTTCTTGGGCCATGGAGAACATTTTGATGCCTTTCTAAGATCTCCACTGTGAAAAAAGGGAAGAGGAATTGAAACATGGATTTTCCTTGTTAGATCCTCTGGGAACTTGTGTACCTTCCTCTCCTCTGCTCTACACATACTTCCCATTTCAACTCTGTTTCTCTGTCTGTCTCTTTCACTCTTTCTCTGTATCTGTCTTTGTGCCTCTGTCTCTGTCTGACTCTCTCTCTCTCTCTCTCTCTCTCTCTCTCTCTCTCTCTCTCTCTCTCTCTCTCTCTCTCTCTCTCTCTCTCTCTCATTAAAAATAACCTCATGGCAGATCCTGTAATTCTTTCTCCATGATGACTGCTTTTCAGGTTAAACATGTGCAGCGATTATTGCTAATGGTCTATCATATACAGACATGAATCTAAAACTTCTTTTCCTTTTCATGATTGTGTCTACCTTCATTAGAAGCCTAGGCTCCTCCTCCAACTTTCTGAGAGCCCAGAGCCTGTGGCCCCAGGTATGCAACAATTTATACCACCATAAGTGTGGTGAAGTGTGACAATTAATAGATCTGGAGTCAGGTGACCTGCATTTAAATCCTAGTTCTGCTATTTTCTCAACATGTGACCATAGAAAAGTCACTTAACCATTCCAGACCTCAGTTTCTTCTTATATAAAATAAAAAGCTCACTGAACTAGGTGAGCTCAGAGAACTAGTCCTTGCAAAACACCTTCTAGTTAGATGAATCCATGATCTCATATATATGCAACTATTTATATCAATTGCAGCTCATTCATTCCTTCTCTGGTATGATTCTTCCTTATTTCTCTCCATGTTTTATATAGAGCATCTTATCAATGCTGGAGGCCTCCCTATTGGTCTTTTTTTCTCCACAATCTCTTATCTTTTGTTCTCACTAGATAACTGGCCCATCTCCTTTTCCAGTCATATATTTCCATATTGGCCTTTGATACCTCTTATTCCACACATATTATACTTGGTGATATACTGTAGTTATTTTTAATCATCCTCAACCAGTCAATTGACAGACATTTATTAAGTTGCTTCTATATGCCAGGAACTTTTCAATGTACTTGGGGATACAAAGGCATACATGAAATAGAGTCTACCTTCAAGGAACTTACATTCTATTTATATCTTTACTACCCTTTAGGTTATGTGCAATTTTTATTGTTTGGGGATCAAGGTATTCCATGATCATCAGAAATATAACATATTGTTTATATGTGTATGTGTATAGGCAGTTTGAGATGGCTGAAAGTATAACAGAATTTTCCATATTCAATATGAGTTCAATTTTTCTCTTCTGATTGGCTCAACTCATTGTTTCGGTATATGTCCAAGTAGGTATATCAATGGACTAATGTGGTTTCTACATATTACTACAAGTCATAATCTGGGAAAGATGCATTCTTTTATCCACTTAACCATATTCTTTTAATTACTTTAATGACACATAGTATTCAAGATATCACAGAAAGGAGAAGATACTAAAATAATAGGAAAATAATCACAGAGGAGATTATTCCAAATATTTTTTTCTATGAAATCTTTGAGATAATGCTTTATGAACTTACCAATGATACCATAAATGAAAAGAAGCAGAAAGAACAAAGAATTTTCTTTTCTTTTTTCTTGTTCAGGCAGAGCAGCTATTTATTTATTTATTTCCCAACCAAAAAATGCTTAAACACAAAGGATTCATACACATTCAATGGCAATACTTAAAATGTGAATCAGTAAACCATAACTCCAATGATACTCCCAGAATATAAATATTTAAAACATAAAACACTTGTAGGACTGCTGAATAGTCATTGACTTTCACCTCAGATCTGTACTGACTGAGCAATTCAGTCAAGCTCCATAACTTCTGGCAAGCCAGATCATAGCTTGAGGTTTCTTAATCCTTTCATCTATACTATCCTTCTGTTAGTAGTCATCTTTTCTACCCTAAGAAATTTTGGTGATTTTCTCCTGCTGAGAAACCAACACCTGAAGTCACAATCCCCTAACCTCTTAGAAACATGTGGGTGCCATCAAGGCTAGTGATATCCATTTCAAGATTACTGTTCAGGCACCTGTGCCCAAGGAAAGAAACACAAAGCAGGCAGCTAGGACCTTGGTATATAGATCCTGGCTCAACTAGACAAGCACAGGCATTTGCTGCTATGTACAAGCAGTCATTATAGTTGATAGTGTTGGGGAAAGGGAGACGAGATCTCTTTCTCCCCTCAATAAAATTTCTTTGGGAGTATTCAAAGACTCAACATACTTGACAGAGAGGAGAAGAGTATATATGATTTTCTGCAACAGACTTTATCTACAGAATTGCACAAATGTTCAGAAAGGTGTAGATATACACCTCTGTATAATCCTCCTTATTTATTTATTTTTGCTTATCAACCTCCCCCATCCACCCCCCCCCAAAAAAATACCTTGACTAAGAAAAAGAAAGCCTTAAATGTTCCCATTCAGGGTACTTTCAATGCATTTATTAAGAACATTTTTGATTCCTTGATCGTGCAGCCACAAGGGTAACTTTATTCAACTATCTTTCAATTATTCATACAAATTGAGACATAAAACTGAGATGTGCATGACTGTTAAAGGCTGCATGATTACTAAGCATGGGAAGTGCATACTTATTAAAGGGTTTTCCCCTTGTTATGGAGGATGTCAAGTGTAAGGTCCAAAAGGATGAGAGGTTTCCTTTAAATGGTGAAGCATTCCAGATGCTCCATTTGTGAGTAATGTTTTATTGATCACATCAAGCATCAGAATGATAGTGCTTCCTTGAGGAGATCCATGGTCATTCAAAACCAAATGTCATGGAATCACCTAGCAATCCTTTCCAGCTCTCTCTAAATATTTTTTTTTTATTTTCAAAGCAATCAAATCCCTAAACTTTGCAATATGAATTTTTCTCCTCTCAAGGGCAAGAGTTAGAGACAGCTTCTATAGACACTGTAAATAAAAAGAGCATTGAATTAGTCAGGAGAACTGGGTTCAAGTCTTGGATGTGTCTCTAACTTACTCTGGAAGGTTTAGACCAGTCACTTCTCTCTGGGTTTCAGATTTCTCATTTATAAAATGAGTGGCCTGTGAGGTCCCTTCCTGCTCTGGAACTATGATCCAATGAACCCCTTGCCTCTATAACAGGAATGTTATGATGACCTAATGAGAACACAATACATAGGATCTAAAGCTTCTAGAAACCTTAGATGTTACTTAATCAAACCCCCTTATTTTACAAAGTAGTAAGTAAAGCCTAGGGAAACGAGATGACATGTTCAAGATCACACAACGAGGACGTATCAAGTCCGGGATTCATGCCCAAGTAGTATTATCGGATTTTAGGATTATAAATTTACAGCTAAGAGGGAATTTAGAGGACATTGAGCCTGATACATTCATTTTACAGATGAGGAAAATGAAATGGAGAGAATTAATTACTTACCCAGTGACATATAACTAGTAAATGTCTGAAGCAGGATTTGAACCCAGGGTTTTTCTTACATAAGTCCAATAGACTATTAACTAAGCCAAATTTCCTCTCAGCTACTCTGGATCTAAATCCACTATTGTTTCACTATGATACTATGTATGTGAAAGCATTTTAAAACATAAAAAGTACATGAAATATAAATATTGTTATTGTTAACTAGGAAGCTCCACTTAAAATCTTTATACATTTTGAACTGATAATACTCATAACTAGCCTTCTGTTACTTTTTTTTTCTTCTGTGGCTAATACTACCCATAGGGTCTTTTCTTGGCCTGGGTTTCTTCAGCTGCCCCCTAGTTATAGGTTGGTGTTTTGAAGACGGATGGGCTAATTGCCTCTGACACACTCTCTAGCTAATGTGCATCATTCTCAGTTCATCTGTGCCCTTGGATTCCCCTTTCCCTATGCTGGCTTGGGGCTCCTGAACTGGAGGGAGGGGGAAGGGAGAGCCACAGAAATGTCTCCTTCTGGTCGAGTGATTTCACATCCATGCTCTCTTGTTCCTTGGTGATTCCCTGTATCTATCATCCCAGGAGGGTGGGAAGAAAGGGAACATGCAATTAACAGGGACCCAAGAGAGTCCAGATCCTCCCTATTGGCTTTATGATGCAGAGAGGCTTTAAAAGAAAGGGAAAAAGAAAATTCTAAATAGTGAGTGCAGCTGAAGGGATAGCATTCCTAGAAATAAACAATCTCAACTATTCTCTGATTTCAGTGTATCATTCACTCAGAAAATATTGATTTTCTACCTACCAGGGCAGTGTGCTGTGAAGAATATGGAAAACTGAAAGATCATGTAATCATAGAATACCCGAGCTAGGAAAGGTATTAGAACATAGAATGACACAGGTAGAAGGTACCATAGAACATAGGACATTAGAATGATAAAAACACCTTAGAACCAAGGGTTGTAAAAGGGAATATTAGAGCTGAAAGATTCCTTAAAACAGAATGACAGAACAAAACAAAAAGAATGTTAGGTCTAGGGGCAGTTAGGTGGATAAAGCACCGGCCCTGGATTCAGGAGTACCTGAGTTCAAATCCGACCTCAGACACTTTACACTTACTAGCTGTGTGACCCGGGGAAAGTCACTTAACCCCCATGGCCCTGCCAAAAAAACAAAACAAAACACAAAGAAACAAACAAACAAAGAATGTTAGGTCTGGAAGGGATCATGGGACATAGAATATTAGAGGTAAAAATAAATTTAGAATATAGACTATTCTAAGGACCTGACCCCAGAGGCCAATATCTTTAGGAAAAATTTCTTGTATACTTTTTTCTGACAAATCGTCATATAGACCTTGCTGAAAGAGAACAGTGACTAAAGACCTCTCTAGCTGCTAAAGTACCCCTTTTCCTTGTTGCATAACTCTAATTGCTAGCAAGTTCTTCTTACTGAATGAAATCTGCCCCTTTCTGTAACATTCCCCTCTGCGACCAAGTACATATTTGTCCTGGTTGTCACTTCAGTAGTAAGTAGAGTTAAATCATGCTCTCTCTCAAAGGTTAGCCATCTCTCTCTCTCTCTGTATATATATATGTGTGTGTGTGTGTGTGTGTGTTTGTGTGTATGCATGTATGTATGTGTGTATATGTGTATGTATTTATATATATAAATTTAGAAATGACCATAAATTATATTAATATTCCACGTATACATAGTTTAGCTTTACCTGTACATTTAGGATCCAGTGGAAATCTAGGAAAGAATCTAATAAGGCTTCTGAGAAGTCTTAATGAGATTTATAAAGTCTAAGAACCAAAGATCTTATAATATTTTTGAAGAAAATCTTTCAAGCCCTGAATTTTGTCAGTCAAAATAAGTACCTACTCTGTGCTAGCTAAGTGCTAGGGATATGAAAAGAGGCAAAAGACAGGCCCTACCCTTGAGGATCTCACAATCTATTGGTGGGAGATAATAAGCAAACTTATTCAAACAAGCTATGTATAAAATAAATAGTAAATAATTAAGAGCGGGAAAACACTAGATTGAGAATGGAATAACTTCCTATAGCAGATGGAATTTAAATTGAGACTTAAAAGAAAATAGGAAAGTCCATAGTTGCAGATGTGGAGAGGTTCTATTCCCAGCATGGAGGAGTGAAAATGCTCAGAACTGAGGGATGGAGTGTCTTATTTGTGCAACATCCAGGAGGCCAATGTCAGATCAAAGTGTATGTGATGAGGGGTAAGTTGTAAAAAGACTGGACAGGTAGGAGGAGGCTATGTTATGGGTTTGGTTTTTCTTTTGTTGTTGTTGTTGTTGTTTTTGGCAGTGCAATGAGGGTTAAGTGACTTGCCCATGGTCACATAGCTAGTAAGTGTCAAGTGTCTGAGGTCAGATTTGAACTCAGGTCCTCCTGAATCCAGGGCTGGTGCTTTATCCATTGCACCACCAAGCTGCCCCCTAGGTTATTAAGACAAACAGATTTTTGCATTTAATCTTGGAGGTAATAGGAATCCGCTGGCATTTATTGAGTGTGTATGGAGGAGTGACATGGTCAGACCTGTAATTAAGGAAAATCACATTGGTGGCTGAATGGAAGATGGATTGGAGTGAAGGGGGACTTGAGGCAGGCACACACAATATCAAGCTATTGCAGTAGTCCAGGAATAAAAAAATAAGGGCCTTCAGAGTTGTGGCAGTGTCAGAAGAGAGGAGTGGGCATATTTGAGCATTGTTGCAAAGATGAAATCAACAAGCCTTGGCAATGGATTGGATATAGGGACCTGGCTTGTGAGCTGGGGGGGGGGACTGGGAGAATGGATTTGTCCTCTACAATAATAGGGAAATTAGAAAAGATTGAGGGGGGAGTAGGAGGAGAGTTTAGAGGGAAATACATTAAGTTCAGTTTTGGACATGTTGATTTTCAGATTCCTACTGGAAATCAAGTTTGAGATGTCTGAAAGGCAGTTAGAAAGATATGAAATTGGAGGTCAGCAGGGAGATTAGGGTAAGATAGGTATATTATTAACATAGGGATGATAATTAAATCCATGGAAACTGATGATATCATCAAGTGAAGCAATATAGAGGGAGAAGAGAAGATTGCCCAGGACACAACCTTGGTGTCCACCTATGGTTAAAGGGTGTTATCTGGATGAAAATCCAGCAAAAGAGAATGGGAAGCAGGGGTCCAATAAGTAGGAGAACCAGTAGAGTTCTGAAAACCCAGAGAAAAGAGATCATCAAGAAGAAGTGAGTGATCAATGATGTCAAAGGCCACAGAGGAGTCAAGAAGAGTGAGGGCTGAGAAAAGGTCATTGGATTTGGCAATGAAAACAATTTCAGTGGGATGATGAGGTTGGAAGACAGTGTAAAGAGTTCAGAAGAGAGTGAAGAAAGAAAGGAGAGGCACTCATTTTAAATGGTCATTTCCAGGAGTTTAGCCATAAATGGCAGAAAAGATATAAGGCAATAGTTAGGGATAGACAGATCAAGTGAGAGTTTTTTGAGAATGGAAGAGACTAGAGAAGAAACCAGTAGACAGGGAGACGGAAAAGCTCAGAGACCTTTTTACTCTCATGTTATACTCAAATTTACCAAGTTTTGTTATTTGGTTTCTCAGCCCAAAGCAGATTGGATGAAAGGACTGAGTGATGCACACAATAGACACAAGGACATCGGCTAAAAGTAAAAGCTATAAATCTTACAGTAAGGAAAGAAACATAAGAAGCAAAAAAATGCAAAAGTATTTTATAATACGAAAAGCAAGCACAAGAACTAAAAAAAAAAACACAAAACAGCAGTCTGTAGACATTTGGTAAACAGGGAAATATGCCTAATTAGCCCAATAAACTAAAAAGTTCAGTGAATGACAATCCACTGCCATTAGTAATACTCATGATGAAGACCTCATCAAAAAGAAAGGATTAAATTATATTTGACATCAGTTTCAGGAAATCCCAGAAGTGGAATTCACTTTAGGGAATGTGGTTGGCATAGAATATCAGTGGGATGAGTCTTGTCTTTGAAGCAAAATTACTCAAGCTTGAATCCTGACTTCATTACTTACAAAGAGACCTTATCAAAGTCACTTAAGTTCCCAGGGCCTGTTTCCTCATTTGTAAAATGGGGAGGTAATAAAGTAGGAAACTTCTAATTTCTCTGCCAGTTGTGAATGTAAAATACTCTCATAAACATGATTGAAATGAAACAAGTTTTTATATGTATTGGATAATCTTGAGTTATCTGGAAACTTTACTTCTATGGCATATAGGTTGAGAGTCAGTGTGATACCATGGAAAGAGCATGAATTTATAATTAGAGAACTTGAATTTAAATCTTAGGTCTATTATTGAATACCTGTATGAGATTGGGTCAGTCTCACTATCTCAGTTTTCCCATCTGAAAAATAAGGGGAATGGGCTGAATGACCTCTGGGACCCTTTCAGCTCCAGATCAACAATCCTATGATACTCTTTCCTGACTTTAGTATCTTCAAGGATGCTTGATTTTCATCAGGGAGTACCTCTTCCCCTGATAAATGTCACAGTTAATTTTATATCTTAAGAAATAATCTTTGGGAATTTCTGTAGTGAAAAAAGGTCTCCTGAGGTAGGACCTATGGTCCTGCTGAGTCTCTCTGAACTTAGACTGTTTTACTTTTAAGCACAGATATTTTATATTATCCCTTTTTAGTTCTGAATTGTTTCCTTTCCTCCTGCCACTCCTCCACACAAAGAGAAGGCAAGAAAAAAATTTAAAAACCACCTTATTACAAATATTATTATTATTATTACAAAAGTCATGCATAGAGGTGGCACAGTGAATAGACTCCTGGAGTCATTAAGACTCATCTTGCTGAGTTCAAATCTGGCTTTATATACTTACTAGCTATGTGAACCTGGACAAATCACTTTACCCTGTTTGCCTTATTTCCTTATCTGCAAAATGAGCTAGGGAAGGAAATAGCAAATCACTCCAATAACTTTGTCAAGAAAACCCCAGATGTGGTCATGAAGAGTCAAACATGACTGAAAAAAAAACCTCTGAATAATATCGTCATGTAAAACAGGTTTCTGCATTAGCCATTCCCACTGCCCCCCTCCCCCCAAAAAGAAAAAAATATATTTCAATCTGAACTCTGAGTCCTTCAGTTCACATTAAAATACCATAGCTTGTTCAGCCATTCCCCAATTGATGGGCATTGCTTCAGTTTCCAATTCCTTACCAGCATAAAAAGAGATGCTATAAATATCTCATATATAAGGGTCCTTTCCTTTTTCTTTGATCTGTTTAAGATATGGCCTCAGTAAACTTTTGGGTATAGTTCTAAATTGCTTTCCAGAATGGTTGGTCATAGTTCATAGCTCCACCAGAAGTTCATTAGTCTACTTGTTTTCCCCTCTGTCCTTCAGAATTTATCATTTTCCTGTTTGGTCATGTTAAACAATATTATGGGTATGAAGTAATACCTCAGAGTTGTTTTAATTTGTATTTCTCCAATTATTAGGGATTGAGAACATTCTATATGTCTATTGATAGTTATTTCTTCCAAAAAATGTGTATATCCTTTGACCATAATTCTTGTTCTTTTAAATTTGACTCACTTTCTTATATATTTAAGAAATGAGATATTTATCAGAGAAATGTGCTAAAAAGAAATTTTCCTAGTTTCCTGATGTTCATCTAATTCAAGCTACATTAGTGTTGCTTGTGAAAAAATTTGTAAATTTTATATAATCAAAATTATTGATTTTATCTTCCATGGACCTCTCTCTTTTTTGGATATGAACACTTTTCCTATCTATAGATATGACAATTTCTTCCTTTGTCTACTAATTTGTTTATGATATCACCCTTTATTTTTAAATCATGCGCCTATTTTGAGCTTCTCATCATATATTTTGTTTTGTTTTGTTTTGTTTTGGGGGGTGCAGCAATTAGGGTTAAGTGACTTGCCCAAGGTCACACAGATAGTGTCAAGTGTCTGAGGCCGAATTTGAACTCAGGTCCTCCTGAATCCAGGGCTGGTGTTCTATCCACTGCACCACCTAGCTACCCCATCATCATATATTTTGCATAATGTTAGTCTATGTTTACTTTCTGCAAGATTGCTTTCCAGTTTTCCCAATAATTTGGTCAAAAAGTGAATTCTTGCCCTGTGGTAGGGATCTTTGGGTTTATCAACAATAAGTTACTTTTTTCTTTGATTTTGCACATTGTGTATCTAATTTATTCCATTGATTAACCTTTCTAACTTTATAAGTGCTTTGATGATTACAGCTGTGTAGTATAGTTTGAGATCTGATACTTCTAGGCCTCCTTTTCACATTTTCCCCTTGATTTTGATAAATTTTGTTATTATTTTTCTTAGTTCAATAAAAGTTTGGCATTATACCAAAGTAAACTAATTTAGGAAGTATTGTTAGTTTGATAATATTGGCTCAGCCTACCCATGAACAATTAATATTTCTCTAATTATTTATATCTACTTTTCTGTGGAGAGTTTTATAATTGTGTTCATGTAGTTCCTGGGTTTATCTTGACAGGTAGATTCCTTAGTATTTTATACTGTCTGTAGTTATTTTAAATTGAATTTTTCTTCCTATCTCTTCCTGCTGAGTTTTGTTGGTAATATATTGTGTAGGATTATTTTATATCTTGCAATGCTGCTGAAGTTATTGTTTTGACTAGTTTTTTAGTTCAGTCTCTAGGATTCTCTAAGTGAACCATCATAACATTTGCAAAAAAAAAAAGTGTTGGTTTTGTTGCTCCATTGAATATTCTTATTCTTTCAATTTATTTTTCTTCTTTTATTGTTATAGCTAACATTTCTAGCATACTATTAAATAATAAGGATGATAATGCACATCTTTTTTTCATCTCTGCTCTTATTACAAAGGATTCTAGTTGATCCCCACTACAGATAATGCTTGATCTTGATTTTAGAAAGTCATTTCTTATCGTTTTTTTTTTAAGTTTCATTTGTTCCTAGGTTTTCATGCATGTTTAAACAGGAATATGTGTTGTATTTTGTCAAAAGCTTTTTTTGAACCTATTGAAATAATCATATAATTTTTATTGTTTTTTTTTGTTATTGATATGGTCAGTTATGCTTATAGTTTTCCTAATCTTGAACCAGCCCTACATTACTTTTTTTGTGTGTGGGGCGGGGGCAATGAGGGTTAAGCCCAGGGTCACACAGTTAGTAAGTGCCAACTGTCTGAGGCTGGATTTGAACTCAGGTCCTCCTGAATCCAGGGCCGCTTTATCCACTGTGCCACCTAGCTGTCCCCGAGCCCTGCATTTCTGCCATAAATTCAGCTTGGTCAAAACATATGATCTTTGTGATATAGAGTTCTAATCTCCTTAGTAGTGTTTTATTTAGTTATTTGCACCAAAATTCATTATGAAAATTGGTCTATAGTTTTCTTTCTCTGTCTTAAATCCCTCTGCTTTAGTTGTCAAGACTATATTTGTCATAGAAGGGATTTGGGAGGATTTCTTCTTTACCTATTTTCCCCAAAATAGTTTATTTAGTATTGGCATTGTTATTTCAACATTTGGTAGAATTCACTTGTGAATCCATTTGCTCCTGGGTCTTTTCATTTTTTCCAGAAGTAGGTGGTGGGTGAGGTGGGTTCATTTATAGCTTGTATAATTTCTTTTTCTAAGACTTATTTACCCAGTTAAATCTTCTGTTCTGTTAACCTGTGAAGTTTATATTTTTTAAAATATTCATCCATTTCATTTAGATGGTCAGTTTTGTGAGCTTATAGTTAGGCAAAATTGTTTACTAATAATTGATTTTATTTCATCTTCATTGGTTGTGAATTTACCAATTTCATTTTTGATATTGATAGTTTGTTTTCTAAATAAAATTATCCATTTATCTATTTTGTATTTTTAAACCAGTTCATAGTTTTTATTTATTGTTGTTTGTTGATTAGGCTTTTGAGTCATGTTTAACTCTTTGTGACTCCATTTTGGGTGTTCTCCTGGCAGAGATACTAGAGTAGTTTATCATTTCCTTCTCTAGCTCATTTTACAGATGAGGAACTTGAGGCAAACAGAGGTAGGTGACTTGCCCAGGGTCACACAGTCTGAGGCCATATTTAAACACTGCAAAATGAGTCTTTCTGCCTCCAGACCCAGTACTCTTCTCCACTGTGCCACCCAGCTGGGAGCTTATTAGTCCATTTTTTTTTCTTTTCTCAATTTTATTAATTTCACCTTTGATTTCTAAGATTAGTATTTTGATGTTTAGTTGGAGGGAGGAATTGGGGGTTAATTTTTTTCTCATTTTTTTTTAATTTTTAGTTTCATGGCTAATTCATTTTTCTATGCTTTCTTTTATTGATGTAAATGTTATGAGACATAAATTTTTCCCTAAGTACTGGTTGGACTTCATTTCACAAATTTTGGTTCATTGTCTCATTGTTGTAATTATCTTTAATGAAATTATTCATTGTTTCTAAGATTTGTTCTTTGACCTACTCATTCTTTTTAATCTATACTTCAAAGGTCCTTAATTTAGTGTAATATTTATTGGATTATTGTCAGAAAAATATACATTTAATATTTCTGCTTTTCTGTATTGGTTTATCAGGACCTTATGCCCTAGTACATGGTCAATTTTTGTGAAAATAAGATGCACAGCTGAGAAAAAAAAAGTTATAATTCTTTCTATACCCATTCAACAGTCTTCTAAAATTTTTTAAAAATTGTTTTCTTTAAATCAAACTTTTCTAAAATTCTATTTATCTTCTTATTTTCTTTCTTGTTTATTATAGAATTAGATTTACCTGAGTCTGAAAGAGATAAATTGAGGTCCTCCACTAGTATAGTTTTACTATTTCCTCCCATAACTCATTAATTTTTTAAAAGAATTTTAATACTATGCCATTCCATGCACATATGTTCAAGATTGATATTAATTCATTGTCCATGATACCATTTAGCAAAGTATATTTCCCTGATTATCTTTTTTAATTGAATCTATTTTTGCTTTTATTTTGTCTAGGATCATGATTGCTATTCTTGCTTATTTTACTTATTAAAGCATCATAGAATTGACTCCAACTGACTATTTTAACTCTAAGTATATCTTTCTATTTTAAATGTTTTTTAAAAATATTATATTTTGGATTCTAATTTCTAATTCATTCTACTATCTTCTTCAATTTTATATGTGAGTTCATCCCATTCACATTCACAGACTGATAAATGCATATTTTGCTATATCCCATTTTCATATACTTATCCTCTCTTTTTTAAAAAAATTCTGTTCCCTCCTCAAGAGTATAATTTGCTTCTGATCATTAGGTTCTTTAATCTACCCTCTTTTTATCTTTCACCTTTTCCTTAATCCCTTTCCCTTTTACTTTAATGTTAGGTAAAATGAATTTCTGTGCCTAACTGTGTTTGTATATTTATTCTTCTCTCCTTAAACTAGTTAAGGTAAGAGTGATGTATAGTGTTGCCCATTCCCTCCAGTTTTTCAATCTTTTGTATATACTCTTCCCTACATAACTCATTTATGTGAGGTCATTTTTCTCATTCATCCTTCCCTTCCCTTTCTCAAAGTGAATATCTCTTTCTTACCCTTCCATTGTTCTTTTGAGATCATTCCAATGTAACACGATCCTACTCAGGCCTTCTGTTTAATTAGACTCCCTCAAAGAGAAATGTTGATAAAATTCTGAGTGATTACATGTATCTTCTCCCCATATAAGAATATAAAGAGTTTAGCTTTATTTAACCACTTATTATTTCTCCCTCATGTTTAACTTTTCATGCTTTAGTGATTTGTTTAAAGATCAAATTTTCTATTCACATTTTGTCTTTCATTAGGAATACTTGAAAATCTTCTATCTCATTAAATGTCCATTCTCCCCCTGTAGGATTATGCTCAGTTTTGCTAGATAGTTTATTCTTGGTAGCAATCTTATATCTTTTCTCCTTCCAGACCATCATATTCCAAGCTCTACATTTCTTTATAGTGGTAGCGACTAAGTCTTATGTGATCCTAACTGTGGTTGAACCATATTTAAGTTCTCTCTTTCTTTCTTTCTTAATTCAGTATTTTTCCTTGGCCTTGGAGATCTGGTTTTTGCTGTAATATTCCTGGTAGTTTTCATTTGGGGGTTTCTTTCAGAAGGTGACTAGTGGAATCTTTTGACTTTTTTCTTCTCCTAGTTCTAAGATTTCTGGATAATTTTCCTTTATATTATGAAATGTTATTTCTATGCTCTTTTTTATTCATGGCATTTGGGTAGTCCAATGATTCTTAAATTATCTCTTGGTCTATTTTCCAGATCAGTTGGTTTTCCTATTAGGTCTGTAACATTTTCTTCTATTTTTTTTTTAGTATTTTGATTTTGTTTTATTACTTCTTTATGTCTTACAGAGTCATTAGCTTCCACGTAGCCAATTCTAAATTTTTAAGAATCATTTTCTTCAATAAAATTGTGGACTCTTTTACCATTTAGCCAATTCTAATGTTTATGTCTTTATTTTCTTCAGTAATATTTTGTACCTCTTTTACAAAGCTGTTAATTCTTTGTTTATAACTTTCTTGGATGGATTTTATTTATTTTCCAATTTTTCCTCTATAGCTCTTTTTATTTTTATTATTTTTAATTTTTTTGGGGGGTGGAGCAATGAAGGTTAAGTGACTTGCCAAGGGTCACATAGCTAGTAAGTGAATCCAGGGCCGATGCTTTATCCACTGAACTACCTAGCTGCCCCCAACTTCCCCTATTTTAATTTTTTTTTTTACTCTTTTTAAAAACTCTTTCTTTAAATTTTCTAAGGATTCCTGTTGGACTTGTGTCTGATCTACATTTTTCTTGGAGGCTTTGATTGTAGATTTTTCAAGTCATTTCTTCTGTTTGTGTCTTGAATTTTCCTTTTGCCATAGTTGTGCTTTGTGATGGAGTTTTTCTTTTCTGTTTTTCTTTTTCAATTGTGCTTTCTTCAAACCTACTTTTTGAATCTGACCTTTAAGTTAGTGTTGGCCTTTGCTCACTTCTGTGGTGGGAGGTGGTGGCTTGAGTTTCTTTCTTTTTATGTCCTTCTGCTCTTTTCACATCTTAGACTCTTGTGGCCTAGAAATTTTTAGTGTTTCCAGAGTAGTAAGATCTGGGTTGCCATTTGTTCACTGCCCTCTTGGTCTGAACCCTGCACGTTCCTGACCCAGATTGGGTCTCTTGGATTGTATGTACTGATTTTAGTAGACTGCTGCTGGACTCCATCACTGTTTGCCTGCTGAGAATTTCTGCAGGTTTAGAGTGACTGAAATGCTTGAATCCCCTTTGGTCTTGCTTTCCTATCCTGGTTACTTCACTGCAGGTTATTTGTGGGCTAAATGTTAGAAATGATTCCCACCTTTGCCCTTGGGTTCAGACCATGCAGCTGAGGTTCCTTGATCATGACTGCAACCACTCCTCTCTGCCCAGGAATTGGGACCCTGAACTGGGGTCATGTGTGATAAAGCTGTTACCTGGCAGGCACCCATTCTTATTCCTAGGATTGGTTCAGAGGTCCCTTCCGATCTCTTTCTGCCCTGGGGCTTCCAGTTCTGGTTTTGAATTTCAGCCCCCTTATACTCCCTGGGTATTAGAATGTTCCCCATTGCTACTACTGCTATCTCCATGGCTGCTGCATGTGCTTCAGGCTACACCCCACACTAATATCCACACCTTTCTATTTTCCTATGTTTCCTTGGGCTTGAAAAATTACTTATGGAGACTGTTTCTTGGATTTCCCAATCAGAATTCAGTTTGCATGCAAATACTCACTCCACTATTTTGGCTCCACCTCCTAGATTGTTCTTTTGACACTATACACACAGACTATTCTTGGGCCAATATTTATCAGTAGTGGACAGATGAAGCATGATTATCACATGACTGAGTGCTAATATAAATAAGCTGAAACAAGAAAGGCAGTTATGCCATAGTAGATAGAGAAACGGCCTCAGTCAGGAATTCCTGGATTCAAGTCCCACTTTTGACATATCCTGGCAGTGTGGCATTAGCCAAGCCATTTAACCTCTTTCTGCTCTAGGCAACTCTCTAAGATAGTGTCATATGTTGGCCTACATTGGTAGAAAGAGTTTTCTTACTGGGAATTCCTGGGACCTGTGAAATCACAAATCTAGCCCAAATACCACGTGTGCACATGTACACACATGTAACTCTATAGCCAAATAGTTATTTTTCCTTCAAAGAAGACCCCTTGGGAGGATTATTCAATGGATACTATCATTGCTCAAACTATGCTTGAATTTAACATATTCTCAGGCACATAGTGAGCATTAAATAAATGATTGTTGATGCTGATTCACATCTTTGAGTTTCAGTTTCCTTATCTGCAAAATGGGGATAATAAAACTTGCACTTTATGTCTCATCTGTTTATTATGAAGAAAGTGCTCTGTGAATGGTAAAATACAGAAAACAGGAGAGGTGGTCTGTCTTAGAGAAGAGGATCAAAAATTTAGAACCCAAAACTATCAAACCTATCATACTGGATGAGATTCAGAAGCCATTTAGTCTGGGCCTCTCATATGACAGATGAGGAAACTGTAGTCTCAGGAAGCTAAATGATTCCCTTAAAGTCACCCTGATCTTAAGTGGCAGAGCTTCAGAACTAGAGCCTTAAAAAGAAATCTTCTGACTCCACATTCATTGCTTTTCCTACTGTACCATTCTGATCAAGCTGCTCCCTCTGTGTTTGATAAGAGAGAACTGAGGAATGCTTCCTATCTTTCTTCTTTTTTAACTTTTTAAAATTTTCTGGTACCTAGTTGGTAAAGGGGGAAGGTCAGAGTACGTAGGGTTAGGGGAGGATTAGAAATTCTTCCTCCCTTTGCCCCAAGAGTAAAAAATGGCAATTTAACTGGGTCAGCATTGGTTGCT
The DNA here is from genome assembly GCF_019393635.1 of Dromiciops gliroides. Taxonomy (NCBI): domain Eukaryota; kingdom Metazoa; phylum Chordata; class Mammalia; order Microbiotheria; family Microbiotheriidae; genus Dromiciops; species Dromiciops gliroides. The sequence continues at coordinate 381,237,639 of NC_057862.1, read as the reverse complement.
CCTCATTTGTTTCTGTAAGTCACCATTTTCTGTTTCTGGGGTAGGGAGAGAAAAAAAAATCATAACCAGTCCCTGTTGTATACTGGAATGTTGTTGAGTTGTTTCAGTCACATCCAACTCTCTGTGACCCCATTTGGGATTGTCTTTACAAATTTACTGGAGTGGTTTCTCCAGCTCATTTTATAGATGAGGAAACTGAGGCAAACAGGGTTAAGTGACTTGCCTAGGGTCATACAGCTAGTGTCTGAGACTGGATTTGAACTCACATTCTCCTGACTCCAGTGTTAGTGTTCCATCCACTATGCCACCTAGCTTCCATGTATACTGGGATAGGAGTCCACAGAAAAGCATGTACAGGAAAAGAAAAGGGGAAAGAGAGTAAAGAAATGCACCATTTCCTTTTATAGACCATAGTAGGTACACTTCCTCTGGCAAGAGTCCATCCTCTCACATCTCAGTCAACAAATAATCAAAAGGCATTCCCTGTTCCCTAAAGATTAATAAGAGTAGTTCCTTATGTTTTCTCCAGAAGGGGAAGGGCACACATTCACTTCCATGTTAGGCGTTTTTCTAACTAAGCTCTATATCCTGTATCCTCAAGTTGGCTAGGGAATTAAAATTGATCTGGGCTTTCCCTGATCACCCTTATTACACAGCAGTGATAGATAAGAACTTAACATCTTTGAACTTCAATTCAATTCCAAAGGTTGTCATGCTGGGGTGGGAGTGGGGATAAGCTCCCACTCTCTATAAAATGCTCCAATAGCGTGCATCTCAAATAGCCTCTGACAACTGAAGCCCGACTCCTGGCCTTCTCATGGCGGAATTGTTTCCACTAACAGGAGAAGGGGGGAAGGCGAGTCACTGACGCCTTAAAACCAGTCATTTCAGGCAGGTGGGGCTCATCAGCCTTTGTAGGCAACTAGCCTAGGGGAAGGAAAACCCTGATTTTAAACCTCTGCTGCCTTGCGGCCAAGGAAAAATCAGGAGTCGGAGTCCCTCAGGCAGTTGGATGTTGGACATCACATCCCTCTGGCAACTCCTGCAGTGGCACTGGTGCCAAACTGTATTGGCTCTGCCTCTCCTTTGGATCCACCAATGTGGCAGAGAGGGAAAAACTGCTGCATGGGCAACAGCTTGTTTTCCATATTGATCCACCCAGTCCAGCGCCCTGGAGAGGACACTCCAGCTACTCCTCATGGGGTAGATACAACACACAGCCACACTGTGGTCTGAGGCTCTTCAAGGCGCTGATCCATGGTCATCAGCGACTGGTGGAGGCCTACTACTAGTTTGAGCATTGAGGTGCGTTCACTACCTCAATTTGTGAGACTCAAATGATGTAACATACTCATGAAGCACTTCACAAACTATTGGGGGTTGGGGGACTATACAAATGCCAATTATTGTTGGTAAATGGTTGCCATGCCTAAAAAGGTGGAAAAATAAGGTTGATCCATAACATCTGAGGTCAGAAATGAAATATGGATATCAAGACTGATTTTCTCTTTTGGTTCCTGAACTGACTTTGGGTTCTATTCTCCCTGAGGATTCTAAAAAAGCCTCAGCAATGGCAGTCTCCCTGTAGCCTCCCTCCCAAGGGAACAGCAGGCTTAAGTTCTGGTCTGGTTGCTTAAAAAGTTGGGCTGATTGCTTCTGAAGGCTCAGTTCCCTCTCATTAAGGCATTTTCCATCTAGTTGCAATCAGAAGAGAGTGATTGATCCCCAGTTTCCCATCTTTCTACCCCAACCCAATTTCAACAGTCATGCTTCATAGGACCTAATGCTGGAGTAGAACCTAGAGACCATATTATTGGACCGTCTCATTTAACATAAGAAAGATGAAGAATTAAGAGCCCTGAGAGGTTAAATGTCTCCACCAAAATCACAGAGCTAGTTAATAACACCTCAGCCCACTGGCTCCAGATCCAGTGATCAATCTACTATACCACACTGCCTCCCTAACTCTTATATTGATTGTGTTAGTAAGTGGAGGAAGTACTGAAGAGTCATTACTAAAGAATTGTATAATTTTCACTTAGGGCAAAGGTTGAACAGGGTAATAATTCATATTTAGATAAAAAGTTTTAAATGTACAAAGTGTTTTCTTCACAACAATCCTGTGAAGCAGATAGTAGTATAAGTACTCTCATTTCATACAGTTAAGGAAATTAGTCTCTTATGTAAGGTCACCCAAAGATGGGAATCAAATTTAGGTCTTCTGCCTCCACTACCTTCAAGCTTAAGTTGTTCTCTCAAGACTCTTTATAGTCTTTATCTTTACAACTTAGTGCTGTTACCAACCATTGGTATTAAGATGCTGCTGCTTCTGCTGCTGCTCCTCCTCCTCCACCACCTCTTCCTCCTCCTCCTCCTCTCTTCTTCTTTTCTTCCTTCTTCCTCCTCCTCTATCTTTTAAATCTCTCATTAATTGGCTACCTAATACTTCTGAGATGGTGAATTGAGCACAATTGTCTTAATGTAAATCTGAGCCATCTCTCTAAATGCTTTGTCCTCTAAAGGGAACTTCATGTCTATACAATTCCAGAGGTCAAAAATAGATTGATATTTCCAAATTTTATGGGGACTTGCATGGGTTTGTTCACAGATTTTTAGAGCAAAAAGTGAAAAAAAGGTTATGGCTAAAGTTTTATCCTGCTAAATTCAGGGGCTGTGATGACTATTTTTCTTTTTGTGGGGCAATGAGGGTTAAGTGACTTGCCCAGGGTCACACAGCTAGTAAGTGTCAAATGTCTGAGACTGGATTTGAACTCAGGTCCTCCTGAATCCAGGGCCAGTGCTCTATCCACTGCACCACCTAGCTGCCCCCATGTGATGACTATTTTTTGATAATCAATCAAATATGTATTCAATGTGGTACTTTTATAGAATTACAGGGTATATAATTCCAGAGTTAGAATGGATCTTGGAACACATAAAAGGTTAGGATTAGAAGAACTCTTAAAACATAGGATATTAGAATCCAGAATGTTAGAATATAGAATGCCTACACTCAAAGATAGAACAGGAAATATTAGGGATGGACCTTAAACATATAGCATGGCAAAGGAAAGAATATTAGAGCTAGAAGAGATTTTAGAAGAAGCAAGAAAGGACTGGATGCCAAGTAAAAGACCCAGCCCCTCCCCTTGCCCCTTGTCCTAATGAACCTCACTGGAAGGAGGAAGTAATTGCCAGTTATTTTCCTAGCCTGGAGTTTAGGCCTTTTCCTTGATTGGTGGCCCAGCCTTCTTTGCCTGTCTGTGGGAGGACACTGAATGTCAGGCAATAGCTTGTAGAAAAGTCTGTAGTTGTTTTCTAGGAATTAATTATTCTCGCTTTGGGGAGGCAGCACAGATGGCAAGCCTTGCTTCTGTTGGCTGGTGAACTTTAGGAAGTGAGTGTTGAAGCAACTATTGTCAAAGCTGTCAACTGTCTTCTTGCTTTTGAGTTATTCATCAACAATCAGACTGCCCCCTGTCAGATGAGGACCATCAATACAGACTTCTTACTGTGTAATACTATTTTATATCTGTATAGCATCATATGTGTACTTTTATATACATTTTTGTTGAGGTTTGTAACAGCCTAATGAGGGAGATGGGGCAAAGAGTTTGATTTCCATTTTATAAATGATGAAACTGAGTCCCTAAAAGGGGAAATGATGACTTTTTTCCATGTCATACTCTTAGTATATAGAAACTGATAATCAAATATAGAGATCTTTTTAATGCCCTATAGTTTCCATCTAAATGTAAGCTTTTCTTTGTTCCCTGCTACATGTGTTGATTAAATTATATCAAAACTGTGAATTTATTTTTAATATAAAGTATTATACAAATACAAATTCTCTTTAGGAATACATTTTTAATTAATGATAAAAAAAACAACAAACACCATACAAGACAGTGAATGATATGTGCTAAACATGTTGTACAAATAATCAAATCATATAGGATTTCAGAGGAGTGAAATTATTTATATCTGGGAATTAGTAAAGGATTCATGCAGAAGAAAAAAATTTGAGTTCAACCTTGAATGATGGATTGGATTTAGATAGGTTGAGGGAAGATTTAGATGAAGATCACACATTCTGAGGCTTAGAGACAACTTTCATTTTCAACCATATAAAGGGACGGTTTCCCTCCAACCAGGCAGGGCTCCTGATCTGCTTCCCCCACCTTTACTCTCCCTTCTTGCCCCTTCCTCTATTTCTCTCAGCTCTCTAGTGGTGGGGTAAAGGAAGAAGAAAAAAGAGACAGAGAGATAAAGACAGAGATATACAGAAAGAGATACAGAGGTGGAGGTAGAGTTAACCGAGACAGAGACAGTGACAAAAAGACAAAAAGAGACAGAGACACAGAAACAGAGTGAGACAAAGAGAGGTGGAGGGCTGAGAGAAACTGAAGCATAGAAGCAAAAAGAAAGAGAAATAGAAACATCCAGAGAGACCCAAAGAGAGAGACAGAAGAAGATACAGACGCAAAAACAGAGATGGAATTTTTGTTTTTAAGTTAAAATTGGTCCACTATTATTCTTCAAACTTGACTTAATAGAATTTTCAATTTGTCTTCTTTTACCAGGAGGCTCTGGGGATGGCTTTCAGAGAAGCTAGGCCACTGAGCTGTGTCTTGAGGGAAAAAGGGTATTCATGGGTAGAGGGGAGAAAATCATTTAAAGAAAACTAGAAAATCCTAAATTTCCATTTAGCATGAGGTTACATATTCTTCCTCTCCTATTTCTGAGACTCATTGGGCACAGATGTTTTCTGATTGCTGGCATTCATGAGGGATTAATGTTGGGAGAAATATTAACATTTAAGGATCTGGTTCCAGTGTGCTTTCTATCCATTTCTCCACTACCCCTGTTTACTCACACTGAATCAGCCAAACCTGAATGCCTTGCCATTCCCTGAATGCACTCTTTGCTTCCTCATTTCTGTGCCTTTATTTGTGTCATTACCTATGACTTGAATGTCCTCCCTGGTCCACCAAGACCCACTCCATCCCTACATGTTGAAATCCTAATCTTCTTTCAAAGCTGATCTTTACTGCCACCGCATGCACAAAGCCTTCCTTTACCCCTATAGTCATAAGGCATCCTTCCCCCCTCTCATGAGTTCTAAGCAATTTCTTTTTATATCTTGTACTTTTATACTTACTTTGTATGCAATTTTATTTGTCCTTGGTTTCTCTCCCCTACCCCCAACTATAAATAGGTAGTGAATTCCTTGGGGGATTGTGACTTATTCATAGAATCACAGAATAATTTGAAATAATTTGAAAAATCACCTAGTCCATACTTTCATTTTACAAAGGATTAATCTTAGGCACAGAGGAAAGGAAATCACTTATCCAAGATCACACACCTGTTTATGAATAGAATGAAACTTTGAAGTAAATTTTCTTGAATTCAAACTTCATGTTCATTTCCTTACACATTGTGACCTCATCTTTCAATCACCCTCATTGCCAAACAGAAGAGCCAGAGTATTATACTGGGTGTTCAGTAAGTGCTGAATATTTAAATCATTATTGAAAAAAAAGACAAGGGTCAGAAACATCAAACTATGGCCAAATGATTCTAGGTCAGGGATCTATTGGTTTGAGTCCCCAGTCCAAAGCCCTACCCCTTGTCACTCTAGAAGACTGGAGTAAATCACTTGGATTTTCATTCTCAGTAGCCAAAATCTTATTTTATTTTGAAAAATCAGGGGGGCAGCTAGGTGGCGCAGTGGATAAAGCACCGACCTTGGATTCAGGAGTACCTGAGTTCAAATCCGGCCTCAGACACTTGACACTTACTAGCTGTGTGACCCTGGGCAAGTCACTTAACCCCCATTGCCCTGCAAAAACAAAAACAAACAAACAAAAAAAATCAGTCATAGCTTTTGTATCAAGGGGCTTTGATATCCCTGGATCCAAAAGAAAATATTAAACTTGTCAAGGATTTAGAAAATAGAATTTTAGATCATGGAAGGTAATAAAACCATAAATATTTTCTAGTCTATGCCATTCATTTTACACAGAAAAAACTGAAGCTTAGAATTCTAAGTGACTTGCCCAAGGAAACATACTGTGTCATCATTGTCTAGTTTCCTTCCTCAAGGACCAGAATCTTGTCTTTACCTAGGAGTGTTGGTTGAACTTGGAGATGGGGAGTTGGATGGGATCAGAAAAACAGTATAAAAGACAGAGCCACTTTAGGAATGTATATGTACAATACAGGTATACAGAGATAATGATAGCAGCAACTTTTTTTAAAAGTGCACAGAAAAGAAAGGATTTACAAAGTAAAGTCCAATGGCAAAATTTTAGAATATGTGATTAAAGGGATTTCTAGTGAATATCTAGGATCGTAGTTTAAGAGTTAGAGGGGAAGTGAGGTCATTTAATTTAGTCTAGCTTCATTTTACAAATGAAAAACCTGAATCCTAGAGAGGTAAAGGGACTTACTTAAGGTCATACAAGTAGTCAGCATTTGAACCTCAGTTTTCCAATTTAGAATATCCTAAATTAGCCTTAAAACTCTCTTGCCCCAGGAAGGAAATGATCATCACAAAAAGCCAGTATTGTTTTCGTTAAGAACAAGACATACCAGACTAACCTTATTTCTTCTTTTTATAGGATTAGTAAACTGGTAGAGAAGGAAATTATTGTGGATACAATTTATCTAGGTTTAAGATAACCTGTAACAAAGTCACTAATGCTATATTGATAGGCGATTTTAGAAATGTGAGCTAGAATATGTAAGTTAGTTGGATTTGAATTCAATGTTCACTTGGAAAGATGTCTTTAGTAAAATGCCCCAGGGATCTGTGTTTGGCACTGTGATGTTTAACATTTTTATTAATGACCTGAACAAAAAACAGCAATAGGATATTTATCAAATATTTAGATGATACAAAGCTAAGAGGAATAGCTTACACATTGGATGACATAATCAGCATCTAAAAAGATCTTGACAGACCAGAAATTTGGGCTGAATTTAATAAGATACTATTTAGTAGAAAGCAATGTAAAGTTTTAAACTTGAATTTAAAAAGCCAACTTGACCTGAAAAAAACCCAAACAAACCTGGGATCTTTCATTGTCTGAAAGCTCATCATGAGCCAACATTTTAGCTCATAAGTGGCATGATATAGCAGGGAAAAAAGCCAACAAGATCTTATGTTGTATTATGAGAGATAGTATCTAGTAGTATACTAGTCCCTGGTCAGACTACAACTAGCTTCTGAGTACCATATTTCAAAAAGGGGATTAATAAGCTAGAGATCATACAATTAAAGATGAAAGGAAAGGGAACAGTCAAAGATAATGTCAGATGAAGAACTTAAGCTGAAATAACTGGGGATGTTTAAAGTGGAGAAGATAATAGCAAGGAAACAAAAGCTATCTTCAAGCTTTTGAAGAGAAATTAGGCTTGTTCTGTTTGACCCTAGAGAGCAGGACAAGGAGCAATAGGAGGAAAATATAGAGAGGAAATTTATTCTTGATGGAATGATCAACTTCCTAATATTTAGGACTATCCAAAAGTGTAATTCATTTATGTGAGAGCTGCTAGCATTCCTCTCACTAGAACTCTTCTCGTAAAGTCTTAATGTTTACATCTGGGAGTACTATTGAGGGGATTCTTCTTCAGCTATTAGTTGGATTACATTCCCTCTGAAATCCTTTCCAACTTTAAATTCTGTTTCTATAATCCAGCTGCTATTTATCTGTTCTCGTTACCCAACATACAGGGAGTTTGCCCGTTGGAAGGTGAGGAATACAGCCATTGAGCGGCGAGATCTGCTCCGTAATCCAGTGCCCCTCATGCCTGAGTTTCAGAGAAGCATCCGACTCCTGGGCAGGAGACCCACAACTCAGCAATTCATTGATACCATCATCAAAAAGTACGGCACCCACATCCTCATCTCTGCCACTTTGGGAGGTAGGTTGGTGGTTGACTGGGTTCAGTTCTGGCCTTAATCTAAACCTAGAGAGTAGGAGATGGATGGGATAGTTTGGGGTCTCTTTGGAAAAGACAGTTCATAACATCCCTCCTGGTGAACAATACAAAATGATGAGTAGTTAAATGACCTAACCTGAAAATGTAGACTAATAGGCCATGAATTATGTGGGTTTAATATTTTGTCTTCTACTTTGGGAGAAAACAAGTTAGACTCCTAGAATGTTAAAGTGGGAAGAAACCTTAGAATTATAGACTTGTTAGGACTTAGAATGCAAAATATAAGAACAAAGAATATTAGAGTTAGAAGAGACCTAGAAATATAGAACGTTAGAAAATAGGTCTTAAAATGTTGGAATTGAAAGGTAACAATGACTATCTACCTCAACCTTTAAATTTTATAAATAAGAAAATAGAGGCTCAGAGAATGAAAATAACATTCCGTGTCACATGGTAAAGTCATGGCATAATGTGCTAGACCTGAGGAGTTCCATTTATAAAATCAGCTCCTATTCATTTTGCAAAGGGATTAAAATTGGGGTGAGGAGAAGAGGATGGGGACAAGAATGTTTGTTCTCTTCTCACAATTCTGGCTCACAGCCATTTGCTATTTTGTATTTTGGGAAGGAGTAAAAAGAGTGTGAGAAAAGGAGACTAGTGGGTGATAAAATTTGTGCAGTAGGTTGAGACTATATCATGGGGGTCCTCTAATGCCAGGATAAAGACTTTGGAAATTAATGAATCACCTTTCACTGGCACTTTAAGGTTTACAAAATGTTTTTTACATCCATTATCTCATAAGATCATAGGACTATGGGATTTGGATCTAGAAGGGATCTTGGAAATCACCCAGTCCAATCTCTTCACTTTACACATGAGAAAACAGAAGTATAGAGAGGGAAAATGACTTATCCATGTTCATACAATGATTTAGTAGAAGAACCAAAATTAAAACCCAAGTTTCTTGTCGAATTCAGGACTCTTTTCATGATTACAAAATCAAGGGATTTTGAGTTAGAAGGGTCCTTAGAGTCAGCTAGTCCAAATTCCTCATTTTCCATGTGATGAAATTGAGACTTGAATTTCATCTGTTGAGGTATGCAGGGCAGAAATTAATTTGACCATTTTAGAGATAAGGAAAATTAGGTTCAGAGAGGTTAATTGACATGTATATGGTCATGAAATGAGTTAGTAGAAGAGCCAGATCTCAAGCTCAAGTCTTCTGACTTCAAGTCCATTGTTCTTCCTAGTACACTGTGCCCCAATACTTTATCTTGTGGCTCATGATGGAAAGTTTTGTTGTGGTGAATAAGTTACTTAAAGTTTGGCTTTCCCACTTGTGAAAGTCATATTTCCTCAGTTTCTTAATCTCTAAAATGGGAGATAATACATGGAGCAAATTTCACAGGACTGTTTTAGGGAAAGCTCTTTGAAAATTATAAAGCAATATAGAAATGTGAGCTATCATTACATCCAAGAACAGAAATAAATATGTAGGAGGCACAATTTCTCTGTGTATAATGTATTCCTCCCACCTCAGATTTTCCTCAACTCATCACTGAAAACCCAAGATGTCAGTGGGCAAATTGAATTTTTCCATTGGAAGTTGTTTTCCTCCCATGTCCCTAGAAATTCCAAATAATGAAGACCTTTTACAGTGAAATATATTTTTAATTTCAGTGAGGAAAAGTGGTGAATTATTCACAGCGCCTTGCTCTGCTCCTGTTCTTACAGCACAACATTTTAAAATATGCAAAGCTTTATGATGAAAGCCAATGTCGGACAATGAGACTTAAGTGCACACTCTGTCCACAGTGGGGAGGGGTGGAGGATCATAAGGCCATAAATTGACATTTGGATGAGATGACACCAAGGGAAAAATGGGAAGAGGGAAGAAGGAAATAAAGGAGGCTAGGATTGGGAAAGAGGAAAGAAGAGGGCAGAAAGGAAGACATTTAATATATTCTTATTTTCATTGCATACATGACCTTATTAAGGCAGCTTATGGTATAATGAGATAGAGTGGTCAGGAAAACCTAGAGTCAGGAAGAACTGAGTTCAAATCCATCCTCAGATACTTACTAGCTATGTGAACTGGATGTTTCATTTAATCTCTATTTGCCTCACTTTTCTCAACCTTAAAATGGGGATAACAGTACCTAACTCACAGAGTTATTGTGAGGATCAAATGAGATAATATTTATTAAAAAGCACTTTGCACAGTGCCTGTCATCGAGTAAGTACTATATAAATACATATTCCCTTCCCTTTTTTATTAGTATGTGTCTTTCCACTACTGGGGTACATATCAAAACTCATCCAAATATTCTTATTCTGTGTAAATTTTGTCTCTGTCCTTAGCAATGGCAGTGTGGTATGGTGGACAGAAAGCTAGTTTTTGTTTTTTTTTTTATCTATGAAACCTTGAAGAAGTCACTTTATCTCAGTGGGCCTCAGTTTCCTTATCTATAAGATGCAGGGGTTGGACTAGATGACTACTAATTTTTTTCCAGCTCCAAATCTTTCATCAATTCTTTGTAGAAAATCTAGGCAACATTCTGGGAGCTTCCTTCTGGCTCTTTCAGTGTTGATGGATAACCATACCACACTTGGGTTGTCCATCTGTGATCCCTTATTGCCACAATGTGACTATGTTGTCTCTTTGGTGGAACATACATAACTTTGATGATGTCTTCTGCACCATTTCTGTACAAAACATTCTTGGTAACATAGCACAGTTGGCATATAGTCACCAAGTATATTTACATTTCTCTTTGGATCATTTGCAACTTTGACTGTTCTGAGATTTAGGTAATTCATGTATCAAGCCTGTAGAGCCTCATAGGAGAAAGATGGGACTAAAAAAGCACCCATATTGATTAGAGAAAAATAAAATGTTAGAGATGAACATCAGCAGCAACAGTCTAACAACCACCACCACAATGACCACCAAATCATCATCGATAGCAGGGTAGCAATTTGTCCCAGAGCTATTTCTATTTGGACTATGTTGCAAAATGGCCCAACTAATATTAATAAAATAAGAATATTTATTTTGTATTTATTCTGTGTGTGTATATACATGTATAAACATGTGTTATCCCCAAAGTCTTAGTACATTTTTTTTTTTAGGCAATGGGGATTAAGTGACTTGCCCAGGGTCACACAGCTAGTAAGTGTCAAGTGTCTGAGGCCGGATTTGAACTCAGGTCCTTCTGAATCCAGGACCAGTGCTTTAACCACTGTGCATCTAGCTGCCCCAGTCTTAGTACATTTTAAAGCTTTAATATCTTCAGAAGTATAGATGTTACAAAGTATAAAAAAATTGAAAGTTTAATTATTTAAATTTCTTTTTACTTATTTAGTTTTAAATAATACATTTTTAAAATTTAATTTTAATGAGATGAGGCATCCTGTTATTATGCATTGCATATCCAACAGTTTCTAGATGACTTTTTTCAGACTAGTGGATTGATAGATGAAGTCCTCTTGCTTGGATACCTCATCCAATCTCCAGACTGGATCTCCAATAGAACTGTTTCTTATGAGGTTCTACCAAAACTGTCATGTAGTCATCAAAACCTCCTTCTCTGGATGATCTTAAGGCCAGTAATAGAAATACAGTTCTTTCAGTTACTGAGAAACAGCTGATGATGAAAATTTTTACAAAGTTAGAAAAGCAACTAGAATGATTGCATGAGCTGTTGATCATATTGAATTTTAACAAGAAAAAGAGCAATTGTAAAATAGATGATTTTGATTACATTAAATTAAAAAGGTTTTATACAAACAGAAGCAATGCATCCAAAATTAGAAGGGATGCAGAAAGCTGTGAAACAATTTTTTTAGCCAGTATTTCTGATAAAGGCTTCATTTCTAAAATATATTGAGAACTAAATCAAATTTACAAGAATCCAATTCATTCCCCAATTGAGAAATGATCAAAGGATATGAACAGGCAGTTTTCTAATGAAGAAATCAAAGCTATCCATTGTCCTATGAAAAAAATGCTCTAAATCACTACTGATTAGAGAAATGCAAATTAAAACAACTCTGAGGTACCACCTGACACCTATCAGATTGGCTAATATGACAAAAGAGGAAAATAATAAATGTTGGAGAAGTTGTGGAAAAATTGGAACACTAATGCATTTTTGGTGGTCCAACCATTCTGGAGAGCAATTTGGAATTATGCCCAGAGGGCTATAAAGTTGCTCATACCCTTTGACTTAACAATACCACTATTAGGCCTTTTTCCCAAAGAGATCATAAAAAAGGGAAAAGGACCCACATGTACAAAAATATTTATAGCTCCTCTTTTTGTGGTGGCAAGGAATTAGAAATTGAGGGGATGCCCATTAATTGGGGAATGGCTGAACAAGTTGTGGTATATGAATGTAATGGAATACTACTGTGCTGTAAGAAATGATGAGCAGGCAGATTTCAGAGAAATCTGGAAGGATTTACATGAACTGATGCTAAGTGAGATGAAAAGAACCAGGAGAACATTGCACACAGTAGCAAGAACATTGCTACTGTGATAGACTTGACTCATGATGGAAAATGCTCTCCAGGGGCAGCTGGGTGGCACAGTGGATAGAGCACCGGCCCTGAATTCAGGAGTACCTGAGTTCAAATCCGGCCTCAGACACTTGACACTTAGTAGCTGTGTGACCCTGGTCAAGTCACTTAACCCCAATTGCCTCACAAAACAAACAAACAAAAAAAAAAAAAAAAGAAAATGCTCTCCAAATCCAGAAAAAAAAGAACTATGGAATCTAGATGCAGATTGAACCATACTATTTCTAATTTTTTGTTATTGTTGTTTTTCTTTTTTGAGGTTTTTCCTTTTTGCTCTGATTCTTCTTTCCCAGCATGACTAATTCAGAAATATATTTAACATAATTGTACATTTATAAACTATATCAGATTGCTTGCTTTCTTGGGGATGGGGAGGAATGGGAGGGAGGGAGAAAAATTTGAAACTAGAAATCTTGTAAAAACAAATGTTGAAAACTATCTCTACATATACCTGGAAAATGATAAAATAATGTTATAAAAAAGAAAAAGCAATTTGTAAAAATTTTTATAAGTAATCTCTCAAATGTTCTTTATTTAAAGATATAGCATTTATGCCTCTGAAATTATTGGACTTTAAAACTGCACTAAGACTTTAAGATAGCCCAAATCTCTTTATTATGTATTTTGTATGTAATTTTATATATACATATTTCCTCCCTCATAAAAATGTAAACTCCTTGTGAAAAATCATTGTTTTGTTCTTTGTACTTAGATTCCCTGTGCCTGACACATAGTAGGTGCTCAGTAGCTTATTGATAGATTCATTGGCTGAACAACAAAAAACATCTTCCATTTCTATATTGTTTAAAATGAACACAGCTCTTTACTCAGGGCAAATCATAGGGCCACCGAGAGGTAAAACTTCAGAACATCATTTATCACAGATGAAAAGGACCATTGAGTTCATCTAGGCAAACTCTCTCACTTTCACTGTTGAGGCCTTTGAGGGCAATGCTCAAGGTCATCCAGAAGAAGGCAGTAGAGCTGCAATGAGAGCCCAAGTAGCCTTCTCTTTCCCACAGTTTGCCGCTTCTCCCTACTATTTCACATTCATTGTCTCATAGTGGCTGTGATTTCCCTAATGTCTCTGAAAACCCTGCCTCTAGAGAGCAGAGCACCCCAGGAACTCAGGAGAGCTTTCATTAGCATCTCCATTTCCATTAGATTTTCCCCTGGCTGAGGAAAAAAGAGGAAGCCAGTGTGGGGAAAGACAGAGAGATGCAGGCTGACCGGTCATCCCTAACCCACATCTGTAAGCAATGAATAGCTCACTGTTAATCAGGGTATAAAGCAGTCAGATTCCCCTCCAGCCAATGCCCCTTTTTTGCCCCCAGCCATCATCAGAGTTAGTCGCATCCTTGTTGGGAAATGGAGAGGGGGAGGGAAGAGGAGAAGAGAGCTTGGTACAAAGTCACTTGGAGGCCACAGAAGCTCAGGAAGGGAATCTGTGAAGCAGAGAGGTAATTTGTAGGAATACCCAAAAGGGAAGACAACTTTGAACAGAACATCATCTTAATAAACAGGAAATTAAGTCTTAATAATGCAGCAAGAAGCCTATTAACCCCTCCTGATCTAAGCTCAGCTTCTGCCAGATCTCAGTCCAGGGGGAACCCTGGTTCCCTGCCAGCTTCTTCTCCTCACTTACCTTCCTCCACCAGCTGTACAACTCCCTTTCCCTAATCCAGACTTTCTAGTAATTAGTTATAATATTTAAACCTCCAATATCTATAGTGCTCACCAGAATCCTGTAATATATGAAGTGCAAAGATTGATTGATGTCACTAATTTTTTTTAAGTGAGGCAATTGGGGTTAAGTGACTTACCCAGGGTCACACAGCTAGTAAGTGTTAAGTGTCTGAGGCCGGATTTGAACTCAGGTCCTCCTGACTCCAGGGCTGGTGCTCTATCCTCTGCGCCATCTAGCTGCCCCGATGCCACTATTTTAAAATAAGGAGTCATGCCAGGTGACTTTTAAGTTCCTTTTCAGCTCTAAATCTGTTGATGCAAGGACATTCCAGAACAACAATAATAAACTGACATTTACATAGCACTTTATACATTGTCTCATTTGACCCTCACTATAAACATATGAGGTAGGCCCTAACAAGTTGTATTCTCATTTTGCAGATGAGGAAACTGAGGCTTAGATTAACTGACTCATTCAGGGCCACATAGCACATCATCCAGCCTTATCATCCTACCAAATCTACTCTTTACACAGTTACCAGTGATTTCTTAATCACCAAATCCACTGTTCTTTTCTCAATTCTCATTCTCCTCAACCTTTCTGTAGCCTTTGACACTTTTGATTACCCTGTTCTTCTTGATACTCTCCTCTCTGGGTTTTCAGGACCATACTCTCTTCTGGATTTCCTCCTACCTATTGAATCCCTCCTCAAGCTTCTATACTGGATTCTTATCCAGATCCCTCCCTCTTACCATAGGTGTTTCATGTAGTTTTGTCTTGAGCCATCTTTTCTTTTCCTTCTAGATTACTTCATTTGATGATATCATCAGCTTCCATCAATTTAATTTGTTGTCTCTATGCTGATGATACTCATATCTACTTATCATGTCCCAACTTCTCTGTTAACTTTTTTTATTTTATAAAAGTATTTTTATTATTTTCCAGTTACACATAAGGATAGTTTTCAACATTTGTTTTCATAGGATTTTTAGTTCCAAATTTTTCTCCCACCCTCTCTTCTCTCCCCCCTCCCAAAGAAGGAAAGCAATCTGATATAGGTTATATATGTACAACCACACTAAACATATTTCTGCATTAGTCATATTGTGAAAGAATAATCAGAGCACAAAAAAGGGGGAAAAGCAGCCCCAAAGTAGAAACAGTCTGGTTCAAACTGCATTCAGAATCCACAGTTCTTTTTTCTGTATGTGGAGAATATTTTCTATCATAAGTTCTTTAAAATTGTTTTAGATTAAAAAAATAAAAATAAAAATAAATTGTTTTGGATCATTCCACTGCTGAGAAGAGCCAAGTCTATCACAGATGATCATCACACAATGTTGCTGATACTGTGTACAATATTCTCCTGGTTCTGCTCCTCTCACTCAGCATCAGTTCATGTAAGTCCTTCCAGGTTTCTCTCTGAAATCCTCCTGCTCATTTTTTCTTATAGCACAATAGTATTCCTCTGTTAACTTTTAATCTCACATCTCTAACTGTCTTGTAGACATCTCATATTGGATGTCCAGTAGACATCTTTTTTTGTTTGTTTTGTTGTTTTTTGGCGGGGCAATAGGGGTTAAGTGACTTGTCCAGGGTGACACAGCTAGTAAGTGTTAAGTGTCTGAGGCCAGATTTGAACTCAGGTCCTCCTGAATCCAGGGCCAGTGCTTTATCCACTGTACCACCTAGCTGCACCACCTCCCCCCCGTCCCCACCATAGACATCTTTTAAACTCAACATATCCAAAACTGAATTTTCCCCTTACCCCCCTCCCTAATTCCCCCATTACTATAAAGGATACAACACTATCCTCCAGATCCCTCAAACTCAAACTAGGTGTCATCCTCGACTCTTCACTATCTTTCACACACACACACACACACACACACACACATCTTCCCAATCCAATCTTTTCTAAGACCTGTTGATTTGACCCTTGTGATATCTTTCAAATATGCCCTTCTCTCCTCTGATCTGCAGTCATTATGGTGCAGGTCTTCATCACATCACACTTGGACTATTGCAATAGCCTGCTATTGTACCTGCCTACCTCAAGTCTTCTCCCACTCCAATCCTTCCTCCATTTAGCCACCAAAGTGATTTTCATAAAATGCAGGTAGAACAATAAACTGTTTTGATAAACTCCAGTGGCTTCTTATCAGTACAAAATCCTTTATTTGGCTTTCAAATTTCTTCATAAATCTAATTCCCTCCTATCTTTCCAGTGTTCTTACACCTTACTCCTCATGATGTACTCTTCATAGCAGTGATACTAGTGTTCTGCAAAAAAGACACTCCTCTCAGCTCATGTTCTCTGGTTGTCCTCCAATCCTGGAATCCTCTCCCTCCTTTTTTCTGCCTCCTGGTTTCCCTGATTTCTTTAAGTCCCAACTAAAAATCCCATCTTTTACAGGAGGTCTTTTCTAATCTCTCTTAATTGCATTGCTTCCCCTCTCTTAATAATTTCCTATTTATCCTTCATACAGTTTGTTTGTCGATATTTGTTTCCTTATTATCACCTAGATTAAATTGTAAGCTCCTTAAGGACTGGGCCTAACTGTTGCTTTTTTTTTTTTTTGGTCTTTTTTAAAAACCCTGGTCATTATTATAGCCCCTTGTACATAATAGGTGCTTAGTAAATGCTTATTGACTAATAAACTAAAAAATGTCAAGGGACATTTAAAGAGTACTTGCAATGTACATGGCCCTAGACTAGGTCCTGAAAGAGAGACAAAGATAGATAACTTGACCAATGTCACACAGATAGCCAGCAGCCAATCTGGAATTCAGTTATGATCCTTTGACCCCAGGTCTTTATACTCTATTGATCAAACAAGTCCTATTCCTTCCTTTCCAGGTCAATCAAACTGTACCACCTTTTTTAGAGAGTTGAAGAACAAAATATGTGGGCATGATTCTACCCATGGGTTTAAACTAACCAAGCCACTTGGGGAAGGGCATTATGCTGGCTCATTTGGAGCCACTTCCACGAGGCTTTTCTTATTAGTCATGATTCTAAAAAAAAAACAACATGCTTCTAAAACAGAAGGCTGGGTAGTGTGATAGAATCTGTAAACTATTCTCAGGAAAGTGCTCCCTTTTAAAAAATGAATCTGCACTTCCCCAATTGCCCTCTCAGTGGTAAACCCTACCTACAAAATATTCCCTGGGGACTGGCTAATTACCCCTAAATGACTCGGCAAGGAGTTTTACAAATTGAAGGTTATGTTAGGAATATCCTACAAAACAAACTTTCAAGCTAGTCAGTCAATTGAGTAGCATTTATTAAGTACCTCTTATGGGTCAGGCACTCTGTTTAGCGTTGGAATCAGTAGAAGATATGTGCCCAATCTTGGACTTAATTGGCAAAGTCATTGGACTGGACTACAAATAGTTCTTTAGAGAAACGTTGAATTGGATGGGATCTTAGATCATAGATTCATAGATCTAGAGTAGGAAGGAATCTCAGGGTCCATCTATCCCAAATAACTTATTTAACAAAAGAAGAAACTGAGGCCCCAAGAGAATAAGTGGCTCAGCTAAGGCCATATAAAGTGAGTAGCAAGGTGGGTATTCAGATTCAATTTACCTTATTCTAGGGCCTGTGGTTTCTACACTTCTCTCATCCTCACTTGACCCATACAACTCAGAGAAAGGAGTTGAGTAGTTAGAAAGGACTTAAGATATTATACCAAAGTCACCTGCTCAGTGATCCATGGTCTGATGTTTCCTTTAAAAAGTACCACAGCCCACAGCTGTTGAATTCTGCTTTAGAGTTTCAAGGAAAAAAAATACAGGATTAAATTGGAGAAAAGTCACTGGTTACTGAGTGACCTGTTAAGTGAAACAAAGTGGAGAGGTAAAGATAACTGGAAATAGCTCCATACTAGGGAGCCTTCTGCATCATGTAATTTCTCTGATTTTTCTCCCCACAGGAGAGGAGGCCTTGACCATGTACATGGACAAAAGTCGACTAGACAGGAAGTCAGGGAATGCTACCCAAAGCGTGGAGGCTCTGCACCAACTCGCATCCTCTTATTTTGTCGACCGTGATGGCACAATGAGGAGACTCCATGAGATCCAGATCTCCACCGGAGCAATCAAGGTGTGTCTTGGGGCATCTCCCAGAGAGAGGGAGTATAAGATAGACATACAAGTCAGGGATGAGCAGATCTTCCAAAGCATCATAGATCTTGAGGACTGAAAGGGGAGATTATTACAAGAGAGTATATGGAATGTTAGACCTAGAAGGGGCAAAGAATACTACAGCTTGAAGGGAACATAGAACAAAGATGTTAGAGCTAGTAGGGAACATAGAATATAGAATTTTAGAACACAAAACCTGGAATGTTAGAGCTAGAACATAGGCACTACAACATAGAATACCATAACATAGGCATCTCAGAGAGAGCTTGTTCAAGGTCACATAGTAAGTTTGCGGGATAGCCAGGAGCTGAATCTAGGTCACTGGATTCACATTCTAATACTCTTTAAGAATGAAATGGATCAGGGGCAGCTAGGTCATGCAGTGGATAAAACACTGGTTCTGGATTCAGGAGGACCTGAGTTCAAATCTGGCCTCAGACACTTGACACTTACTAGCTGTATGGCCCTGGGCAAGTCACTTAACCCTCATTGCCCTGCCAAAAAAGAAAATAATAATGATGAAATGGATCTACTTGGAAGTCACTCAATTGGTCAAGACCTGAATAGTACAATAGACTACTATGATAGTGGGATGGGTAATGATACACAAAGGCACTACTTGTAATGTTCCATATTTAGCAAGTCATTTTCCTCCCAATTTTCCTGTGGTGCAGATGGTACAAGGGGTATTACATGTGATTTACAACTGAGCCCCAAAGATATGAAATTACTTTCTTACAATCAAAGATCTATGAAGTGTTAAGAGTCAAGATTGAAATATAGAACTTTTCATAACCTATAAACCCTATAGCCATCATTAGAGTCATGCTCTTAGCAGGAGATATGATTCTGTTGTAAAATGCATTTCTGAATAAAGGGAGGATATTTTTGAAGTGAACCATGTGGTTGGTACTTTTGTCAACCAAAGTGCTCTTGTGTCATATAAAAGAATGTGCTGCTTTGTGAGTGTCGATTTGAATATATGACATTTGTCATATATGCAAATGTATTCTTACAAATACTTGTTTATACATGTAAGTATATGCATAAATATACATATACATGCATGTCAGAAAATGAACCAATTTCTCTGACACTCAGGAACCCAAATTCAGGGGAGGGAAGGGTTCATGTTGTTAGGGAATTCACTACCACCAAATGCAAGATCTATATGAAGCTCTCACTGTGTGAGAATTCTGAAAGAACTGTTTTGTTTTGTTTTTTCATGACTGTGAAACAGTTCCCTGACTACGTCTCTTCTCTTCTCCCTCCTTCCCTCACTGCACATCCCCACTATGGGATACTGAATTGAGATATTGAAGCTCTGACAGTGAAACCCTCTCTGGTGCAACTAGGAAGGAAAACCTTCCTTCTTTCAGGGTTTCCTGGGCAATCACATGTAAGAAATCTCAGTGGAGAATCCATTTCTCTCTGCAAACCAGGAGGACAGAGACTTTGTTTTTGCTTTTGTTTTTGTATTTGTATTTTTTTCCTTGACTCTGGCCACCACTTGAAGGCACTGCCACCTATAACTATTTACTCTTCAAATAACATGGTTTAGCCATATGGAATTCAAGTCTCAGAACATGGATTGAAATCTTTATTCTGCTACTTACTCCCTCGTGTGATTTTGGGCAATCTCAACTTCTCTAGCTCTGTTTCCTCATGGGTAAAATGGGGATGGGGAGTGGTTAAGATAATATTTAAGGCCCCTTGAAGTTCTTGGCCCATGATTCTATGATGTCCTTTCAGAAAATATTGGCTTTATTGGGTTCAGTTCTGGGTATGCCAGAAGCATATGAATCAAATAGATTCTGTGCGACTGTGCATTGAAGTTAATAAGGTGTTTTTTTCTTTTAATAACACATTTATTGATATAGTTATTTTTACTTTTTTCTTCTTTATAATCATCCCTTAAAGCAAAAAAAAGCATTTATCAGTCTCCCTATTTTATAGAAAAGGAAAGCAAGATCCAAAAGGCTAAGTGACTTGCCCAGTGTCATACACCGAGGAAGCAACAGAAATAACACTGGAACCTACTTTTAGTCTATGATAGACCAAAAAAAAAAAAAAAAGACAACCAACCAAAGGTTTTCTACACCTATGGGATTAAAGCACTTTTAATGGAATTTCAGGCCTCATCAAAAGGAAGTGATCCTGATTCCCAGTCTTCCAATAGCCAATAAAAAAAAAATCTTTCCATTATAAAACAATAAAGAGAACAAGAAGAAGCAGATGAGGGTATAGTGTTTTGAGAAGGGAGAAGTCTGATGTTCCCTCACATAACTATCCAACCAAATCCAACCATTCATAATATGTTTATTAAGCACTTGTTATTTGCAAGGTTTTATTAAGTGCACAAGATTTTTTTTGGGGGGGGGAATTGGGGTTAAGTGACTTGCCCAGGGTCACACAGCTAGTTAGTGTTAAGTGTCTGAGGCCAGATTTGAACTCAGGTACTCCTGAATCCAGGGCCAGTGCTCTATCCACTGCACCATCTAGCTGCCCCCTAGTGCACAAGATTTAATACAAAAATAGCCCTTTTCCCATATGGAGCTTATATTCAACTGATGGATGTTAGGAGAGAAAATTAAGGAGTTCTTTTTTTTTTGAGCAGTGTTTGATAATGAAGGGAGAAGTAACTGGAGAGAGTGAACATTATAAATTGGTAGAATGAGTAGCTATTCATGTGACATGATTTGGGGATCTCTACTCAAATGCCTTCCCTCCCATGTCATGAGACCTAAAGTTCCACCCTTAGTTTCTCTTGGATCTTGACAGTGTGAGAGTCTATCATAGACATCCTCGGCCCCAAGAATGCCACTACCTCCAAGAGAAGAAAAACCTTGAGCTCTTATCAGTAGCAGATAGAAGGGGATTAGCTTACAGAAGGAAAAGAGTACAGGATTGGGAGCTGATATGGGAACTGGGCTTGAAGTAGAAGAGAGTGGAGGGTTCTGGGAATGAGTGAAAAGCCACCAAAGACTGGCCCTTTCTACACTGTCACATGACCAAGGGCTGACTGTGTGTATGCTTCCTGAGAGGCAACTTGTTAATGTTGTTTTTGGTTACTATATTAGGTAACAGAAACCCGCACTGGTCCCCTGGGCTGCAACAGCTATGACAATCTGGACTCTGTGAGTTCTGTCCTTCTACAAAGCACGGAGAGCAAACTCCACCTCCAAGGTAAGAAGATGGGATATGGAAAACAGAGAGTGAGTTGGGGCACAAAGGAGGAACCAGGGGTAGAATGAATAATGAAGAAACTGAGATAGAGAGGGAGGGACTATAGGAAAGAAAAGAAAGAGAGGATAGAAGGAGAAAAAAGACTAGGAAAAGGAGTGATGGTAGCAGAGAAGAGGGAAGATAGAGAGGCAGGAAAAAGAGAAAAGAGAAAAAAGAAAGGGGTAAGAGGATAGTGAGAAAAAATAGTGGAGAGAAAGAAAAGGGAGAGAAGAAAGAGGGAGAGAATTAGAAACAGGATGAAAAGAGGAGGGATAAAAGGAGAGTAGAGAGATAGAGAAAGATGAAAACTAAGAGCATAGAAATCAAGTAAGAGTTATGAAAAGGTGATTTTTAAAAATTCAACATATACAGTACATGAAATTTGTGGTTATTAATTATTTTCTGACAGAAAGTATGGAAATGTGAGCTTTATCTGATTATTTTGATGAAAATGTCCAAATGGTGTTATTTATAGATGCCTCAGACCTAATATATATTAAAATTTCATAACATATCGTCTGGATTTTTCTCCATTATTGTTTTTGATTTTCGATGTGTTTTGACAGGTGTTATTTGAATTCCAAGAAATATAGGGTATTTTATAGAACTTTGGTTCTGTATGCTTTTTCCCCCTATGTTTTTTTTTCCTTTCATTTTATTTGCTAATCATTCCTGTGCATATTTTCTCTATCAAATTATATCTGGGCTTTGACGAGACTAGGCAACCGACAGGTATGACCTTCTCCCAAAGTGCAGAATAAGGATGGCTCAGAATGTCAGTGGGAAGAAAATTGGCCTTAGATTTGCAAAGCAGATCTGAGCATTGATTGATGTGACTTTGATGTTCTGATATCTTGGTAACTCTTTATGTTCCCATTCCTGCTAGAGAAGATAGTGGATAAGGAACAATCCAGTTCCATTACTTCATAATAATGGGGACAGGAAGAAAGAAAGGGATGAGGTTAACTGACTTAGGGGAAAAAATCTATGAAAATCTGAAAGAGACTGGGGCCTAGTAAGTCATGCATTGCCTTGACTCCCTCAGTAGAGCTCAGAGAAATGAAATTGAATAGGAAAGATACATAAGAAGAAAGATAGGCAAGATGTGGCTATATCTTATACCTTTTTGAATCCCTATCCTGCCTTTTCTCTCTCTCAAATATCCTTTTCATCGTGTCCATCCTTTCTATTTACATTTGCCACCACCCTTGCTCAGGTCTATATCGTCTCTCCCCTAGACTATTATTGTAGCTTCTGTTTACTCTTCTTGACTTGAATATCCCCCTCATTCCAATCTGTCCTGAACAGGCTGCTAAGGAGATACACAGTTCTGATTATATCTCCCTCATCTTCAAGGCCCATCAATTGCTGCATATTGTAAAACAGATAAATTTCTAATGCATTAGCGTGGCATATAACACTCTCTAAAGTCTGGCTCAATCCTACCTTTCCATTCTTTTCTCACACTAATAATCTCTTATATGCTCCATTGTCCCTGCCAAACTGGCTTATGTAGCATAATCTAAGTATGCCTCAAGTCTTCCTACCCCTTCTATTCTGCTCATGCCACCATTTACTGGTAAATCTGACATGCTCTCTTGTAATTTTCAACTATATCAGTAATACTCGATATCCTTGAAGATCTTGCTCTCCATGAGGGGCAGATAGGTAGCACAAATGGTAGAGCATTGGCCCTGAAGTCAAGAGAACCTCAATTCAAATTTGGCTCAGACACTTGACACTTACTAGCTGTGAGAACCTGGCCAAGTCACTTAACCCTGATTGTCTCAAACATCTGGGGCCATCTCCAATCATCCTGATGTGTATCTTACCACTGGACCCAGATGGCTCCAAAGGAGAGAGTGAGGTTGGTGACTTTGCATAGCCCTTCCTCCCTTAAATTCAATTCAGTGAAAGTTATGATATCACTTCCCAATGTTATGATCCTCTTCAAGAATGAAGGAAAAACAACAATAACAACTCTATGAAGCATTCCTCAATTCTTTTAGCCAATGATGACCTCTCCCTCCTATGAATTTGTTACTTATATTGCTAAAAATTGTACTCACAGTATTCTATGCTACATTATATCTATGCACTTTCCTTATCTCTTCTACTAGATTATAAGCTTCTTGAGGACAAGAGCTGACTTTTCTTTGTATCTTCTTTAGCACCAAGAATAATTATATGCACATTGTGAGCTATTCATAAATGTTTTTGAATGGCATCTTTCTAATATCTATAACATTGTAAGTACCAAATTAAAGTGGTTATGATGGCTATTGTTGGTAATGGTGATGATGCCGCTGCTGGTGATAATGATGACTGCTGTTGTTGACAACAATGGGCAGCCATAGACAAAAGTTCCTCTAACGAACATTCACCCTGTGATCATCCATAAAATCGAATCCAAGGGAGGAATAGAAGCAATAAAGAGGAAAAGAGAATAAGATGAAGAAAAGAAAGTGACAGTGGGGATGGGGGAAAAAATGGAACATGAAAGCAATAAAGGAAAGTTAGTAGTTGGAGCAGCTGTGGCAGCAGCAATAGTAATAACAAGAGTCATACAATGATAATTCTGTATTTTTACACATTTCCCTCCAAGAAACCCAATAATTCTTCTGTGGGCATTATGTAATTGAATCCTGTATCCATCTGAGGAGGGAAGCAGAGGGCAGATATTGTCTTCCCTATCTTACTTTTGGGGAAATTGATGCATAGTGAGATTGAAGATTTTGCCTGGGTGTGGGGAAGATACATGAATGTAACACAGATCGCATTTCTGTGAAAGAAAAAAAATGGGAAAGGGAAGAAACTAAAGGAATTTGGAACATAGGAGAAAAAAAATCTGGACTGGGAGTTAGGAAACCTGGGTTCTTTCTTTAGCTTTACCACTAATGAAGTTTGTGGCATTGGGCAAGTTATATCTCCTGCTTCAGTTTCCTTTACTGTGTGCTGAGTAGTTTCATTCTGGCAATTTGAAGAATTCTTTCAAGCTTTCCCATTGCATGATATTTGAGATTCTAAGATCCATTCTAGCTCTTAAAATTGTATGTTCTGTGGTCCCTTTCAATTCTAATGATTCAAGAACTAAAGAGAATCAGGGCAAAAGATGCAACTGAAAAGAAGGGAACTGTAAGAGGTGTGGGAGGAACAGTGAAGAGGGTAGAAGTATAGATTGGTAGTACTGAAAGGGACCTTGAGACATCATCAAATCTATATCCCCACCTCCAGGCAGTACCATACTCAAAAAATCTGATGATCTATTGTGTTTTCAGAGACCTCCAGAGAAAGACGTTTCACAGCTTCCCTCCATAATTCATCTGTGAATTTAACCACCTTCTCCAGTTCAAAGTTCTTCTTTAGGTCTGACTCTATTTTTTTCAACTCAAAATGCATTTCTGCAGGTTTCTGTCATGGTTTAATAGAAAGAACTCTGACCTTGGGAAGGCCCAAAGTGTCTTTGTGTGTGTTGGGGAAATTCAGGGCTCCTGTTTTTTTCATCCTGACTTTACCTCTTACTGACCTTGATTGAGCCAGTCATAGACTGCAAAGACCTGGAAAGAACCTTAGATATAACCTAGTCCATCTTTCTTATCTTATATAATATGTAGGTAATATACATCCAACACAAAATCACTGTACTCAGGAAGGTTAAATAGCTCCTTCCCCCCTCTGTGCTTCAGGTTATTCATCTGTGAAAATGAGGGAGTTGGGTTTGATGATCCTCAAGGTCTCTTCTAGGTTTAAAACTGATTCTAATTCTTACAAGAAACATTCCCTTTATCCTAATTGTTTTATTTAGTAACTACTCCTTATCCCTTGAAACTTTATTCCTTACACACACACACACACACACACACACTCACATACACACTCTTGCACGCCTTACTATTCCTGCTTCACAAAATCCAATCCATCCTTCAAGTCCCATTTCAAATCTCACTCTGGGAAGTGTTCTCTGAGTACCTTTGCCTACATAGATATTACCTTCTAATATTCTCTAGTTCTTGGTGTTTGTACCACCCATCTAATTATAGGTCTTTATCTTCATGTGTGTTTTCTGGAAGGCCAAGATCAAGCCTCACACATCTTTCTATCTGACCTCAGTCCCATGTAGTGCTGCACACATGGTAATAATTCACTAAACATAAACTACTTGCTTAATTAAAAACACAATTGAATTGATCTCCCAGAACTTCTCCAGAGGTAAAGAAGGGATAAAAGGGAGTTTGAAAAAAATCAACTCATTCTCCCCTCCATGGTCTCCTGGAAACAATACTGGATTTGCTGTCAGAGAAATGATGTTCAAATCCTGGTTCATTTACTTGCTAGCTGTGTAATTGCATCAAGGTAAATCATTTTACCTTTCTGGGCCTTGTTTTCCTCATCTGTAAAATTCATTCAATTCATTGAACAAACATTTATTAAAATTTTGCTCTATACAAGGCACTGTGCTCAGCAGCAGAGATGGAAAGACAGAAAAGAAACAGTCTCTGTCTTCCCAGGAATTCTGTTCAGTCTAAAGAGGGACAGGAGAGATGCATGGAGTCCACAGGTATGTATATCTAGAGGATGCACAAAGTGCTACAAAATAATTTCAAGATTAGGAAAGGCCTGGTATAAAAGGTGGCACCTGAGCTGTGCTTTGAAAGAGGTTAGGGATTCTTGAAAGTGGCAGTGAAAGGCAATTCACTCCAGACATGGGGGTCATGCAGAGGCTTAGCCAGGCTCTGAGTCCTAGAACCATATGCCTGCCATAAGAAGTGTCTCTTCATTGTAGTTTATTCTCCATTCAACTGTCAAAGCGATCTTCCATTTGACCACATCACCCCAGTACCTAATCAAGTCCAATGGCATCCTATCGCTTCTGCAATCAACTATGAATTCCTCTATTTGGCATTTAAAGTTAACTCCTCTCCAACTTTCCAGTCTTCTTCCACTTCACTTATCACAGTATACTCTGCTATCTAATGACTAAGGCCTCCCTGCTATTCTTCTCACAAGAAATCTATCTCCTGACACTGGACATTTTCTCTGACTTCCCCGTGCCTCAAATAACCTCTCTCTCTTTCTCTCTCTCCATCTCCATCTTCCTCTTCATCTCCATCCTGACTTCCTTGGCTCTCTTCAAGTCCTAGTTAAAACCCCACCTTCTACAAGAAGCCTTTCTCAATCCCCCTTGATGCTCGTTCCATCTCTCTGTTAATTATCCCCAATTGATTCATTATATAGTTGCTTGCATGTTTTCTCCTGAATTAGACTGTAAGTTCCTTGAGAGCAGGGATCATCTTTTGTCTTTTCATACCCAATACTTAACACTGCTCCTACCATATAGTAGGTATCAAATAAATGTTTATTGGCTGACTTACTGTCAAACTAGAAGAAAATGTGAAGCTCTGAATCAAGTTGGTTATTCAAGAGGATAACACTACAATGAAAATAGTGAACCCAGAAAGAGATCACATGTGATTGTGCAGCTGGAGGTCTCCATTCAAGGAACCTGGAAAGGGAAGGATTATCTCCCCAAAAGTATTGTCTTAATAAAGCAAATGACCTTTAACAAATAGTCCTTATGTTATCTTTTCAATCTGGAAGATGGCTTTCTGAATAATTTTGACAAATCCCTTCTTTCCTCTCTAGCCTTTTGGCCAAATCTCATTAAGAAAAAGTCACAGGCCTGTAGGTAATGGATTGTGACGGAGGCTCCCTTCATCTGATTAGCAGTGGAGCAGGAGGCACTGACAAGAATCCATGTTTCTGCCTTCGTGTGGCTCTGCCTAGGAGGCCTGTTCAATATACAAGCAGCATCTTCACGACAAAGGCAATTGCTGACTTCCAAACAGTCTACTGCATCCAAATATTGGTTTTGTTTTATGAGCCAAGAGCCCTGTATTCCCTGTAAAGCATCTAGCCCATAGGGAAGAGAGAGAGCACCAGGAAGGTGGGGAAACTGGGAGATTTAAGCTGATTAGACAAAAATAAGTTGCATGGTGGATGGGGAATCGTAGTGACCTGGAAGTCAGCAGACCTGGCTTCTTAACTTAGCTCCCTGTGTATGTGCAGAATCCTTATTCATCTCTAAAATGTTGGGGTTGGCCTAGATTAGGGGGTCTACTAGACTGTTTTTGTTTCAGGGACTCCTTTGACAGTCTGATGAAGCCTATGAACCTCTTCTAAAATAGATAGATAGATAGATAGATAGATAGATAGATAGATACACACATGTATATATGTATGTATATATGTTTATGCATGTGTGTATATACATGTATATTTTGTGTGTATGGTATATTTGTGTGTATGGTATATTTGTGTGTATGGTATATTTGTGTGTATATACATGCATATACATATACACATATATGTATATACATACACATACACACACAGAAGGAAATGCTACATTCCAGTCAGAGATTAATGAAAATAAAGTTTTATCTTTTCTCTTCTGCCATGAAAGGGACACAGGTTAAGAATCTCTAGATTAGATGATAATAAAAGCTAGCATTCATATAGTGCTTTAGGTTAATAAAACACTCCACATCTGTTATCTCATTTGATCCTCAAAACATCCCTGAAAGATAGTACTATTATTAGCCCCACTTTTCAGATAAGGAAATGTAGGCTGAGAGAGCTTAATTTGACTTGCTTGCTTTCACATAACTAGTAAATATTTCCAAGTCTAATATTCCATCCACTGAGCTACCTACCTGCCTCAGTAATGATAATAGATTTAAAGCTGAAAAGAGCTGAGAAATTGGCTCTCATAACATCCTCATTTTATACTTAATTTACAAAAATGAGGCCAAATAACTTGCTAAAGTTGTGCAGGTAGTAAGTGGCAGAGCAGGATTTAAGTCTGTCCAAAGAAATTTCCAGTACATAACATCTCTACGGTCTTAATAATTTTAACATGCTGTGAATATTACATTCTGTGTTCTAGATTCTTCTAAAATGTTATATTTTAAGGTCTCTTCCAGATTTGATATTTCATACTCCAAGTTCCCTTCCATCTCTACTTTCCTGAATTATTTCCTGTAGCACTCTCTATTTTATGATTCCTTTCAGATTTTGTGTTCTATGATTCTAAGGATCTGGATCAAAGAAGGAATATTTGAGTTCAAGATCTTGCTAGTTTTTTGTTTGTTTGTTTGTTTGTTTGGGGGTTTTTTGTTTTGTTTTGTTTTTTGCAGGGCAATGGGGGTTAAGTGACTTGCCCAGGATCACACAACTAGTAAGTTTCAAGTGTCTGAGGCCGGATTTAAACTCAGGTCCTCCTGAATCCAGGGCCGGTGCTTTATCCACTGTGCCACCTAACTGTCCCCCAAGATCTTGCTAGTTTTGATTAAGGGAAGGATAGTTTGAAATCAAACACACAAATAAAAGGTGCTCCACCCTTTCCAAAAAGGGTATGAATTACGGATGCAAGTAGTAGAATAAATGATACCTTATCTCCTTTACCAAGCTCACTATGAGTGCCATAGACACACATAGATAGTTCTAGGTGCTATTGTGGGTAAAAGGAAGGAAGGAGATTCCAATGGTATATCAGTTTTCAGAGACTAAAGCCTAGCCAGCCCTCTGTGAAAAGTTATGGAAGTATACAATGAAGTATTATAGCAAAAAACAAAACAAAACAAAACAAAAAATACCAAACAACAACAACAAAAACTCCAGTCTGTTAATGAAGAAACTAAAATTCTAGTCTCAGCTCTGCAACTATTTAAATTAATCTGGGTAGGGTTGGATATTTAGATCTGGGAATAATTTGCATAAAATAGCAATTGAATTGACAGGAGATGATTTGATTAACAAAAGAGATACTATAGAAGAGAGGAAAGCACAGAGCAAACCTTTGGAGCATACTTACAGATAGTGGAGGTACCCTGGATATCTCTTCTGGAAGACCAGAAAAGGAAGACAAGAAAGAGTAGTCAGAAAAGTGGGAGAAGAACCAAGTGGGAGCAGTGTCACAAAAACCAAGAGAAGAGAGAGTATACCTGTGGAAGGTGATTGACCCTGCCAGATGCTATATAGATAAGTCAGTAAGGAAAATGATTGAGTAAAGGATTAGATTTGGCAAGTAAGAGATCACTGGCTGTTTCTGATAAAGGCCTTATTTCTAAGCTATATATGGAACTAAATCACATTTATAAGGATGCAAATCATTCTCCAATTGAGAAATGGTCAAAGAATATGAACAGGCAGTTTTCTGATGAAGAAATCAAAGCTATCTATTGCCATCTGAAAACATGCTCTAAATCACTACTGTTTAGAGAAATGCAAATTAAAACAACTCTAAGGTACCACCTCACAGATTGGCTAACATGACAAAAAAAGGAAAATAATAAATGTTGGAAAAGCTGTGGAAAAATTGGGACACTAATGCATTGCTGGTGGAGTTGTGAACTAATCCAAGCATCCTGGAAAGCAATTTGGAACTATACCCAAAGGGCAATGGGGCTGTGCATACCCTTTGACCCAGTAATACCACTACTAGGTCTATATTCCAAAGAGATCATAAAAAAGGGGAAAAGACCCACATGTACAAAAATATTAATAGAAGCTCTCCTTGTGGTAATAAAGAATTGGAAATGAGGGAATGCCCATTAACTGGGGAATGGCTGAACAAGTTGTGGTATATGAATATAATGGAATGCTATTGTGCTATAAGAAATAATAAGCAGGCATATTTCAGAAAAACTTGGAAAGACTTAAGTGGACTATTGCTCAGTGAAGTGAGCAGAACCAGAACAGTAACAGCAACATTGTGTGATGATCAACTGTGATAGGGTTAGCTCTTCTCAGCAAGACAGTTCCAAGGAATTTATGATGAAAATGCTCTCTACATCCAAAAAAAAAAAAAAGGAATTTAAATGAACATTGAAGCATACTGTTTCTGCTTTGTTTTTTGTTTTCTTTTTTGAGGTTTTTCCCTTTTTTTCTGATTCTTTCATAACATGACTAATTCAGAAATATATTTATTGTGATTGTACATATATGAAATATATAGAATTGCTTTCTGTATTGGGGAGGGGGAAGGAGAGAGGCAAGGGATGAAGGGAGAAAAATTTGGAATTCAAAATCTTATAAAAACAAATGTTGAAAACTATCTTTACATGTAATGAAAAATAATAAAAATACTTTTATGATTTAAAAAAAACAAAAATTTAATTAAAAAAAGAGAGATCACTGACAACTTTGGAGGGACAGAAGCAAATGAAAGATGATGTCAGAAGCCATTTTACAGAAAGTTTAGAAGTAAGTGAAGGTATAGGAAGTGCAGAGACCTAGTATAGACAGCTTTTTCAAATTTAGTTGAAAAGGAATGGGAGCCAACAAGGATGGTCCGCTCAAGCAAGGTTTTGTTTTGTTTTGCTTTTTAAAGATAGGAAGAGACATAGGAGTATTAGTAGGCAGCAGGGAAGGGGCCAATATGTAGGGTGAGATTGAGAGATTGAAAGTAATAGATGAGGCAGTCTTTTGGAGAAGACAGGAAGGGAATATGCATATTGTGAGGTTTGCCTTGGCTAGGAGAAAGATCATCTCTTTATGTAAGACAGGACGATAGTGGGGAGCAGGGGTGGGGATGCCTGAGTAATGTTGAAATGAGTCAAGGAGAGAAGGAATCTCTCATCAAGTGACTTCAATTTTTTTTCTTCAGATATGCTTAACTGAGAGGGTGAGGGGATGGAATTCTATGATAAGGGAGCTTAAAGTTAGATGAGAAATTTGTAGTGGACTTAGTGTGGTCTTGTGATTTTCTTCAGTGTTCAGTAGCAAAGGAGATGGATGGCAAAAGGAATCCAAGCCTGGGGTTTGGCAAGCATGTGGGACAAGGGGATGAGGGTGCAAGGAATTTAAGTGCAGATGATAGTATAAAGTTGACATGATTCACCAAAAAGTTAAGATAGGGAAGGGAGGGAAGTGTAGCTGGTGCAACCTGAGAGGGAATTAAATTGTGGAGTATTTGGGTGAAGAATAAGATTAAAGGTCAGAAGATAGAGAAAAAGATGGAATGATAAAATATTATGATCAGATAAAGGAATTTTGAACTCCATAAACATAAGTGGCATACAATTTCATTAGCCTCAGAATAGTGTTACCCCTTAAGGTCAACATTGTCATTCCTATGAACCTTATTATCTCCCCTGTATGCTGAATGAAGAAGGTAGAGGATCATACATGTAGGATCCACTGGCACCCCAAGTCTTTTCACTGAAATGCTCAGCAGGCCTCAAGGAATCCTCTTTAGCCACTGAATGGTCACTGAAAGTATATTGATGAACTCATCTAAAAATCTTGATCCTATTAATTTTCTCAGCCTGCACAACTTCTATGGATAATGAATGGCAAATGTTTGCTCTCCTGGGTACAGGGCAAAGTACTGCTTCCTTACCCGAAACAACCTCTTTAAAGCTTTTAAGGGACCTTCAACTTCAAATATTCAGATCCATAGATTGATAGGTTAGAGCTAAAAAGTACCTTCGAGAATACTTCGGTCTATAGATTCATAAAATGTTACAGCTGGAAATCACCTTAGAACATAGAATGTTGGGATGTAAAATATAGGATGTAAGAACTGGGAGGGATTTTAGCTTAATAAAATTTAACTAATATTTCTCAAGCGCCATCAGAGTTTTAGGGTGAATAGCTCTGAGTATGAAAAGATAAAAAACAACAACAATAGAAAGACAATTGCTGTCCTCAAGGGGATTACATTCTACAGCAGACAGTACACAGATAACTATAATTAAAGGGATAGAGTGAAGAGGGTAAAGACTACATCAAAATACTTAGGTCTCATTGCAGAGGGAAATATTAGCTATGAATGATAAAGGAAGGTTTACGGAGGAAGTGCCACCTGAACTGAGACTGAAAAAAGAGAAGACAAAGAAAAGGAGAGTATTTTCTAAACTGAGGCAACAGCTTGTATAACTACAGGGACAGGGAGTAATTTCAGTAAATAACTGGTAATGACCATTTTGCCTGGAGTATAGAGTATGCAGTGGAGGTTAATAAGAATTAAACCTGGACATGTAAGCTAGATCCAGAATATGGAGAGCCTTAAATGCTAGAACTGAGCAGTTTTCATTTGACCTTAAGTCAATAGGGAGCCACTGATAATTTTTTGCCTTAGATACTTCCTCCCCTTTTTGAGATTATGTGTAAAGAATGAATTGTGGAGTGTGGAGATACATGAAAGAAAGAGCAACTGGAAATTGTAATAATATAAAAGAGAGGTGATTAGAGCCTAAGCATGGTTTTTGTCAGCATGAACGAGGAGGTACTATAAATGGAAAATGAAGATTTGACAACTGATATGAGAGGGGCTTGAGCAAGAGGACAGAGTCAAAGGTGACTCCAAGATTATAAACCTGCGAACCAAAAATACTAATGAAATAGTCTTGCTTTAAGTTATCTACTAAGTGAGAAGGTGAAGTAGGCAGTATCTGGGAATTGAAAAGGGAAGATGAGGTTTCAAACAAATATATTGGAGGATCATACATTGTTAAACCAGTTACCTATAAAGTTAGACTGAGGAGAGGCCACCACATGAGAGATCAGCAAAATAGGAAGAAGTTGAGGGACTAGATGTGTCCAAAGGGACGAAAGATATTAGGTGTGAGACAAAAGGAAAAGACAAGAGGATGTAATCAGAGAAGGGGATTTCAATGTACTTTTCTTTGATGTCTTTCAGATACAGACATAGTGGTGGTATTGCTAGCTCAAAGGGTATGCACAACTTTATTGCCCTTTGGTCACAGTTCCAAATTGATCTACAGAATGGTTAGTTCAGTTTACAACTGCACCAATAGTACATTAGTGTTCCAGTGTTTTCACATCCTCTCCAACATTTGTCATTTCCCATTTCTGTCATATTAGCCAATCTAATAGGTGCAAAGTGATATCTCAGACTTGTTTTAATTTGCATTCCCCTAATCAGTAGTGAGTTAGTGCATTTTTTCATGTGAGCTTTGATTTTTTTCTTCTGAAAACTATTTATACCCTTTGACCATTTATCAATTGGGGAATGACTCAAATGCTTATACATTTGAATCAATTCTCTTTTTATTTGAGAAATAAGGCCGTTATCAAAGGAACTTCTATAATTTTTTTCCCACCAGTTTCCTCTTTTCCTTCAAATCTTGGTTGCATTGGTTTCATTTGTGCAAAATCTTCAATTTCATATCATACAAATTTATATCCCATAATGCTCTGTATCTCTTGTTTCATTATAAATTCTTCCCTTATCCATACATCTGACAGGTAAAATTTTCCAAGCTCTCCTAATTTGCCTGATATCATCCTTTGTGTCTAAATCATGTACCCATTTTGACCTTTTCTTGGTAGAATGTGTGAGTTATTAGACCTGCCTATTCTCACAAATCATTCCCCATGTCTTCATAGTATTTCATTCTCATCTCTACTTTTTAAAATTTTTGTCTTGCTTCAAGGTGTAAATCAGGTACCATCTTCTCTGTGCTACCTTCCTGAATATCAGAAATCATTGCTGTTCTTTTCTTCCTTGGGCTTTACCTGTTATACTTCTTTGTGTACTTGTAGTGCTCACTCTGAGATACTAGAAACTCCTTAACCACAGAGCTGGTTCCCTTTTTTTTTTTTTTTTTTTTTGCTTTTCCCTGCTCTTTGCCTAATAATTTTGGCAATAGAGCAGGTAATTAAGAAGTGATTGTTGAAATGAATTGAAGGATCCTGGGCATGTGAATAGCAGTATGCAAAGTTCTTACATATTAGTTAATCCATTGGATTCCCACAATTTCCCTGTGAAGGAGACATAGCAAGGGTTATTATTCTAATTTGGGAAGGAGTGTGTGTGGGGTAAGGAGGATCCGTGATCTATGATTTTATTGGAATAGTTATCACCTAGTGAGGAAACTCCCTCCACTAATGAAAATTGTCACCTGGATATACTGAGAGGCTAAGTGACTTATCCAAGGTGACACATTAAGTATATGTCAGAGTTAGAGCTTGAGCCAAAATCTTCCTGACTATGAGGCTCTACCCACTACTCCACATTGCCTCAAAATCCCACTTCAACGATATGAAGTGTAAGAGGAGGGAACAGTACCTACTATGTTCCAGTCACTATGCTAAACACTTTTACAAACCTGCAAAGGAGATGCTATTATTTTCATCCCCATTTTACCATTGAGGAAACTGAGGCAAAAGGAAGTTAAATGGCTTGCCCAAGGTCACACAACTAGTAAGTGTCTGAGGTCAGATTTCAACTCAGGCTTCCTGATTCCAATCCCAGAGTTCTATTCACTGTTCCACCAGAAGCCTCAGAGAAGTAACTTACCCAAAATTAGTTAGATTTTAGAATCGTAACTTCTCAGAGTTGGAAATGACCTACATCAAAGGTAATCCAGTCTAGATTTCTTGGCCTGTCTAAATATCTATTATCTCTTATGGGGAATAGGGAGACAATATTTCAGCTAGCTAGGCATATGGTTTTAAGCTATCATAAGGGGTCAAATAGCTTAGTAGACAGGATGCTATGTCATATATCTCAGGATCACATATTAGAGCTGGAAGGGACCTCAGAGATAATGGAACCCAACCCCCTTATTTTGTACATGAGGAAACCAAGGCCCTGAGAAGATCTTAGGCCACCTAGGAAGTAAGTGGCAGAGACAAGATTCAAATCCAGGTACTTCCACAAGACTAGTGCTCTATCCATTATACCACACTGCCTCTTGAACTTGGATTCAAGAAGATCTGAGTTTCAATCCTTCTGCTCTTACTTGCTGTTTGACCATGGGCAAGTTACTTAGCCTCAGTTTCCTACACTCTAACATGGGGATAAAAATACCCATAGCACTTTCTTTACAAGGCTGTATGAGGCACAAATAGATAATGAATGTAAAGTGATTCACAAGATCAAAATGCTATGTAAATGTCATACATTTTTTAGGAATATCTGTAATTAGAAAGTAGGCCATTAAAGGATCAGATGAATGTAAGAACCGTGAAGGCAAGGACTGCTTTTCATTTTGTCTTTATGTCCCATAAACCTAACATGGTGCTTTATGCATAAGTAAGTATGAAATAAAAGCTCATCAGATTCTGTTTATGTCAGAGGAACTGGGTATGTTTATCCTAGAAGGGGAAAGAGACTTAGAACTGTATGAATTAGTTTCAAGAAATTTCCTAAGCATCTAATAAAATTTTCTAAGCACTAGGGATACAAACCCAAACCAAAACAGTGCCTACTTTCAATATACTTACATTCTAGTAAGGGGGTAGTGGCCAGGCTGTTTTCTTATGAGAAATCATGGAGATAACAAGTGGATCAATAAGGGCTAGCTCCAGGAGCAATGACACTATTGATTTGATAACCCTTCCATAAGCAAGAAGTGAAAAAGTAACCGTGGAGGGGGAAACATGCAATGGCAAGGAGAATGAAAAAGAAGATGGCTAGGGTCCCCTTGTACCCTTGATCCTATTCCCTGCCACCTTCTCTAGCAGATTGCCTCAACTCTCTCTCTAATCTTCATTTTCTCATTATGTTTTTTCCTACTAGCTACAAATATACCAGTCTCCCCATTTAGATATTTTTTTTTATTAAATTACATTGTACTTGCTAATATCCTCCCTCTCTCAGGAAAACACTCGAAAAAGCCATTTCTACTTGGTACTTTAATTTCATCCCCTACTAGTACCTTCTTAACTCCCTTTACTTCTTGCCATTCAACTGAATTTTTATCATTCAACTGAAACTCTTTACTTCAATGTCACCAACCGTTTTTAATTGCCAAAACTATTGACCTTTTCTCTAACCTCATCCTCCTTGACCTCTTTGTGGCTTTCCACTCTGCCTCAGGCACTTAACCTCCTCTGTGACTTTGAGAAAGCTACTTAAAATCTTTCAGGATCATATTCTTCATCTCTAAAATAGCATCTACTTTATAGGATTGCTGTGAGGATCAAATGAGATCACACATGTAAAATGCTTTTGCAAAATTTAAAATTCTATTTACTAGCTATTGACCACCTTGGTACTTTCTCTTCTTGAAATTTTTTTACTGACAGTGTTCTCTTTTGGTCTTCCTCTTAGTTGACTGGATTTTCTCACTTTGCTTTGCTAATTCAACATGTCCCCCTAGGCTAGCTATCATTGGCCCTCTTCTCTCTTCTTTCTACTCTTCCAAACTTGGTGATCTCATCAGTCCCACAGATTTCCATCATCATCTCTATTCAGATGACTTCTAGATCTTTTTATAAAGCCTGACTCTTATCTCCTGCACTCCAATTTCACATCCTGAATTGCCTATTAGGCATACTGTACTGGATGTCCCATAACCATCTCAATCTCAATATATACAAAATAGAATTATCTTTCCCATCAATTCCTCCGTTCTTCTGACCTTCCCTATGCTGTCAAGGACACTACCATTCTCCCAGTCACCCAGTTTCACAACTTCTATTCTGCACTTTCATTCTCCCCAAGTAACCAAACAGCTGCCAATTCTTATTACTTTTACCTTGATATCTCTTACATACATTTGTTTCCTCCTCCATATTCACTTGCTACTGCTGTAACTCAGGCCTTCATCTCTTCTCACTCCCCACTCTAATCCATCTTTCATAGAGTTGCCCAAGTAATTTTTCTAAAGTACATGTTGATTATTTCATACCCTCTCAGACAAATGCCAGTGGCTTCTTATTGGTTCAAAAATCCAATATGAATTGCTCTGGCATTTAAAACACTTTACAATCTGGCACCTTCCTACCTTTCTAGTTTTCTTAAATATTACTTCCCTCCTAACAATATTCAATCTGGATACACTAGAAATTTGTTATTCTGCACAGAAAATCCTCCTCCCTTCTCTGTGTCTTTGTATGTTCCTCATGTCTGGAATGCACTCACTCCTCAACTCTACCTCCTGGTAGGCCTAGTTGCCTTCTAATACAAAAGCCAAAAAGAGAGTGGGAAAGGGAGAAGGAGAGGGAGAGGGAGAGGTTGTGGTAGTGGGTGAAGGGAGAGAGAGATTAGATATAGATATAGAAAATAAATTAGGTACTACCATATATTCTGTTACATATTATGCAATATTAAATATTGTCTGTTTTCTCCCCCATTACCTGGCAAGTTCTTTGAGGGCAGAGATGGTTTCACTTTTGTCTGTGTGTCTCCAGAGATTAAGCAGAGTGCCTGTCACATAATAGGAATTTAATAAAAGATTGTTTACTGGATGGGACCCAGAAAATATAGTGGGCCATGGACTGTCTCTATTTACCAAAGGGAGGAGAAAAGGGCAGGAAGAAAGGATTGATCTGAGGTGTTTTTCATCTCCTTTAGCCCTGCTAAAGCTCAGAACTTCCAAATGCTAAAATTCTACCAGCCTCAGCCTCCTAAGGTAGCAGAGATGACAAGCCTGCACCACCATGTCCCAACTGACCTGGGTGCTACAACTGAGTGGATTGAGTCCTCTAGTACACAGAATTATCTGAAGTGATGGCAGATGGAATAGGGATTAGTTTGTCTAGGCCCTAGGAGACATCTATAGTAGCATCAGTAGTGGTAGTTGTACTGAATAGGACTTTTGGAAGAGAGCAGATTTTGAATTTTGAGGACTTGAGTTCAAATCCCACCTCTGTCCCTTACAACCTGTGTGATCTTGGGCAACTCATTTAACCTCTCTGGTCCCCAGGTTCCTCAACTGAAAAATGAGTGCATGAGACTAGATTACTAACCTTAAAAGTTGCTTTCATCTCTAAATCTACGGTCCTTATGATCTAAATGATAGAGCTGAGTAGATAGAGCTCTGGGTCTGAAGGTTGGAAGACCTGAGTTCAAATCCAGCCTCAGACACTTACTATCTGTGTGACCCCAGGCAAGGCACTACTTAACTTCTGTTTGCCTCAGTTTTCTCATCTGTAAATCAGGAATAATAATAGCACCTACCTCCCAGGGTTGCTGTGAGGATCAAATGAGATAATAATTGCAATGCATTTAAAACATTGTCTGGTATATAGTTAATGCTATATAAATGTTAACTCTTATTATTATATAAAGCATATAAACATGACCCCCCTTCTACACTCATATATAAATATAAAAAATAATATATTTATATTTTATTGTAATTTCATGTACATATGGAAAACAACAACAACAAACCTTCCTGTACAAAAGTGGCATAGGATGCGTCAGGAAGTAGCAGCTTCCTTATCTATCCCTGGAGGTCTTTAGGCAGAGACGGGAAAACCACTTGTTAGGGATGCTAGAGAGGGAATTCCTATTCCTTCCACCTCTGACATTCTGTGGTTCTGTGATCTGGACCTTAACCAATCTCCACTTCCTACTCCCTTCACTAAGGGAGGCAAACAAGTGGTCTCATGAGATTGCAGGAGCCCTGTGGCAGCCTGTCTCCCTTTCCCAGAGCGTAAATGACCCGTCACGGAGACAGGACTGAACTTCTGAATGAGATCACAGCCTTTCCGCCCTTTCTGCACAGTTTCACCCGGTGAATTATTGTCTTATTTCCATTCCACTCCAATGAGCTGTCAGCGATGGATACTGTAATTCAGCGCAATAGAAACACAAACAGATGGGTAATTGACCTGCGTGCCTTCATTACACTGGAGTTCAGCACTGCTGTTCCAGCCATAAAGTCCTTTATCTGCCAGTCTGAAATCCCTGGGCTTTTTGTGAGGAAGGAGATCAGGCCGGGAGGCTTGCAGACGGTTCACTCGGAGTTATTATTCCCTCTGCCTCATGCATTTCAGAAACCGACAGAATCTGACAGGCAGAACTTACCAGGTACAAGACAACAGCTGGGAGTCCTATAGGGCTTGACGATGTCTGCAGGGGGTTGCATTCTGGTGCTGTAACGGGAGAGAAAAATATTTATCTTCCATCACAGGAGGACCTGTTTTTTTTGTTGTTGGTTTTTTTTCCCCCTCTTCTCCCTCCTCTGGTACAATTGGCCTCCCCTTGACACCAAAAGAGAGTGTGCATTTAGCTACTAATGAAATAGGTCAGGAAACAAATTATTTAGTCAAGAAAGATTTGTTGAGTCCCTACGGGGAGTATAGCACTAGTTTAGGTGCTTAGGACATATGATGAAGAAGGGGAGGTTGTGGCAATAAGGGTGGGTGTTTCCCTTGAGTTTGGAGTCAGAAAATGTGGGTCAGAATCCTGACTGTTCTTCAAGACTTATCTGACCTTGGGGCAAATCATTTCACCTCTGAAGGGCCTTAGTTTTCTGTTCTATGGAATGAAGGGATTGGACTTGATCTGAAAAGGCCTTTCCTGGTCTAAATCCTATGATCTGAAATGGTCCTTGCCTTAAAGGGGCTTAGAGTGAGCCAGGGCCATTCCTGGCTCTGAACATTTTTTCTTTCAAGCTCGTCTAAGAATGTTGGTGCTAGAAGATGAATTCAGAATCTCCCAGCCCAATCCCCTCATTTTACCTGTGACTAAGGCCAGACCCATGGAAGGGAAGGGATTTTCCCAAGATCACACAGCTATAAAAGGGACAGCCTCAAACTGAGATATTC
The DNA here is from genome assembly GCF_019393635.1 of Dromiciops gliroides. Taxonomy (NCBI): domain Eukaryota; kingdom Metazoa; phylum Chordata; class Mammalia; order Microbiotheria; family Microbiotheriidae; genus Dromiciops; species Dromiciops gliroides. Next base: position 381,197,513 of record NC_057862.1, on the reverse strand, counting down.
TGATTCTATGTCTTGGGCTCAGGGGATATTCCACAAGCATACTTTCCCACCAAGATAAATCCAATGTAAGCTTTATGGCCAAACCAGCCTAGTGGAGGAGACTAAGCCAGTGTACTCTGAGGTCGGGTCCCATCCCCAAGAGCTGTGCCACAATTTTCATCTCTGCTGTTTCCTATTTAATTTTAAAACTATCAGGTTCTATCCTTTCTGTCATTTACCAAACATTTACTAACAGCCTGAGGCTTGCTGGGTACTGTGGGAGAGATTAAGGAAGGAGAGGACAGGATCTCTCTCTTGATGTAACTTAAGTCTTGTTTTGAATGCACGACTCAAACATATGATACAAGGGAATATGTAATCAAATGCTACCACATGTCAACCAGACCCTAAGTGGCAAAGGAGGTCAGAAGCTTGTATGTTGAGTTCGTGCAAGAGTAATCTGGGAGGAAAAGGCCCCAAGGAGGAAGGCTACACTGAATTATTCTAAACATACTTGTATACATATGCCTGAATTCAAATAACTTTAGAGAAGATAGAACATTGCATTTCACTTCATATAAGTATAGCTATAACAGAGAGAAAAGACCCTATTTAGGTAAAATGTAAAGCGCTTTGGACTAAGAGGTAAGACTACTGACTTGGGACCAAGTCCCAATTCGGAACACTTCTTATCTCCAGTAAGGAATGACATTATCTAGGCAGCTAGTGGCACAGTGTATAGAACACTGGACCTGACGTCACGAAGACCTTAATTCAGTTCCTACCTCAGACACTTATTAGTTGTGTGACCCCAGGCAAGTCACTTAACCACTGTCTGCCTCAGTTTCCTTATATATAAAATGGGGATTATGATATCTACCTTCTAGAATTACTGTAAGCATCTAATGAAATAATAATGCTATATACATAACAGTTATCATCATCATCTGTAAGGTGGGTAGGAAAGGCAAATTTTTTTAAAAAGGTGCTCTCATCCTTATGTTAATGGAGATAGTTCCCTTTTTTCTGGATTTAGAGGCAAGCTGTATGGGCTCCTCTGTAAGGTAAATAGAGTGCAGGGCCTGGAGTCAGGAAGATCTGAGTTCAAATTTGACCTAAGACACTTAGTAGCTGTGTGGTCCTGAGAAAGTCACTTAACCCTGTTTGCCTCAGTTTTCTCATCTGTAAAATGATTGTTGTTCATCCTTCATTCTCAAAGAGAACCAATAGCCTCAGGAGGTTGATTTCCTGACTTGTGAGTGAATTAGATTTAAGTAAGGCAGTGCTGTGCAAAGTAATCAGCTCCAATCTCTCCTCCAGAGTCATTAGAGTTCAGCAGTAAGACATAGGTCAGGACATGTGGTGATGACCCCGGATGCAGTGGGGGACCTTGGCCTTTTTAAGCTAAGGTCTTTCTCTCTTTTAAAGCTTTCTCTAAAGTTATTTGAATTCAGGCATAAGTGTACAAAGTGTTGTCTGAGGCAACAGCCATTCAGTAATTAAACACCAGGTAAGAATAGAATCAAAAGATGGCCTAGTTTGCCAAAAAGAATCAATATGGTAGGTGAAGACCCTCAGAGGTTTTGGCCAGAACAGAAACAATTGCTTTTCGCCCTGTAAAATGAGCTGGAGATAGAAATGGCAAATCTCTACAGTGTCTTTGCCAAGAAAACTCCAAATGGGATCACAAAGAGTCAGACACAACTGAAATGATCCAACAACAACAAGAAGAAGGTGGTACAGTAGATAGAGTTCTGGGCTTGGAGACAGGAAGACCTGAGTTCAAATATGACCTCAGACACTTACTAGATCTGTGATTCTGAATAAGTCCATTTAAGTTTTGTTTGCTTCAGTTTCCTGAACTATAAAATAGAGGTAATAACAACATCTACCTCATGGGGATGCTGTGAGCATCAAATGAGATAATATTTTTAAAGTGCAGAGCACAGTACCTGGCACATAGTAGGTACTATATAAATGCTTATTCTCTTCCTTTTCCTTATGCTTCTCTTGGTCAACATATAGATATCAGAATGGAGATAGTGTATGCTATGTTAGGGTCAGGAACAGAAAGACTATATGTACTGAGTTTCCATATATCAAGCCCAACAATCACCATGGGAGGTAGCAAGGGAGAAAGAAGCAAAGAGTGATGGTCCTTGTCTTAATGTTCACACGTTCCCCCATTGCCCACACATCCTGCATATTGAAGGCATCACATTTAAAATTCTAAGTAGTCTGGGAGGAAAAAAAAAACATTCCATATGTTCAGTGTGGGTGAGTTGGTTTTGAAATGAAAATCAGAATTTTTTAAGTCTTACCAATTGTGCAGGGGAATCAATAACCTTCGCAAAACAGCAGCATTGGTTTTTTCTTTCTTTCCTTTTTTGGACATCCTCTGTAACTTGTATGGGCACAGGGTCCAAGTCCTAGTTTTGCCATCTACTTATTAATCGTGTGACCTTGGGCAAGTCCCGTGCCCTCTTTGGGAGTACACATCTTCATCTGTGAAATGAAGATAATTACCCTTGAACCACCAAACTCAGAATTATTTTGAAGAGAGTGAACCGTAAAGCATCAGAAACATGACATGTTGCCATATGCATATGAGTTATTATTCCATAAATATGAATTAGTATTGCTTGCATAAACACTTATGGAGTTATATGTGCATATACATGTATAATTCCTTGGGAGCTATGTGGAGCAAAATATCCCACACCAGACAGCAGCTGTATATCTGTACAACAGTGATTCTATGGGCCAAATTCTGCCCCAAGATATTTATGGCTCCCTTTGAAATGGGGAAACAGGAATGAGGCGCCAATATACGAGGCCAGAACTGGGCTTCTTTGTTGAACCAGGTGACCGAGGGAAGCCTTTGGCCGCGGCCGCTTGTGAATCCCTGCTGCTAACAAAATAGTTATGTAACTTTCAACAGTAATGACATTTTGCAGAAAAGTACTTTCTAATTGCCTCTGTCTTCATTATTCTCCTTCAAAATTACCCAAGAGATCCTGCCTCAGAGACGCGGAGGCACGGACGGAGTTTCCGTTTTTAAAGAGAAGCCTGTTTGTGTTACAACTGCTCATAAAAAAAGCCCCCAATGCCAAGCCTTCTCTGTCTTTTTTCCTCCAGTTAGATTAAACATAGAAGGTAATACTGCCTTTTGAATCCTTGCCAAACTAAGAGATGATTTGACGCATTTTTCTAAAAACTCGCTCTTCAAGTTCCTTTTGGGCTGAAAACAAGAATAGAAAATGTTCTCCCCACACACAGGGGATAGAGAAAATGATGAGCAAGCACATGGAAATAGAGCAGCAGCATGGTAAAGTAAAAGAAAAACTTGGGCTGACACCACTGCTAATGAGCCTTGTTTTTCCATCTGATAAAATGGGGAGAATAATCTTTGCTTTGCCTCCTTCTTAAAGATATTGTATGTGTGTGTGGGGGGGGGTACTTTGCCACCTGAAAAATGATCATCATTATTATAAAAAGACAGAGAAAAAGGTGAGATTCTTCCATACTATTCAGTCAGAATGGACAAAAAAAAAAATCAGTAATTGGACGGATAGAAGGCTGGAGGGTCTCAGAATTGGAGATAGTGAATATTGGAAGTCAGAGGGAATCCCAGATCCTCTACTAAGGAAAGTTTCCTGTAATTCACTGACTTAGCTGGATTCCAGTCCCTTCTTTGATTTTATTTTTTTCTCCCTACTGAGTCCAAAATGCTGGGCAGAGGATATACAATGGAGAAAGAATGTGGTTCATTGCACAGCCCCACAAGGGAGAAATAGGGAAGAGGGTATTGGGGAGGTAGATAAGTAAAAGAGAAGAAGAGGGTAGGAAGAGAAAATAATCAAACTGAATCTGCAAGTGAGGATCCATTTATCCTGGGGATGTTGCTGATGATCCTCACATTGGTGGTGACCTTCCCCCCTCAAGCCACATGTGTCAATTCATTTTTCCCTGTCTATTCTCCTCACCATGTAAGATGAGAGAGAGGCCAAGAGTTGGTTTCAAAGCCAGGTTGTTTTCACTTCAGGTCTCACTTCTGACACATTCTGGCTACATGACCCTGAACAACTAAGTTGACCTCTTTGTGCTCTGAGTAATTCTCTACTGGTAGAGGAAGTGCCCTCACCAGTCCAGTTTATATCCCTCTATTCATCTGTGTTTGGTCCCTATCCTCCTAACAGACTATGCTCCATGAGGGTAGGGACTATATCTTATTAAAGTTTTTTATGTCCCTAGGATGTCCTATCCATAGTTTGTGCTCATTAAGTGCTTATCGAATAAGTTTTCAGGAAATTGTTAAGTCATCTCCACAGGCCTATATTTTGATGGGCAATACTCTTTCCTTGCTTTTATAATCTCTTGATTCTGTATTCTCTTCTCACAAACATTCCATGTACTGTCCTAGCTCCTACTCTTTCCTTATGATATTTTCTATGCCTAAAATGCCCTCCTTTTCTATCTTTTCCCTATTTAATTCCTACCCAAACTTTAAAGCCCAAATCAAATGCCACCTTGTCAATGAAGCCTTCTCTGATACACTGGATCAATAAAAACCTCCTCTTTTGGCAGGTCCTAAGTGGCATTTTGTTTTCTATCACTCTAATACACATCACATAACAGTATATATTGTACAAACTGAATAGATTCCTTATCTACTAGTCTGTAAGCTCTATGAAAGCAGAGACTATGTCTTATTTAAACTTTGGGTACCTTCCAATGACTGGCACAGTCATGTGAAACTAGTATAGGCTTAACAAATATTTATTATTATCGTACATTTTCCCAACATCCCATTCAGCAGAATATACTGGGACCTCAAGAAGCCTTGGCACCAGGAGATTGCTGCTTTCCCATCTTTGTTGATGGGGGACATGGGCTCCCCTATAATTTATATTCTTGCCCAGAGGTCCTTTTTGCATCAAAATATGAGTTGAGGGAGAGAGAGAAAGGACCATTGCTGCAGTTATTGTGTATCTTCTTGGGTAAGATGTCTAGGACTGCAGAAAGAATCTGTTCCAAAGTAAAATAGATTATATAGGGTACTGAGTAAGACTTCTTAGCAGCGTTAAGTATCTTCCCAGCATCAGCCTGGGAAGTGATTTTCATTTCTTAATATGTATGCCTATGAAGTTTAAGGTTTGACCTACTGGAGAAAGTAAAGGGCTTTAATCAGGAAGATCTAAGTCTGAATCCTGCCATAGAAACTTACTAACTTTGTTATCCTGGGGTGTTTCTTTGTTTAACTTCTCTCAACTTCAGTTTCCTCATATTTAAAATGGGAAATACCTCACAACATTGTGATAATGGTGGAATTTAGTAATAAATGAAAAAATGTTTTGTAAATCTTAAAGTACAATATAAATGCTAGCTATTATCAAGTCGGAAAAAAAAGTTTCAGGTGCAGGTTTGATTTTTTTTTTTGAGGCAATCAGGTTTAAGTGACTTGGCCAGGGTCACAGAGCTAATAAGTATCTGAGGCCAGATTTGAACTCAGGTCTTCCTGACACAGGACCACTGTTCTATCCACTATGCCACCTCACTGTCCCCAAGCCTGATTTCTTATCCAAATACTAGATAAGCTAAATGTGAAGAGGCTTCTCAAACTAGCACATCCCATCAGCTGATGCATATTTTGGCCATATCAGCTCATAAAACTATTTTAGGAAAGTGGTGAAGGAATTGAGATCTGTGTCAATGGAGGATGTTCACACTAAAGAAATCCATGAAGAAAAAGGGAATAGTAAAGTATGTGGAGTTGGAATAAAAATGGTTGATAAAGAGATCTCACTAACAAGCTAGGCCCTCCACAATGCCTGCATTTTGGCCCATCCCAAAGGACTTCAGTTATAACAAGCAGAAGAAACCTGGCAGCCTTTGAACCCCAATGTATCTCCTTTCAAAATGGTTAATGAAATAACTTCTGTTCAACATTTCCATCTCTTCCCCTTTCTCCCTCCTGCCCTTTTTTATGTTCTCATGCAGGTCTTCAGATAATCTTCCCTCAGTATCTGCAAGAGAAATTTGTCCAATCAGCCTTGAGTTACATAATGTGCAATGGGGAGGGAGAGTATGTGTGTAAGAACAGCCAGTGCCGATGTCAGTGTGCAGAGGAATTCCCACAGTGCAACTGCCCAATCACTGACATCCAGATCATGGAGTACACTTTGGCCAACATGGCCAAGTCTTGGACGGAAGCCTATAAGGACCTGGAGAATTCAGGTATGGAGTCTAACAACTGATGGCCTTGTGTTCTGTGTGTGTGTGTGTGTGTGTGTGTGTGTGAGAGAGAGAGACAGAGAGAGAGAGACAGAGACAGAGACAGAGAGTGAGGGAGAAAAGGAGGGAAGGAAGGTGGGGGAGAGAGGGAGAGAATCACTGTAACAATAAAAATAAGATCTAACATGCAAAAATCACCAAAACAAAAATAAGCTCTTGATGAAGATAGCAAATGATCTCTAAAAGTCTTCCTTAGAGAATAAGAATGTTTCAAAGACATTTCCCTTATCTTCATCATTATAGAGAAGCAAAGACATCTATCCAAGGTCACATAGTAAATCTAATAGTAGTGTGTGGAACTAAGATCATTTGCCTTCCTGGCAGAAACCTGCATTTATCCCCCAATCTCATCCAGGACCACCCCACGGTGTCCTTTTCCATGTGTTCCCAAGGTGCCTTTAAAAGTTCAGAGACATAATTGCCAGTATGCCATAATGGCATAGTTATTGTGAATGGTTCCAAGGCTCACTGAGAAAGACCAGGGTGATGCTGATACCCTTTAGGTAAAAGCTTTGTCAAGGTATCCAAAGAATCTTGGCTGTGCATAGCTTCAGACTATTTATAAAAGGATCAAAGATAAGTTTAACGATGGGGTGGAAAACTCTTTGCTTCCACAGCTTGAGACACTCACACCCCTGTTTAGAGAACAAATCAAAATACATATGAGATTAGAAAGTGCCCTATATTACTATTCTGTTCTGGTGAGGGACAGAGCCAGGAGTCATTTTCTCTAACAAAGTTCTGCCAGACTTGTGTTTGCAATGGTATTTGGGATGGCCAGTTGGAGTAGCTTACATAGCCTTCTCTTTGGTTCTGATCACCTACTTATCAGTACGCACCTTTTCTTCCAGTTACAACATTATCAGAGTCTGTATTTTAAAATTCTATGTTCAAATGCCCCTTCTATCTAGGTCTAAAAGGTTATGTTTTAAATATTCACATAGATTCTATAGTCTACATTCTCTCCCAATTTAGGCATTCTATTCTCTAGTATTTTATTTTAAGGAGGTTCTTTTTAGCTCTAACATTCTATGTGTTGATATTCAAGTATCCTAAGGCTCATTCCAGCTCTGACATTCTGATTATATGTGCTGTTGGTGATTTTACTCCTGATTATACATGCTATTGGTGATTTTACTCCTAGTTTAGTTTTTGCAAGGTCACATCACTGAGATAAAGCTGCTAACACTACACAGCCCCTTTAAATCTGTACAGAATTCACAAAAGAAAAGGAGTCTGTATGACAATTTATATTATTTTTTTATTGTTGTTGATCCTAAACAAAAGGAATGTTTGTGAAAATAAAATTTTAGAAAGAATTTTGTCCTAATAGCTCCAAGGCCTAGTCGAAGGGAGGCTGCATGCAAAAACTGCCTGGCTTCTCTGAATCCAGTTATTGGGAAAGAAGAGAAACCACTTTGGGTGGGGAAAGACAAGAAGATGAGAAGCCACGTATTAAGCTGAATAGACCACTTAGATGACTTATGCATTGTGCCCGCTTCCCACAAGGACATTCATTCTCTAATGTCCCTGTATGTATCAATTGAAAACAGCATCGCCCATTAAGGAAAGAAATCCATATATGCATCTGTGGTTTGATTTTTTTTCTTCTTCTTCTTCTTTTCATTTTCAGCCCATAATAGCATTAACAGCTTCGACTCTGGGTAATTTCATCGGATTAATGGCCAACTACTGCTAAAGACTAGCAACTCCTCCCCCCAGGCAGAAATGTCTTCATGTCCCCAAATGATTGGGCTTAAACAGGACTCAGCTAGAACACACAGAGATTCAGAGACCTGTTTATGCTCACTGAAAAATTGGGTAGGGAGACCTGCTCGTTTGTTAGAGCTGGGATTTTAAGGCCTGGACTCCCGGGTTTCCCCTCCCAATCTACCACAAACTCTGAAGCCACAGACATGAAGAATAATTGCCTGTTCACTGCAAACAGATTAGAGGGAAACATCTTTCTGTGCCAATAAATGGGTCAAATGCTGAATGAACTCAGAAAATTTCCATCAATAAAAATAGAGGTAGAAGGGACCTGAAGAAGTCATTAGCACTATTTACTTCCTTCTGGTGGGCTACTTAGTACTAATAGTCAACCTTTCTCTTTCTAACAGTCATTAGGGATAGAGAGGAATCCTACCCCTTCATTGAACCAGACATCCCAATATTGTTGTGGGTCTAAGACTCAGAAGGTCTTATGATCAACCCAAATCTTGCTTTAATTTTAGCTTACTTGCTTTAGATGATATCATCTGGATATTGAGAAAAAGTACTCAAATTGCCATATTCAAAGATTATTATGCCATCCCATTGCAACCTCTTTTGCAGTATAAATGATACCCAAGTCCCCTCAACCCTTCAACATAAAAACTGGAAAACAGCACTGACTTGGGAGTCTAGAGACTTGAGTTCAGAGTCTTCCACTACTTGCTATGCAACCTTAGGTCATCATTTCTCCTTTCTGAACCTCAATTTCCTCCTTTGCAAAAGAAAAGTAGACTAAATGATCTCAAAGGTCCATTCAATTTCACAGGTGAACTGTCTGTGAGTCTATCAGCAGAAAAAAAAAAAAGAAACCATCTGTTTTATGACCCCTGTACATCCTAGGAAGTCGAGGAGAGGGCTGGAAGCTGAGAGCAGGAAAGAAACTGGTAGGATGATTTCTATTTCCAGGGGATCCTAGATTATGGAACCTGACTTGCAAGTTTGCATTATTCAGTGATCATTTTTATTCTGTGGATGTTTTTGGAGGGCATATTCTGGTCTCATCTTCTGCATCTGGGCTTGTGTTTTACAACAGATGAGTTTAAATCATTCATGAAGAGGCTGCCTAACAACCATTTTCTGACCATTGGGAGCATCCACCAGCATTGGGGGAATGACTGGGATCTACAGAACCGCTACAAGCTGCTCCAGAGCTCTACTGAGGCTCAGAGACAGAAGATCCAGCGCACTGCCCGGAAACTCTTTGGCCTCAGCGTCCGCTGCCGCCACAACCCAAACCACCAGCTGCCAAGAGAAAGGTGAGCTGCCCTCTACTCCTCTCCCTGGTTCCCAAAGAGCTCCAGGTATGAGATGGGTGGGAATTTCTATTGGGAAGGTTCTTGGCCTTCCAAAGGAAATTGTGGCCTACTATGAAGGTCTCATGGGGCAACTAGATGGTACAATGCAAAGATCTCTAGGCCTGAAGTCAAGAAGACCTCAGTTCAAATCCAGCTTCAGACACTAATTTACCAGGTATATGACCCTGAGTCAATCACTTAACCCTTGGTTTTCTTGGTTTCCTCATCTGTAAAATGGGATTAATAATAGCACCTACTTCCCAAGGTGCTTTTGAGGACCAAATGAGATAATAATTGCAAAGCATTTAGCACAGTGCTTGCCCCATAGTAAGTGCTATATAAATGTTAACTATTATTAATATTAATAGGAGTCATCTGGTCAAACATTTTATGGATAGAGGAAACTGAAGCCCATGGAGGTTAAGTGATTTGCCCAAGATCACACAATGCAGTGTAATCTATTCTATTAAAGTAATGTGTGATTAAGAATCCCTTGATAGAAACCCTGGGAAAGATTGGCTTGTCATTTTGTTTTGTTTTTTGTGGTTTTTGTTTTGTTTTGTTTTGTTTTGTTTTGTTGTTTTTTAGGGACAATAAGGGTTAAGTGACTTGCCCAAGGTCACACAGCTAGTAAGTGTCAGGTGTCTGAGGCAAGATTTGAACTCAGGTCTTTCTGAATCCAGGGCAGGTGCTTTATCCACTGCGCCACCTAGCTGTCCCCAGATTGGCTTGTTATATTTAAGATTTCAGAACTTGGAGTTGGAAGAACTAGGTTGGAATCTCTTCCCTGCCACTTCTTAGCCACGTGGTCTTGTGGAAATGACTTCTGTTCTCTGAGCCTCAGTTTCCTCATGTAGAAAATGGTGAGTTTGGGCTATATGAGATGTATGGAACTTTCCAACCCCCAAATTTTGCAGCCCTCTGATTCTCTGATGTTGTGATCCATTAGCATCTTCAAATATATTTGTTTCATAGATGAGCTAGCTATGGTCAGGCCCTGCACCAGACATTTTTGCATCACAGGAAATGCTGAGAGTTTGCACAGCTATTGGAGGAGTGAAGCCTTCAGTCGAGCACAAGCTGTGCTTGACTTAGCGAAAAAGAAAAAAAAAATAGAGAAAAAAAAATCCCTGAAGACCTTGACTGTTAGATTTATTTGGCATTCAAAATGTGCACACTTATAAAAAAGTTGTATTTAATAATGCCCTCAGTGGTTGTCTGCTCTGCCTAACTCCAATCCCAGCTCTGCCATCTACCTTGGAAAAGAAATCATAGACACAGAAAGAACACTATATTAAAAAAAAAGATAAACTTGTTAGAGGAGAGGGAGAGAGGAGGGATCATAGACTATCAGAGCTGGGAGGCACCTGAAGAATCCTCTGGTCTGCTTTCCTCATTCTTAAGCTCGTAGAGGTGATGTGATACACCCACGTTTGCAAAGCTAGTTAGCAGTAGATCACAAACTTGAACTCAATGCTCTTTTCATTACTAAAGCATGCTGAAGCCTTTAGGGACAGGCAGTCAACAGAAAATGCTGCTCATGAAGGATAGGTTTCATTTGGACTCCAAGCAATTGTATGAAGTCATGGGGAGCTTGAGTTTGGTGCCAAGAGAGAAAAAGAAATAATACTCGCTTGGCAATCCTTTTTTTTTTTTTTTTTTTTTTGCTCATTTATGGAACCTGGGAACTTGCCTGGCTGTCTCTAAGGAGGCTACCCCTTGCTGGGGGCTCCTTGGGAAAAGTCAGGAGTCCTGAGGTCTTATCTTGGCTCTGCCACTAAATGGCTGTTTGAAAATGTTCCTGGTCAGGCAGCAAGGTGGTACAGTGGATAAAGCACCAGCCCTAGACTCAGGAGGACCTGAGTTCAAATCCAGCCTCAGATACTTGACACTTACTAGCTGTGTGACCCTGGGCAAGTCACTTAATCTTCAATGCCCTGAAAAAAAAAAGAAAGAAAGAAAGAAAGAAAATGTCCCTGGTACTTCTACTCTCTGGGCCTCATTTTCATATGTTTTCCATTTTAAAGTCCTTTCCAGTTCTACCTTTATGCTGATTTGTAGCTAGTTAACCCTGTAAAGGAAGGGGGTAGCTAGGTGTCACAGTGGATAAAGCACCAGCCCTGGACTCAGGAGGACCTGAGTTCAAATCCAGCCTCAGACACTTGATACTTACTAGTTGTGTGACCCTGAGCAAGTCACTTAACCGTTATTGCCCTGCCCCCCCCAAAAAAAAATACAATCACACTGTAAAGGAGACATGGGTAGTTGGAGTTAATTAACAATAGGTCCAGTTCCCTCTAGAACATATAATGACACTAGGGAAGTGGTTGCTGATTCCAGCAAGGGCTTCGCAGTGGGGTTAAGCTCTACCTTGGTGCTGTTGTTAGCTGCTTTCTGAAGAAGGGCTCTAAAGATTTAATGAGCATTTCTCATGAAGGTAAGGAGCTTCTCTGCTATTAAGAGGTGACAGCTACCGGTGCTGACACTGGAAACCTTTCACTGGCCCTGCTGGCTGAGCAAGTTAGCATTTGCAAATGAACTGCTCTTTTTTTCTTCCCCACATCAATTTGATGCCCTTGCTGAAGCCTGTGAGAAATCAAGCCGGCTGGCCAGGTGCTGTTTGCACCACCAAAGAGTAAGCGGGTGTCTCCAGGTTTGTCATTTAGTTCCTGAAGTTAGCTGAGCTATTTACAGCTCTTTAAAAAGATACTTACATGTAGCAGAAAGAGCATTGATCTCAGAGTCAGAAGGCCTGAGTTCTAGGCCAGGCCCTGTCGCTGAATAGACAAGTGACCTTGGACAAAACATTCCCCCTTCCTGGGCTTCTGTTTCTCCAATAAAACAAGAGGGTTGAACTTCATGTAATCTAACATTTAGTAAACTTTTTCCCCAACTGGGGATACAAGGAACGAACCCTTGAATCATTTGAGAAAAATTAAATTCAGTAATTTAATTTGTTCCGTGAAATATAGACAAGAGTCAGAAGTGTTTCTTTAAGGACAATTATCTGTCATTTTAAGAATTTAATCAATCAACAGGCATTTATGTACGAGGTACTCGGCAAGGTGCTGAGGATGCCAAGACAAAATTAAAATAATCTGCAGAGACTCAAGGATGTTCATTCCACTGATACTCATCCATTTCATTTAATATACCCCCATTGAGCACATACTATGTGCCAGGTGCTATAATACATGCTGGATCTACAGAGATAAATACTAAACAGCCCTACCCCTCGAAGAATTTACTTTTTCTTAGTGGGAAACATATACACTGATAAGAAAATAGAAATGAATACAAAATAATTATTAAAAAATTTCTGAGGGGAAGGGCACTAAGAAGGTGATCAGAGAAAAATTCCTAGAGAAAGTGGTCAGACTTGAACAGAAACTATGAAGGAAGCCAGTAATTCTAGGAACAGAAGTCAGGAGGAAGTAAATTACAGACATGGTAGATAGCCTGTGCCAAGACACAGAGATGGCAAGGAAACGGGAAGGGAATAAACATTATACAGAACATACTAGGATCTGGACTAAGTACTTTTTTGTTTTGTTTTGTTTTGGTTTTTTGGTGAGGCAATTGGGCTTAAGTGACTTGCCCAGGGTCACACAGCCAGTAAGTGTTAAGTGTCTGAGGCCGCATTTGAAATCAGGTCCTCCTGACTCCAGGGCCAGTGCTCTATCCACTGCGCCACCTAGCTGCCCCTGGACTAAGTACTTTTTATAAATATTATCTCATCTGATCCTCACAACAATCCTCCAAAGTAGGTGCTATTATTATTCTCATTTTTTCAGTTGAGGTAACTAAGGCAAACACAGATTATACGACTTGTCCAAGGTCACATAATTTGTAAGTTTCTAAGGCCAGATTTGAACTCGGGTTCTCATGACTCCATTCTATCCCACATTCTATCTAGTACCACCTCTCTGCCTCTGGGAGATGGAATATTTTTGTGAATAACAGCGAGAAGGGCAGTTTGGATGTACAACATGGTAATGGATAAGACAGAGAGTGATATATAATAAGACTGGAAAGTAGGTTGGATCCAGGTTGTGAAGAGTTTCAAATGATAGCTAGAGGAGTTTGTATTTGATTCTGGAGCTTTCATGGAATGAGGAGGTAAATAAAATAGTCAGGCCAGGCTTTAGGTTAAAAAAAAAAACACTTTTGCAGCTTTGCATATAGATAGGACTTGAGACAGGGACATCTACTAGGAGGCTAAGGCAATGTCCCAGGTGAGAGGTGGTGAGCAAACACTGGAGCTAAGATGGTACCCCTGGGAATAAAGGGAAGAGGAAAAGAGCAAACATTTTAGAGTACCTACTATGTTTCAGGCACTGTGCCAAGTGAGTCCTTTAAAATTATTATCTCATTTGGTCCTCACAATAACCCTACAATGTAGGTAGTTATTATCCCCATTTTACAGGTAAGGAAATTGAGGTAAACAGGTGACTCATCCAAAGTCATCCATCCAGTTAGTGTCTGAATCCAGATTGAAACTCAGGTCTTCCTGATTTCAGACCCAATGATCTGTCCTCTGTGCCATCTAGTTGCCCTAGAGAAAAGAGAGTGAATTATAGAGATGTCAGAGAGGTAAAATTTTCATGACTTGGAAGTTGATTCAGTATATGGGATGAGGGAAAATGAGGATAATTCAAGTTGAAAACCTGGGCAACTGGGAAGATGATGAGACAGATGCAGTCCATCACCAAGGCTGTATCTGAAGCCCTCCCAGATTATGTTCCACTGACATAGTATTTGAGAACCTACTTAGTACTCCCATAATAAGGTAAAGCATTGGATGAAGAATTTGCATGAAGAATATATTGTTTAGTAGCTAACATTTATATAGTACTTACTATGTGTCAAACATTACAATTATTATGTCATTTGCGCCACATAACAATCCTGTGAGGTAGGTTCTATTATTATTACCATTTTTCATATGAGGAAACTGAGGCAAAATGAGGTTAAGTGACTTGCCCAGGTTCACACAGCTAGTAAGTATATGAAGTCAGATTTGAACTTAGGTCTTACTAACTCTAAGTTCAGCACTCTATCCACTGTACTCCTACCCACCATGGAGAAAAAGGGAAGAATGGTAGAGTTGTTGTGGAGGTATATATTAATATATTAGAGCTAGAAAGAAGCATAGAGCAAAGACTATAGAATGAAATAGCTAGAATGGACCTTGGAATGTAAAATATTTATTAGAATGGGTAAGTATTTTGGAACAGAATCTTAGACCATAGAACATTAGTGTTAATACTGGAAAAAACTGAGAAACATCTTATTCAAATGGGTTTCATCTTACCAGTAAAAATTATGGCCCAAAGTGAATACTTGCCCAAGGTCACACAGTCAGGGCTAGAATCCAGGACTTCTGACTCTCCATCCAGCATACTCTCTAATGCACTATTCTTTGTCCCCAATTCACTAATGCTCTACCAGGGCAAAACAAGCCAGATGCTATGAGCTTTCACATACAACTCCCTATTGTCATAATTATGACACTTTTTAGATGACTCTGGTCCTTTTTTTGTTTTGTGTCAGGAACCCATCCTCTTAATGATACTGTAGGCATTATAAAGGCACATATGGCACTAGCAATGTTCAGACAAAAAAAAATCTTCAGGTTAAGAGTAACTTCTTAAATAAATGGAAGTTAATGTTGAAAGAATTTCCAGTTCCTTAGTCATATGCTGCCTTCCTATTGCTCCTAATTTGGCCTTCTAGGGCCACCCTGAACAAAACTGATGATATGTGTTCTATGGTAGCCCTTCACATATTTAGAGATAGAATTCTTCCCCTTTTCTTTTCTGGGGAAATATTACTAGTTTCTTGAAAGATTCTCAAATATGACTTCAAGTCTCCTCAGCATCTTGATTGCCCTCCTCTAGGTATGCTTTAGTGTCTTAAAAATGTTTTGTTTTGTTTTTCCCTAAAGTGTGATGCCCAGAACTAGATGCCATTGAATACCACAAAAGGTTTGATAAGGCTTTTTGTAATGAATAAAAGACTGGGGCCTCTGGGAGGATTACTCCACTTCTACTACTAATGGAAGTTTTGTCTTTGACCTGAACTCATAATTATGTACCTTAACCCATGCCTTGCCTATCTAGATTATTTTAAAATAGATTTTTATTGATATATTTTGGGTTTAAATCACCAAAATGTTCCCTGTATTCCTCTCACTCCAGTCTCCCAGAGAATCATCATTTATAACAAAGAATTCTTGGGGCAACTAGGTGGTGCAGTAGATAGAGCACCAGCCCTGGAGTCAGGAGGACCTGAGTTCAAATCTGGTCTCAGACCCGTGACACTTACTAGCTGTGTGACCCTGGGCAAGTCACTTAACCCCAATTGCCTCACCAAAAAAAACAATTTAAAAACCAACAAAGAATTCTTTTAAAAAGAAGGAAGGAGGGAAAGAAGGAGAGAAGGGAAAAAGGAAGGAAGGGAAAAAGAACAGCAAAATTTACCAATATATTTTAAAAAATCTAACATAGTAAAGAATGTTCCACATCCATCGACACCCTTACTACCCCACTCTCTCCACTCTTTAATGGAGAAAGGAGAGGGAGGTGGTTTCTCATAATCTCCTCTTTGGGGCCAAGGCCAAACTTTTTCATCTTCAATTGTTTTGCTCTTCTTCTTTTCATTTAGATTATTAGTTATTATGTATCTTTTCCTGATTCTGCTTACTTTGCTTTTTATCAGTTCATATAAATCTTTCCATGCTTCCATGTATTTATCATGTTTGTTTTTTACCTACCTGGCTTCTTGCCTCTCTTTCCTATTTTTCACTTCCAATAACAATACCCTCCTTTACTACTTTTTGTCTGAGACTGCCAGTATCTGTCTACAGATTTATGTATCTTCTGGTAAAACAAACAATTATTTTGATACAGATTTCCATACCATATTTTCTTAAAGCAATGCCTGCCTGTGCTCACTATAGTTTTCTGATAGTTCTCATAAAAAATAACTGAGTTTGTTTTTATTTTTATTAGATTTTTATTTATATAGAGCTTTTAGGTTTGCAAAGTTCTTTCCTCATTATAATGCTGTGAAAATTCTGCAAGTATTATTATGCCCGTTTTATGTATGAGGCACCTGAGGCTATGAGAGAGAAAGTGATTATCCCAGAGTCATACAGCAAGTAGAAGTTCAATCTGGGATATGAACCCTGGTCTCCTGACTATAAGCCCAGAATTCCTTCTACTGTATCACATTGGCCCTTTTATCGGTTCTTGATGGGCAGAACTCTTTTGTTAAGGCCCTTCATAAGTCCTCTGTAGTCTGCCCACCTCCCTACCATAGTAGATTCAGCTGGCCCTGGCCCTCAAACTAAAGAATCTAGATGACTATGACCTATAATTAACCCTCAGTATGTATTAAATGCTCCCCTTAACTATATTTTGTACTTCAGATGAATAACATCAAGTTCTGGTGTACACTCCATCAGTTACATAAGCCTACACATCACTCCTCCAAGCATATGGCATCAAAACTCTTGGCTAATGGGGGGTTCTTAGCATCCCTTTTCTATTTATGGATAAAAACATGCCAGTGAGGCAGGAAGCCACATTCACCCAGAAGTACCTAGTCTTAGGGGCAGAGAACTGAGGTATTTTTTTTAGTGATGAGCCAACATTTTGTTAGGCATATTTCCATTTCGACTTCTATTTGTCATTCTGCATTTATACCAAGTGGGTCAATTGATTCACTTGACTAATGTAAGTAAAACAGGAACATATATATATATATATATATATATATATATATGTATATATATGTATATATATGTATATATATGTATATATGTGTGTGTGTGTATATATATGCATATATACACACACACATATATATATACATATATGCATATGTATTTTTCATTTTACATACATATACACACATATAAGCCTATCCATGTATGTATGTACATGTGTGTATGTGTATATATACATATATGTGTGTATGTGTGTGTGTATGTATATATATATATATATATATTGTTGTTTGTCCTTCATCCTTAAATAGGACCATTACATCAGAAGGTGATGTCATGACTTGCAGTGAATTGGATTTCAGTGAGGGTGGGCTGTGCAAAGTCATCAGCCTCACTCTGTACTCCAGAGCCATCTGGGTCCAGTGGCAAGATTTTCAGCAAGACAACTAGAGATAGCCACAGATATTTGAGGCAATTGGGATTAAGTGACTTGCCCAAGGTCACATGGCTAGTAAGTGTCAAATGTCTGAGGTCAGATTTGAATTCAGGTCCTCCTGACTCCAGGGCCAGTGCTCTATCCACTGAGTCACAGGTTGCATGGGAAGTATCATCTGAATTGGGTCTTGAAAGTTAATCTATGGAATAACTTCAGCAGATATAAATAGGGTGGAGAGCCCATTCCGGGAATGGAACGGAGTGGTTTAAGCAAAGGGGCAGAGACATGAAAGACCTTTACTTTATTTGGCTTTTAAAGATCTTCCCAATGTGGCCCCAGCCTACCTTTCCAGGTTTATTATACATTAGTCTCCTTTCCATGTTCTATGTTCATACAAATTGTCCTACTTTTGTTTAATGCCATTCTACACATTCTATCTGCTTTTTCAGGGAGTGTCTCTTTTGCCTCAAACCACCTAGCTTCCTTCAAGGATCAGCTCAGGTGCTATTACTGTGAGCCTTAATAAGGTCCCCAGGGGATAATGCCACAGGGCCCCAACTTCCACCCCCACCCCAGAAACTCAATTTGTATTCATTTTGTATTTACTTAATGTTTCCTTTGATAGAATGTAATATCCTTGATGTCAGGCATTATTTTGCTTTTATCTTTTTATTACCAGGACTTAGCATAGTACCTGTCATGTAGAAGGGATTAAATTATTAAAATTAGGACAGATGACATTTTCCTAGTGGAAAATATGCTAAGAGCCAGGAGACCAGGTTTTAAATCCTGACTACCACTCATTTACTTTTTGTGACCTGGGCAATTCACTTCTGTAAGACTTCCACTTGCTTTTGCTAACTTGGCCCTGTGAGTGAATTAATTAATAATAATAATAATAGTTGTTGTTATTATAAATAATAACAATAAATGGGGAAGCTAGGTGGCACAGTAGTGCTGGGCCCAGAGTAAGAAAGACTCATCTGGGGGCAGCTAGGTGGTGCAGTAGATAAAGCACTGGCCTTGGATTCAGAAGGACCTGAGTTCATTTCCAGCCTCAGACACTTGACACTAACTGTGTGACCCCGGACAAGTCACTTATCCCTCACTGCCCTGCAAAAAACAAAACAAAAAAACAAAACAAAGAAAGACTCATCTTCCTGAGTTCAAATCTGGCCTCAGATACTTATTAGCTGTTTCACCCTGGACAAGTCACTTAACCTTGTTACCTTCAGTTTCCTCATCAGCAAAATAAGCTGGAGAGGAAATTTCAAACCATTCCAGTATCATTTTTCCTCTATGGAGCCTTCTTTGATTTTTCTCAGTCACTAATGACTTTCTGAGGGCAGCTAGGTAACACAGTGAATAGAGTGCCAGGCCTGGACTCTGAAAGACTAATCTTCATGAGTTCAAATCTGGCCTCAGACACTTCTTAGCTGTGTGACCCTAGGCAAGTCACTCAACCCTGTTTGTTTGTTTCCTCATCTGTAAATTGAGCTGGAGAAGGAAATGGCAATCTACTCCAGTATCTCTGCCAAGAAAGCCCCAGATGGAGTTATGAAGAGTCAGACGTTACTAAAAAACAACTAAACTTAAAAATGATAAATATTATTATATAATAATGTCAAATTAAATAAATTATACATAAAAATATTATACATGATAATTATTGTGCAATTGCATTACTTTTAATTATAGCTACATTATTTAACTATAATTATACAATAACCACTATTGTAAATATGTTATACAATAAAATCCTCCTCTGATGCTACATCATGTCTTGGTAAATGGCCCTGGGTTCTCTAAGCCTATGTCGTTAGGGCACCAAGTCTTATAGATTCTATGAAGTTGGAAAGGTTTCATATATAGGAGCAATGATGGACTTCTGTGATGTGAGAACTAACCTGGCCATTTTAAGGGAGACAATGTTGTCTAGTTGACAGAGCACTGAATTTGGAATCAGGAAGTCCTTTAGGTCCTCAGACACATTAGCTATGTGTCCCTGGAAAAGTCACATATCCTTTCTGAATCTGTTTCTTCTTCTGTAAATGAAGATAATACTCTTTGTAGCATTTACTTCACAGAGTTATTTGGGGGTCACATGAAATAATGACTGTGAAGCCCTTTGGAAACGTTAAGACCCCATATAAGTTTTGGTTGCTATTAAGTTCGGAGGCAAATATCAGCAGGGTGGTTATAAATGATGGATATATGTGGCCACAGTAACTTTCAAAGAAAAAAAAAATCTACCAAATCAGATAGGGCAGGATCTGCACTACCTTCCAAGGAATTCCCCTTCACTCTGAGAAAGTTGTGATTATTAGGAAGGTTTTTGTTGTTGTTTGTTTTCCTGCTCTTCTGTGACTTTTACCAACTGCTCTTTGTTCTGCCCTCTGGCACTGAGCAGAATACTGCCACTCCCTCTTCCATATGACAGACAGTCCTTCAGATCCTTGAAGACAGTTATTTCCTTCTCTTCTCCAGGCTAAATGTCCCTTGTCCCTTCCATTGATCCTCATATGGTACAGTTTTAGATGCCCTCCTCTTTTCCCTCCTCTCATCACCCTCCAGCCTGTCGATGTCCTTTCTAACAGGGTTACAATTCTGTACAGAATATGTTTTGTATTCATCAAGGTTTCCCATCACAGAAGTTAGCATTTCAGTTGAAAATCTATCTTTTATCTCCCTATGGCTTGTATGAATGAATGGAAGGAATCTGTATTACTTTTCAAAAACCTCAAGAGCTCCTTTCCAAAGTGAAACTCTTTTCCTTTCCTTTTGCCTATGATATTGCCTTTGTCTTTCCTCGGCTTCTTGCCCTCTCCTCCAACTCCCACCTCTGATATTCCTTTATTCCCTTTTCAAGTCTCTTTTCTCATAGCTACTGGATGATTGCTCTGTCATTTTCATTAAATGTTTTCTCTGAGAGCAGTGTAGCCCAACACTGAGAAAACACAGGAGTCCAGTCCTACCAGGGCTTCTGTAGCATATATCCTCAAGGAATCCTTTTTCTGAAATGAGGGTTTATATCTTGAATGCTCCCTTATTTCTCAGACTTTCTTTGCTTCATTTCAAATTTAACAACCAAAGGAAACCTAAAAGCCTTAGTCCCAAAACAACAATTGATTTTTTTTATTCATTAAGGGGGTTTATGTGGAAAATACATGGAAAATTTGGAAGGTTCTCAATAATTATTGCCTGGGTTCTAGAATGGGATTCGGAATACAAAAGCAATCAGAGAATCAGAATATTAACGCTCAGAGACTTCATGATACAGAATTTTACAACATACAGAATTGAATGTTGTAATTGAAAGATGAATCAGAACATAGTCTGAGTTGGAAGAGACATTTGCACATGAAATTATTGAACATAGAGTATTTGAGTTGGAATTCACTTTAAAACCTAGAATGCCAGTGTTGGAACTTAGAATATGGAAGGGATCTTAGAATGTTAGAACATAGAACATCAACTTTGAGATCTGGAGGGTCTCTTTAGCAATCTTACCTAACCAACTCGTTTAACATAGGAGGCTCAGGGAGGTGACAAGATAAAAATTGAAGGTCACATAATTCATTAGTAAATTTTAGACTTTACAGAAAATATAGTCTGACTGAAGAAACATGGCTAACAGACCTCAAACAAAACCACAATACATCTGAAGCATAAAATAAATGGTATGAACAACACCCAACTTTGAGTACTAGAGTCCAAATTAGGATTGTGTGGTCTGGGGACTTTGCTTAGAGAATGAGAAGTAAGGGGATAGTATAGGTGAGCTGAAGGTAGGATATAGAGGATTTTATTTACTTTCCAATTTTTAGTTTAACCATGTAAAATGCAAATTTAGTTCTACTCTCACTGAAATAACCCAGGTCCTGTGATAAATTGCAGCTATTCAAAAGAGAGGTTTAACACCTTCCCTTGGGCAAGCTACTTTCCTCTCTGGATCTCAGTTTTCTCAGATATAAAACATGCAATTTGGACTGGAAAGTATGTTTTGTTACATCCAGCTTTAATATCCTATGTTCTAAGGCCTATTTTGGTGCTGATTTCATATGATTCTGGAGTCTTTCAAATCCAGGTAAGGCTCTCTTTCCTTAATGATGCAGAAAGTTCTGGAAAGCATAGATATGCCAAATGATCAAGCACAACTTCTTTTGCATCATGAGTTGGATTGCAGTCCCTATGTCAAGTCAAGTCAAGAAGCATTTATTAAATACTTACTACATTGTAGGTATTGTGTTAAGCCTTGGACATTACAATTAGAAGCAGAAAGATAGTCCCTACCCCTCCACTCAAATGGAGGAAGACAACATGTAAAAAGGAGATGAAAAGTTGTAGGGAATTTGGTAGGGGAAGGGAGAGAAGAGGTGAAGGGGGCATTGGTCAGAAAGTCCACAAAAGTCAAGATTGTAGCTGGGAGAGGAACAAAGACACAGCTGGCCTGAGCCTCCTCCTTAAAATGGAGGTTATGGAAGGAACCAACCAATCAGAGTGAGAGGCCACAGGGGTGGAAGGTATGAAGGATAAGGAAGTTTCTGGAGCCTTGTAGAGAAAGGCCAGGAGAGTTCGGAGTACAGCCTAGAGAGGAATGAGGACCTGGCTGGCCTGGGCCTCCTCTTTAAACACCTTTACCAACAGGTGGTATATCTTCCCTCCCATCCCAGATGAGTTCACCAGGGTTTTTCAGGGTTAAATGCAATGAAGTCAGCTAATCCCACTGCTCATTTATGGCCTCTCAGCTGGGCAGCTCCCATTCTCCTGTCTGATTGCTGCCACTCAGGGAGAGCAGCCACTTTGAAAATGCCAGCCCCAGGAGCTCTCTACCTCTTCCTGCCCTTCAGCCCCATCCATGAGAGGCTTTTGACTCTGTCTCTTGTCTCTATCAAGTTCAGACCCTGAGTGGAACTACCGGATAGAACGTGAGCCTGGAGCTGCAGCTGATAAACTACGTCAGCAGCCTCTCCCAGGCACAAGCCGGAATAATTGTGTGAATCAGTCCCATCTTTCTCCTCAATTAAGGCCTTGACTTCCTGATTTTAAAGAAACACATACAACTTTTCATCCAGGGAGAAGGAAACTCTTGCCTGTAGTTGTTTAGCTGTTCTCTGGTTTGATGTCCTTGGTTCTCCTCTCTGTGCAACTTTGTGCCTCTTTCCTGTCCTTTTCTTCTTTTTCCTTCCTGCTTTTTCTTCCCCTCCTCAGCTGTGAGGAGCACTGTCTGAAGTTGTCTCCCAGAAATTC
Organism: Dromiciops gliroides; assembly: GCF_019393635.1. Classification (NCBI taxonomy): domain Eukaryota; kingdom Metazoa; phylum Chordata; class Mammalia; order Microbiotheria; family Microbiotheriidae; genus Dromiciops; species Dromiciops gliroides. The sequence continues at coordinate 381,174,754 of NC_057862.1, read as the reverse complement.
CTAACACTACCAACTATTCTTTTTTATGACCTTTGCATTTTGCTAATAGTGTAACTTGCAGTTTAGAATTTATCTTTGTGAGGGAACCATGGGAATATGCAATTGTAGAGAAAACATTAGGATCAGAAGATTTAGAGCTAAAAAGGTAGTAAAAGCCATTTTACAGATAAGGTTGTTGAGGCCCAGAGAATTGAATTAACTTGACTAAAGTTGCACAGGTGATCTCTCTGACAGCAGAGCTAGTATTCAAACCCAGCAATTCTGACCCCAAATCCAGTTCTCTTTCCAGTCTCAGAAATGGAAGGACTCCTCGCAAGGTGGGGTAAGATAAGCACCTTTTCTTTTTAGGTGGTACAGTGAATAGAGTACTAGATTTGTAGTCAGGAACACTCATCTTCCTGAGTTCAAATCCAGCCTCAGATACTTACTAGCTTTGTGACCCTAGGCAAATCACTTAACCCTTTTTGCCTCAGTTTCCTCATCTGTAAAGTCAGCTGAGGAAGGAAATGATAAGCCACTCCAATATTTTTGCCAAGAAAATTCCAAATAGGGTCAAGAAGAGTCAGAGATGACTGAAAGCAACTGGAAAACAACAACAACAAAGGCTAAGCAGTAGATTGGAAATCAGACAGCATGGGATCTAGTTCTAGCAGAGCCTTAACTAGAGTAGAGCGGTGGGTAGTTTCACCCAAGGCATTGGAATTTAGAAAGCATTGACAATAATAATAATCTTCAGTAGTAAAGATACAACTGAGCTCAACACCTGGTTAGCAAGAATAAGTAGTTAAAACCCATGAAGTTATATCTCCTTACCTGCCTTGGCTCCTTCAAATTCCTACTCCTATATCCAAGCCTGCCTGGCTCCTCCCCAATTTGGTGACTTCCTCAACAGCAATTTCTATGTATCCTAGAGTCTTTCTTCTAGTAGATTGTGTATCCCAGCTCCCTCCATCTTTCATAATAGAATTTGTCTTTAAAATTTTTGATTTGAGGGCAGATATTTTGCTGTTTGCCTCAGACACACAACATCCTAGTTTAAGTCTGTCCCCAACCTGCTCTGCAAACCAACTTTCTCTGTTATTAGCCTTAGGTTCTTCTTCTTCTTCTTCTTCTTCTTCTTCTTCTTCTTCTTCTTCTTCTTCTTCTTCTTCTTCTCCTTCTTCTTCTTCTTCTTCTTCTTCTTCTTCTTCTTCTTCTTCCTTCTTCTTCCTTCTTCTTCCTTCTTCTTCCTTCTTCTTCCTTCTTCTTCCTTCTTCCTTCTTCCTTCTTCCACATTCCCACAGAACTTTCCTTTCAATTGCCCTGGTCAGGTACATAATCTAAGCATGCATTTCCATTTTCCCAATGAAGGAATTGTGGCTCAGAAAAATGGGTCCCCAAGCTAATAAGGGCTTAAGTCAAGACTCCAACATGGATCTTCTGATTTAAAGTGCAGTAGCCTTTCTTCTATAATTCACAGTCCTTTCCAAAGTATAAAAGAGAGTAAGGAAAAAGGACCTCCAGGGTCCCCCTTGAGTTCTAACATTCTGTGATCTAGTCTAAGCACATTATTTTACAGATGAGAAAACTTGGGTCCAAAGAAGGGAAGTGATTCACCCAAGGTCACAAAGTAAAGTGACTGTAGAGAGTGACTGTCTTCTAAAGATGGACAATTAAAGGCATGAAATATTTGCTGTGAAGCATAATAATGAGCAAAGAGTGAGTCTAATGTCCAGCTATGATTCATAATGCCACATCCATAATCCAAGACTCCTTTTAGTCGAGCTCAAAATATTTTGCAGACCTTGGCTTATTCATCTTTTACCAGTGTATCTCCAAAACAAACAAATAAATAAATAATGTAAAATAGAATTCTGTGTATCATCCAAAAGCTAAAAATTACCATTTGTCTTCCATCCTGCCCTATACTCTAAGGAGTAACCATTTTATAGAGTTTCAGGGAATTAATCAGGCTCTCATTATAGTGTCAAAGAAATGCCAACAAAGGAGCCAGAAGATAAATATAGGAATAATTCAGAACAAGGGCTTCAGTTTTAAACTCTCCATCCTTTCTACTTTTAAAATCCACACCCAGTTAACAAATGGGAGTTATGGATTTGTTTTCTGTTTTGTCTCTATCTCCTTTCCTATTCACCCAACCCTGACTCTCTGGCTGTATATTTGTATGATCTTCCCCAAAATGCCACCAGCTCTGTTCTGTACTTTCATAGGCAAAGCCGCCAATTAAAATCAGCAGGGTGTTTGGTGTGAATTAGGGCTCTCAGGCTGGACTGCTGGAGTGGAGTGGGTGGTTCTGAAGGTTGGGGGGAGTGGGTTGTGCTCAGGCAATGGCACCCTGGGGCTGAGCCTCTGTCTTCTGAAAGAGAAACTGTCACTCAGGTCCTTGGCCAGCTCTGGAGAGGGGGGTATGAATTCCAACTGATTCCCCCTAAGCCCTCTACACCCTCAGTTGGGATTCTATGGGCAACTGAAGGGAATGGAAAGAGTCCTAGAATGTGATGCAGAATGACTGGTTCCAGTCTTAACTCTATGTAAACCCAGAGTTACCTATCTGTGCCTCATCTTCCTCTAAAAACGAAGGTGTTGAAGTAGATCACCCAGTCTCTGAGTTCTGGATCTATGATTCTAGGATCTAGTAAGCCAGCTCTACTGTTTTAACATTTATGCATTTCCTGGCATCCCCAATGCTTAGCAGAATGCCTAGAACCTAGTAAGTGCTTAATAAATGCTTGTTCACTATCTGTATCCTAAAGATTCTGTCATCTCTGACAGTCTATGTTATAAAGTCCTTTCTAAATCCAGTATTCTATGTTCTGTGTTCTAATATTCTATGTTCTAAGGTTTCCTCCAGCTCAAGACATTTTATGATTTCTATTGTATTTTGTTCATCATTTTGTTACTTATTTATTCAATCATTTATTTGTCTGTTTATTTTGTTGCTTGAATAGGGTTAAAGAGTTTAGAAAGTAGGCAATCATGCCATTTTCATGGAGGAGCTGAACTTCTACCAGAGCATGCTTTCTGATCAAGAATTGAAAGGGAGTGGGGGGGGGGGGCGGGGAAGATGGTGGTGTAGAGAGTGGGGGTGGGGTGGGGTGAGCAGCACAGATTTAGAAAGGAACAGAGAGATTCTCTCCCTCCCTTCCTCTTTCCTTCCCCTTAGTACATCATGTCCCTCTTTCTAGTCAATACGTATTGAAATCTAGGGGTAAAGAAAGCTAAGTTATTTGGTTGTACTGGAGTTAAGAGTTTGCCAAAAATGGAAGGCACGTTAGGTCTCCAGGGAGGGAAAAAACGCATCTTCAAAAACGTTCCTTGCCTTAAGCCAAATGCCTTGCAGTAGGGCTGTGTCAGCCCTTTCTCAGACCCTTTCCAGTAGTGCTGTCCTATTAAGCAGGCCTCTCCTGTTCCCAGGGCTGAGGCAGCCTGTCACTTGCTAGCCTGGGAGCGGTTATTTATAGAATTCAGTCCCTCCTTCCCATGCTCCCTAGCCTCGCCTCTCTACTTGCGGCTAGCTCCAATTATCTATGAATGGGGGAGAGAGAACCTGGCAGGTCTGGAACAGCAAGCACTGTGTAATGGTCCCTTCACACTCTCAAACTTTCAGTGTTTTTTCCATTTTTTTTTTCCAATTTTACTCTTCCTTTCCTGTACTCCCAACTGATGGCCTCTTCCATTCTTTCATCCATCCTCTACCCCCTTTCCACACTGCTGGACTACTCTTCTTACAACACTTTGGTTAATCAGATGTTTAAACCTATATGAGATTTCTTGGTGAATTGCATTTTTTGGTTCACTGAAAGTGAACCTAAAAACTGTTTCAATTTACCCCTTGATATTGATAGTATTTCTCCATTTCCCTGCCTTAGGAAGGGTTCTCATTCCAGTTAAGACAGATTCTACTTCTGTTGCTGTTAAAAGCTATGTGACCTTACACAAGTCAGTTCTGAAATATGACCCTCAGTTTCTTCATCTGCAAAAGAGATCATCTCTAAAGTCCTATTTGACCTAATAGTCTTTGTCCTAAGTTCATATAGAGTTTGAACATTCCATGTCTAAGCAGTTTACAGTCCCTTAGGGTGCTAAACTCCCATGTTCTTTGTCTTAAGGGACCTTAGGACATGTGTTCCAGATATATTATATTCTATGGTCCCAATATACTTATCTAGTATTTTATGTTCTAACATTTTGTGTTCTAAGGTATAAGTTCTTATTAGATGGTCTATGTTCTAAGGCGCCTGCTAGTTCTGCTATATTGTTTGAAGATTGTTTCAGTTTTAACATTCTATGTAGCAAGGCCCCCCTTTTTTTTCCAAGTTAAAAGGGCTATTTAAAAGGGTTATCTAAAAGGGCTTTAACATTTTAAGACTCTAACTTTATCATGCTGACTGTAACTAAAGGCATCTTGTTGAAATTAGTGGTCACGGCCCTGAGTGGGATATAGGTGTGGGAGGTTGAGATGAATGTATACCAAATCCAAGTTATTCCCTAGAAGTAGATTTAAAATAAGTAAATAATTTTAAATCCTTAATGTGACCTTTATCTCTTAATCTTCAAAATCCAAGGCAGAAAAAGAATATAGGCCTGAGAGTCAGGAGATCTGAGAGCTAGCTATGGCCATGGAAAAACTCTTCTCTTTTAATTGGAGCAAATCACTTCTAATCCTGTTTCCTCATATTTAAGAAGCTGTGTGGGGGTTAGGGGTGGGGGGAGGTTGGGTTAAATTAGCCACAAGAGCCTTCAAAGCTCTGCTAATTTACATTCCCAATTTTATGTTCTAAGGCAGTAGAGTCAAACTCAAATAGAAACAGATTTTAGTGGGCTTCATACTGACCAAGAAAACCACAAGTTTACTTTATCTATGTTGTGTTGCATTTTTATTTATTTTGTTAAACACTTTGCTAAGCATTTTAATCTGGTTCAGGCTACATTGCTTTAAGATGCACTAATTTGACAGCTTTGTAAAGGACTTTTGTTCTCTCACTTGAGGTTAATCATGGATTTACTAGATTTCCTCATCCATATCTTCTCCCCTCCCCTTGTTCCAGAGGATTTAGAGTCAGAAGACCTGAATTTGAATCCCAGCTTTGCTACTTATAAGTTATGTATGTAACCTTGCAGAAGTCATCTCCCATTTTTTTCTGTGACCTCATCTCTAAAATGAGGGAGTTAGAAAACATATCTCTTCCAGTTTCAAATCCTATGAGCTAATGATCATATTACAATGTCACTTTTCAATTTATGTATCACAGAATCATAGAATTTCAGAGTTGGAAGGGACCCCAAAGATCACCTAGTTTTTCCCCTTTCCACCCTCATGGTATTTTTCTGCTTTTTTTTCTAGGTTATATTACTTTTTTTTTCTTCTTCCTCTGTCTCTTATCACCTCTTCCATTTTCTTCTCTCATCTCACTCTTCCTTTTTTGCCATCCTTTTCCTCCATTTTCTTTCTCTTTCCTCCATGTTTTCCTGTTTCCCTTTGCCTCCAGCAGTACTACCCCCCCCATCCCTACACATTGTCCCATTTCTAAGCCCCCTTGCTGTTCTTCATTGCTGTATCATTAATGTGCTCTTTGATACAGCTCACAGCCTAATGATTATTCTGAGGTCAGCCTATGCAGGTGCCATGAATTTCACTAATCCAACTCAGAGAGCCTCTGTCCATAATCGCCCCTCCTGTTCTACAGGGTCTGAATCCTAATTTGCTATTAGCCACGTCTGCTGCTGCTATATTCCCAGGGCCTTTATTTTGTTTTTTTCTTTTTTTTTTTTAAATTTTGTGCACAGCTCTGAACTGCTCGGAGGAGTCTGAGAATTTGTCACAATGAAGTATCTATTCTGAGGGTGGGGGTAGGGGCCTCAGGTTTTACAAAGAGTTCCAATGATTGGCAATGAGAAAGGGGGCGCTATCAGGGCAGTGGAATATTTGTTGATTGGAAAAGGCACCCTCTAAATGAACAATTGTGCTGAGAGCTTTAAGAGGGGGTGAAAGCCACGTGTGGTCCATTTAAAAGAGAGTCTATGTGGGGATTTTCATTCAGTGGTATGAAGGGGGTCACAGAATTGCCAGAGTTTGAAGGGATCATAGAAGTCATACAAATCTAAAAGCTCATATTTAAGTAGTGTTTGGGGATCACAGAGTGCTTTACATCCATCATCTTATTAGTTTCTCCCTAATAATCATGTAAGGTATGCAATATAAGCATTTTTATCTGCATTTCACAGATAAGAAAATTAAGGCTCAAGAAAGTTACATAACATTTTCCACATCATGTAGCTAGTAAGTGGCAAGATCAGAACCTGAAACCAGGTCTACTGACTCTAATACCTACAGTCTTCTTTCCTTCCTCCTTCCCTCCCTGCCTCCTTCCCTCCCTCCCCTCCTTCCTTCTCTCTTTCTCATTTCCTTTTTCTTCTTTCTTTCTTATTCTTCCTTCTCTTCCTTTTTTTCATCTTTCCTTCCTTCCTTTCTTTTCTTCTTTCTTTGTAGTCCTAATTTTATAGCTACCCGAAACAGGCCCAGAAAGTGAGAGAAACCTACCAAAGTTCAGAAAGCTCATCAATGCATTGGCTGAAACCCAAGTCTCCTGTCTCCTAATCTAGGGATAGTTCCATTCTTCACTCAGCATGGCCACTTAGTGGAGAGGTTGCTTCAGTTAAAAAAATAGTGGACTCATATCTTGTACTTAGCAAAGGATGCCGATTTTAAGGTCCCCACTGTATAGCTGCTTATTATTCTGCCTGTTTCCCTGAATATGGTTTCTCTTCTATCCTGCTTGCTTTGATAGGATTGCCTTCACAAATCCCAGGTTCTAGGAGTCAGGGAAGGGAGAAACTTAAGCTAATTTTAAAAGCAGATAGGGGGCAGCTAGATGGCACAGTGGTTAAAGCGCCGGCCCTGGATTCAGGAGTACCTGAGTTCAAATCCGGCCTCAGACACTTGACACTTACTAGCTGTGTGACCCTGGGCAAGTCACTTAACCCCCATTGCCTGCAAAAAAAAAAAAAAAAAGCAGATAGAAGCAACTTCCTGGTTATGTTTACTATGGCCAAATGGCAAAGATGACAATAATCCTAATATTCAATTCAACTAAAATATATATTGAACAGTTACTGTGTATGAAACACTGTGGTGGGTATGTAAAGAAAGGCAGAGGGGGCAGCTAGGTGGCACAGTAGATAGAGCACCAGCCCTGGAGTCAGGAGGACCTGAGTTCAAATCTGACCTCAGACACTTAACACTTACTAGCTGTGTGACCCTGGCCAAGTCACTTAACCCCAACTGCCTCACTAAAAAAAAAAAAAAAAATGGCAGAGATAAATAGAAAGAAAACACAGTCTCTGCTTTCAGGGAACTTCAAATCTAGCTTATTTATAACTCATAACTATAATTAAATTGTGTGTTTATTTAACACAAATTGGAGTTTAATAAATATCAACCTATAATACAAAATACAATATAGATATGTTATAAATCTTTTTTTTCTTTCTTTCTTTTGGGGGTGGGGTGGGGTAATGAGGGTTAAATGACTTGCCCAGGGTCACACAGCTAGTAAAGTGTCAAGTGTGTGAATTCAAATTTGAACTCAGGTCCTCATGAATCCAAAGCCAGTGCTTTATCCACTGCACCACCTAGCTGCCCCACTAAAAGATAAATATGTAAGAGAGGTACAAGGGATGTAATAAGATAGTTCTCAGAAGTGAAATACTACTTCAGCGTGTGTGTGTGTGTGTGTGTGTGTGTGTGTGTGTGTGTGTTATGAACAAGGATGATTTTTGTGGAAGCTTTACTTGGTTGATTCTTAAAAGGTATGGATAGGACCTTGAACAAACCACTTCACTCTCTTTAGGTCAAAGGATTTAAGGCTGAAAAGGACCCTTTGGGTTCTCTTAACCCAATAGATTTTTCGAAATAAACAATAATTTTGTGGAGGTAGGGGTAGGAGAGGGATACTGTACTATGAGATGGAAAGTAATTCACCCAGAGTTGCACATCCATTAAATGGTAGGACTGGGATTCAAACCCAGACAGGTCCCTTAACTTCAAATCCAGTCCTCTTTCCCCTGAAGCCTCTTGGTTCTTCTCTCTCTCTCTCTCTCTCTCTCTCTCTCTCTCTCTCTCTCTCTCTCTCTCTCTCTCTCTCGCTTTTGTTCTTGCTCTCTCACTCTCTTGTTCTCCTTTTTCTTTTTTCTCTTTCTGCATCTAAAATGGGAGTCAATTATTTCTAATATCCTTTCTAGGACCAATGTTCTCTGTTAATAACATTTTATGTTTTCAAGCCTCACACATTTCTGTCATTTCATAGTCTATAGTCCCTGGAAGCTCTGACCAGGTTAATTTCCTTAAAGAAACAGGAAATTGAGTGTCAAGGTTTCAATAGTAGTCTTGCACATGGTCCTGGATTTATTTTCCAGGTTAGATGCTACTCCCATCCTGACCCCCCACAATTTATTGAAAGGTGGCTGATTTTCTTTCTTTTTTTTCCTCTCTCGGCAGGACTATACAGCAGTGGCTTACTAGGGTCCAGTCCCTGCTTTACTGCAATGAGAATGGGTTCTGGGGGACCTTTTTGGAAAGTCAGCGAAGTTGTGTATGCCATGGTAGTACCAGCCTATGCCAGAGGCCCATCCCCTGCATCATTGGGGGCAACAATAGCTGTGCCATGTGTAGCCTGGCCAACATCTCACTCTGTGGCTCCTGCAACAAAGGCTACAAGCTCTATAGGGGTCGCTGTGAGCCCCAGAATGTGGATTCAGAGCGCAGCGAGCAGTTTATCAGCTTCGAGACAGACCTGGATTTCCAGGATCTTGAGCTAAAGTATCTGCTGCAGAAGATGGACTCGCGTCTTTATGTCCACACCACCTTCATCAGCAATGAGATCCGCCTCGACACCTTCTTTGACCCCCGGTGGCGTAAGCGGATGTCCCTTACCCTCAAGAGCAACAGAAATCGCATGGACTTCATCCATATGGTTATTGGTATCTCCATGCGTATCTGTCAGATGCGTAATAGCAGTCTGGACCCCATGTTCTTTGTCTATGTCAACCCCTTCAGTGGGAGTCACTCTGAAGGCTGGAACATGCCCTTTGGGGAATTTGGGTACCCACGCTGGGAGAAAATTCGTCTCCAGAATGGTCAGTGCTACAACTGGACTCTGTTGCTGGGCAACCGGTGGAAAACATTTTTCGAGACTGTTCATATCTACCTACGCAGCCGGACCCGGCTGCCTTCCCTACTGCGCAATGAGACTGGACAGGGACCAGTGGACCTGTCTGACCCCTCCAAGAGGCAGTTCTACATCAAAATCTCTGACGTGCAGGTGTTTGGCTACAGCCTACGGTTTAATGCCGACCTCCTTCGCAGTGCAGTGCAACAGGTCAACCAATCCTACACACAAGGTGGGCAGTTCTACTCCTCATCCTCTGTGATGCTGCTGCTGCTAGATATCCGGGACCGAATTAATAGACTGGCGCCCCCCGTGGCCCCAGGGAAACCCCAATTGGATTTGTTCTCCTGTATGCTGAAGCATCGCCTGAAACTGACCAACAGTGAGATCATTCGTGTGAACCATGCACTGGATCTCTACAATACTGAGATCCTTAAACAATCGGACCAAATGACAGCCAAACTCTGTTAACCCTAGGGACTTCTTGCCAGGGACTGATCCTTTTGCTGTATAAAAACAACAGAACAAAACAAAACCTAAACAAACAAAAAATCACCACCCACAAAACAAAACAAAAACAAATACAAAAAGCTAAAAAAAATTTGTAAAATGTAATTAATATTCAAAGAAAGGAGAAAATTCTTCATTTGTTGGAAAACTAAACCATTCTAGCAACTGTATAAAACTGTTGGGCATGTTTGTTATTTCTATAATCCGTCATAAAAGAAGGGTCACACCTTTCTCTCGAGCTGTGAAGGTGTTGCTTGGTAGGCTTCAGGGGCTGCATTAAGGGGGTAGAGGAGGGAACATGAACACAATGAATTGTAAAGATCTCTGCTGTGCAGGTGCTAAGATTACAAAAAGAAAGAGCTATATGTAATGTAAGAAAAAAAAAAAAACACTGCCACTTTTCCTTGTGGGAGGAAATAGGCAAAGATAAAGAAGAGATTTCTTCAGTTGAGATGTCTATCCTCTTCATGCTCATTTTCTTGTGGGGACCTGGCATGTCACCCTGAAGGTGGGAGAGTGCGAGCTGAGGGCAGATTGTTCATTCAGCCTGGGAAAAAGCCCAGACCAGCAGAAAGGAAGGTTCCGCGGGGAAGGGGTTTGGTTGGTGAATCTGCATGTTTCTCTCTCTCATGCTGGGTAAAATAAATCCTTTCTGCTTTGGGCTAGCACTTTAGGGGCACTGATTAGTAGAGAGCCAGAGAGTTAAAGAATTGTATGGTCTGGATTTGCTTCTTTGAAAAAATAAATATGCCAAGAAAACTTTACTTACAAACCCTCCCATGAGCTTCCAAAGAAAAGGATTAAAAAAAAGAAAGATAAGAAAAGAAATAGCATTCACCACATCACAAACAAACCCTTGCAAGTACAAATCAGTGATCCAAATGGAAAGCACTAAGAATATCAAAGGGAAAGAGCAGGGAGATATAGATACTGATGTGAAACTGCATGGTATCATGGAAAGAACTCTAGATTTGGAATCCAGATCTGGGTTCTAAACCTGGCTCTAATATATTCTAACTATATGACCTTGGAGTTTTTATTTCTTTTTATTTCTTTGAGTTTTAATTTCCTCATTTATAAAAAAGAGAGTATTGACTCAAATGGTCTCCAAGGTGCTTTCCAACTCCAAATTCTATGATTCTATCATTGTCCTTCTAAATTAATGCTCCTTACCTAGGTTTTTAAAAAAAATATATGTTTTTTACTATTAATTGGGATGTATGCACACATACATATATACATATATGTATATAAGAGCAATATCTATCTATTTATAAATCTAAACTTGGAAGGGACCTAGTTCAATCCTCTTGTTTTACAGATGAGGAAATAAACTGAAATTCTGAATGGTAAATAACTTGCCCTTTCTATGTTGATAATAAATGTCAGAGCTAGGATTTGAATCCAGGGCCTGTGATTTAGGAACTCCTACTGTTAAAACACCCTCTATCAGTTCATATCTGCAACTTGTCTGTAAATCAATAGGTTTAGATAGTTTCCTGGGGCATTAAGATGTTAAAAGAATTATACATGATCTTATAGCCAGTATATATCAGAGACAGGGACTGAAACCAGAACTTTTTGACCCCAAACCCATAAATCCCTCTATTCACTACCCCACACTGCTTCTCATGTTACTTTGGCATGTGAATATGTAGGCATGTATATGTGTAGATATGTATATATGTGTATGTATACATATATGTATGTATATACAGGTATATATATGTGCACATGCATGTATTTGTCATTATAGAGTCTTAGTGGAGAAAGAAAGATACAAGAAAAAACATAATCTAAGTTTGTAATTATGAATAAGATGTCAGGCATTAATAGGAAGGAGAGATAGATCCCTTTTGCCTGGAGGACCAGGAAAAGCTTCATGGGCAGGAAATAAGCTAGATCTTGAAGGATGAATTAGATTTCAGTAGACAGAGTTGAAGGTTTGCATTTCAGATAAAGGAGTGTGTGTTTATGTGTGTGTGAGAGAGATAGAGAGTTAGCCAACTAAACACAGCATAATATAGCTGAAAGTTACCTTAGAATATTAGAACCAAAATGGCCTTAGATTATAGAATATGAGAATAGTGAGTGTTAAAGCTAGAAGGAATCATATAAATCATCAATCTCAGTTCTTTTCATCAGAGAGAGAGAGAGAGAGAGAGAGAGAGAGAGAGAGAGAGAGAGAGAGAGAGAGAAGGAATAAATAATCATAGGTAAATATAAAGGATGTTGCGGTGGGAAAAATGTCATTATGCAGTTTGGTATTTTTGGTCAAAGAGTCCAATCAAAAAAGAACTGAGTAAGGAATATTCAAAAGGAAGGAGGAAAAAAGGAAAGAAAATTCCTCCTGAGTAATTCACTGATGAAAGAAATCAGGATGGATCTAATGTCCCAGCTTTCAGGATTGAGCTCATTTCATCATAGAATGTCAGGATGGGAAGAGACCTTAGATATAGAACATGAGAACAATGAAAACAAGGAATGTGAACGCTGTAGAGAAACTTGAAACTTTTGAGTATTAGAGTTAAAAATTGTCTATGAAATTGAATCTTAAATCTGGAAGTGACATCATCACAATTCCCCTCATTTTATGAAGAAGAGAAGACCTAGAAGGTTTAAATTTAATTCAAAAAATATTAATTGGGGAATTAATCCAAGATCATACATAACGATAGTGGCAGTACCAAACTAAAATTTAGGACTCCTGAATCCTAAACAAGTGGTCTTGCCCCTATGCCATGCAACTACCTTTATTACACAATCCTGTAGCTCTTTGAAGAAATGCTTTATCCCAATTTGTGCCTCACTTCGTGAGGAGGCAAGGACACCAGCTTTCATGAAATCCACAGGTAAATTTCTTGCAGTTCCTCACATTCACTAGTATCTGCAGCATTATTTTTATGTTGAATGTCAGCTCAGGCATAATGTAACTGAAAGTTACCTTAGAGTATGGAATGGGAAAGCCAAATTGGCTTAGATTATAGAATATGAGAATAGAGTGAGAATTGAGAATGTTAAAGTTAAAAGGAATCATATAAATCATCAATCTTTTCATAGAGAAGAAAACCAAGTCCCATAGAGAATGGGCCTTGCCCATAGCCACATATATGTCAGTATATGTGTATGTATGTGTACTTATACACATGTATGCATGTATATAATCCCCACATATGTGTGTGCATATCTTACCTTTACTCCTAGCCAGTCATACCTATATTTATACATATATGTCTGGGCAGGGGGCAAGATAATCATATAACCATTATATCATAGCTTTATAGGGTGAAATAGGCTCTTTTATTTTTTTGGTGGGGCAATGAGGGTTAAGTGACTTGCCCAGGGTAACACAGCTAGTGTCAATTGTCTGAGGCTAGATTTGAACTCAGGTCCTCCTGAATCCAGGGCTGGCACTTTATCCACTGTGCCACCTAGCTGCCCTGAAATAGGCTCTTAATGTCAATCCATCCATATGCTGAGATAAGTTTTCTTGTGAACCTTGATATTTACTATCCGCCCAAATCACTATGATTGTCCTAAACCAAATGCAAAGTGTTAGGCTACCACATTACAAAAGAAATTTTGTCACTGAGGTTCCATACCCCAAAGTGACAATAACCCAGGGGCTTAGTAATTATAGCTGAAGCACAGAGGAATCCCTTTATAGGTTCAACAAGAATATTTTTGTAATCTATTCTAAGAACAGAACACATGGCAAAATCATAGATAACCTTGTTGCTAACCAGGGCCTCAGTAGGAACTAGTGCCATCTTGGTGACACACATTGAATATACTGCAGGCTCTTTTATGGAAAATCTTTTGAATGTCAGATTCAAAGACTGAAGCCAAAATTCTTTAGCATTGAAAACTCTGTGATGAATTCACACTACAGGTTTTCCAGTGATACTAGCACTCTACAAAGAGTAGATGGGTGGGCATCAAAAGAATTCCATACAAGGTATGACATGAATGTGACAAAGTACTTTATTGAGTGGAGAACCAATCAGGGAGAAAAACAACTTGTGTCCTTAGACAAATAATTTCCCCTCTCCAGGCTTCTTGTTTCTTCTCTGTAAAGTGGTAGAACTGAACTAGATGGTCTCTTGGGTCCCATCCAGATGAAAGAGAATATGATTACATAATTGCATGTTTTGAGGATATATCTAGGATAAAGGCCTATGCCTAGAGGAGAGGTAAGAGTTAAATAATTCAGATACTGTACCAACACCATTTCTCTTCCCTTTCTTTAATTTTCTAAATCCTTTCAATTGTTCATATAGTCAAATCCTCCACCTTCAGTTCTTCCTCACTCAATTGCCGAATGTATTTAGTGAGTGAAGGATGGGTGACTTTTTCTTTCTTTGTTTTGTGTTTATACGGGAACTTTTGAGAGGAGTCCAGGTTTCATTATTGGAAAATGCCAGGAAAATGGCAGTATTCCCAAAGGCTAAGAACAAATAAGTCATCAGTACTTCTATTCCAAGTTGAAAAGACTGTCTTCCAGACAGGAGAATATGCTATCCTTTGGACCTCCTAACTCCTCCTATTCAGATACTATGCTCTAAAAGATCAGTGTTGCCTCCACCCCCTCTTTCTGAGAGGAAGAGATTCCTGAAGGCTTCCAGGGAGTTTGTAATTCAATTACTGTCTTACCAGCTTGATGCAGCAACCAAGGAACAACGGTGTCTTATTAATATGCTGATGCTGAGGCGCCAAAGTGTGTAGAATACCCATTTGGATCAGGACTCTAAGCAAAGTGTGGAGTTGCCATGGAAACCAGGGAAGGCCATTAATTAGCTATCAGATGAAATCATTGGGAAAATCTGGACTTTGGCGTCTTTGACCCCATCAAAGCAGAGGGCAAGAAGCTGGTCAGAGCCACCAGCAAGTCCCCATTTGATGATTAAAATTATGATTGCACAAAGGGTGAGGCTTCCTAGCACAAAGTAGTGGTGCTGGTGTGCAATGAACCAGTGAGTGTGATCAATGGCGATAGGAAATGGGATCACTTGGCTCAATAAATGCATTTCGGGGCCTGGACTAACCATTCAATGCAAGAGCTGTTTTTATTGAGCAAGTTAACTGGTTCCTAGCTACTTTTTTCCTTCCCTTTGTAAGGCATGGAAATAGCCAGAGGTGACTTGGTCATCTAGATAGAGTTGGATGGGCAACTTCGAAGACCAGGGTGCAGTAGAAAGAAATAGCTGGGTCAACTAGATGATTATTATCTTGGTGAAATATTTCTAAGCATGGATAAGATTACACTTCAGGGATAGTTGACCCATGTTGTATTTGGGTACTACCATCTTGGCAGTGTAATCATATCACTAAAAAGAATTTCTGTGATATACTAGTTAAATATGGGATTCTAGAAAGAGCACACCTGATGGAACACCCTTTTAATATATTTCCCTTTCATTTAACATACAAAACTAAGATTTCAAATTTGAGGGGATTTCCTAGTGGTAAGTTAGTCTTAAGTTTCAGGTCTTTGAGTCATCATAGATTAATTTATTAAGTCATTTAATAAACATCAACTAAGTGCCTACTATGTATATATAGCCCTCTTATCTCCCTCCTTAGATAGAAAAATAAACAGAAGAGCCTGATAAAAAATACAATACTGCAAACATTTATAAATTGCCTACTGTGTGGAGTTCATTGTGCTTACTTAGGAAAGATAGAAAGTGTAGTTTTGACAAGCCCCTGCCCTTATGGAGCCTATAGTGAATAGCATACAATAGAATGGAATGAAATTGGATAGGACAGAATGGAGCAAAAAGGAACAAAACAGAATTGGATTGAATAGGATTTTTGTAAATAAACTTAAGAGATCATGTTGTATTTCCCCAAGGTCTATGAAAAGAACATGATTCAGAAATAACCTATAGACTCCCACCCTGGGAGATATATCATAAGAGGAAAGTTGGATTTCTGACATGACTTGAATATGGATAGATGATAGAATTTAAGAAAACTAGATAGACAACATTCAAATTCACTAAACAGACAGATTTGACATGTTCATTGATGTCTTAAATTATGTCCCTATTCAATTCTATCCTGTTAATACATATCCTATATGCCAAGTACCACTTGCTTAGCTAGAGTCTTTCTCCTGGTTCCTCCTGGACATAGCCTCTCCATGCTACTTTAACTCAAAATAATATCACCCTGATGTGACATAGATATATATGTATATACATATTTATGTATATGTGCTTATTTTCATGCTTCAAGGTTCCTTCATTCCTTCAGCATGGGTCCTCTAAGACTTATTAGATAGTGTCCATAAGTTATTGTGGCTGAAAAATTTATCTCATGGTGGCTAGTCATCTAATGATGAACTCAATACTTCATTAGGTAAGTTCTCAAAATAAAGGCATGTCCTCCACTGGACACATATTAAAAGCCTCCTTTGCTTGGTAAGGTTTCTAGACTAGTTTGTGCTCTACCAACATAGCCTTTGAGAACATAGAGTTACCTTTATGCCATAATAAGGCATCTGGGAAAGACTAGTAGAGGGCAGTTGTTTTTGGAAGGTTGCGTGAAAGACCTCATATTATCTAGATTTCAGCATGCAGTCAGATGGGCAACCCATCAAGATACTTCATTAGTATTATGTTATCTTTGACAGGCACTACCAATGAACCCTGGTCTGGGATTAGAATAAGAGGATAAGACTTAGCTATATCAAATGTGGGAAAGAGAAGTATTTTCATGATTCCAAATTCCCCTGTCACAAAAGACCATCTTTTAAACTTTAATTTTCTTCTGGGAATGCTATAAGATACTGAATCATGCAACATTGTAATTTCAGAAAAAAGTGAATTTCAGGTGACCAAGGGACAATGGAAAGAAGACATGGTGGGTACAAGTAGCTTTCAGTACTTTATCAACTGTGACTTGCCCAAGAAGTAGAAAAGAGATAGCAAGATGGGACAGGAGGTACAGGAAGCAAGGAGTAAAGGATCAATAACCCAAGATAGAAAGGAAGGTCTCTGGGTTGTTTGATGGAAACTGAAGAGAATTTATGAAGATAAATAGGAATTTCACAAGATCGAGTCATGTTTATAGGTTGTTATCTATACCAGTGCCATACCTCCAAGGGTATGACTGAAATAAACACATGCACACCCATACATCAATAAAGATACACACACACACACACACACACACACAGGAAATCAAGGAAACCTGAATTGCAATATGTAAAACATCCATATAATAAAAAGAAACTGGAATCAAGAACAGAAAAAAATTGGAATGGTCAAGCTAAAATGTCCACTGGAACGTGGAAGGGAAGGAGTTTGGGGCTCAGTAAAGAAGTACTGATTTACACAGGCATTAGTAAACCCAAGAATTGGCTGATAATACATATCTGCTCCAGAAGTCAGGATTTTAGAGCTGAAAGCATCCTTAGAGAACACAAAATCATATATTTGGATGTTACAGTTTTCTCATCTGTAAAAATGATGGGATAAAAATGAATGATTTCTATGGGTTCTTCCAAAAGTCTATAATTTTCCTAAGACTTCCTAGAAATATTAAATCCCCTAATGCTTTAAAACAGAATTCGATTTACAAAAGTTCAGTTTATACCCAAATTTTTAGGAATGGAAGAGTTCATAAAGTTATGTCAGAAACACCTGTGGATATTCATATGAATAAGAATGCTAATACAAGCAATATAATATTAATGATCCTTGAAACCATGGAGAGATTTTCCTCCCTGAGGGGTTTCACAGACATCAGCTCATTCAGCCCTACAATATGCAAAGGAGGTAAGGATGAATTAAGAATTTTCAGGCTGTAAAACTAAGGCACAGAGTAGGAATGCAACCTACAAACCATCACACAGCAAGTCAGTGGTCAGTTGCTGATATCTTCTTTTTCCACATATGACCTTTTATAATATATTTAGGAAGGATAAATTACATGGAAGCAGGTACTAAGCAAAGTTTGTTTATGGTATACCCAACCTGTGAGGTGATTTCATAATCTCTTTCCCAATCAAGAACACCAATCACCTGTAAGCTTTTAATTCTGACTGTGGCTTTATATTCTGTTAAAAATGAAAGAGAAACTAGAAGATAAAATGTTAGGCTAGAGAATGTTGTCATAGGAAGGGACCTAAAATATATAATGTGAGAGTTTAAAGAGACCCTGTTGTTCATCTAGCATAAACCCCTCATTTTTCAGATGAGGAAATTGAATCCCAAAGGGGTCAAGTGACTTGTCCTAGACTACAGAGATAGTGATTGATGGGTGCTAGGTTAGAGCTCTTCCCACTACATCAGTGCATCAGTCTTCTAGGCAATGTAGGTCTCAACATCATGCAGTGATAGAAAAGGGAGGGAAGATTTGGGGACCTGAAAAGAAAAGAAAAGTTTTCCTAATGTGGGCATGATTGATCTCTGTGGGTTCAGGGCATCTCAGAACCCTCATGGGAAATATAACAGGACAAATTTTAGCAGGTTCTGCTATAACGTCTGATTTTATCAATTCTGCGCACTAGTGCTTTTCTTGTCTGATATTAATTTGACACCTACTACACAGATTTCTGGTTTTTAGCAATTGTTCACTACCTAACTCATGTCTTTTCTGGCTGATTGGACCACCTGTCTTCTGTGAGAAAATTATTAATAATTTTACTCACCATACTTTTCTGGTTTGGGTTAATTGTGTGTGCCTGAATTTCCAGGCCATACACTTGCCTAGTGACTTCAGTTTTAAAGTTGTCCATGAATCTGCCATGACAGTATCTTGAGGTTAGGCTATTCCTGAATTTCAATAGAGTTCTTCCCTGTGGAGAATCTGAGAGTTGGGAGCAATCTAAAAGGTCATATTGCCCAACATTTACTACAAATTGTCATCCATCCTCACTTGAAGACCACTAGTTATGTGGAATACATCCCCTCAGAAAGCTCATTCTACTTTAGGGTAGCATTTGTTTTCCATATATGGATTCATAGCATATATTTCTCTGTAACATCTATGTACTGGTAGACAGGAAGAAAACAAGCATTTATTAAGCACCTACTATTTGCCAGGCACTGTACTAGGTACTGGGGATAAAAGTACAAAGAAAGACATCCTTGGCATTAAGAAGTTTACATCCTAAAGAGGGAAGATGACACATAAAAGGAATCTAAGGGGGAAGGGGACTTAGTCCCCTTGGCAGGTATAAGGCAGTGAAGTCTAGAGAAACACTATAGGGAGGCAAACAAAGTATAACTGGCCTGGGCCCATTCCTAAAATGGAAAACTGTGTAATTTAAGATTCTAAATGTGGATTCTAATCTGTTCCCCCAGTTTTGGGGGAAACTGACTAAAATCACTGATTAAACGAGTTTAGGTTTTTAAGAGTTTATTGGAAAATAGAAAGTTCCTGATGCCAAGGAAAAGCCACAATGCCTCTGAGGCATTTTCCTCATGGTGGAGCTTTCCCACAGCAAGTCTCCAGTAGGTGGCATCATTCCAATCATTACAAGCCCATGGAAGGAACTCACAAGAGGGAAAGAAGCAGACATGGTGAAGGGATTATCCAGGGTTATAAGATTTCAGACTTGGAGGAAATCTCCAGGGAAAGAAGTCAACTGTGTTATGGTGGCATAGTCTGGGAGTGGTAGAAGCACAGAAGGGAGAGGAATGAAGCATGACTGGACTGGGCTTATCCCTAAAATAGTGGCCCTTGAGAGAACTTGGGAGAAGTGGGGCAGAATGGAAGATGGTTGTTCCAGGGTGAAAAGGTCATGGGTGATGAGTCAAAATCCCAGGTAAGAAGGCAGCTGACTCATGGTGTCAAAATCCAGGAGAAATCTGAGCATGGCTCTTAATTGTCTTCCTAGGGGTCAAGAAGAAAAATCCAATCCCTCTTTCTCATGACAGAATTTCAAGTACTTGAGGAAAGCAATCATACCCCCTGAAATCTTTTCTCTAGGCTTTTCCACACTGGCCAAGTGAGTAAAAATCATAAATAATTATAACCGACATTTATGTAGCACTCAAAGTTCAGGAGGGGTTTCCACATCCATTATCTCATCTGATCCTCACAACAACTCCCTATATTATATCTTCATTTTTGTTATTGTTGTTGTTGTTGTTAAGTTATTTCAGTTGTGTCTGACTCTGTGACCCCATTTGGGGTTTTCTTGGCAGAGGTACTGGAGTGGTTTGCCATTTCCTTCTCTAGATCATTGTACAGATGAAGAAATGTAGGCAAATAGGGTTAAGTGACTTGCCCAGGATCACATGGCTAGAAAGTGCCAGAGGCCAGATTTGAACTTAGAAAGATGAGTCTTTCTGACTCCAGGCCTGATACACTATCTACCTTTGCCACCTAGCTATCCATATCTTCATTTAGAGATAAGGAAACTGAGGTTCACAGAATATCATAGCATCATAAAGACCAGCCTCTGCAAGAAACCTTAGAAATCCTCTACATCTCCCTCCTTCACTTCCTCTAAGAAGACCACAGGAAATTTTTACCCACAATAAGAAAGAAACACTTTCATCAGAGACACACATAAATTCATATAGAGGTTTGAAAACTTTTTCTGGACAATTTCCCTTGCTTTTAAGACTTCAGAGAAGGGGAAAAGATAAAGAAGGGAAAGGGGGAATGTGTGTACTATTTCTTTCAATAGTGCTTGAATATTGTTTCCATGTTAGACTGAGCTCCAGGAAGGCAGGAAAATTGCTTATCCAAATTCTAGATATATCTAAGTGCAATACTCTGAACACAGATTCAATACATATTTGTTGAGTGAGTCTGATCCAGTGAGGTCCAAATGAGACTCCATCCTTTCCACATTTCTAGGTCCCACTAAATCTTCTAGACTTGTAAAGTGACATGCCCAAGGTCACCTAGGTCATTAGATTCATGGCAGGGTTCAAGCTCCCTTTTCTCTGACTCCTAACTATGTCCTCTTTCTATTCCATAATCTTGCCTCACAGTGCTTTTATTTTCTTTTTTTCCAGTAATACTCAACCTCAGGCTCTTTGGGAGCTACAAACTTTCCTGACATGATTGAATTGTCAAGAAAATGCTTTGAGCAGTATTTAATCATTAAATAAGCATAATATAAATGTAAAATAATCATGACTATCATTGAGATATACTGAACTGTTAGGATGCTTAATCTTACACATCTAGTACTGCCTATAAAAACAATGATATAACAATAGCATCACTGGTGAATATCAAACAGTAAATCACAAAGTAGGTACTAATGAAAGGAAGGTGTGGTAGAAAGCACTGTGGTCTCAGAGTAAGAACTAGGTTTGAGTCCCTGCTCTATCATGACTAGCTAAATGAACATGGTAAGTAATCTCATTTCTCTGAGCCTCAGTTAACTTATCTGTAAAATTGGGGTATTACTTTCATGACCTACCTCACAGGGCTATTGTGAAGATTAGTTGCTACAATGGCCATAATGTCTTGTGCAATCACAAGATTCTTCAGTCTTTTTTTTTCAATTATGCCTAACTTTTCATGGCCCCATTTGGGGTTTTCTTTTTTTTTCATTTGTTTAGAATTTTGTTTTTCCTCAATTACATGTAAAACAAATTTTTAATGTCCATTTTTAAAACTTTGTGCTCCAAAATCTCTTCTTTCCTCCCTCACCCATTTAAGAATACAAGCTATTCAATATGAGTTATACATTTGTAGTCATGTAAAATATTTCCATATTATTCAGGTTGTGAAAGAAAACAGACAAAGAATTCAAGAAAAATAAACTAAAAATTATACTTCAATCTGTATTCAGATACCATTAATTCATTCTCTGGAGATGAATTGCATTTTTCATTATAAGTCCTTCAGAGTTGTCTTAGATCATTGTATTGCTGAGAATAGAAAAGTCATTCACAAATGATCATTTTACAATATTGCTGTTATTTTTGTATATAATACATTTCACTTTGCATCATCTCATGTAAGTCTTTCCAGGTTTTTCTGAGAGCATCCTGCTCATCATTTCTTATAGCACAATAGGGTTCCATCATAATCTCATTCCACAATTTGTTTAGCTATTTCCCAATTAGTGGGCATCCCCTAAATTTCTAATTTTTTTGCACCAGAATAGAGCTGCCATGAATATTTTTGTACGCATAAGTTCTTTAACTTTTTGGTTTTCATCTCTTTTTGGATACTGACCTAGTAGTGGTATGACTAGGTCAAAGAATGTGCATGGTTTTATAGTCCTTTGGCCATAGTTCCAAATTGCTCTACAGAATGTTTGAATCAATTTACAACTCCACCAATAGTACAACAATGTCTCATTTCCCCCATGTCCCCACAACATTTGTCATTTTGCTCTGCTGTCCTATTATCCAATCCAATAATTATGAGGTAGTACCCATTTGGGATTTTCTTAGTGAAGATACTGAAGTGTTTTCCTATTTCCTTCTCCAGTTCATTTTACAAATGAGGAAAGTGAGGCAAATATGGTTAAGTGACTAGTCCAGGGTCCCAGGGTTAGACTCTGACTGAACTTAGGAAGATGATTCTTCTTGATTTGAGGTCCACTACTCTATGCCACCTGCCTGGCTGGGGTTGTCTAGTTAAACCTATATGTGACCAAGAAAACCTACAGCATTTCCAACAAACCTCTTCTTGGATACCTCCAATGAAGTGGAAACCACCATCTCTGTAGGCAGTACATTATATCTGAAAACAGTTCTATCTGTCAGGAAATGTTTTCTATAATTTAAGACTTCCTAGAACTCTGGGCTCACTTCACTATACATCAATTCATATAAGCCTTTCCAATCTTAATCCTTAGGCCCTGATCCTAAAAGGGACCATTCTCTTTCTTTTGCTCACTGCTTCCCACCCAGAGTATCTCCCAGTATTTTCATGGTAAATATAGTTCATGTCAAGGTTTCATCAAATGGGGGAAATAGGAATATATCTCCCATAGAATAACTCAAGTAACCAAACTCATATTGGCAGCCATTTTATCTCTATTGAACTTCTATAGAATGTAAAGGACTCATAAAAACCCATAGGAACATACAAAGCACTGAAATTTTCCATCCCACTCCCTTTATAAGGAAGTTGAATTAAAGGTTCCTTTTAGGAGAAGCTTCGATATTTGATTATTTCCCAAAGAATCTGATGTAGTCTCCCCAAAACAGTGGAAGAAGTTTGTATAATGGAAAGGTTTTCACAGTTGGAATTGGTTGATTTGGGTTCCAATCTGAACTACTTTTTGTAACTTGCAGAATTCTGTCAAATTATTTCACTTCTCAGGGTGTTACTTCCTTTATCTGTAAAATGAGTTTGTTGAATTACAGGACTCCCAAGATCATTCCCTGCTCTATATTTAATCTTACGTGGTCCTTTAAGATATGCAATCCTACCCTCCCTGTGATTTAGAGACCTACCAGAAGACTAACATGTTTGTTGCTTTGTCTGTCTAGTTGCTTGGTTGGTTTTTGGAGGGGTCTGGACCTATGATTTAATTCATATTGACCTATTCCTTGCATTCATTCTTTATATAGGGAATTAATTCTCAGTGAGAAAATCCCTCAACCAATTCAGATCAACAACTATTCTGAAACTTATTGTCTTAAAAGTGGTGCATGGGGCACTTGAGAGTTTTAGTGGACCACACAAGATCATACAATGAGTGTAAATCAGAGTTAAGTCTTAAGGTTGGATATTCCCAACTCTGAAGCTGATGCTCTGTCCTCTATGCTTCCCCTCAAACAGAAGTTTGGAGTTGCTAACAAACAGTCCCATCCATTTTGCCTTCTCCCCAATCTGAGTAACTTTCTTCAAATAAGCTTTTCTCTCCAAGTAGAAGTAACAGCAACTACATAGAATATCCTTTTTTGGGTTGTTTTTTGTTTTTTGTTTTTCCTCCACAAAGGAGATGCATCATAGAATTTCTTTATGTCTCTAGAAGATCTGATATTAGAACTTCCAGATTAGGTTTTACCTAAAAATATGACCCAGAAATTTATTCTTCTCTGTTAGAAAACTAGTTTACAGTGTAATAGTGCCAAAGAAACTAAAAATATTTCCAATTCAATAAGTAAAGTTGGGGTCCAACATCATTGTTAATGAACTACCTTCTCAAGTTATATGCAAATACATATCTACATTCTGTCATGTGACTATGCCACAAGTTGCATTATGATCTATTAGGGAAGCAATCCAAGGCCACATCAATTAACAGGGAAACCTTTCCTGATAATGACATTTTGTCCCTGAGGCCTTGCTTGGCACTTTTGACTTCTTTAATACATATATTGTCCTGTGAATCTTAGTTATCTATCCATTTTGGTTTCTTTCTCCTCCTATTTGGCAATGTTTTCCATTAAGGCGGGGGCTATGGCCAAGCTAAATTATGTATCTCCTAGATATTGCATACACAACTATATGCACAGTAAATGTTTAATAAATGTTTATTGATTTCATTTGATTTGATGTTCTCTGTGCTATCATTCTGTGTTCTAAGGTCCTTTCTAGCTTTTAATATCTATGTACTTAGGCTCCTTCTAGTTCTGACATTGCATGATTTTTCTTTTTTTTTCACTATTAACCTCTCTCACCCTCACAACCCTGCCACTATGAGTTCCTAGAACAGTACAGACAGATGTGATCTCTCCCACTTTTATACTCCTATGCCACTAATTTAGAGAGATAAATTGTTTTAATTTAACTAGCTATGTGATTGTTTTAAAGTAACTATCTGAGAGAAAGTCATTCACCCCTTAAGGCTTCAGTTAAAAAAAAAAAGACTTCAGTTCCTCATATGTACCATGAGAGATGGGTTTGTTTGACATTTGTCACAATCTGCCTTGCATTGAGTTTATTTGTCTATATGTCTAGCCCTCCTCCATTAGACTATAAACTCCATGAAATCAGGAACCATTACTTGTACTGCCTACTTTGTTTGCACTAGAGTGTTTAGCACAAACTCTTTTTTTAAATAAACATTTTTATTTAAAATTTTGAATTCCAATTCTATGCTCCTCTCCTCACTCCTTGAGGTGATAAGTATTTAGATATAGGTTATACATATGCAATTATGTAAAATATAACCATATTAGTCATTTTGTATAAGAAAACAAATGAGAAAAAAATGAAAGAAACTAAAAATATTATGCTTCAGTCTGTGTTTAATCAATATCACTTCTTTCTTTGAAGGTCGATAGTAAGCTTTATCAGTAGTCCTTTGCGATTTTCCTGGATCATTGTATTGCTGAAAATAATTAAGTCATTCACAGTTCTTCATTGAACAATATTGCTGTCACTGTATACAAAGTTATCCTGCTTCTGCTTACTTCACTATACATCAATTCATATAAGTCTTTCCAGGCCTTTCTGAAATCATCTTGCTTGTCATTTCTTATAGCACAATAATATGTCATCACAATCCCATATCACAGCTTGTTTAGCCATTCCCCAATTGATGAGCATTCCTTTGCTTTCCAATTCTTTGCCACAACAAAAAGAGCTTCTATAAATATTTTGTACCATTTTCCTGATGTCTTTGGGATATGAACCCAGCAGTGGTATTGCTGGATCAAAGGTTATGCACAATTTTATAGCCTTTTGGGCATAGTTCCAAATTGCTCCCCAGAATGGTTGGGTTAGTTCACAACTCCACCAACAGTGAATTAGTGTCAACATAGGCATTTTTAGATTGTGTGTATTTGCATGACTCAGTGATGACATTTAAGAGATACTGTATTTCTCTGGATGTGAAGAAGATAGGTAAAGAGAAATAAGACAGGAGAATCACAGATTCTGAATCTCAAAATTGGAAGGGAACCCAGTAGCCTGTAACTAAAAAAAAATTCCACGAGCCAAACACCCAACAAATCCAAAGACATCCAGAGAGGACTACTTAATAATGATGTTTCCATAAAGCAGAAATCTATCACATTGCAATTTTGAGTCTTCTTTCCTTCTTCTTTCCTGTAAATCAATGTCAGCAAACATTTATTAAGCAGTTACTATGTGCTACTGTGATAAGTACTAGAAACACAGAGAAAATAAAAAATTAACCCTTGGTCTCAAGGAGCTCAGGACAATGGGAGAGACAAGATACAGACGACTATTTACAAACAAGCTACAAACAAGATAAATTGGAGATAATCAAGTAGAACAAGATCAATTCCTCTTCCTGTTGATCATCCTGCAAATACCTGGACAACTGCTTCCCTTAAGATGTGTTCCTTAAGTCTTCTCTTCTCCTGGCTAAATATCTCCAATTCCTTCCATTGATGCTCTTGGTATGATATTGATGCCCTTCAGCAACCTGGTTTGCCTCCTCTGGCTTATTAATATCCTTTCTAAAATGTGGTACTCAGAATTGAATTCAATACTCCAAATGTGGTCTGAGCAGGGCCAGGATACAGTGGGAGTATCTTATTTCTAGTTTATAATTCTGTCTTTTAATAAGCCTAAGATCACATTAGCTTTTTGACTACCACATCACACTACTGACTCACATTGAGCTTATAATCAACTAATGATATAAATTTATATTGATCTAGGCCTCTCTCATCTTGTATTTATGAAGCTGATATTTCATTCTTTCCATCTCCCTTCACCCTCTCCATTTATCATGACTGTTCTGGATTTGACTTCATCTCTTGACAGTTTCAAGCCTATGATTATCCAGTTCTCTTATGCAGTTCCCTGATCTTGAATTCTTCAACTACTTATTCTATTACCTTGCCAAACTCTATATTACCCCTACCATACACCTTATCCATTCCTGCTTAAGTGCTGTTGAATGGTATTGGAAAAAAACTAATTAAACTTTGCAGATGAGGTCCACTACAAACACATATTTAACTCATCTGGATCCTAAATGTTGATTTTTTTTTTCCTTCTCTGACTCACTATTGTACTCCCATAGCTATTCCAAACTTCCTTTTCTCAAGCTCCAAATAAAACCTTTCCCATGCTCTCTACCCCTCTAACTCAGTCAGGGACATTGCTTTCTATTATACCAAGTAAATAAATGACATTTATTTTTTTATTCCCTCTTCTCAACTCCATATTTATACACTCTACATCATCTCTGTTATCCTGTCTTTTGTCCCAGGGTCTACGATATGACATTTCTTGAAGTCAAGACCATCCATTCTACTTGGTTTCTTCATCCCATTACCTCTGGCAACTTGCATGCTTGTTTATTCCTTTCTTTTATAATCAATTTATACTTCTTCACTGGCTCCTTGTTTCCCCTATCCTTAAAAATATCTTCACTTGATACCTTAGACAAGTCATATATTATCTCTGGACCTGAGTCTGTCATCCATAAATTTAAGATTTAAGATCACTTCTAGCTTTAAATCTCTGATTTTCTAAAATTTTAGAATATGAAAAAATTAGGGAAATATCTGTACAATCAGATAAAGAAGAAGGAAGCAATCACAAAGAAAATAAAAATAAGGCTCACAATTTTAGAAAAGCTAAATCAGAGAGAGGTGCAGTGGTATTATAACAATACTACAAAGCCTTGGAGTAGAAAGAGAGAACTCTTTTTCAAATCCCATCTAATTCTAATGCTTCTTATTTGTCTGATTTGTCAAGTCAACAAACCTTTTCAACCCTTAATTTATCTCTATAAGGAAAAGAAAATAATCATTGTATTATGAACTTCAAAGGGTTGTTGTGGAAAAGTATTTTGTAAACTATAAATAGCTATAGAAATCTGGATTATTACTATAATGTATGTTGAATTGACCTGTAGGATCTATCCCATGGGTTGTGGACCTGGAGATCTCCTGAAAACTTCCAGATACTCCAGAAACATGGAGACTCGGCATTTAGATGAGTTGGGGATGACAAAAATCTCTGACTACTTCTGGCCATGTGGGGATTTAACACTGATAGGACACTTTGAGGTGATACAAAAAATCCTGAGTGGTCTCTTGATCCTTCCCCACCTCATGGCAATCATAGGAGAACAAGGTGATGTTACTCTACCATCAATCCTCCAGGTGACATCATATGACTACAAGACTTTGAGTGAAGGGTGAGTATAAGTTGGTCCTCTCCAGCAAGGCATCATGGTGAACTCATCAAAAATGGATGCTATTGCAAGGGAATCAAGTGGGCATGATTGAACCATGACTCCTTCCTGCAATTCCCATTTTGTGTTCTTTTCTCATTTTAGAAGAATGAATATCTATTTGAAGGCTTGCAGGAAATCTTTTTTTTAAGTCTAAAGGTCCTTAGTTTTTTGTTGTTGTTGTTGTTTTGGGGTTTTTTTTTTTTTGGCGGGGCAATGGGGGTTAAGTGACTTGCCCAGGGTCACACAGCTAGTAAGTGTCAAGTGTCTGAGGCTGGATTTGAACTCAGGTACTCCTGAATCCAGGGCCGGTGCTTTATCCACTGCGCCACCTAGCCACCCCTAGAGGTCCTTAGTTTTTGAAAACAGGAATGAATGGGAGGATGAAGGAGGGAGGAGAGTACCAAGTAACTACTCTGAGGTTCTTGGAGAAAATGACCAGCAACAAGAGTATTGGCCCAATTTTGATATGGTTTATTAGAATATATGTAATAAGAGCTGTTTGGACAATACAGAACTAAGGTTAAATGTAAAATGAATAATCAGTAAACCACGAACCACTTTGTGTTTAGGTAATTTTAAATATCAACTTCTTGAACAGTTAACTGAAGGGAAAAAGTCTGAAGTTTCTCTGATAAATATCTCATTTCTAAGATTTATAAGGAACTAATTCAAATTTATAAGAATAAGAGCAATTCTACAATTGATAAATGGTCAAAGGATACGAACAGGCAGTTCCCAAAGAAAGAAATTCAAAGTAACTATAACAAAATGGAAAAAAATTCAAATTACTAATGATTAGTGAAAAGCAAATTAAAGTGATTCTGAGGTTCAACCTCTATCCATACCCATCAAATTGACAAAGATGATAAAAAAGGAAAATAACAAATGTTGAAAGGCCTTCAGGAAAATGAGCACCTTCCTGTCCTGGTTTTGGAACTATGAATTGGCATAGGCATTCTGGAATGTAGATTGGAATTCTATCTTAAAAGTTACTGATGGGGGAGGGGGGGCAGCTAGGTGGCACAGTGGATAAAGCACTGGCCCTGGATTCAGGAGTGCCTGAGTTCAAATCTGGCCTCAGACACTTGACACTTACTAGCTGTGTGACCCTGGGCAAGTCACTTAACCCCCATTGCCCCGCGCAAAAAAACAAAACAAAACAAAACAAAAAAGTTACTGATGGGGCAGCTAGGTGATAGAGCACTGGCCCTGGAGTTAGGAAGACCTGAGTTCAAATCCGACCTCAGAAAACTTACTAGCTGTATGACCCTGGGCAAGTCACTTAACCCCAATTGCCTCACAAAAAACAACAAAGTTACTGTTGGTCTTTGGCCTATTTCCCCAGAGATCAAAAAAAAGAAGAAAAAATACTATATGTTCAAAAATATTTATAGTTGCTATTTTTGTTATGGCAAAAAACTGAAAACCTGCAAAATGTCCTTCATTTGGGAATGACTGCAAAAATTATCATATAAAATAATGAAAAAATTAAGGAAAAAAATTTCAGAGAAAAGTTGGAAGATTTGAATAAACTGATACAGGTTGTTGTGAATTGAACCAGGAGAATAGTTTATAGTATTTCAGTGTTATAAAGACAAATAATTTTAAAAGACTTAAAAATTCTGATCAGTCCAATTATCTACCATGATTCCAATGTCACCCACCCCCTAACCAAGAGTTGATGAACTTATAAGCAGAATGAGACACATTTTTAACATGGCCCATGTAGGAATAAATTTTGCTTGACTATGCATATTTGTTATAAGTGGTTTTTGCTTCTTCTCGCAGGTGAGATTGAGGAAAATGGGATAGAGAAAAACAAAAATTTAATTAAAAAAGAAAAAAAAAGTATTAACCTCCTAGTCACTCATAACAGTAGCTGACACAGCCAGTTGTTTAGTTTGTCTGACAGCTTCTGAGAGTCTTGATTTTATCATTTCTTTTTTAAGTAGGTAATAAATGCCTGTCTCATCCGTGATTCATATTTCACATTTAATGCCTTTGAATAACCCCAGTTTGGGGAAAAACCTTAGAAGTGAGTCTAAACCTAAGTTACAGATACATTTTTCCAGGGATACTGAAGGGTTGGAGTATAATGAGTAAAAGAGTATGAGAAAAGGGAGCCCAATATAGCTTTCACTAAATAAAGGCCAAACTCTTTTAAGACTGAGCCTGGTCTGGACCATGTTCATGGTTCCAAAGAAGAGGGTCAACTTAGGGAGGCGAAGAAACTGTGGTAGCCCAAGTGATATGGGAAGAGCAGCTATTATATAATATTAGATACCAATGAAGCTGTGCAGAGTCATACAACAGAAAAAACAACAACACCCACCACAAAAAAACATTGGCTCTGGAGAAAGAGAATATGGTTTCAAACCTGATGTTTACTGTTCAAGTGACTTTGGAGAAGTCACTTAACCTCCCTGGACTTCAGTTTCCTTGTCCATAATTAGGTGGTTGGATTACATAGTCTCTAAGCTTCCTTCCTGTTTTGGAGCTATAAGAACTCTCATCAGACTGCCATATTTACTCCTCTCATTGGTATAAATAGATGGCTATTAATGCTTTCTCATTTTGCTTGATTCTTGTTCATTTTTTGGTCACCCTAGTGGGAAATTACAAGTGTAAAAATGGCATTAATGTAGATAACTGATTTGTCTTTTACTTAGAGTTAGAGAGGTGTCTGGGTTATGTGACCCGTGTAGCATCACATAGCTAGTATGGATCAGAAGTGGGACTCGAACTCAGGTATACCCGACTCCAAGACTGTCCCTCTATCCACTATGTCACAATATCTTTTATTCTGGCCCCTGTGTGTTCCTATAATTTCTGCAGAGCACCTATGTGATCAGTTGGAAGCAGCCTATATTATTTTTTCTAAGTCTTTATTTTAAAGCAATTTCTCAAATGGAAGAGAAAGAGCAGAGGAAAGACTGAGTTTAAAGAGTTCGAAAGAGAATGAACCCAAGGGGGTTGATCCAAGCTCTCTTCCTTTCTCTGACAGAGCCTGGCATTGGAGTCGCCCCATTTCCTAGTACAAGCACGTTGCTTAGCAACACCCTTAGAGCAGCAAAGAGTGAGCCCTGGGCCATTATATTAATTGCTGTTATTGCAGTCCTGAAACAAACCAAACTTTTGCTTAAATTTCTGCCTTCCCATGTGAGGGGCACCTGCAAAGTGAAAGCTCAGAAAGTGGAAGGACAAGCAGCTTAAGATATGAGTGGGGAGGAAACCACTGGAGGGGATGAACCCAAGTAAAAATAGAGAAAAGTTTGGATTATAGAGCATATATTTAAAGAAATAGTCTTCTTTCTTTCCAATAATGCATCAACTTGGCAAACTAAGAAACAAAAAAAGCAAAATGATACAGGGGAAAGAATGCTGACTCAGAGGACCTGCGTTCAAATCTTGTCCACTTCTTCCCTGTTTGACTGGGGAAATCATTTATTTTCCTGAGCCATTTTTAAAATGATGAGATTGGGCTGTCTGCCCTCTATGGTGTTCAAAATCTATATCTCTATGAAATTATAAATGATTCATATATTGATAGAATTCAAGAATTACAACATCGGGGGCAGCTAGGTGGCACAGTGGATAAAGCATCAGCCCTGGATTCTGGAAGACCTGCATTCAAATCCAGCCTCAGACACTTGACACGTACTAGCTGTGTGGCCCTAGGCAAGTCATGTAACCCTCATTGCCCTGCAAAAAGAAAAAAAAGTTACAACATCTCTTTTCATATTAATTCTGTGAGGTAGGTAGTTAGGGTGGGCCAGCTCTCTTCCCCTTTTATTGGACCTCTCTGAGACACAAAAGGCTGTCAAGATTACTCTACTATAAACATATCCTCTATTCTTCCCTGCCATACTTTCCCTCCCTTTTCTAGAAATTTTCATGCTCTCTGATGGGAACTTCTATGTCTCATGCCCAATGCCAGCATAGGCAGGACTTCTGGCCAATCCCTAGCATTTCTTAGCTTGTGACATCAGAGCACCTGGGCAGGGCTCCCCTTTATTTATACCTATAGTCCTCACCTGTGTTATCAACCAGGTGGCCCTCATATCAGGTAGTATTACAAGAACTTTATAGAACCTAAGTGTGCCTGAGCGTGGGGCAACTTTTTAAAAAACCATCATTGATTTCCCTTCCTCCTTCTGGGAGTTGAAGATCATGGTATCCTAGGTTTAGTTCTTGGTTGTTTCTTTCCTTCGTTGCTTCTGTTCTCCATTTTCCCACTCCCTTGATGCCACATATTAGGTCTTGACCCTTCTATTATATTAGTTAAAATATGTTATATTAAAGGTAGTTTTTTTGGTACATTTCTACCCAGACAGAATCTTTTACAGACATTTCCATTAAGTACCCACACTGTTGGAATCAGCCATGATAGTAGTTCAAATTTTATTAACATTGTTTTACAGATGAGTAAATCAAGGCCCCCAAATATAAAGGAACACATTCAATGCCACACAGGTAGTACATACCAGTTGTAGGAGCCAAACACAGCCTACTTATCCTCCTTCATTTCCTTTTTGTACTCACTTGTGCTGTTGCTTGCAAATTCAGAGAAGAATGGGGATTGGGGGTACTTTAATGGACATCTGTGAATCAAGAGTAACTATTATCTGAACGGAAATGAAAATCATTCAATTACTCACCACAGCTTGAGAGGAAAGCAAGGTGTTTTAGTTGGAAGACAAAGTTAGAGTCAAAATCACCTATTTGGGTTCAAGTCTTACATCTGACTCATAATAAACCACATAACTTCTTAAAGTTTAAAAATAACTCTCTAAGACTATAAATTACACACCTGGAAATTCTCACACCAAAATCACAGGTCTAAAAGACATCACTTCCCCACCCCCATATATACAACTTCCCCTTTCCAAAAAAAAATTAAAAAAATAAAAATAAAAACAAAGATTATTGCATTATATTCCCTAGAGAAGATACCCTAAAGATCATCAAACCTAGCCTTCATACAATAAAGATCCACACTACAGCTGAGGGCCTGGCAGATCAATTGTTATTATTATTATTTTCTTTTTAGTCTGCCCTAGAATCTGTCTAGTCCACTCAAAACTTATTCTTTGCTTAGATCCAGGCTTTGCTTCATGGTGTTTGTTTTATTTTGAGGAAATGAAGAAACTGAAGACCAGTGGGAGAAAGTCATGAGCAAAGTTTACAGTCTCACATTATTTGAAAATAATTTATTCCCTTAAATTGGTCCTTAGCTTCTGAAATCTAGTCTAAACTACCAATCGCTTCACTTCAATTTCTTTTTTTAAAAAACACAATCTAATTTTTTTTCAATAAAACACTCTACATTTGCTTCCTTCTACCTCTCTCACCATGATGGGGGGCATGGAACTCTTGTTTTGAATACATAGTCAAGTGAAAAAAGTTTCTGTATTGGGCATACCCTCCAAAATACATCTCATTCTATAATCCGAGTGCATCATTTCTCCATTAGGAGGTGTACAGCCTGTTTTGTCATTTGAACTCTAGAATCATTGCACTGCTCAGAGTTCATAAATCTTTCAAAGTTATTTCTCTTTACAACATTGTTATGCTATAAATTGCTCTCCTGGCTTTACTGACTTCACTACTCTGAATCAGTTCATAGAAGTCTTCCCAGGCTTCTCTGAAACAATCTTCCTCATTAATTCTATCACAACAATATTCAATTAATTCCAGATACCATACTTTTTTCAGTTAATCCCCATTTGATGAGCCCCCTTCCCCTCACCACTTTCCAGGTATTTACCCCTACAAAAAGAGGTGCTATCAGCACCTTTTCCATGTTTTTGGATATCTTTGGAATTTAGACATAGCAGTAGAATCATTGGGTCAAAGGGCATGCAGAATTTAGTATCTTTTAAGACAGAGTTAAAATTAGCTTCCAGGATGGCTGGACCAATTCATAGCTTTACCAATAGTGCATCAATGGTTTATTTTACTTTCTTTGCAGTTAGAACAGATTAGTCATTTCGGACTGTCAGAAATGACAAAAGATGGGGTCTGATTTAATATGTTTTCATGGTACTTTCTTACCATAGGTATTGACTATTCCTGCATTTTTTAGGTTTGCTCTTCTTTAACATTAAGTAAATATAGCATTATCCAGCAGGCCTAGCCATCTGTGTAGAAAAGGACATGGCTAGGAGAGAGATGAATGCCAGTGGAATTACTAACAAAATGACAAGTTATAAAATTTTTCATATTTCTATATAAGGATATACACTGATTTAGGCAGATAAGAATTTTTGTGGACTTACTACCATCAGTATCTACTAGACACTGGGAGAAATGCATGGGAAAAACATGGTTCCTGCTGGCTAGGAACTTAGAACCTTTCAGGGAAATAAAACATTTATATAGATAAACATAATTGAAATTAGAATATAAATTTTAAAAAAGTATAAATTCTTGCTCCAGCATTCAAAGCCTCCAATCTACCATATGGTCTTTTCTCACATTATCCCCCATTCCCTTTTGGACATTTTAGAAAAAAAACAAAAGCAAAAACAAAAACTGAACCATATACTTTCTTTTCTATTCTAGTCCTGTTTGGTATAGTCCCTGTACCTTTCCTTGTACTATCATCCATTATTCATGATTAGAGTATCCCATATACATACACACACACACACACACACACACACACACATATATATATATATATATATATATATATATATATATATATATATATATATATATATCTTCCAACCTTCTTCTGTTGAAGTCTATCCCTTACTTCAAAGTCAAACTACATGCCTCCTTCTTTATGAAACTTACCTTGATTATCTCTCTCCCCCTTCCAGTAGAAAGTGATATATCTCTCCCAAAATTTCTGAAAGCAGGTTGTTGGCTGCTCCCTTGTTCTTCATAGTTTAATTTTTTAAATACCATACTGCCATGAAGGTCTCCCTAAGCACACCTTCCCAACTGGAAGTGATTCCCTCCCTCATTAAATATCACAATATGGAATTAGGGTTAACTACTTCCTTCTTCTTCCCTCCCCACTTCTCCCCTCCTTTCCTCTTCTCCCCATTCCCTTCCCCTTATTTGTATACATATCATATCTCCCCCTGAATCTCCTACTTGACGGTAAGCTCCTCGAAGTCAGAAAATATTTGACTTTTCAGTGTGGTAAATTTTGTATCCTGAGTGGGAACATAGGACAGTGCACATAGTAAATGCTTAATGAATATTTGATGAACTGAAATGAATTGTTGATAAATGCTTAGAGTTCTATTTAATGAGCAAGGGAATCACTTCCAGCTGGGGGTTGTGATTAGGGAAGCCATTATAGCAAGGATAGTATTTGAGCTTGAGGTTAGATTTCAGAGAGCCTTCCAAATACAATGTGGCATAATAGGAATCTATTGGACTCAAAGTTAGGAGAGATGTGAGTTTGAATCCTGCTTCTCATACTTATTACTTCTATGATAAAGGACAACCTACTTGTACTATCTGAACTTCATAAATTCCCCTCATATCTGAAATAGAGATGATAATAACAACTGTAGTTTTTGCTTTACATGGTTGTTGTGAGAAGCAAGTGAGATAATGCATGCAAAGTACTTTGTAAACCTTCAAGTTCTATTTAAATGTTAGATGTTATCTGAAGAATAATGGAAGCAAAAGTGAATAGATGGGAAACCATGAAGCATGTTCGATGGATACCAAGGGTCTAGTTTAACTGAAGTATAATGTACATGAGAAAGAGTCCTGGGAAGTAAGGGTGAAAGGGTAGAGTGAAGCCATAACATGGAGGGTATGGAATGGGAGGCTCCTTTTGGATTGTGCGGTAAGTGAGGGGAGCCACTAAGGGTTTTTGAGCAAGAGATATAGCTAAACTTTTTTGTTCTGTAGTATTTCATCCAGGAATGTTCCAGAACAAAGTTTTCAGATGGATAGAATTATATAGTGGGATGAATTCTCTCTCAATAACACTCATTTTCATGGTATTTTAATTCTAATGAGCACATTCCTTCCAGCATTGCCTAGAAGTAAGTAGTGAAAATATTATTATTCCCATTTTACAGATGAGAAAACAGGCTCAGAGACCTTGCCCAGAGTCACACAGAACTCAAATTTGAATCCAGATCTGACTCCAAATTTAACATACTTTCCATAATAATGCACTGCCTCTTTTATCCTTTGTCCACACAGGAAGCAAATGTAGCATCATCTGTGACTGGCAAGCTGGATATTCATTAATGACACTGACCTGAATCTGTCACTTTGCAATGAGCCTTTCAGCAGTTAGGATTTGCTAGTGGATAACAGCTTTATTTTACATGGAACCCTCTAATAAGCTGATTAAAAAGTATATGTTTTTTTGAAGTCTTAATATATACGTTTCTGACATCTGAGAAGTAGCATCTAAACGGAAAATGTTAACCCTGATGTCTAAAGGCAAGGCTGATATCACTGTAGATACATCTCAGATCCAGGTCTGCACATGTCTGTAATTTACGCATACTGCTAAGCAGTGAGCCACACATGGTGACCATATTTAATTGAACCTTTGAATGCTTTGTTTTAATTGTCATTTCACTTTTCAGGAGATATCAATGTAGTGTTGTCAAGTTTATTACATGAATCTAAGTCTCCCTCCATGCTGGACATTCATGACCTTGAGTAAGTCACTTAACTATTCACCTAATCTCATGTGTTTGAAAATAAAGGAGAGAGAGAGAGAGAGAGAGAGAGAGAGAGACAGGGACACAGAGAGAGACAGAGACTGAGAGATAGAGACAGAGACAGAGAGACTGAGAGATGAACAGAGAGACAGAGAGACAAAGATAGAGACAGCAAGAGAGGGGGAGAGAGAGAGAGAGAGAGAGAGAGAGAGAGAAAGAGAGAGAAAGAGACTTGGACTGAATATTCTCTAAGGTCTTTTCAAACTCTGAAGCTTATTATATCCAATGTCACATTTGTGATCATGTTATAGGATTTAAAGAAATGCAGTTTTATTCCATTTAAATAATCACATTTATTTAAATTTATATCTAGAGCTGGAAAAGACCATGGAGATCATCTAATCTAATCGCCCTCATTTTAGGGATCAGGGCACTGAGGCTCAGAAAGACTTGGCTTAAGCAGCACAGGGAGTCAGCAGCAGTCAGGCCTTAGATCCCACTGCTTGAATGTCAAATCCATTATTTTTGCACTACACCAAGATCCTGCCATCATGGCAGCCTACAGCCCCAGCCTCAGTTACTTTCATTTCATGGATGAGATCTAATCTGGAGAGAGTCTAGCCTAGATTGCAGTAGCCCTAGAGGTGACAATGAAGGCCAACAGTTGGGGAAGGGGCAACACATGCTGATGATGCAAAGATTAGAAACAGTTCCTACAAGGGTATTGTTGTTGTTCAATCATTTCAGTCATTCAGCCAATTCCTTGTGACCCCATTTTGGATTTTCTTTGCAAAGATACTGGAGTGGTTTGCCATTTCCTTCTCCAGTCATTTTGCAGATCAAGAAATTTAGGCAAACAGGGTTGTGTCCTGCCCAGAATCACACAGCTAGTAAATGTCTAAGACCATATTTCAACTTAGTTCTTCCTGACTCTAGGCCCTAAGTTCTATCCACTGTGCCACCTAGCTACCCACTGTTCTTAAAATAGGCCATTATCTCTTCAATCTCTGGGCCTTTGCCCCAGCTGCTCCCATACCTGTAATACATTCCATCTTCACCTCTGTTTCTTAGAATACTTAGTATCCTGCAAGGCTCAGATCAATTGTTACCTTCTACAAAGAGACCTTTCCTTATCCCATAGTGAGTTCTACCCCAACAACCTTCCTTATGTTATAAATATCTTGTATATATAAATATATGAACATTGTCTCCTGTGAAAGAAAGACAACCTTGTTATCTAATGTGCTATTTGATTGAATGTTGTCACCTCACTTCTGCTGCAGACTAAATACATTAAACATGGCTAAATTTCCACCCCACCCACTCTCCACTTCTCCAGCAGACTTAATATAGAAAACCTAATTCAACTACTTCCATCTTGCTTAGGCTGAATACACAAAATGTTGCTCTAAGACATTTCACAACTGACTCACTTAAATGCAATTCCCAGACAAGTCATGACGTCATTGGTTCTCTCTGAAAATGAAGGGTGAACAACAATACAATGATCTTTATCTGCAAATGACCCCACAAAATGTTGCATTCAACCGGAGACTTTCTATACCAACTTCCATATAGATACAGAGTGCACCCCACTGATCCATTCAAATGCCTTAGTATGTCTCTGATTGGCTGTGTTCTCTAAGCCAGTCTGAAACATTTAGATAAACCAAGATCTGGACCCTAATAAGTTCCCTTGATTTTTGGATTGGCAACTTAATTTATTTTAACTTCAATCTTGCGGACCAAGTGGTGATTCTGGGTAAGATTTTCTCTGGGCTCTCTAGGAATCCAAGCTGAAAAGTATCTGAACAGTCACCAGGATAGACTACCAACCTCTCCTGGATAGAGGCTATTTGTCTTTTTCATCCTCAGTATCTAGTACAGGCCTGAACTTACAAAAGGTGCTTAATGAATGTTTGTTGATTGTACTTGCAGTGTTACCAGACAAAGCAAATGTGGCCTCTATGGTAGCTACTGCTACAAAAGGGAAATTTGTAGTCAGTTTTGTCCAAAAGGAGCTGTTTTCTACCAAGCAACTAGTGGAGACCAGAGATCTTCCAACCCTGAGGGGGAGTCTTATCTCACAACTTTATTATCTCCATTTAAAAGACACTGAGCTGAAGCTCCAGTGTGCATGTCCAAGGGTAAGTGTCTTCCTTTTGTCAAAGGATCAATAGCTGTACTGCTGGCAATGGCGGCAAAGCACTTTTTAAAACTAATAATTGTGCAAGGGCCAAATCCTTCATCGTAAAATCTTTAAACCCTTTATCCAATTCCTTTGTAAGGCCATCATCCCTCAGAGGCCTGTAATTATTGAGAGAGAGGAGAAGAGCTCTGACCTCCCTCCTTCACATAAAGTTGGATAGTGCACACCAAACCTAGCTGGGAATAGAGGTAATAAAATCTGAATGAGAAAATGAATGGGGATCAATTTTTCCACCAAACATATTTTATTTTATACAAACGATAAAGCATAAACAGTCTCTGATTTCCCTCTAGACTCTGCTTATTCCTTCTTTAAGAAGCCCATGTTGCCAAGAACTGCAGCTTAAACCCACGTATTGCAATATACACGATGATCCATTCCCCAGGAGGTCTCTTGGATTTACTTCGTCCTGCTCTTCATGCCGCTGTTTCTTTTTTCTCCTGTGTTATAAACTCAAGTCATTTAGCATTTGGGATCTTTTTTCCCTTTGCCTGTTTTGATCTTCTAAAGATAGACATATCTATTTTCTTCACTATCATTGAATAATTTAAATAACTGAGTCTCTTTGGCTGTCAGGGAATGACAAGGGGATGGTGGTTCAATGTAGGCAGTTGACTTAGTACTCTGGCCTCATGTTGCTTGTCCTTCCAGCAGTAACCTACCTTTAATAAATTCTCCCCTTTTACTCACCCTCCAATAGAAACAAAGAATATGGGTGGCAGAAGAGACCTTAAAATGTAGAATGCTAGAACAAGAGCTTAGTATGTGAGAGCTGGAGGGAGCCTTAGAACACAGGATATTAGAACATAGTACACTTTACATTAGATCTGGAAGAAAACTGGGAGATAGTCTAGATTCCCTTCCCCTGTGCATCTAACTGGGGCCTGGAGAAAGGAAATGACTTGCCCAAGTTCATATAGTAGAATCAAGATGAGAACCAAGATACCTTGAATTTAATTCCAGAGCCCTTGCCACTATTCTCTGTGTCTTCATCCTCCTTCCTGCATCTCTCCCTGTATATCTGTTGATTAAACTATCTTGCTAGTAGTAAGATATCCCTGGAAATGAATTTTAAAAAATAGAAGTAAAATTCACTCACTTGATACATGTGGGGCAGGATCTCAGGTCCTTACTCATGCAACACAAGAGAGAAAAACTCTAAAATAAAAGCATTACAAACAACACAGGCAGCAACACAGTGGCTCAGAGCTAATTTCAGCTTGTACCACATTTTCCCCTTAGTTCCCTGACATTATCGTGGAAAAGGTTGATGGTGCTTTTCCAATTTCATTGAAGCTGATTGCCTGGTCTGGTGAACAAAGGTGAGCACTGGTTAATAGACTAGGGCAAGGGTGGCATTTATTTTAAATCTAGCATAGAATAAGATGGGATAGGATAGGATAGGATAAGATGGTATGGGCTGGGCTGGGATGGGATGGGGTTGTGTGGATGGGTGGAGTGGAATGTGTGAGAAAATAATTATTAATAATGGGTCTTTTGGGGGACCCAGGGACCCCACTTTGGAAAGTTTAGTTCAGGAATTCTAGATAATCTCTTTCAGAGTCAGCCCAAAGGTAAAATGGAGATAGCATCCCTTGTGTCTAGGCCAGTGAAACCACACCTATCTGAAAGTATCTTTGCTATCAAAGGGTCTGTCTTCCACTAGACCCTGATGTCATCATGCATGGTACAGCTCATTTTAATATGGACCACCCTTAGGTCATGTCAACTAATGGAATTGAAGGATGCTAGCCAATTAGCTTTGATCAGTGTGTAAGAGCCACCTCTATCAGAAAAGGAAAAAGATTCAGATCATGAGGTGAATGACATTCTGGGCTCACACTCTAGGCACAGAAGGCTGTTGGTTAGTGAGCTTGTTGGAGGAGTCATTAGGTAATATAGGACTTGAGGCCATGTGCTCTCTCTCTCTCTTAGAAATATGGTGCTGGGGGCAGCTAAGTGGCACAATGAATAAAGCACCAGCCCTGGATTCAGGAGGACCTGAGTTCAAATCCAGCCTCAGACACTTGACACTTACTAGCTGTGTGACCCTGGGCAACTCATTTAATCTTCATTGCCCCACAAAAAAACAAAAACTAAATGATATATGGTGCTGGAGGGTTTGCAACTTAGGTTAACTATCACTTGGTCAATGCTCTTTTAGTATTTAATATACTTTAAAATTCTTTTTTTTTTTTGGGAGGGGGTGGAGCAATGAGGGTTAAGTGACTTGCTCAGGGTCACACATGTGTCTGAGGCCGGATTTAAACTCAGGTCTTTATCCACTGTGCCACATAGCTGCCCCACTTTAATATACTTTAACAATAAATGCTTCCTGACAAAAAATGGGTACAAAGCCATTAATTTATAAGTAGCAATATTTTAGAAAAAACAAATCTAGTTCCCCAATAATTTAGCTAGAAATAGTTAGCCCCCCAATAATTTATGACAAATGAGATGAGATGGGATGGGATGGGGTGGGGCAGGATGAGATGAGCTAAGTTACAATAAGGTAGGGTAGGTTAAGGTAGGGGAGGATAGGATATAGTAGGGAAAGATAGGAAAGAATAGCATAGGATAGATTAGGGTAGGGCACGATAGAACAGTAATGATAAAGAATCAGAGAGATAGAAGAAATCTTAAAGGTCATCTAGTTTAGTTTTCCTTTCCTAATCCCTATTTTATTGGAAGTAAGTTTGTGGGGTTCATCCTAAATTAATTTACTCCCATATAAAGAGAAGGGGCCATACCAGATGGTAAGACCCTAAATTTAGAGGGCTAAGAAAAAGTATATGAAGAAAGTTCATGGGCTAGAGTAATCAACAGACCCTAACATTATTGTATAACCATGGAAAAATTCCTTCATCTCTCTGGGCCTCAGGTTATACATCTCTAAAGTGGGGAAAGGAGGGTTGCTGATAGTTATACTGACTACCTAACTCAGAACTATTGTGGGAAAATGTTTTGTAAATTTAAAAATGTTATAGGAATATAATTATAACAGCTTACCATCATCGAGTGCTTTGATGTTTATAAAGTGCCTCACATATTATTTCATTTTATCCTCACAACAACCTTGTGAAGTATTACTAATGTCCTCATTTTACAAATGAGGAAACTGAGGCTGAAAGTGATTAAGTGACTTGAATTGTTGAGGCACATAAGTATCTAAGATTGAACTCAAACTCAATTCTTTCTGACTCCGTTTCTAATATTTTTTATTTATTATACCACTTAATTGCCTCATTATCATTGTTCACTCTGCCTGGAATCCTTTCCCTTTACATCCCTTTCAATCTAAACCCTGCTCCTGCTTTTGGGCCCAATTCAGGGCTTGGAGCCTTCACAAGGTTTTCTTTGACCATCCCAGCCTCTAGTGACATCCCCCTCCTCTTTATTCATATAACATTTTCTGTTCATACCACTCATTTGTCTTACTTCATTCTACTAGAATATATTAAGACTCTTCTCTGTGGAGAGTATTATGTTTGGCCTCTGGGAGCATGCAGGGACGTATGAAAAAGAAAAGTCCTTGATCTGAAGGAGTTTGCATTCTCTGTGGAGGTGGGATGGGGGCAATGGGGGGTGTGTGTGTGTGTGAAATGACATCAGATAAAGCATTTATACTAATAAGCATTATATAACAGAGTGTGATGCAAGGGAAAAAAATGAGATTCAGCAGAAGGGTTCCAGGAAATTTGAGGAAGGAGACATCACTTGCAGCTAGGGACAATCAAGGATGGTTTTATGGAAGAAGTGACCCTTGATCTGGGACAGGAAAGAAGAGCAGGGTTTTGCGAAGTGGAGGGACTGGTTTCAGGGAGTCAGGAGACACCAAGGCTAGTCTGAGGACCAGCCAGTTCAGACAGTCCAGTTTGTTTTTCTCTTTTTCTTTTCTTTCTTTCTTTTTTTTTTTTTTTTGTGAGGCAATTGGGGTTAAGTGACTTGCCCAGGGTCACACAGCTAGTAAGTTTTAAGTGTCTGAGGCCAGATTTGAACTCAGGTACTCCTGAATCCAGGGCCAGTGCTTTATCCACTGCGCCACCTAGCTGCCCCCCAGACAGTCCAGTTTGGTTGGAATGTAGAGTATATGAAGAGAGAGATGTGAATCAAGACTAAAAGTCAGGCCTGTGGAGCCACTAAGATCCTTTTCTTTTCTTCTTTTTTTTTTAAGTAGAGGAATAACATGGTCAAACACGTGCTGTGGTAAAATTATTTCCAGAAATTATGTGAAGGATAGATGGAGGCAGGAGGTAGATAGGCTAGATGCAAGAAAACAAATTAGGCTATTACTTTTGTTCAGGTTTGAGGCAATGTCTTGAATTTAATTTAGACCCTCAGGTCAACAAACACAGATGTGGTCCTGGGATACAAAGGCAAAAACTAAGCAAGTCCCTGACCTCAAGGAGCTTTATGCTTTGGGGCGGGCATTGGGGGAGGGGGAAAAAGTGAAATGCATATATAGATAACTAAACAAAAGTATATATAAATTTATACACCAAATTCAAAAAGGACAGGGCACGAATGACTGGGTTGGACTGCCTCATGTAGGAGCCAGCACCAGCAGACTGCTTTGCCCAGACTTAGGAATCTGAAGAAATGGAGGTGAGGAGGAAGTGCTTTCCTAATAAGGAAAACTGCTTATGTAACAGCACTGAGGTAGGAGACAGGATTCTATGCATGCAAACAGTTATCAGATCATTTTGATTGGAATGGAGAATGAATGAAAGGAAGTAATATGAATAAGACTAGAATGGTAGGACCCATATTGTGGAGGGCCTTATAAATGCC
Source organism: Dromiciops gliroides (assembly GCF_019393635.1). NCBI lineage: Eukaryota > Metazoa > Chordata > Mammalia > Microbiotheria > Microbiotheriidae > Dromiciops > Dromiciops gliroides. Next base: position 381,131,374 of record NC_057862.1, on the reverse strand, counting down.
CAACTGAGAATTTTGTATCCTATCCTCCAGCCATTAAGAAGCTACTGAAATTTTTGAGGAAGGGAGTGTGTTGAGAACAATATCCTAAGGTGGTGTTCCACTGAGAATGGATACAGTTCCAGGTCTGGAGGTGGGAAGCTCATCTTCCTGAATTCAAATCAGGCCTCTGACCCTAACTAACTGAGTGACCATGGGCAAATCATTTTCACCTGTTAGTCTCAGTTTCCTTATAGGCAAAATAAGCTGGAGAGGGAAATGGCAAACCACTCTAATATCTTTGCCAAGAAAACCCCAGATGGGCTCACAAAGAGTCAGACACAACTGAAATAGCTAAACAAAAACAATAAAAATTTATTAAGTGCCTACTATATGCCAAGTATCCTGCTAATCACCAAAGGTTCAAAGAAAGGAAAGAAAAAAAAGTCTTTGCTGAGGGAGAGAGACAACATGCAAGCAACTATGTATAAACAAGATATAGGAAAGCTAAATTGGAGATGACTATCAAAGGGGAGGCAGTACATTTAAGTATAGAAAAAAAGAAAACAGAGGCTAGGACAGAGTTTGGGGGGCCACTCACATAGAGGCGAGGAGAGGATACTGTAAAAGGACACTGAGAAGGAACAGCTAGGCAGGTAAGGAGAAAACAGAGAGAAAATTATGTTATGGAAGCCAAGGGAAGAGAGATTATTCAGGAGGAAGGAGTGGTCAATTGTATAAATAGGTCAAGGAGGGTGAGGTTTGAAAAAAAGATCATTGCCTTTAGCAGTTAAGAAGTCATTTGTGACCTTGGAGAGAATAGTTTAAATGGAGTGGTGAGGATACAAGCCAGATTGCAAGGAGCTAAGAAAATGTAGGCAGTCAATATATATTATACTGTCTAGGAATCTAGTAGTGATATCACTTATGTGATAGGTTTCTCTTACACTAGTTTTATAATATCTTTTGCACATATCTTGTTCCTAGCTAGATTGCAAACTCCTTGAGGGCAGTGACAGTCTTACTTACCTTAGATAGCTCCCAAAGATTAAAACTTGTCTTGCAAGCAAATTTTGATTCTGAGTTCTTACAGGGATTAATTAATTCCATTAATTAATTAATTAATTCCATTGGCTGTTAGGACTCCCCCCCCCCTCATGTTTTAGCAGTATCAGAAAGCTTGATTGGCTCTTCCTCCCTTCTCCTATATTCTTTCCTGGAAGCAGCCCCAAGTAATTGGAATCCTCCCAACCAGCTGCTCATGGTGAAGTACAGTGACCCACAGATAATTAGGGATAGAATAAGAAATTATTTGCCTGCCTTTAGACTCATCATGAAGTACTGACATGGACAGGAAATACATCACCTGAAGACAGAAAAAGAGGATAAATAAGCAAGGGTGTTTTGGTAAATGTTTAACAACCAGCTTGGGGGGGGGCATACAAATACTACATTTTAAAGTTTAATCTTAATTATCAACATTTTTCCTATCACTTTCTTAAATCTAGACAACCAATTTAAAAAATCAAGCTCAGATTTGTAGCAGTTGCTGATTTCTAAGATGTAAATGCTCATCCTGAATATTTAACAATCTGCTCTGATCTTGGCTTCAGTTCACCCCTGACAAGCTATCATAAGCTAATATATAATTAGAAAGAGTCCTACTTGTATAAACAGAGATGATTTAACTCGCCTCCTTGGAACTAGGTTTTATGTGGAAGTTCTGGAGCTATGGACCTAATTAGGGAGTGTCTCATTTTCTCCCCAATTATCCATAGGTACCTTACATTTCCTTATAGGCCATTTAGTAAAAGTATTCCAAAAGAAGGTTTAAGAAAACAGAGAGGTGCTCTGCTCTGAGGCTGTGTTTTGAATGGGAAACAAGCTACTGTGAGACACATTTAAAAGTAGTTTTCTTTTATAGGCCATGTTAAAGAACTGGTCCCCTGGGAAAGGGAATGTATTCCATCTGCTGGAGGGTGAGAGAATTACAGGAGAACTGTGGCATAATGGGAAGACTCACAAAGGGATCTGTAGTGCCTGAGCTGGAAGCTGAGAAGAAATGTAGGGGAAAGATCTGAGAGTAGCAGTAGGGAGTTGCCTTTAAGATAACATCTAGTTCAGATATGTTAAACATATGACCTATAGCCAGGCAACATTCCCCATTACATTAGGAAATAGATTAAAATATAACTGGGAAATATTTAACAAATAAATTAAAAATACAATAAAATATTAATAATATAACATTTTAAAACTATCAATATTAGGTCTGCAGGGATTCCTCATTTAAATTTTTCTTTGACATCACTCACTTAATATAACCTCACTTTAGAAATGAAGAAACCAAGGACCTGAAATATTAAGTCATTATCCAAGTATCTGTATAAGTTAAGATCTTAGGATTGTACTTCTAATGCTAGTAAGGACCATAAGTCATCTAGTCTGCCACTTTAGAGATAAGGAACTAAAGTTCAGAAAAGTTAAGTGATTTTCCCAAAGTCACATAGGTAGCAAGTAATAACTAGTGTTTTTGTTGTTTGTCTTTTATTTTTGGAGAGGACCAATGACATCATGGAGTGGTGTTTTGGCTTGGATGTGAATTGGATTTGTGAGGTGGAGTTGTACGAGGTCATCAGCCTCACTCTTCCAGATTCATCAAAGTCCAATGGCAAGACTAAAGTCAAGATGACTGGTGATGATGTGGGATGCAGTGGATGATCTGGGAATCCTTAATGTCTGACCAAGCTATAAGTACTCCATAATGCCTGTTTCAGCACCTTCATGGCTCTTAGAACAAATTGTATTTATCTGCCCATTCCATTGGGGGCCATCTTTACATGCTTGGGGCAGATATTATGTAGGATTTGAACCTATGTCCTATGACTCTAAATCTTGTGTTCCTTCCACTTTTTCCAAGACTGGAGCATTGTTGGGGAATAAAATTGGGGTGGAAATTAAATGTCATCTTGCAACTGGGCACTTTATACTCTTTTGTTCATTAGTTATTATGTAGAACTTAATATTATCCCCCTAATTAGATTGTAGTTCTGCAAAGACTGATGGAATAAGAAGGCCTAGACTTAAATCTTGCCTTCACCATTTAGTAGCTGTGTGATCTGGGGCAAATTACTCAAATTCTTTCTGTTTTCTCCCTTTTGAAATGGGGAGAATATTGCCTGCCCAACTTTACAGATTAACTATGAGGATCAGATAAGGTAGTGTGCATAAAACACTTTGTAAATATAAAGTGACACATAAATATAAACCATTCTAATTATTTTAGGAAGGAACTTAGTCCTGTTCCTCACAGTGCCTCAAGTAGTGCTAACCATACAGTACACACTCATAAAACTTACAAATGTAGCATTCTATAGTGGAACAAGAGCTAGGCTTGAAATAAATAGGGTTCAGAGTATGCCTTTGATACTTTCCCAGTGACTATGGACAAGACACTGAATTTTCCTGATTCTCAGTTTCATAGTCTATAAGATAGTGATAGTCATCTTTGCATTAGGCATATCCCTAGGTTGTTGTGGGGAAAGCACTTTTCTCAAAGTTACATAGGTAGCAAGTAGCAAGTAGCAGGATTTGAACCTAAGTCCTTTGACTCTACTTAAAGTACGATGAGAAGGTGGGTAGTGATCATCATCATCATTAGCATTGTAATAATAATACTTATTAAAATAAAATATAATATTTATAAGAGTTATAATAATAATAATAATAATAACAATCATTACTATTATTACAGTGATGATGGTGATGATAGTTCCCTGTCTTCTGTTTAGGTTGAATCCTTTGCTCTCACCAAATTGATTCTTCTAAATCAATAAAACAAACAAAAAATAGATTACCTAGTGAGATAGTCTTTCAGGAAACCCACTCTTGGGATCCAAATAAAACATTGTCTTTGGAAGGGTATAGTAATATGATATGCCACTGCGTCTGCAAGCCAGAAGAGATGATGCCAGAATGCTGGAGAGTAAAACACATTATCTACACTCTGCTATAGCACAGCAATTCCCTATAGATAACACCATTAATACTCCATTTCAAATTAAAAAGCATACGCTTTTTTTCCCTTAAGAAAAACAAGGGAATATTGCCCATTTTCTTCGCTTTACAAAAACAAAAGCTTTTAAAATGATAAAAAAAATCCAGCCCATCTGCATCTGATTTAGTTAAGTGTTATTCTTGTATCCTTTTTTTTTCTTCTAATGACTAGTGGGAGAAAAATATATAAACACAAAGAGAGGTCTTGAAGAAGTTCATGCAATTTTTTTTCATTCAATTACCATGCAACTTAACCCTTTCCCTGATTTGACCTGAAAACCAAAAGCAGACCTTTAATGTAGGGGACTAGAGAGGAAAAAAAAGGTCCAGTTATTTTCCCCCAATGCCTTGTTCTTGCTTCTGCACTGATGGTGGAAACCACATTTTGGAAAAAAAAATTAAAAATGAAGAACCATTATTGCTTATGGCATTAGATAATCCCCTATTACAGACATCATTTTTATTGGTTAGTGCATACAACATCTCAGAGAGGAAAATTGGAGAAGTTTAGTATTCAAAATGGATAAGTTTCCTATATGCTATTAACTCCAGTATACGGCCATTAACAGCTACTGGCAATAAGATTGGCACAGGGCATGTTCTCCCAATGTGCAATTAAAATAACAGGAGATACCATCAGCTACACAAGTGCTAGGTGGTTTGAATTAACTGGGTTGAGATTGTTCCTTTAAGGTCAAAACATGACTATATCAAAGGATTGTGAGAAACATTTTGCTGATAATATGCTAACATGAGGGTCTCCCACAATCAGATTTCTATCCAGAATATGCTAAGGATTTGGGGCAGGTGGCTCCACCTGATTTTCCAGGTGTTTGATGATGCAAGTGTCTACTGGGAGCTCTAAAAGAGAATATGCTTTCTATCTGGGAGGAATATATACAGAAGGAATCAATCAATCAGCAAGCATTTATCAAGCCTCTACTATGTGTCAGGCATTAAACTAGGTGCTCAGGATACAGGCAAAAACAAAAGTTTCTGTCTGTAAGGAACTTGTTCTATGGGGAAAACAACAGTTGTGCATATTAACAAGTGCAAAATATAAACAAAATAAATTCAAGGTAATTTCACAGACGAGAGCAGGTACAAGCAACTGGGAGGATTGGTGCAAAAGGTAAGAGTTGAGTTGTGCCAATAGACCAGGGATTCTAAGAGGCACAGGTTGAGAAGGGAGAACATCCAAGGTAAAGGAGATGTCCCTTTGAAACATACAAAGGCAGGGAGTAGGCTTGCCCACTGATTGCCTCTATGGGCATTGAGGGAAATGGGGTCGTGTATGAACAGGGTAACCATCTTCAGTCTGAGATTTAGATTCCTTATCTATAAAATGGGAAGATTCATCTCTGTTCGTGTCTAACTCATGGATAGGTTTTCAGAGTCAAAAGAAATCAGAGAGATTAAAGGACTTTTGAAAATATTAGTTTTATGTAGAGGTGAATGCCCATCTTTCATATATAGATTTCTATCTAATATGACAGAATGGTACTTCTGATATATGCATACACATATATACATACATACACATGCATACATGTATGTGTATTTATATATACACATATTTATATCTGCCTATACACACATATATGTATATGATGTCATTGGTTTTATAGCATATGTTTTGTGCATATATGTATGCATATATATAGTATTTAAAACTCTATATGATTTTACTTAAGTGTTATTCTCATATCCTTTTTTTTTCCCCTTTAATGACTAATGGGAGAAAAATATATTAACACAGAGAGGCCTTGAGGAAGTTCATGCAATTTTTTTCATTCAATTAACCATTCAACTTAACCTCAACCCTGATTTTACTTGAAAACCAAAAGCAGACTCTTAATGTAAGGTGTGGGGAGTATCTATCCATCTATCTATCTATCTATCTATCTATCTATCTATCTATCTATCTATCTATCTATCTATCTATCTATCTATCATCTATCTATCCATCTCTGTAATGTATTTGTATTGGTGTGTATGCAATATATTTACATATGTATACATGAGATGTGTATATACATACCTACATATGTATTGTGTGTGTGTTAGATGGCACAGTGGATGGAGGTCTGGGCCTGAAATCAGGAAAACCTGAGTTCAGATTCAGCCTTAGACACTTACTATCTGTATGACCAGGGAAAAGTCCCTTAACCTTCATTTACCTCAGTTACCTCAACTGTAAAATGGGGATATTAATAGTACTTAACTTCCAGGGTTGTAATGAAGATGAAATGAGATAATACTTTAAAGCACTTCACACAGTAACCGGCACATGTTATAGTTGCCCAGCCATTTTCAGTATTGTCCAATTCTTTGTGACCCCCATTTGGAGTTTTCTTAGCAAAGATACTGCAGTGGTTTGCCATTTCCTTCTCTACCTCCCTTTTACAAACAAGGAAACTGAGATAAACAGGGTTAAATGACATACCCAGCATCACATAGCTAATAAATGTCTGAGGTCAGACTTAAATTCAGGAAGATGAATCTCCCTGACTCCAGACCCAGCTACCTCACCTAACACATAAGCATTATAAAATACTAGTTATTATTATTTATTATTATTATTTATATATTTATATAAGCATCAGCATGGATGAGTCCTAAATGATTAGAGGTAAGAGGGAATTGAAATCATTATTATGGAAAGTAGGCAAGATAGAATTAAAAGGATCCTAGGGATCATAGACTCCAAACCCATCATTTTATCAATGAGGAGAGAAGTCCAAACATGAAAAATTACATGTCCAAGGTCACAGAGCTAGTAAATCAAAGGGCCAAGATTTTAGCCTAGATCAAGAGTGCTATATTTGGAGAGAGAGGACCCAAGTACCAACCCTAGCCTTGCCACTTACTATCTGTGTGACTTTGGGCAAGTCACAAGCTCTGGAGGCCTTCTTTTCTTCATCTATAAAACAAAAGTCTCTTTTTTTTATTTAAAAAATTTTTTTTTCTAAGTCTCTTTTAAATTCTAAATTTGTGATCCTATGATCGATCCAACTCCAGTCCTCTTTTTCCTAAATTATATTGTGTCTCAATGCTCTACTTGGGATGTTTTGTTTGAAAGTCTGTGACAAGGTATGCCCAATGTTGAAAGGCAGTGTGCCATACTTGTTAAAACACTAGACCTGCATTTAGGAGAACTGAATTTGAAATCTAGCTCAAATACTTATTAACTCTTTTATTATGACTGATTAACTTAATAACTCAGTGCCTCAGTTTCTCTGTCTGTAAAATAGGAACACAACTATTTTCACTTTCTACCTTACATTGTTATTGAGAAGGTGCTTTGCAAACCTTAAAGTTCCTATATTTATATGACATTATTACTGTTAAAAATCTAATGAGTAGGATAGGCATGAAGTATATCCCTGTAGGGAGACTTTTTTTCCATTATAGGTTTCAATGAAGGAGAAGAAGAAAAGATCAGAGAGGGGAGGATTAAAAAGTACTTATCTTAGGCTGTGTAAGGCAATAGCAGGAGATGTTCTGAGTTAATGTCTCCCCTTTTCCCCACCCCACCCATTTCTGTCAGGCATAAAAAATAGACCAATTTGTCACTGCCTCTGCATAATGCCAGCATAAAAGTGGGTCTCTCTCTCCCTTGCCAGAGGTCACTGGATAGAGTGTCTCAAAGATTGTCGGAAGGAAAACAAATGAGCGTGCACATAAATTGGAGGCGAGATGCTCTGCAGTGACTGGGGAAATGTCGAGATGATGACTTTTGGAAAATTGCATAGAGTTTATCCACCACAAGAATGTTTTAATCACTTCACAGTGGGGCCTGCTTCAAGGACAGATGGAGAATGCCGGTTTCTTGAGAGCCAGTAGAGAAATGGGGATGATTTTGGTGAGTGCAGTGATGGTCATTTAAGCAAATTCTTGTCCTTGGGCATTTGCTAAGGGTGATGGGCTTCTATGTTGTTGAAGAAACTTTGGAGTTTCCCAGTAGGCCTGGAAAGAGCACTTAGGGAGCCAGAAAGACTTTGGAAGCCCTCTGTTCCCTACCCAATTCCAATTGTAGCTTAACTCCTTACAGATCCTTGGGGAGTGACTGGAAGATGAGTGATTGATGGGTAGTCTGACAGATGCATTGACCTTGTTATACTCATCATCTTCAAACTCCATTCTGGGAGCTCTTCTTTGAAATGGATTTGGGTGCTGTAAATTAAGGAGGAGGCAAGGGGGAATTCAAACATACCCTATATCCTTTTTACCTTCAGTCTTTAGCTTCCTAAATCTGGTGCTTTTAATGTAAGAAAATGAGACAGATAAGAGAAAAAGCAAATTATTGCAAGAGGTGATAAATCAAAGTACCTAGAAAGTATGATCTTCCCAGTAGACAATAACATGTAATAGAAAGGAGACTGACCTTGCTGGATTCAAGCCTTGACTCCAACACTTCCAAGTGTTGGATCACAGAAAAAGCTTCAGTTTTTTTTTGTTGTTGTTCTTCAGTTTTTCTAAGCTTCAGTTTTTGCCTCTGTAAAAAGAGATATTTATGCTTCCTACCTCGTGGTGGTGTTATAAGGGGGAGAAAAACTTTGTAAACCTTAAAGTATTACATAATTGAGAAATATTATAACCTATAATACAGGGTTCTTTTGGTTTCCTCAGTATTATACTTCTTAGGCATAATCTATAGAGTTCCCTGAGTATACTGAATTAAAGGGTATTCTAAGGCATTGAGAGGATGAATAACTTAACCAGTGTAAGTCACACAGCCAAGATATGTCAGAAATGAGACTTGAATACAGGTCTTCTTGACACAGAAAAAAACCCAGCATTCTAGCCACTACCCCATACTGACTCTTTTTTTTTTTTAAATCAGGGTTGAGTGACTTGCCCAGAACCACAGAGCTAGTAGGCATGTGAGGCAGGATTTGAACTCAGGTTCTCCTGACTTCAGGGACTGGAGCCCCCTCATATTGCCTCTTAAAGACTACAATTTGCATAGCAGATGTTGATCTTCTTTAGTAAAGGTAGTTTCCTCACCAGAATTTTCATATACCAATGAAATAATAGATATGAATAAAAATTTTGCATTTACCATAATTATGCCTGTGTATAACATGGAGTTTTATACACATGTACATGCAAATATAGATGCGCAAAATATATGCTATGTAAAGCACTGGCCCTGGATTCAGGAGGACCTGAGTTCAAATCCAGCCTCAGACACTTGACTCTTACTAGCTGTGTGACCATGGGCAAGTCACTTAATCTTCATTGTCCTGCCCCCCTCCAAAAGAAAGAAAGAAAAAAAATATATATATATATATGCTATAAAAACAGTACCATCACAATCTATCTATAAACATTGTTCACCTGTAAAGGCCTTGATTTTTTAACTAGTGTTTCTTTCTTCTTCCTTCCTTCCTTTACTCCTTTCTGCCTTTTTCCTCTTCCTTTCTTCCTTCCTTCCTTTCTTTTAACTTTTTCACTGGTAGCTTATAGGATATTAATTATACAGCACTGATAATAAAGATATGGATATATTATATACATATATGAATATATAAATATGTATATTCATATGTGGGTACATATATACTTAGGGGGCCTCAATCTAAGATTTTATTTATAAGGAATTTATGCTCCTGGTGAGGAAATAAAGAATTCAATTTCCTGACCAGTGAAACCATGTCTTGCCTCAAAGCACAATCATATATGTGTGCAATGTACATGTGTATGTATTCACACATGTATTTGTACATATGTACTAGCTTATGCTTCCTCTTATTGCATGTAGACATATAAATATATAGATATGTATATTAATAATTGTGTATAATATCTAGATACATTACAGACAGCGTGATATAATGGAAAGATTTGGTTTTTGAATGAAAAATTGGTTTCCATTTCCAAACTCAATACTTTCTTACTCTAAATTTTAGATTCTTTATCTGTAAAATGGAGATCTCATCATGTTCTCTATCTTCTACATATGCTGTAAGTAAAAAATGCTAGAATTAGACATAACTTTAGATTATAGAATTCTTTAATGTTAGAGAAAGGAAGGAAGAGAAAATGTTAGAATATAGAATGCAACAGCAGAAAAGGACTTTAAGAGAGAGAATAGGAAAACGTAGAGCAGAAGAACAGGACAGACCATCAGAACAGAGAATGTCAGAATATAGAACAAAGAAAGTCGTATTGTAAGGGCACTTTTAACAGAACACGGCAGCTAGGTGGCATAGTGTATGGAGCAACAGACCTGGAGACAAGAAGACTCATCTTTCTGAAATCAGTTCTGGCCTCTGACATTTACTGTATGACACTGGGCAAGTCACTTAACCCTGTTTGCCTCAGTTCCTTGTCTATAAAATGAGCTGGAAAAGGAAATGGCAAACCACTTCAGTATCTTTTTCAAGAAAACCCCAAATGGGGGTCACAAAGAGTCAGACATGAATGAAAGACACCTTTACAACAACAAATTTAATGTAGAACAACTTTAGAACAAAAAGGCAACTCTCGGGTAACCTAGTGCCACATTTACCCTCATATATTTTACAGCCGTTTATTCAATTTGATGAACAATCAATAAATATTTGTGAAGGACATACTCCTATTTGCATGGTATAGGCCCTTTGCTCTGTGAACAACATAGGAATCCCAGGGTCCACTCGCTCTACACGCTGGAAAAAAAGAAAGGGAATACGTTTTCTTTCCCATCTGAAAGCCATTGAGAATGGTTGGTGAAAGTGATTCAGAATTCCTCCTACACCTCTGAACTGCACAGCGTTTGTCACTGAGTGAGCATCTTTTCTTGATGAACAAGACCATCTGTTGTTATAACCTGACTATGAAAAAAGGAGACTTTTTTTTTGGTGCTATTTCCCAGTGTCACTTTGTACTATTCAGGTGACATCTCAAGGAAAAAAAAAAAGAAACAAGAAAGAAAGAAACAACAAACAGACTCCATGATGAAAGGGAAGAAACTAAACTTCCATCTTTACCTCCTTTTCAACTACCACAAGAAAGAATGCACAAAATGTAGGCTGTAAAACTAATACAGTCACTCAGCTGACTATCTGTAAACATTATTATCCCTTGTAATATCTGGATTTTTTTTTAAAAGCTAAAGAATCTTCCTCCCTTTCCCAGGGTTAGATTTTTGCATAGGCAACTAATGCTATATTACTGATGTGAAACTGGTAATATGTATATGTATATATAAACATTTGTATCATTATAAGGAACTCTCTGAATGCGTGTGTATGTATACATACATACATATATCTTTTATATATTTAAATATATGACATGCATATACAAGGTGTCCCAAAAGACTTTTTTGCATATGTACAAGCACACACATGTGTGTTATATGCATGCATGCATGTTATATGTGTTACAAGCTATCCCACCAACTTTTGAGATGCCTTGTACACACTTATTTATGACCTATGATTTAATTTGTGTAAGGAACTCCTACTCCAGGTAAAGAAACTCCCTCTACCAATGCAGATTACTAAATATTCTACAATTTAAGAGGTCAGATGTCCTGCCCAGAATCACACAGGCAGAGTGTGAAAGCAGTGGGACTTGATGTCAATCTTATTGATCTTTGATTGAGGCCAGCTCTTTATCTACTGTGCCACACTGCTTCTAATATGTACATACACAAACAAAAGCACTTAAGGGATCACTAGTAGATTATAAACTCTTCAAGGGAGGGACTTCTCTTTATTTTGCCTTTGTATTCCCAGTACTTAGCCCGGTGCCTTTCACATGATAGGCACCTAATATATGTCTATCATATTGGATCATAATGAATACTAGTCAATGGAAAAATAAGTAGTATAGTTGGAAGAGCAGGTGACCTCAAGTCAGAAGACTTTGGATTTGAAACTCACATTCATTTTCTTAGTATCAAATAACACATGTAGAATGTCTATACACATGCATGTATTTATTAACACATGTGTATGTGTATGTACATGTCAACATGTGTGTCGGTATATATTCATGTATATACAAATGCAGATGTATATATTTGCATATATGTATGTAGATGTATATATTCATGTCTATTATAATGTATATTCACACTTATGTCTATTATAATCATATAAACTTATAGATACAATGGTATATCTATAAATATTGGTAGGTCAAGGACTGTGTTTTTCCAGTGTGGAAATTTCTTCCACTTTCAACTAATCTAAAAATTAGATACTACAGCCTTGCTTGAGGCTCAGATATTAAGACATTTACCCATGGTTACTCAGCTAGTCATTTTCAGAAGCATTATACTCCAAATTTAGTGCTATTTCCACTAATAATAACAACGTTCCATTTATATAGTAATTTAAAGTTTATGAGCCATTTTTCTTATAGCAACTCTGTGAAAAGGAACAAATGAATAAGCAAAGCATTTATTAAGCTCTTACTGTTTGTCAAGCATTGTGGTAAGCACTGGGATACAAAGAGAAAAGTATAATAGTTTCTGATCTCAAGGAGCTCATATTCTAATGGGAGAGAAAAGATATATCTAAGTCTGATGAAAGCTCCCATGTTCCTGAAGGTACAGCAGCAAAGCAGCAGTTAGTGCTTCTTCTTTAATGTCATTTTCACTGATAAAATCATATGAGTGTCTGATGTTGAACCATCTAACAATGCCAAAGGCTTTGGTGACAAGAATATTCTTTTCTGAGCCTTTAATAGCTATGGCTGGAGCAGCTGTGGGGTAGTTGTGGACTGAATCTGCATCTTAGGACACTGGCTATGGACACTGAACTGAAACCATGGCAGGGTCCCAAGATGTCTCCATCAAGGTGTGAAGGGAGATGTCAATGAAGGTAGTGGTGTTGTTTTGATTTTCCTGATACATACTGTCTTCCATCCCTCCTTTATGGTACCTTGTTGCTTCATCTAGGTTGGCTTGCCTGCTTTATGGGTGTCAGTTGATGGTGTAGGGAATTAATTGTGATTTGGGGTTTTCATATCCCTATTTTAGCTTCATTATGGTTAGACTGGAAAAAATGTAAGCTTGAAAAGCCTAAGAGAAGATGGGTATGTACTTTGGGAGATAATTGAACAAACAAGAGGAATTCTGACCACAGGGAACATTTATTGCAACTAAGTAACTAGCCTTCCTCTAATAGCTTTCCCACACCCACATGGGTCTGGCTAGATTATACTGGGGAACAGCCCATGTGGATGTTCTGAGCCAATCAGAGACTCAGCATGGCTAAGAACTGCCCCTCCCCTTCCTGTGGAAAAGTCAGTTAGATACAGTGAGTTTCAATTAGAGGGAGTTAGGAATAAAGGCAGTTAGAGAGGGTTCTGAGGAAACAGGGAAGGAAGGCAGACATTTAGAGGAGCTGCTGGTGTTTGACCTTTGTACAAAAACAGAAGAGACTCCACATGCTAATTGTCCTTAGAGCTACAGATTTCAGGTGGGGTGAGTTTGTTTTGTTTTTGGGCTGGAGCCAGGTTTGGGTGCCTGGGGCCTTTTTACCCCAGAAATTTATACATTGTTTCTAGTTCTATTAATCTCAGTTGTGCAATTCAGACAGTATTTTAAACTAGTTCTCATTAATAAACCTGGTTTGTTTTTGAAAGAGGCTGTTTCTTTTCTTACCCAATATTAAGGCAAGCCACCCAATTAACTCTTCCCATACTAAATTTGGAACTTACAGTAGGGAGAGATGGCCCCTTCTTCAAAAGAGTTGCTTCTGCAGATGAGGGCTGTGAGGGCTGGGCTGGAAGCAGGATGCATGGCATAGGGCCCTGCCATCCACAGGACATCTGGGCCTATCTGAGAAGAGCAGTGCAAGTAGTATTAGCCCCTTTTACAAATGAGAAAGCTGATGCTTAGAGAGGTTCAGGTACTTTTCCATAGCTACATAACTTTAAAATCTCAACTATTTAGAAATAGCATATGAACTCACATTTCTTGACCCAAGTTCGACCCTCTACTATGCCATACTCCATACTATCTCTGTACTAAATCTCTTCTAAAGTCAAGGCCTTTTAAGCCCTCACTGAAAAACATTACAGCAGTTAAAGATATAGTGGTAACTTTAATGACTTATTTACATTCTAGACCTCCTTAGAAGTTACCTAATGGATCTTTCGTTTTTTGGGATAACTTAGCCCATTCTCAAGCTTCAAAGAAAGTGAAAGTGACAAGGAAAGTCAATCTAGCTGATGCAGCAGGGCACCCAGAGGGAAAAATAGAAGGCAGCATGTGCCAGGCAAATGAAATCATTACCACTACCTTAACCACTATCCCCCTCCAGATCCTGATGGAGACAGCCAGGGGCCTGAAACCAAGGCTCTTTGAAATATCAATAGTTTCAAACTGGTACCTGCCACCATCTTCCTGGAAGTAACCTCTTTGGAGATGTAGCCTGGCCACTGCTCCTGTGATTGTCATAGCCTCAGTCACTGAAGACCAACAAAACAAAATTCTTGTCATCAAAGTTCTTGGTATGGTCAATTGGTTTAACTTCAGAAATTGATATGATTTTATCAAGAGAAATACCATTAAAGAGGAAGCATTACCATCTGCTTTGTTGTTACACCCTAAAGATCATAGGACTTTTCCATCTGACTCACAACTAAAACCTTCTTTGTATATTGTATCCTCCCATTAGACTGTAAGCTACTTGAGGGGTAGCGGCTATCTTTTGCCTTTCTTTGTATCCCTAATGCTTATCAGGGGGCAGCTAGGTGTTGCAGTGGGGAGAGCACTGGCCCTGAAGTTGGGAGGACCTGAGTTAAAATATGACCGCAAACACTTACTAGCTGTGTGACCCTGAGCAAGTCACTTAAACCCAATTGCCTTAAACATCCAGGGCCATCTCCAGTTCTCCTAATGTATATATTGCCACTGTATCCAGACGGCTCTGGAGGAGAGAGTGAGGCTGACTTTCACAGCTCTCCCTCACTTAAATTCAATTCACTGCAAGTCATGACATCACCTTCTTGATATTATGGTCTTCTTTAAGATCAAAGGACAAAAAACAACAACAATAACAACAGCAACTGCTTAGCACAGTAAATGTTTATGGACTGATTGATTGTTTTATCCTCCTTAGAGTCTAATGTGGACTGACATCTATAATTTGCATTTACTTTTTTTCCTCCAGGATCAAATATAAAATCTTCAACTGTCTGTTTTCAGTCTTTCATATCCTATTTTTTTTTCTGGATTTATTGTACAATGCTCCCTTTGACATACTTTTCATGCCCACCAAACAGGCCTGCTTGATGCCTCCTCCTTGTGCCTCAGCACAAGTTGCATCCAAACCTGAAACACACTTCTTATATTTCACTTCTACCTCTTAGAATACCTAGTTTCCTTCAAGGCTCAGTTCACGTACTTCTTCCGAAAGGGTGGTTTCCTTGAGCCTTAGTTGTTAATGCTTTTCGATTATCCTCAAATTATCATGTGTGTATATATGATATGACACAACATGATAAAGCATCACGTCACATATTGTATCTGATCGTGTCATAATATACAATAGCATTATGTTATATTTATATGGAATATCTTCCAATGGACTTTAAGCTCCTCAATAAAGGGACTGCTATTTATTTTCTTATTGTATCTCCAGCAGCTATTCCAGTGCCTTATACATAGTAGGCACCAATTACATGTCTTTTCTATTGTATTATGTTGAATATGAATTGACAAAGCAGCAATCTAGTCTGACTGAAAGAACACTGGGGGTGGGATCAGTACACCATAGATCTGAGTCCTGACTCTTGAATTGATTTGTGTTGTGATCTTGGGCAAGTCATATAACTTGAAAGTTAGTGTAATATAGGGGGGGAAATGCTGGTTTGGAGTTTGAGGACCTGCTTACTTCTACCTGTTTAACTTTGAACTAAGCTCCATCTGTAAAATGAAGAAGTTGTAGCTTCTAAAGTCACTTATGAGGGTAGCTAGCTGGTGCAGTGGAAAGAACACTGGAGTCAGGAGGACCTGAGTTCAAATCTGACCTTAGACACCGACTAACTATGACCCTGGACAAGTCACTTGACCCTGTATGCCTCATTTCCAAAGGGTTAGAGAAGGAAATGGTAAACCACTCCATTATCATTGCTAAGGAAACCCCAAGTGGGGTCAGGGAGAGTTAGGAATGACTGAAACAACTCAACAACAACAAAATCCCTTCAAGCTAATGCTTGCTGTGGTCCTATTATCTTCTTTGAGCCTATTTTGTCATTGAAAATATGGATATCATCAATATTGCACCATTTATCTCACAAGGGTCTTGTGACCAAAAAAATGGAATATTTCTTATTAAAGTCAACAGAATAAAAAAGGGAAAAGGACCCACATGTACAAAAATATTTATAGCTGCTCTTTTTGTGGTGGCAAGGAATTGGAAATTGAGGGGGTTGTCCATCAATAGGAGAATGGCTGAACAAGTTGTGGTATATGAAGGTAATGGAATACTCTTGTGCTGTAAGAAACGATGAGTAGGCAGATTTTAGAGAAACCTGGAAGGACTTACATGAACTGATGCTGAGTGAAATGAGAAGAACCAGGAGAACATTATACACAGTAGCAACAACATTTTGTGTTGATCAGCTGTGATAAACTTGACTCTTCTCAGCAATACAATGGTCCAAGATAGTTCCAAAGGACTCATGATAGAAAATTCTCTTCAAGTCCAGAAAAAAAAAAACAAACAAAAATACAAAAAACAACCTATGGAATCTAAATGCAGATTGAACCATACTATTTCTATTTTTTTGTTGTTTTTCTTTTTTAAGGATTTTCCTTTTTGCTCTGATTCTTCTTGCACAGCATGACTAATGCAGAAATATTTTAATGTGATTGTACACATATAGCTTATATCAGATTGCTGGCTGTCTTGAGGAGGAGGGAAGGAAGGGAGAAAAATTTGAAACTAGAAATCCTATAAAAATAAATGTTGAAAACTATGTCTACATGTAACTGGAAAATAGTAAAATACTTTTATGAAAAAAAAATAAAGTCAACAGAAAGTGCTGAAGGGAGAAAAGACCATTTGTTTCATAATGTAGTGGCAAGAGCTCTGAGTTTGGAATTAGGGGACCTTGGTTCAAATCCTTGCATTTCTATTTACTATCTGTGTGATGCTGGACAAATTACTTTCACTCTCTAGTCTTCAATTTATTCATCTGTAAAATGAATGTACTAGACTAGATGAGCTCAACATTCCCTTTCTATTTACATCTATAATCCTAGGATTATATGACTGTACATATTTTCTCCTTCACTATCAATCATCTATTATAGTCCTACTCCAGAGTCTAATTGGGGTATGAAAATGACTCTGGGTTCTTAAAAACTATATAAAGGGACCAAATCCTATCTGCAAATCTCTGGATTTCTCACTGGCTGTCCCCCTATGCCTGGAATGGGCTCTCTCCTCATCTCAGCCCACTGGTTTCCCTGGCTTCTGTCAAGTCCCAGCTAAAGTTTTATCTTCTACAAGAAGCCAGTCCTGATCCCTCTTAATTGTAGTGCTTTCCCTCTGTTGGATATTTTCAATTTATCCTGCATAGAACTTATTTGTATATTGTATTGCCATGAGCTCCTTGAGATCAGGGATTGTCTTTTACCTTTTTTTGCATCCCTAGCACTTAGCTCAATGCCTGGCACATAATAGGTAATTAATAAATGACTGAGATATCAAATGATGGGACTGGTCTTTATGATAATTTAGTATGAACCTGCTGCTAATCTATATGCTTGTTTTCTAGGGACTAGCAGAGATAAGCTTGGAAATGCACATTATTAGGTTAGCTACAGTAAATTTTTAAATACTGTCTATCAAGTCAAAGCTATGTTGTGGGGCAGAAATTTATAAGTTATTTGCAGAGGATTGAAGTATAGATGGAACAGACTAATTCAGTGAGTTAACCTTGTACATGGCTCATACTGGTTGTTTGCATCAAAGCTTAGTATTAAAACAAAACAAAACAAACATTCACCACAATAAAACCCCACCTTTTTTGTGACTCTGCTACTTACTACCTATGTGATTGTGGGCAAGTGCTTTCTTCTCTTTGGATCTGGGTTTCCTCATTCACAAAATGAAGGGATTCATTTAATCAGAAGATCCCTCCTGGCTTTATGTTTTTGTGTGGGTTTTTTTTTTTTTTGGTTTTTTGTTTGTTTGTTTGTTTGTTTTGGTGAGGCAATTGGGGTTAAGTGCCTTGCCCAGGGTCACACAGCTAGTAAGTGTTAAGTGTCTGAAGCCCGATTTGAACTCTGGTCCTCCTGAATCCAGGGCTGGTGCTCTATCCACTGTGCCACCTAGCTGCCCCTCCCTCCTGGCTTTAAATCCTATGATCCTCATGACCCCCCAAAATAGGGGGAAGGAAGGAGATAGTTCTATACAATATTTCAGAGAATCCTGAAATTAATAACATCAATCAGACAAGACCATATCCCTGTGCCAGCATTAGAATCTCAGGAAATTGGGCACTCCGATTTTGGTATCAACAAGAACTAACAACATTGACTGAAGTAGGATATATTAATTAGAAAATAGCCCATAATCTTGGGTGGGTAATTTCATTGGAAACTGTATGGAGTAGGTCCTTTTGGAAGCTTTCAGGGAAGAAAGACATGAGGAAGACTGTATCAAATAGGTCCAGTTTCATTATCAAACTGACTCGCCTTGTTAAAGCATGGCTAGAAAGGGTAAGAAACCTTTTGGATGTTTAAAGCCATTAATATTTTAAGAGCACTTTATGCCATCAATAACAGGTGAGGTCATTCTGTACATATAACAAGTTATTCCCTAGTCACTGCTAAACACACTGTGATTGCTATAGTAGAGTTTTTACATCCTCAATAAATACAAGTTGAATGAGTCATAGGAACACGGATCTTTGGAACTAGAAGAAATCTTACATCGCATGAACTATTTCAATGAAGAAGACAAGATATCAAAGATGTCAGTAGAGTTAGCAAGGACTTTAGAATGCAGAATAATAGAACTAGATTAGGAGGTCCTTAGCCCTGTTTTTAAACAAGGGGTTCATGAACTTCAAGAGGAAAGGTGATACATTTTAAGCTTCACCAACTTCTAACTAAAATTGAGAACTTATTCAATTATTTAAAAACATTATTATGAGGAAAAGCTGTTAGGCTTAACCAGAATGCCCAAATGGTCCATGAAACAAAAAAAGCTACAAACCCTTGAGCTTTCTAGCTCAGACCCTTAGAACACAGAATGTTTCAGTTAAAAGAAATCTTGAAACAAAACATTACAATACAAGGCATGGAATGTTAGAGTTGCACAGAAGCTTAGAATGTGAAAAATCAGAGCTAGGTGGATTCTTTTTTTGGGGGGGGTGGGGCAATGAGGGTTAAGTGACTTGCCCAGGGTCACACATCTAGTGTCAAGTGTCTCGG
This sequence comes from Dromiciops gliroides, assembly GCF_019393635.1. Lineage (NCBI taxonomy): Eukaryota > Metazoa > Chordata > Mammalia > Microbiotheria > Microbiotheriidae > Dromiciops > Dromiciops gliroides. The sequence continues at coordinate 381,111,945 of NC_057862.1, read as the reverse complement.
GCCAGATTTGAACTCAGGTCCTACTGAATCTAGGGCCAGTGCTTTATCCACTGCTCCACCTTGCTGCCCCCTAGGTGGATTCTTAAAGCATGGAATCTCAATTAGAAGGAAGCTTAGAGTATCATAATAGAAAACAACCAAGAAGGAAGGGAACTTAACAAATCATCAATTCCAACACCCTGTTTTTACAGACAAGGAAACTTGAGTTCCAAGGAGGGGAAATGACTTTCCTAAAGTCATCCAGATCCTAGTCTAGATCCTAGGTCTTCTGATGTTTAATCCATGCTCATTTCTTAGTACCATATGTATACCCAGTTTATCCGACAATGGCTTCTGTATTCCTGAAGTGCTCTCCCTCCTTATCTCTGCTTTCTGGCTTTCCTGGCTTCTTTCAAGTACCAGCTAAAATTCCACCTTCTATAGGAAGCCTTTCCCAATGTCCCTTCATTCTAGTTCCTTCTCTCTATTGATTATCTCTGTGTTTTGTCATGTATATAGCCATTTGCATGTTGTCTCCCCCATTAAACTGTGAGCTCCTTGAGAGCAGGGACTGTCTTTTGCTTTTCTCTATCTCTAGGGCTTAGCATACATAAAATAGGCACTTAGGAAATTTTTGTTGACTGACTCTGAGGAAAAGTATATACTACTCTCTAAGTCTTCCCTATGGAATCCTCCCTACCATCATTCATCCTGATCCCTAAGAGGAGTCCACATGTTGAAGTAAGGAATGAAGAGAATGAGAAGTGAGAGTGTAGTGACATTGTGACTAGAATGAAGTGAATGAATTCTTGATTCATAGAATCATGAAATGTTAAAGTTAGAAGTGACTATAGAATATAGAATGTTAGAACATAATACATTAGATTCAGAAAGGACCTTTGATACATACACACATACATATATATATATATATACATATCTGTATATATATACACATGTGTGTATATAAACATGTATATGTGTGTATATGTGCATCTATGTGTATGTATATGAAATAACTCTGTAGAAAGCTGTGTAATGCTTTCTCCCTGATTTGAGACATGGAAAACTACAAAAGAAGGGGAGGAGGAATGCTTTCTGGTTGTATAATCACAAGGTCTAGAATGTTGACATCAGTGGTGGCATTGGCAAAAGCAATAATATTCTCATGGAAGGCCTAACAAGTTATAGGGCAAAGTTGGAAGTAATGGAATTCAGGATAGCTATGACAGATACTTAGAGATGGTGACATCTGGGAACCAGAATAAGGATAGCAGGTACTGGACCAAGGTTATGGAAGATGCTGGGAAGCAGGAGTATATCTATCATTAGACTGATCCCAGGGCTACAGAAAATACTATGTGGAGCATTGTCTTGACTATTTGGTTCTGTAAGTTTTGTAGGGACTACAAAGTAAGGGGAAAGAATGAAATGACAATCAGTTGAAGGTGGGCAATATAAGTTCCCTTGACTGGGCTCACATATGAGTTACTTTTCTCTCCCTTACACAGATTTTTAGTATACCTGTTCAATTTTTAAATGGTTCTTTTTAGTCTGGTGCTATCAGAGGAATTGATGACTTCTATAGAAAGCCATAAATGAGCCAAGTTCAAATGTTCCTAGGGTTTGATGGGCTGGAAGGAAAACATGTCATAGAAAAATAGAGTTGTTGTTTTGTTTTGAGACACCTTCAATATTGAACCTGGTCTGTGTGAGTCCAGAGCTGTGTTTCCACGTTGTGAATTACATCTAAAATGTTTGAATATAGAACAGTAGTTTCCAAGGATGGAAAACCTCAGCATCTATGAAACTGTTGCAAGTGGTTTGTGGATGTATATGAGAACAAAGGAGTGTCATTTTGACCTTTATTTCAGCAAAATATGCAGCATGGTAAAATAAATGAGCAAAGATACCTTTTGTAGATCAAGTAAATAATGTCTTGCACAGATTCATAGCACTTAAAAAATCTTCATGCAGATTTATTATTAGTAAAATAAAAATTAACCTAAAACATTCATGATAAACCATTTTATTATTAATTTTCTCAATCAATGGACAGAAATAATGCAACAATTATCATCTATCCTGCAGGAGCCCTTGATTTAAAAAAAAATATTATAAAAGAGGTTCTTGAATTCAAGAAGACTGGACATCATTGACTTAAAACATAGAGTTTTATAGGTAGAAAAGACCTTAGCAACTAGAATGGATGTTAGACACCACCAATCTTCTTCCTCTTGTTTGATAGCATAGGTTTGGCAACATAGTGGGAAGGGTATATTGGATCTGGAGTCTGAGGGCTGGATTTCAAATGTTAGCTTTGGTATTTACTGCCTGAATGACCTTGTACTTGTCATTTAACTTAGTTCCACATCTCCCCACTTGCAAAATGAGGAGGTTGGACTAGCTAGTCTCCCTTTGAGATCTAAATCCTGTAATCCCTTAAACCAAAACCCTGAGATAACAAAGCACATTATTTGTAGAGCCAGTGTTCAAGCCCAAGTTCCTCTGATGACTAGTTTAATTATGCATTTTTCAGAAAATCAGAAAACTTCAGAATGTATGTTAGAAAGGTTTGGGCCTAGAAATACAGTTTTCTTTTTCTTCTCATAACAATATATGACTGTCACATCTGGGAATACAATATAATTTTTTTCTATCTTTTGTTCAGTTTATAGTTAAAGTGCTTTTCTTTCTGTTTCTGGTTTTAAGTTTGTAACTATAGCATTATGTAAAGAATTACTGTCATCTTGGAGTTATTTTTTTTCTTTCTTTTCTTTCTTCTTTTTTAAAGTTGGAAAAAGAGAGGATAGGTAGTCCTCAGAGCAGGAAAATTAAATGGGCAGTCTAATGAGTTCATAACTAGAGGTATTCAAGCAGAGATTAGAATCACTGCTTGCCAGGGATTAACATACTCGACACGGGTGGTATTGCATCATGACTAGAAAGTTGGACCTTGAGCCAGGAAGGCCCAGGTTCAAGTCCTACCTCTGTCATAATCATACTATAGGACCCTGGATAGGAGTCTTAACATCTCAGTGCTTTGGAGAATTCTCTAAGGCTCTAAGTTTCACAGCAGCTATTGATCTGCCTTGGTTAGAGGGAATTCCTTACCAGGAGCTTCCAACAAAAGTCACTATCTGGAAGAGATGACAACAACAACAGCAGCAGCAGCAGCAATAACAACAACAACAACAATAGTACTTGGCAAGGAGTTGGACCAGAAAACTTCAGGATCTGTTTTTCTCTGACATTCTATGATTCATCCACCCATCCATCCATCCATTTATTTGTTTGCTTATTTATCTGTCAATTTTTCTATCTGATCATTTCTTTTCTTTTCTTTTTTTTTTTTTTTTACTGGGATGATTTTACTTGGAGCTGCCTTGATGTGTTCAGCACATCACTGTTCCTCCATAGTGATGCTTTTTCTTCTATTGTTGTCCTTCCCTCTGGAAAGTACATTATTATGAAACTTACATAGCCATGTAGAGGTTACCAAAAAGACTGACCTGGGGCCATTCTTCAATTTATATCCATAACTGTATAGCAGATTAGGAGAGAAGATTCTTTCCTTGGTTTCCTTCCTGATCTTTACACTGCTTCCTCTGCAAACACTAAGGAAGTTTCCTAATTTCTCCATTCCCCAAAGAGCCAGGAGTCTCAGCTGGAATATTAATAAGAACATATTTGAAGATGTATTCAAGTCTGACAAATATACTGGCATAACCAGCCCCTGGTAATGTCCTTATATTCTCAAGTCTCTCATTTGTATTCACTTTCATTTCAGTTCTCCTTCTGTTTCTCTTTATCTCTCTATCAGACTCTGTTTCTCTTTTCATCACTTTTTATCTACCTCTGTATGTCTATCTCTTCCTGTCTCCTCTCTTGCTCTCTGACTCTTAATTTATTTGTCTTCATCTCTCAGGGTTTGTTTTATTCTGTTATTGTTTCTATCTCTGCCTCTGTCCACCTGCCTGTCATCAGCCCAGTTTTCTGTCTCTATGTTTGTTGTTGTTTTTAGGTCTCTATTTATCCCTCTCATATTCTCTCTCTATTTTATTGTTATCTGTTTCTCTCTCACCTCTCTTTTTCTATATATTTCCTATTTCTCTTTCCCTCTTTGTCTCTATCTCTGTCTCTTTCCTTCCTCTATTTTCCTTTCCTCCTTCCTTTTGTCTCTATCATCTCTCTGTCTCTTTCTGCTTCTCTGTCTCTCTGTCTTTGTCTCTCCTCTTTACCTTCCATAACTAGTTCCTCTAATTCTATTTTCCCTTCATATAGTAACCCTTATGGCTCTTCTATTTCCTTCTCTCAGTGTCCACCGTTCCTTCTTTTCTTTTTCCACACTCTCTCTTGACTCTCTTTTTTTCCTTCATCTCATATGTCCTTTCTTTGTGGTTCTGTTCAATTCCCTTCTCTATTCCTGCCCTCCCACCCATTCTCTCCCCAGGGTTACCTTAGTGTAATTGAATTTGGGGGCGAGTTATTCTCTCTGCCCTCCATTCAGTTTCAAATTATGCCTAGGGAACAGAAGTCAATCCCAGGCACAGCTTGGAGAAACCATATGCTAAGGCTAGAGTGTGAGAGAACAGGGGCTCGGTAGGGTCACTGCCTGGGAACAGTGGACATTCAGTCCTTGTCTTTCCAGTAATAAGGTTATGTTCATCCATGGCTTCATGGAGTGTAGCCATTTAACAAGGACAAGAGAAGCACATTTGCCCCTAAAGGGCCCTGAAAATTCACTTCACTAGTGTGAAATGGGTCAATAAAAGCAAGAAATGAAATTGAGGTCAGAGACTCTCTACAGAGCAGACAAATAGCATCAGAGGCCCACTCTATCCTCTGGTCCACAGGCTGACTCACAGGCTCTATCCCTGGCTCCCTGAAATTCAACAGTAAAAGTGACCAAATATTAAGGGAAAATAATAAAGATGTGGATGTCTTGGAGATAAAATGCTAATCATGGAGCATGATTTATAGAATCATGGGGTTAAAAGATAGGAGGAACCTTAGGGATTGTCAGGTCCACATCCTTAATTTTACAGATGAAGAAACAGATTTAGACCTGGGGTGATTTGCCTAAGTTCAAAGGGACTAGCCAGAAATTATTTGAGTTGACTATCATATCACTGCTGGTTGACTAGATGCTGACTGATAGCCAAGCTTGGAGTATATACTTAGTGAATATTTGTCAATTATGATAACAATGCAAGCACAAGTTTTTACCTAAACTTTTTTTGCCTCTACCTACAAAAGTGATCTGTACACAACACAATTAATAAATGTTTATAAAAACATCAGTATCATATATATATGTGTGTGTGTGTGTGTGTGTGTGTGTGTGTGTTACTTTAAGAGTTACAAGGAGTCAAATCAACATTTATTTATTAAGTGCTTACTACGTGCCAGGTACTGTACTAAGCAATGGGGATGCAAAAATGAATAAATAAAAGCTAAAAAAAGAAACCAAACCCCCAAACAGTCCTTTTTCTCACAGAGCTGACAGCCTAATGTGGGAGACGACATGCAAACAACTATGTATAAAGATGTATACAGGATAAATAGGAAATAATTGACAGAAGGCACTAGATTTAAGGAGGATTGGGTAGGATTTTAGCTGGGATGCCAGGAGATGGAGATGAAGAGAGGGAGAATTTCAGATACGGGAACAGCCAGTTAAAATACCCAGCATCAAGAGATAGAGTATTAGACAACAAGGCCAGTGTCACTGGATTGAAAAATACATTAGTGACAGAGGTAAGAGAAGGGAAAGTCTAAGTCGTAAAAAGATGGGAAAGGGAGGCACGGGCCAGGTTAGAGAGGGTTTTAAAAGCCAAACAGAAGATTTCATATTTGACCCTGAAAGTAACAGAGAACCACTAGGTTTTATTGAAGATGGGGAAGATGGCAACTCTCTACTCAACACAAGAAACTTGTGGGGCTGGCAATGCAAATATTGTTTTTATACAGGTTTAACAGGTAGGTAAACTAAGGCTCTGAGAATTTAAGTGATTTACCCAAGCTCCTCATATCACCAGAATGTGGTACATACAGCCAAGACTCAAATCCAAGTTGTCTGAACATGTAAGAAAAACATGTAGTCATGCATACTGGCTGGAAAAGATGATTATACAAGCTAATATTTACATGGAACTGTGCTAAGTGCTTTATAATTACTATCTCATTTGATCCTCACAACAAGTCTGGGAGGTAGGTCCTCTTATTATTATATCCATTTCATAGATGAGGAAACTGAAACAAGCAGAGTTTAATTGACTTGCCCAGGGTCAGATAAGTGTCTGAAGTCAGATTTGAACTAAGGTCTTCTTGACTCCAGGTTTAGGCACTCTATCTACTGTGTCACCTAGCTGTCCCATCTCAGAAGTCATTACCAAGTTCAACCTAGGCCTGAAAAGGATTCTCTTCTATTGCATCTCTCAAGATAAGTCATCTAGCCCTTACTTGAAGATACCCCATGCTTCCTGAACGTGGAGACCATGCCTTCTACATTTTCTATCTCTAGTACAAGGGCTTAGCACAGTTCTCTGCACATAGTAGTCACTTAATAATTATGAACTATAGCTATTTATGCCTGCAACCTATTCCCCAACAATAGTATAAACTCCTTAAAGACAGGAACTCCATCTTGCCTGAGGGACCCCAAGTTACAGTTCATTCTCAATCCCCTCTACCAATTTCATGTTAAAAGAACTGTTAGAGGCAGTGACCTAGGGTCAGAACTCATTGTCCTGGGTTTCTAAGTCCTAGCCTGTTTTCTTGTTGCTCTAAACACTTGCTTTTCCAGCTCCTCAGTCTGCCCAGGGTCACTTTTGTTCAGCAAAGCTGGCAGACCGTTCAGGCAGATGACTCTATGCTCTGCTGAGTTCTCTACTTTCCTCACTTTGTGCACTCCAAGGGTTATCTTCCTCATTCCCAATGATCATGGTGGCATGATAGGATTTTCTATAGCTAAAAATATGCTGCCAGAGATCCAAGGTGAACCAAATGCATTGATTTCCAACTCGGTCTGAGATAAGAGGGATAAAGAAGAAAGGAGAGTGGACTGAGGCTAGTTCAAGAAAAGCCTCACTAGGAAAGTAAACCTTAGAGGAAAGGAAGTGACCTGGAGAAATAACATCTTGGGACTGGGAATCAAACTTTTTGGAGAGCCTTGAGATTTATTCTCAATATACTTGTATGTGTATATAAATATAAATATGCACATACATATATAATACATGGCTAACTAAACTACATTTCTAGCAACTCATATTTTTAGTGTATTTAAAGGCATATAAAATATGTCCCTCACAACAACCCTGTTTATATGATCATAGATTTAGAGCTGGAAGGGACCTTAGACCCTAAATCCATTTTACAGATGAGAATGATGAGGCAGAGAGGTTTTATCGAATAGGTTGTGAATCCAGGCCTTCTTGATATGCAAGTCCAGAGTCTTATCTACTAAACCAATTATACCCATTTTGCAGAAAAAACAAAATGAGATTCAATAAATTATCTGAGGTTATACAGCTAATAAGTGACCCAATAGGAATTTGAATCTTCATCTTATGTCTCCCAGCTCAGTATGCTTTCTACTATACTGGTTACTAACCAGTCCTATTTTAGGGGATTGTAATCCTGGCCACTACTTGCCTCCCAGTGCCATATTAATATCTGAAATCTATGGCTGGGATAAAAATTCCTTAGAATCACTCTCTGTAGTCATCTCATTCCCTTGGAGGGAACAGGATCTTTGGCCTGGATCTCCATTTCAATGATAGCTACTAGATCCCTGATCCTACATTCTTGCATTACTGAATGCAAACTTCACAGTGAATATGTGTAAGTAAGAGATTTACCCAGGGAAAGGATAGGTTTGGTAGTGTTGGTTCCTTTCTGCAGCTTGGGTTTAAGCTGCTTATAATTGATCACAGGTCTCTGTGCCCAGATGGGAATAAGTGTCTGATTCCCTGAGCTCATTCTGGGATCTTGCTTGAGAAGGTAGAAGGCTATGTAATCAGTCTTCATGGCCCCACAGCCTAGAAGCCAACCACAGGTTTACAAAAGTGGTGGATCCAAGCATGGGCTACATTAGCTCTTGTCCAAGTTTCTGCAGCCACTGGGCCTCCAGGGGGTGTTGACATTAAATTGAAAATCCCTGCGGCAAACACGATTAATTACAGTTTGGCTCCTGCTACAGCCAATACGCTTACTCTGTACATCTCCACACTCTTCACTACTTCAGGGATCCATAATTTCATCAGTGTACATTCTCCCTGCAAAGATGCATAGCAAGCCCTGCCGTGCCATAGTGGATAGCCTTGGTGAGATGCTTGGGCTCAAAATGCATCCTGGCCTGGTGGTCAGCTCTCTGGTGAGGCAACTCTGTTCTCGGTGAGACTATTCTCTGCCAGTATGCAAGCCTATACTAGGAGCCCTCCGGGTCTAAGATTCTATGATCCTATCATTCTGTCTACCTTGCTAGAAGCTCCATACAATTTGTGTGTGTGCATGTATTTGTGACATAAGAAGACATCAGAACAGCCCTATTCTATTTGTAGAATGTGGGGAAAATAGATCTCCAGGTATTGGGCGTTTATTTTTGAATAAGTATTGATGTAGCAACACTGAATCACAATGCAAGGCTATTGTTGTTGTTGTTGTTGTTGTTGTTGTTGTTGTTGTTTTGTTTTTAAAGTGGGACCTGACCAGATAGCCAAATGAATGGAACTAGTTTTTCCCCAGTTCGCATAATTCTGACCAAAGCATTCAGGGCTATGTCAAGTCATACATTTTTGTAAGATAGGATTTGTCTATTTTAAAAAGAGGGGATAGATTCCCAGAGAAACATAGGCAGATGTCAAAGCTGAAGTGGTCAGACTGGAAGGTTGCATATCCAAGAGAACAACAAAGCAGGAAACACGAAAAAGCTTTCTGAGGAACAGAAGGTTTAGGAGATGAGAAGTTAAGGTGGCATGTAGTATTGGACAACAGAGCATGCCAAGTGGCCCTGATCACTCAGGAAAAAAACAAAACAAAACAGGTAGGGTTTTTTTCATCTTTAATTATTAAAAAACAAATTTCCTGTTTGGGTAGGAGGTAGTTTCAAGATCTGTAATAAAATAGAAATAGCATTAAATTCAGGCGATGAAGACAACTGAGTTTGGATCCCAGTTCTGCCACTTTCTGCTAGCGGCATAGTCACTACTAAGTTGGAATTACAGTCATGAAAGTCTGATAGGCCTGTGCTACCATGCCTAGTCAAAACTAGCTTGTTAGAGGCCACACGGAAGCCCAGGTCAATCAACCAATCATTAAGCATTTAGCAGGCAACTATTTTGTTCCTGGCACCATCCTAAGCTTCTCAGACATTCACTGACTGCATGCCCCCGAGCCTCCTTTTCCTCATCAGTAAAACGGGCATCATCATAAGAGATTGTATCCCACATGATTATTGTAAGGATCAAGTGAAATAATAAATGTAAAGAACTTTGCAGATTTTAAGGAGCCATATGAATGTCAGCTCATCTTGTGATGGTTATTATGCAACCCTGAGTAAATCATCTCCACTCTCTGAACCTTGATCTATCAGCCAACATAGTATCTACTATGTGCCAGACACTATGCTAGTGTTAGGGATATAAAAAGCAGAAAAATATATTTCCTGCCCTCAAAGAACTTAACCTAAGGGTCTGCTTAATTTCCTTACCTATTTCCTTTTTATCTATTTTGTATCTGACTATGCATGTACATATTATTTCCCCAGAGAGAATGTAAACTCCCTGAGGGCAAGAGTTGTTTCACTTTTGTCTTTGTATCACTGGTGCCAGCATAGTGTTTGGCATATTTAATAAAGGTTACTTGATTGATTGCTGACTTCTAACCATCTATGAACCTTTGAATTAGAAGTAACCATGTCACAACTTTGAACTCTCACAGAAATTAATATCACTTCTCATGAACTAAGATTATGAGAGCATAGTTGGGAAGTTGGAAGGGACCTTAGAGGCCTTTTAGATCAATCCCTCATTTTACTGATGAGGAAATTGAGGCCCAAGGAGGTTAAATCACTTCCCAAAGTTACACATGTAGTAGGTATCAGAGGTAGGATATGAACACAGACACACACATACATATAGATGTGTGTGTCTGTATATGTGTGTGTATATATACATATATACACACATATTTATGTATATATTTATATATATGTATGTACATATATATATAGTATGTATATACATATATGTATCCATCATAAAACCTGACACATTCCCATGCACCTAATAGTTATTCATTAAAGATTTGCAGAATTGAAGTAAAATTCTAAGATTCTCTCTTTACTTTATATACTTAAAACTCCCTCCAAAAGGCTGGATACCAGTAGGCATTTAATACACACAGTGGAAAGAGGCCTGGGATTTTAAACCCTTGCATCAGAATGTAAGCTTTCTCATAGCAGGGACTGTTTTACTTTTGCTGCGTTTACGGTGCTTAGGACTGTGTCAGGGACAAAATAGTTGCCTACTAAATGCTTAATGATTGGTTGATTGACCTGGACTTCCGTGTGGCCTCTAACAAGGTAGTTTTGACTAGGCATGGTAGCACAGGCCTATCAGAAGACTGAGGCTTGAGAATCTCTGGAGTTCAGGAGTTCTGACCAGAAGCAGATGAAGCCAATCCTATACCTTCACTAAGTCCTGATTATTATGGTGAGACTCCAGGATCAGGGTGGGACAGGGCACCAGGTTACCTAAGGAAGGGGAAACCAACCCAGGTCAGAAACAGATTAGGTTAAAGATCCATATTTTGGAGGGTTTATAAAGGATTGGGATTTATAAGTAGCTGCTGTATTTCAGGATTAGGTAAGATAAGGAGATTCATTATTATTATTTTTTTAGTGAAAGAAAGGAAAGAAGGAAGGAAGGAAGGAAGGAAGGAAGGAAGGAAGGAAGGAAGGAAGGAAGGAAGGAAGGAAGGAAGGAAGAAACGCAGGGAGGGAGGGGAAGGGAAGGATAAAGTTATCTTAGTCTCTTGAGATCTTAGATTACTCATAGAATGAAGGAATTAATTATCTTGGCCTTAGTTCCCTTATTTGTTAAAAAAAAAAAAGATGTTAGATTGTGTGCCTTCCCATTTTTAATCTAATATGCTATTATAGTAAATTACTTACTCTCTGGTTCTCAGGTTACTCATCTGTAGAATTAAGGGAATGGAGCTGATGATCTCTCTAAGGTCTCTTCGGGCTCTAAAATCCTGAGGAACTTTTATTAGCTGGATTATTCTTACCTGCAAAAAAAGGGGGGGGGTTATGTAGGGAAGATGAATCAAATCTTTTTGTAATACTTTGCAGTGATGAACAAAACCCACTTCCCTGGTGACCTTTGCAGGCCTACTTAGATTTGGGGTGTCTTAGAGATTTCTATTGACCTCCTAGGCCAATGTTTTCCTTTTCAAACTATCTCTCTTACCTCCTGGCATGTCTTGCTGTAGCAAAGCTTCCTTAATGTCAAGCAGAAAAAATGGATGGCTCGGAAATGTAGGGAAATGAATTCCAAAGTTATTGTAATGGAAATAGTTTAACTTCAGTCAACTTTAGCATTAAGCCCTTAATAAGAGAGTATGCCATATAGATAATGCCATCTTACAGTGCTTTCCTCTTAGAACTGCAGGCGATTAACTCTTTTTCTTCTGAGACAGGTTCTTCTTCTCTTCCTAAACAGATCCTGTATCTCCTCACTATTTTAGACCCCAGAGTAGCCTACTCCACTTATAACATGGAGATTTAATAAGATGGCTAATTATTTCTGAACCAAAAACAATAGTTTGCAAAATAACTAGAAATGCATTTTTCAACCCACTAGACAATTGAATGCAGGGAAGCGTGAACTCATCCTCCTTCAGTTCATTGTCTTGGAAAAATCAGCAGCTTGAGCTCTTATTGGCTGGAGATGGTCCCTAGTCATTCCCAAACAACAAGGCAGTGCAGCATATTGTGAACTCTTAGGTCAGGAATGATAAATTCGCTGCACATGTCTAGACCTGAGAGAATAGGGGATTGGCAGTCATGGAATAGAAAGAGCCCTTGAACTTGGATCCAAAAAGCCAGATTTGAAGCCTCACTTTTCCACTTGGTGTTAGGGAAAAGGGCTAGATTTGGAGTCCCAAGACATAGAATTGAATCTTAGCCCTGATATTTTTTACAGCAGAAAAAATAGTATTATGGAAAGTGTACTGTCATTAGATTAGACGATCTGGGTTCAAATCCTGCCTTTGATGATTACTATGAGTATGATGTTGGGCAAATCACTTTGATCCCATGGGTATGAGTTCTTAATTCATAAAATGGAGGATGTGTATAGCTGGCCTGTGACAACTCTAGATATGCATACTATGATCTATGTGATCTTGGCTACAATTTCCTCATCTACAAATAAGGTAAAAGATGATGCTCTGTAAGGTCCCTTCCAGGTTTAAACCTAGGCTTCTATTATCCTAAGTCACTTTTCCTCTCAGGAACTCAATTTTCTCATTAGGGTAAAAGAGGGTAGGGAGTAGTAGTACCTGATGATCTCCTTCCCATTTTAAAAGCCAATGATTTCAAACAAACAAAAAAAGAAACCAAAGAAACCTCTAAGATTTTCTCAGAGAAAGCCAGTGTTCACAATAATTAGTGATGATCTCCTTGGTATAGCTCTCATCCATGTGGATGGTTCATTTCATTTCCCTATTTTTTTCATTTGGTATATATTCCCTCTATCCCCTCTCTTACTCTGTATAGACAATGGCCCGCCAGTCCCCATGACAAATTGCTGATTCCATGAATCACAGGGCTGTTAAACCCATCCGCATCCCCTTAAAACACATCCCTTCATTCTGGACGATGCTGTGAGCTCTTTACAAATCTTTTAGTTGCCTGGTTACGGGGCTAATATTGATAATACATGCTGGAAGCGTGTTTACCCAGCTTCCTCTAGTAGCCAGCCTTGAGTCTTCTCAATGCTTAGTACGTGCTCTTGGTAACACTCCCAATATGTGGTGTCATATAGTTTTGAACCTTTCTGAATTCCTTCTTCCTAGGACCCAATGCCCCCAGCCTCTTGGTCTATATAACATTGCAAAATACTTCCCCTTACCAATAGTTTCTAGTTTTTCCTGCCCTCTGAATCTCATATTCAGGAATAGCTCCTTTCTAAAATTTAAGCCATACCCTGTTATATAACTTAACACATGTAAAACACTCAATTTACAAACATCAGATCATTATATAAATACTAATTATTATTGTTATTAACATTACTATGTAAAAGTATAGATGTAGTGGCAAAAGAGTGAAAGGGAACATGGTATGGTGGGAAAAATATTGCAGTAAGATGGGAAAACTGTTTTTGGAACCTGGGGCCTTCCTGAGTTTAAATCCAGGCTCTCCTACTCACTATTGTTGTAACCTGGAGGGAGTCACTTTACACGGTTAGGCCTCAGTTTCCCATTTGTAAAATGTGAAAGTTGGATCAGATGATATCTAATATCCCTTCCATCTTTATAACCAATTTAAATATCCATCCCATGGAAAAGACATGCCCTAGGAGGAAACTGACTTAGGTTACTAGTCTAGCTCTGTGTAATCTCAGGTAAGTACTATTCCTCTCTGGGCCTCAGTTTTCCTCACTGTAAAAAGAGGTTTTGGATGAGATGTTTTCTAAAGTTCCACCAAGATCTGACATTCTAGAATTATCAACCCTTTGACTTCCCAGGGTGGAGTCTCTCACCTTGTAGGAGTAGGTCCAGCATGTCCCCTACAGGGAGGGTACTTTTCTCTCGAAAAGGTAGTTCCTCTGACTCCTACAGTGAGCCAGCTGGCAGAGAGAGAGATGTCGTAAGGGCCATAAAACAAGAGGCAAGTCCAGCCAGAGTGTAAATTGACCAGAATATATTTCATTCTCCCGGCCGAGAAGCCTCGAGCTTTTGAATGAATATGTGCTTAACTATTTATAATTGACCTTTGCACAAAGGAACATGAAATTTTTATAGCCCAAAGCTTCATTTATTAACTTTACTGGAGTGTAAAATATTGCTGTTTGCTATAAATTTATACCAGGACAAACAATATATATGCTAATTAGCAGCCGTACAGCAGTCTGCACGCAGTTCTCCTTGCCGGTCATTTCCGACAGGCAAAATAGCAGAATTGAATCGACAAATGACAATTGAGTCGCTTGATACTCGCTGTTCAAACAGTGAAGTCTGGAGTGGTGAATTAATGGTGTTCATTATAACGACTCCATTTCTTTTTCATCTCCTTTATAAATTAGTCCAGGTACCATGCTGATTCCCTGAGAGAATGGCTCATAGCAACCTGTGGAGATACACCTGCAGTATATAACACTCAACAGAACCCCCTGTTCATTGGCCCCGTGGGCCTCCATACTTATTTCCCTCCTCCCCCAGACTTTTTTCTCTACTCTTCACTCCCTTCTTCCTTCCTTCTTCCATTTTCTCCGTGTCCTTTTTCCTTGATTTTCTATTTGATTTCTTTCCATCTCTATTACAGTCAAGTCAGTAAGTAACCATTATGTGATTTCTTGCAAGTTTTTTTTTCAGTTCTGGCATTCTATGTTGTAGCAGTCTATGTTATAAATTCCCTTCTGGAGCTAACACTTTGTCTCTGAACATTCTATATTGCAGGTCCACTTGTAGCTCTGATATTTTATGTCCTATGTTCTTGGGGGCAGCCAGGTGGTACAGTGAATAAAGCACCAGACCTGCAGTCAGGAAGGCCTGAATTTCAAATCCAGCCTCAGATGCTAACTAGTTATGTGACTCTTCAAGTCATGTAACCCCTGTTTGCCTCCATTTCCTCATCTGAAAAATGGGCATGATAATAGCACCTATCTCTCATGGTTGTTGTGAAGATCAGATGGGATAATTGTAAAAACACTTAGCACAGTGCCTGGCACATAGCAAGCACAATATAAATATTAATGGTTGGTATTATCACTATATCATTATAATTATTATTATAAGATCCCTTCCAGATTTCTATTTCTCATTCTTTTTTCTTTTTTTTTCTTTTTTTTTGCGGGGCAATGGCGGTTAAGTGACTTGCCCAGGGTCACACAGCTAGTAAGTGTCAAGTGTCTGAGGCTGGATTTGAACTCAGGTATTCCTGAATTCAGGGCCAGTGCTTTATCCACCTAGCTGCCCCTTCTCATTCTTAAGATTGTACTTCACAGAGAGAATGGAAGTCAGGTACAGAATTTAGATGAATAAGTAGGGGTGGAGAAAAGAGTTTGATGAAAGAGAAGTAGGCATGAGTGGAGTATAGAAGCAATGGAACAAAGAGTTAAGGCACCATTTACTTTTGATATCATAGTGGGTATTAACTTTAATATCTCAACCATGAATAACCTTGATTTTGATAGAACAACTGTGAACTTGGGAGTCAGAAAGACATGGGTTCAAATCTCATTCTTGATACTTACTAGCTATATGACCCCAGACAAGTCTTTTAACTTTTCAGTGCCCTATTCGCCTGTCTCAAATTTTAATTTACAGACTAGTTTTCTTCTCTATATCAGTGAAAAGCTTTTTCACACTTGGAGATCCCCATGTTAATAACTTCACAAATTACAGACATACAAATAAGAAATTTAAAATAATACACACAGATACTCACCAATGAGGTAAGTAACGAACTACATAAGAGCTTATGTGGTTTCTTTGAAGAGTGATATGCCTGCTTGGAAAGCAACAGAACACAGCATGGAAAGTTAATCCTTATGCTGTGAGTGCCATAGGCTGAAAACACCATTTGAAACTGCTTTTTTGCAGCCAAACAAAAGTTTGAGTAAAGACAGACCTTTTTAACTCTCTAACCCTGATCAACTAGGCAAGAATTGTGGGCAAAATATTAAAAAAAAAAAAAAGCAAACGAAAGTAAAACCTACAAGCTCAAAATGAGTCAACTGTGATATAGAAACAAAAATAAATAAAAAGCTAAGCCCATCTCGTGGTTACATTGAAAGGAAAGGTATAATACACAAAACATAAAAGGTAGTAGTTCACTATCATATTTGAATATTTTATTTGGTTCTGGGTACCATTTTCATATAGACTTTGACACATGGGAAAATGCCCAGGGAAGAATAATAAAGGTTCTTGAGGTCTCTGTCCAAAAATGATCAGTTGACAAAATTGGTGACATTTAGTAGAAAAGAAGAAACTTGGAGGTGGAGGCATAGTGGCTGTATTTGAGTAATGTGGAGGACTATTATGTGGAAGAGAAATTCAATTTGCCTTGGTTTTTCTCTAGGGAATAGAACTAAGGGCAATGGGTAAAAGTTACAAAGGAGAAACTTTTAAGGTTAACAAGCTTCCTAATCATTAGAGCTGTTACCAGTGTGGAAAGTATTGAATTACTCTTGTTTTCAAGCAAAAGCTGCATCATCATTTGTCAGGTATTTGGTTGAGGGGATTATTGTATGGATGGTATTTGGAGTAGACATCTTCTGAGATTCCTTCCAACTAGGAGATTCTGACTCTGTCCTTTTTAGTTCTTAACCTTCTCAGGTGACTTCCACCATCAGAGAGTAGTGGAAAGAACCATGAATTTACAGAGGACCTGAGTCACAGGATCATGGGACTTAGAGCTGGAGGGGCCCAAGATGCCATATAGCCCCTCATTTTACAGATGAGGAAACTGATACCCAGAGAAGACAAGTGACTTGCCCAAGCTCTCACAGCTTGTACAATTGGATTAAAACGTGAACCTGCATCCTTGGACTCCAGAGCCAGTATTCTTTCTACTGTGTCATGCTGCCTGGCTCTGCTATTTAATAGTTGTGTGACCTTGAACAAGTAACTTCAGTGTTCTAGTCCTTTGCTTCTTCATCTACAAAATGATTTGACTGGATTAAATTATCTCAAAAGTACATGTATTGGGGGCAGCTAGGTGGTACCAGCCCTGGATTCCAGAGAACCTGAGTTCAAGTCCAGCCTCAGACACTTCATACTTACTAGCTATGTGACCCTGGGCAAGTCACTTAACCCTCATTGCCCTGAAAAAAAAATACATGTCTTATTCAATATGTTTACAGGCAGTTTCAAATCAGTTAATATGGAAAAGTAGATTGAATGATAGACCTGGATTCAGGAAAACCTGAGTTCAAATCTGACCTCAGACACCATGTGACATTGGGTAAGTCACTTAACTTCCATTTGTCTCAGTTTCTCAACTATAAAATGGGAATAATAATAATTCCTACCTCCCAGAATTATTATGAGACTTTAATGAGAAAAAATATTTGTAAAGCACTTAGCACACTGCCTGATGAAAAGTATTAGTTAGTTTTATTCTTAATATTATTAAAGTCAAGCCAAGGCAAGTCAACAATCATTTATTAAATGCCTATTATGTGCCAGGCACTTTTCTAATCTCTGGGAATAAAAAAAAGACAAAACAGTCCCAATACTCAAGGAATTCACAACCTATCAGGGGAGAAAGAGCATGTAAACAACTATATATAAGCAGATATATACAGGATATATTGGAGGTAATCTCAGGGGGAAAGCATTAACCATAACAGGGCTTGGGAAGGACTTCTTTTTTTTTGTTTGTTTGTTTGTTTTTGCAGACAATGGGGGTTAAGTGACTTTCCCAGGGTCACATAGCTAGTTAGTAAGTGTCAAGTGTCTGAGGCCAGATTTGAATTCAGGTACTCCTGAATACAGGGCCCAGCACTTTATCCACTATGCCACCTAGCTGCCCCAGGACTTCTTATAAACCGTGAAATGTTAGCTTAGACTTGAAGGAAGCCAGAGAAACAAGGAAGCTGAGAATTCTAGGCATAGGGGCAGCCAATGAAATGTCCAGAGTTATGAGGTGGAGTGCTTTAAGTGAGAGAGGGCAAGGAGGTCAGTGTCACTGGATGGCAGAATACATGGAGGTGAGGGAAATGATTACTTCTTTATTATATTAATAACCAATTACTAAAATAGGATAGAGGGTTTTTTCCCTTTTATTTCCTCATTTAGGGACCAATCCTTGTAGGTAATTCAGCCAGTCTATGAAGAACAAGGCTGATAGATGAGATTGGCCTTCTGCTCTGGGAACATTCTCCTCAATCTTGGGAGAAACCCTACCCAACCAAGGGACCTTACTTTTTTTTATAGTATAAACAGAATCTTATCCGGATGCATTCTATCCTCCAAGAATAGGGTCCATGTCATTATACCCCTCTACTAGAGTCTAGGGGGACTCAGCTTATGAAGAAAAAAAAAACAATCATAGTGTTCTGGATAGAGATGAATTCCTTTGTCTAAATGGCTACAGGCTTCTGAGTCTCATGGTCAAGTCATGTTCTCAGCAAGAGGAGCTGAAGAATTTTAGCCCACCTTATCATTTGAAAGTCTACCCCTCATTAATTCTTCACCAATGAGTGTTTATTTATTTTTTTTAACCTGTCAAGGGCACCACCTTTTCTAAAGGTATTTACAAATTCAGGGATCTCCATGGTGTCATCTTGGGGTATTGAGAGAGACCATTGTCCATCAATTGATTGATCATTCGCTAGTCTAATTAATAAATTTATTATTAATTAGCCAGAAACTCTTATCTCTCAGGCTTTTTATTTGTTGCAGAGGAAAGTAAGGTATAAAATACTGGAAAGGTAGAGATGGGCCAGACTATGACGAACATTGAGCTCCAATTATCATAGTTCTTTGTATCCCTGAAACAAATAGTAAGGGCCTTATGCACTAGACACACTAAATAAAATAATAACAAAAAAACAGTGAATAATTAGCAACTGATACATGTCACATTTGCAATATTATAGTGGGAGAAAGGCCTATTAGGAGAAATAGGTGAAATTTTTGAATGGCAGGCTTATGAACTTGTGTTTTATTCTTAGGATTGTAACGATTTAGGTCTAGACATAGAAAAGATATTACAGGTGATCCTCCAGATCAAATCCCTCAATTGACATGTGAAGAAATTAAGGCTCAAAAGTATTTAGTGACTTGTCCAAGGTCATATAGCTATTAAGCATCAAGCATTGTATTTGAACATGACCAAGGAAGTCTTTGAAAATCATGTAAGGTTTCTTTTTGTTCTTTTGCTTGTTTGTTTTTCTTCTTCATTTTTTTTAAAAATATTACAGTCTGGTTAACCTGTGGAAATACAGAACACAGACTAAATTTAGTGTGTGATTGTGGGGAAATGGTGAACTTGGAGTCAAGGACTTTGGTTTTTAGTCAAAAGACCAGGGTTCAAATTCTACCTCTAATACTTACTATGTGACCTTAAACAAATCATTTAATATCTGTGGAGCTCAGTTTCCTCATCTGTAAAATATCCAAGATGGTCAATTGAAATCTGATCCTCTGAAACCTAGCTTTGATGCTTATTAGCTATATGACTGTTTACAAGACTTTCAAACTCATTGTACTTTAGCTTCCTTCATCTGTAAAATGTCACTGCCTAATCCCCTGGGGGGTTGGGGAAGAAAGGACATTCTAAACTGGAAGGTGGTATTTATATTAAAGCTATTATTACATTAGGGGGCCCTGGGGACTGTTGCAGCCTAGATGGGCACTCTGGATTCTAGGCAGGGAGTGCACTCTTGAATGGGACATGTATGAGCTAAATGGAGCATAGGGAGGGGTTTTTCAGAGCACACTACACTATTTTGCTTAAGGTCAGTTCTGAAGAAAACAAAAAAAAAGAAAGGTTGTTTGTTTGTTTTTTTATCAAGTATCAAGTAGCTGCAGCTTTAAAAAAAAAATCCTGAGGGTTTTATTTATTTTTTTATTCATTCTAATTGATCTAAGGTAGATCAGTAAAGAGGCCCCAGAACAGCTGGAGATCGTCAATCTTCTCAAACAAGAACTGTTGCTTTAGCTACAATCAATGAGTTGGATGCTGGAAATCTCAACAGCATTCCAATTCAGAATTGTTTGTAATGGTAAAAAATCTAGAAAAAAGAGAAAGAGAGGGGAAAGAAAAAGAGACAGAATGAGGGAGGGAGAGAAAGAAAGGGGAAACAAAGGGGAGAGAGAGATACAGAGACAGAAACAGAGGCAGAGACAGACAGAAAACAGAAAAGAGAGAGACAGAGAGAGCAAGACAGAGACAAAGAGAGACAGAGACAGAGACAGAGACAGAGAGACAGAGAGAAAGGTGGGAAGGGGAAGGTGAGGAGTAAGAGACAGCTATAGAGAAGTTTGGATTTTGATGTTTTTTAAAGTAGAATTAAAAAAACAAAACATTTCATTCTATTCCCTGATGAAAATAGAAAATCCTATTCCTTTTCGGAGAACAGTCACTGAATTTTGAGCTAGAGGTTTGGAGGAAGGAAGCAGAAGCATCCCAAGGTCCAGATTCTAACACCTGCCACTTTTATCTATGTGGCTTTTGACAAGTTACTAAATATCTGTGAAATGAAAGGTTTGGACTTGATGACCTCCAAGATCATCCATCTTCCAACTTTCAATCTATGGTCCTATGATCACCTTGGAATCCTATAATTCTGCTCATTTTATAGAGGAAGAAACTGAGGTCCAGAGTAGGGAAAGGCCTTGACCAATGTCATTGAGGCCACAAATAACAGAACTGAGATTCAAATCCACATCCTCTTCTCCAGAGAACTTTTCATCTCACACATCTAACTTACTTAAATTTGAAGCCAGGGGCAGCTAGGTGGCGCAGTGGATAGAGCACAGGCCCTGGAGCCAGGAGTACCTGAGTTCAAATATAGCCTCAGACACTTAACACTTACTAGCTGTGTGACCCTGGGCAAGTCACTTAACCCTAATTGCCTCAGCAAAAAAAAAAAAAAAATAGTACAAAAAAAAATTTGAAGCTTGGTGGAGGAGTTCTGCAGTACTCATGGGCTCTATTCCTGCTCTGTCACTAACGTTTTGTGACTCTGGCACAGTCACTTGACTTTTATGAGCCTCAGTTTTTTATATCTCTAAAATGAGCATTTCACTAATATAGGGATAAAAAAACCCACAAGTGTGATTTTTTTTAAAATGGTCATCAATGTCTCTATTCTATCTAACCATGGCATCTTAAAGATCATAGGGTTGTGATTTTGGTGCTCAATCGAGCTTAGAGGTTCTATAGGCAGAGAAAGGTGAAGGGATTTGTCATAGATGACACAAATAGTAAGCAGAAGAGGATTTAAATTCATGTTCTATGACTCCAAATTTAGAGCTCTCCCTTTCCCCCCAATAATCGGGAAGGGAAGAGAGAGGAGATAAGCACTTATGTAGAATGTACTATGTGTGAGGCAGGGTACTATGTGTTTTTTGTTGTTTTTACAAATATCTCATTTTATCCCCACAATAACATTTAGAGGTAGGTACTGTTGTTATCCCCATTTTACAATTGAGGAAACTGAGGCAGAGGTAAAGTGACTGACCTAGCATCATAGGGTGTTTGAGGCCAAATTTGAACCCAGGTCTTTCTGTCTTCCTGACTCCATGCTCAGCCTTCTATTCACTGTGCCACCATCTGCCTCAAAATATCTAGCATTTGTGTGTATGGCTTTAAGTTTTGTAAAGTGCCTCTCTCTCTCTCTCTCTCTCTCTCTCTCTCTCTCTCTCTCTCTCTCTCTCTCTCTCTCTCTCTCTATATATATATATATATATATATATATATATATATATATATATATATATATATATATTTAATACTTACAATAACCCACCGAAATAGATATTCTTATTATTCCCATTTTATAGATGAGGAAACTGAGACTATGAGAAGATAAATCACTTTCATAAATAAGGCAGGATTTGAAGTCAGGTCTTTCTGACCCTAAACCCAACACAATCCACCATGTCACTCTTTCTATGTTGCTAGTGTAAAAGAGTTGAAAGTTAACAGGCTTAAATATTTTAAAGTTATATTATTGTTACATCACTAGCATTTTTGTGCATGTGGATCTTATGGGAATTTAATGGGACAATGGAAAGTGACAGAGATCACCTCGAGTTTTTTATAATCTCTTTTTTCTAGTCATTAGTCTCCTCTATCTCTGTGGAATTTCAGAGTAACAGGATTCACAAGCAATAATGACTCACACTGATCAAGCACTTAGCTCAACATGTTCTGTTAGGTAAGTAGCATTTGTTCTTGGTTCCATCTCAACATTTAGGAAACTGAGCCTCAGAAGAGAGAAATGACTTATCCAGGGTCCATAGAGAGGACAAATATTTTTGTCTATTAAGTGACATGCATAGCACCAAAGAACCTAACGTATTAGTCACATAATTTGCCTCAAGTCCCAGAGCAAGGTGGTAGCACCCAGACAAAAATGCCAGTTTCCTTATATTAGTTCTACTTGACCACACTGCCCATGCCTGAAACATTGATTTCTGTCCACCCCTCAGCTGCCTGTGACTTAGGAAGCTCTTGCCTCAGAATAATAAGTAGGATTCAAGTGGCCAGAAAGTAGCATCTCTGCTTCCAGAGGCTGAGCCTCATTTAAAGCCGGGGGTAAAGGGCACAGGGAATATGTGATTCCCTGAGTAGATCAACAAAGTTTTCCTAGTCTCTTTGACTCCTCTCACTCCCCATTCAATCTCCTATTCACACTAGGTAATCTTGATGCATAGGTCTTACCATGTTCCTCCTCTGATCAGAACTTCCATTTCTTAGAGTAAAGGTCTTCAAACTTTTTTAATCCTGCATCAGAAAAAAAATATAAAAATGGAGCATAAACTCCTATTATATGTGAATGGGCTTATTTATTAATTTATTAATCATAGGTACTACTAATAATGTACATTAGAAAAATTACCAAAAATAGAAAGTAAAAAACTTTGAAATAAGGATGAAATAATATTTGGTCCAAGAGTCAACTGGGAGCCATTGTAGTTTATTGAGATGGGAATTGATGTAGTTGGACTTGCACTCAAGGGAAATCACTTTGGCAGCTCTGAGGAGGATGTATCAGAGCGGGGAGACTTGAAAGAGGGAGGCCAATTAGGGCTATGGCAATAGTTCAAGTGAGAGGTGATGCTGATGGCCTGAACTAAGATTGTGACTGTGTGAACAGAGAGAAGAGGACTGATAGAAGACATGCTGTAGATGCGGAAATGGTATGATTAAGCAACTAATTGGATGTGTGGGGTGGAGAAAAGTGAGGGTGCCAAGATAATGCCATGGTTTAGAACCTGGGTGAATTGGAAAATGATAGTGACTTCAACAAAGATAAGGCAGTTCAGGAAAGAATAGGGTTTTGGAGGGGAGTGGAAGGAAAATAATGAATTCTGTTTTAGATATATTGAGTTTTACCTGTCTACCAGACACCAAATTAGAGATTTTCAATAAGGCCATTAATGATGTAGGGCTGGTGCTCATGGGTTAGATTTGTTCTAGTATCAATGAAATTGATACTTAAACTCATGGGATCTGATGGACTTATTGAGGGAAAGAGTGCACAGAGAGAAGGCCTAGGACAACACTTTAGGGGTGCATCTGTAATTAACGAGTGTGATGAAGATCTAGCAAAAGAAACTATGAAGGAGCAGTTAATCAAATATGTAGGAGGAAACCCCAGAGAGAAGAGTTTCATAACAACCCAGAGTAAGTATCTTGGAAGAGAGACTAGTCAACAATGTCATATGCTGCAGAGAGGATAAGATGCATGAAGACAGAGAAAAGGCCATTAGATCTAACAGTTCAGAAGATCATTGGTAACTTCAAAGAGAGCAGTTTCAACTGAGTGAGGAGTTATGGATAATGAAGAAGTTGAGAAGCTGTAAGATTAGAAGGATGGCAGTACCCTCAATAGAAATAGGGAAATTTGGATAAAGGATGTTGATATTTTTTGGGAGGGGAGGGTGGAAGATAATGAAATTAGAACCCATACATGTCTATTCATTCTGTGATACTCACTTTTTCCTACTAAAACTGAAAAGTATTGGGAGAGGGGTGGTTTCCTTCACTGGCCCCTGCCACACAGTAGATTCTCAGGGGCACTTGTGATTGACATAGATAATTGAGGTGTATTTTCTCTGTGCAGCCTCTGCCAGTATAGTTAGTTATAACTCCCCTGAGCAGCATATGCCTGGTATATCCTTGGAAGGCCAGCAGTGGGAGGGGTGGAGAAAAGAGGTGTTAAAGGGGTTGGTGCTTTTGCACTGGAGACAAGCCCAGGATTATCTATGGGGTGGGGGTTGGGATAGAAACATCATTTCTGTTCTCTGATTGGTTGGTCACCCCAATTTTGGGGTCAAGCCATAGCTTCCTAAGGGCCATTTCATGTCCCCTCAAAACCTCCACTTTGAGGACTTCTGGTCTATGTCGTGAAGCCCAAATGGTCTTCCAGGGTTTGGCACCACCTTCCTTTTCTAACATTATCACACTCTAGCCCAAATTGACTATTCACCTATCCACATACTTGCACCTCCTTCTCTTCCTTCCTTATGCCTTTGTTTTCTTTTTCTACTCCCTGTGTCATCTGTCATTTCTGGCCTGGTAAATTCCTACTTATTCTTAAAAATTCCAGTCCAATAACAGGCTCCCTTTTTTAATCCACAAAGGTTGAATTGATCTTTCTTTTTGAAACACTTTGTATCTTTTCTATGCACTTCTTTTTTTTCCTCCTCCTCCTCCTCTCTGTCTCTGTCTCCCTTTCTGTCCCCCTCTCTTTGTTTCTCTCTGTCTCCCTCTCCTTTTTCCCCCTCTGTCTTCTCCCTTTCTTTTTTTTTTTTCATAGTCCCTCCATTCCCAGCCCAATAATACTATAAACTCTCAAGTGTGTGGCATTGTGTCATCAATACTCTGTATTTTTGCTAGCACTTGGTACAGTGCTCTGGACACAGTTCACAATAAGCAATTAATACATATTAACTGAATCAAATAGTATATAATAGTATATACAAAGAAATGTTTTTATTCCATAAATTAAAAACAAAATAATAAGTATATACATATATACACACAATATATACTATATATACATGTGTATGTATATGTGTATATGTGTATACATGCATGTGTAAATATTATATATCTTCTTTTACTAATGAGCTGTGAGCTCCATGAGGGTAGGGACTATCTACCCTCTTTTTATTTTCTTTAGTGCCAAATACAAGACTCTGCATATCACATATAGACATGAAACATATATAGGTTGAATCAAAGTGAACTGATTGCTTAGGAGCTAATTTTCTCTTTTTGTACAATGAAGGAAATGCATGTGTATCTATATAGAGACAATTGTATTTGTATAAACACTATTTTTATATATATACAAATATCCAAATACACGTATACACATATGTTTATGAATGTTTATATACACATACATATATGTATGTATATTCCTCCCAGCATGAGTGCTTTAGATGGCATCTGTAATGATGTCAAGCTTGTTGGAAAAATTCACTACATAAAGATGAGTTATTATTATTATTTATTGTGATCACCTGCTCCCAAACCCGGCCAATTTTCAGAGTTGGTGGATATTCAGCAGGACAGTGTAATTAAACAAGTTCAGATGCCTGCCATCTCTCCACATGGTTCTGGGAGCAAGTGCTTCATGGGCCAATCGTTTCTTTCCCCCAAAGCACCCCATTTTGTAATTAAAAATTAAACCGTTTTCCAAAGAAATAATTCCATTCATTCTTCTTGCCACTGCTCCAGTGCCTGTGGCACCAGCTAAATTTGGAATTAAATAATTTAACTGTAATACATTTAAAATAGATCATGTTTAATGCCATGCATTTGATTGGATGTAAAATCAGGCCAATTGAGCATGAGCCCCATGGATTTCACTCCCTTGCTTGCAGAGGATGTGCTGTGCATGCCTTCCAATTAATGAGCATTGACTGTCTCTGGCCTTGTTCTCCACTTTCTTCTCATTCCCAGGGCCTGGCTCAGCTCTTCTTTTACCAATTTTGTCTTCCCTTTGTCTCTCTGTTCCCTTTCCTCCCTCCCTAGATCAGAACCCTCCATTGCCGTTTTGTTTTTTTTTTTTTAAATCCCACAGTCTGTGGCAGGCCTTCCATCAGCCCACTTTCAACATCTGTTTACTTGCTAAGGTAATAAAGGAGCATAGCTTTCCCTCAGCAAGGACCTGCTGGGGGAAGGTGAAAAGCAGGTTGGATTAAGGGACTGGTACTGAGTTAAAGGCTTGCCCCTCCTGGGGCTGCCAGTTCTAATCTGGCTCAGGTTGTCAGGAGTGGAAGGAACATCCTCATTTGGTTTGAATAATGAGAGCTGAGGTAATAGCTTGTCCTTCCTAGGATCTCTCCAGGAGAAACTGGCTGGCAACAGGGTTTACTGGGGGGAAAAAAACAAAAAGAAAAAAAAAAAAAACAGAGCCAGATGGGGAGTCAGGAGACTTGGTTTCTACTTCTGGCTCTATTACTAACTAGCTTTTTGATTCAGAGCTTATCATTTCAATTTACTGGGTCTCAATTTCATCATCAGATTACTGTTTCTAGTAGACTGGGGGAACCTAATGAACAAATTTAGAGATTGGAAATTTAGAAATTATTTAATTAAAATCCTTCTAATACACAGTATCCCAGAGAGATCAGGTAACTTGTCCAAGGTCACATGATTAGTGCTGAAGTTGGATGAGGACACAATTCTCCCAATTCCTAGTAGTGATCATTTCCCTATTCCATGTTGTCAAGGGTACCCCTCAAGATGATCATTGACATATAAGAGAATATCCAGATAAGCAAGATCCCTAGGAATGGTAAGGGGTTTGGAAATGTCATAATAATGTCCAAAGCCAATTAGTTACTATATTAAATATCTAATACTTCAAAACATCTGTGATTTCATCAGCATGGTTGCTCCCTCAACTAAGACAGATATCAGTCATGCCACCATTTAGCATAAGAATCAGAGTCCAAAACAAATAAACACACAGAACAGTAAAAGCAAAAGAAAAAACCTCATCATCTCTCCTGAGAGACAATTTGATTTAGGGGATGAAGTGCTGGCCTCTGTTAAAGAGGCAGGAAGTCGAACCTTCAAATTTTAACCCTGTCACAAAACCAGCCCTATGACCCTGGGCAAATTGCTCAACTTAGTACCCCAGGCAGCTCTATAAGACAGTAAGATGTAGACAGTGTCTGTTCTGCTTTGGTGAAGAGAGTTTCTCCCTGGGTATTCTCTAGACCTATGAATTCACCGGATTCCCCACTTCCCACCTTGTGGCTAAATGACTATGAGCTCCTCAAACTTAGCCAGACTGGTACGCAGAAGAAATACACAGCCAGGCTGGCATTAGTCCAGTCTTCAGAGTTGACTAGCTGAATTCCAGACCCTTTTTCATCTATACTCCCAAAACATACCTTTGGGTAATGGGAGTGGAGCCTTAATAGAAGCAGAGCATTAGAATTATAGCTGCAGCTGCTCCAGAAAGTCTACTCCTTACAATCAAGTCCTTCTGTTATAAGACACTAGACACCCCTTCGAAGGGATATGCAAATACATACTCTACTGGATTATTCCTAGAGGGCTAATTCACTGCAAAAGAGATAAAAACACACCCAAATTGGGGACATTTCTCTTCCAAAAACTTAGAAAATTCAAAATTCCATGGGCTGCCTTGGAATCAATTTGTGAATAGCCTAAATTCCTGAAATCCACAGAACTTGGCCAGTTTAGTTAAACTTACTAAAACCAATAAAACCCCCTCTCAAATTTCCCCAAGATAACCCCATCTGCTTCCCTAACAAAAGCAAACTACAATGTATATAAAACAGAGGGTTTTGTAGGTGGTGCAACAGATAGAGCCTGGAGTCAGAAAAATTTAAATTCAAATCTTCAGACACTCATTAACTGTGTGACCCTGGGCAAGTCACTTAACCCCTATTTGCTTCAGTTCCTTATCTGTAAAATAGATGTACACTGGAGAAGGAAATGGCAAACCACTTAAGTATCTTTGCCAAGAAAACCCCATGGACAAGTCCATAGTGTCACTTAGTGTCAGACATGACCAAACAAGAACAATATAAGACATAATGTTAACTTTGGAGGGTTATCTAAATTTTGGATATTATTATTGAAGTAATTATTACAAATATTTCTTCCCCTGCAATTTCCTGACTCAGTCCAACCAGTTACTCACAGTTTTGCCATTTCTATCATGCTGCTTCTTGAGATTAAAATGCTGTGAGACTTATAAGGACAAACAAATCAAAAATCACTTTTTCGGGCAGCTAGGTGGCACAGTGGATAGAGCACAGGCCCTAGACAAATCCGGCCTCAGACACTTAACAATTACTAGCTGTGTGACCCTGGGCAAGTCACTTAACCCCAATTGCCTCACCAAAATAAATAAATAAAAATTAAAAAAAAATAAAAATCACTTTTTCTCAGACCTCTACAAGTGAGTGAGAGAAAGAATGAAGGAATAAATTAATTAATGGCAAACCATTTTCTAAGTACTTGCTATATGGCAAGCACTGAGGACAAGGTATACAAATATGAGAGAGAGAGAGAGAGAGAGAGAGAGAGAGAGAGAGAGAGAGAGAGAGAGAGAGTGAGAGAGAGTCCCTGCCCCTGACCAGTTTACATTTAAATATAGGAAGGCAATTCATTGGAGAATGGTTGCTAGAGAATTATGTTTTTATTTGGGAAATTATTGAGGTGACATGTGGGGCAAAAGGGGAGCTGATTTAGCAGCATCATATGCTTTTCTGTTAGCAATGGTAGTATTAATTTGATTATGGTTCCCAGTAGAAGAGGTAGAAAATGGGTCAGAGAGATAGATACACATATTGTCAGATCTGAGAGATGCCAAGAAGTTGACCAGGTTGGAATGTTAAGCATATCTGGGACCAGGACCAGCTAGATTTAATGGGTCACCTAGGTATGCAAGTTTGTGTTCATTCATTCATTAATCAGTGGGGGTCAGAGGGTGGGGGGTTAGGGGGCATGCTGGGAGTTCCAGAGCTGAGTAGGTTACATCCCACAGGGCACAGTATCTACTGGTAGTGATCCAGAGGGTTCAGTGGCAGAATAGATGGCAAGACAAGACCAGGGAAGTAATTTAAGTGGTTTCTCCGAGGTTTAAGGTGGGGTTGTGAGCATATAATCTTACTGAGACTGGATTCTCATTGTTGGTATTGAATGCATTTGCCATCTAAGGTTTATGGATAACAAATCTATCCCCAATGTCACTTCCAATTCTGACTGTCCTAACTTGATACTGTTTTGTAGGTTAACATTTTAACTGGCATCGGATTTAATGTCCTTCCTGCTCCCCAGGATTCCTAACCAGATCACTATTTTTTTTTTAATTTTTTATTTTTTAGTGAGGCAATTGGGATTAAGTGACTAGACCAGGGTCACACAGCTAGTAAGTGTTAAATGTCTGAGGCCGGATTTGAACTCAGGTACTCCTGACTCCAGGGCTGATGCTCTATCCACTGCGCCACCTAGCTGCCCCCAGATCACTATTATGGACGGTATATGCAGAGAACCTTTGGTCCAGTCTTTATCCCCAAGCTAAGTTGACCTTCTGACTGTGTTTATTCACATAGTAGGCATGAAGTTAAAATGAAATAATTACATGTTATGTATTTGAATCAACAACTATTTGTTAAGTGCCTAGTTAGTGGGCTGTTTGCTATGAACTAACTTGTGCTGGGTGTTAGGGGAAATATAATGGACTCTTAGATAAGACATGGCTCCAGTCACTATTAACCAGGTGAGAGTAGATTGTTATATGAGATCTCAGGTGGAAAATGTCACTGGGAGATCAGAGAAGGTGTCTTATAGAATGTAAACATCTTAATAGCAAGCTTTAAGGAGGGAAGGGGTTTGTGCCCCAGAGACCATCATAACACTGGTATATCATAGGTACTTAATAGTTGTTTATTTGCTTTAAAATAAGTTCATGGAGTATGTATGAGTTGGACTTTTAAGATCTGAATAGGATTTAATAAAAGCAAGTCATGGGCTGGGTCTCACTCAGTCTAGGCAGTTTAGGTCTAAAACTGGATGGAAGTGAGATATGCAAAGTTCACCTGAGAATAAACAAAAGGAAGCTTAATTAGCCAAAGTGGAGAAAGAACATTCAGAGAATAGAAGGGATGTGTATCCAGAATGCAGCACATCTCCTTATATCTGCCTTATAAAAGCTTTCTTTTCAGGACATGACTCCAGCAATACTTCATACATGAAAATCTTACGGGACCCAGCTGCTAGTTCCTTCCCTCCCAAACCACATTTTTATTTAACTGCTTTGCATTTATTCTCTTTATATTTATTCTGTATATACTTATTTACATTTCCTATCTGTTCCATTAAAAAGTAAATTCCTTGTGAATAGGGATTGTTTTATTTATTACATTTTATATCTCCAGAACCTTGTAGAATACCTGGTACACAGTAGATTCTTTTTTTTTTTCCAGGGCAATGAGGGTTAAGTGACTTGCCCAGGGTCATACAGCTAGTTAAGTGTCAAGTGTCTGAGGCCAGATTTGAACTCAGGGAATCCTGAATCCAGGCCCCGGTGCTTTATCCACTGTGCCACCTAGCTGCCCCACAGTAGATTCTTTTTTTTTAATTATTATTATTATTTTGTGTGTGTGTGTGTGTGTGCGTGTGTGGCAATTGGGGTTAAGTGACTTGCCTAGGGTCACACAGCTAGTAAGTGTTAAGTGTCTGAGGCTGGATTTGAACTCAGGTCCTCCTGAATCCAGGGCTGGTGCTCTATCCACTGCACCACCTAGCTGCCCCCCCCACAGTAGATTCTTAATAAATGATTTTTGATTGATTCATTGGTTAATTGACCTGAATGCAACCTTCCTGTGTCAATATTGGTCACCTTGCCAGTATTGGTCAGAGACCTGAAGGAGGTGCTCCAGGTCCTTGTGTCCTGGTTCTTTAGTACCTGAGACCAGTAAAGTCAGTCTCTGAAGGACTTGAGTGATTGAGGAAATTACCCCTTAGCCCTCAAGGGACATGCTTTTCTATCTTGGGTGGGTTCCCACCCAACTAGGAGACCTAACTTTTCTTCAGAATATGAAGAGAATCTTTTCTGGGGGAGTTCTTAACCTGAGGAAAGGAGCCCTTGTCCTTGTACCACTCCATTAGAGTTTAGGGTAACCCAGCTCATGAAGGAGAAAACCAACCATAGTGATTTGGATGGAGAAGTATTCCCCTGCCCAGAGTGCTGGAGACCGCTGAGTCTCATGATCAAGCTACAGTTTCAGCAGGAGGAACTGAAGACTTCTAGCCCACTTCCTCATTCCTCAGGGTTGATTTTTACTTGTCAGGGGAGTTGTTTGTCAGGAGGTACACACCTAATCTAATCTAAGGTGTTTCAGAGTCTCCCTTGGCATCTACCAAGAAGGATCTCTGACCAGCAATTTATTGAGTGCCTGCTAGACTAATTAATAAATTGATTATTAATTACCCAAAAACTCTTTGTCTCAGAGTTTTTCATTCATTCCAAGTCTTATAGATGAGAGATGGGGTGTCATTTGTGAGGAAAAGCAAAAAGGTCAGTTTGGCTGGAATATAAAACATGAACAAGGCAGTAATGAATGATAAGGTCGGAAAAATAAGCTGAGGCCAGTCTGTGTAAGACTTTAAAAGCTAAAGTGAAAAGCTTATATTTAATTGTAGAGGCAATGGGGAACCATTTAAATTTGTTGGGTAGGAGAGAGTTGATATGACTTGCACATTAGCAAAATCACTTTGTCAGCTTCTTGGAGAATGGATTAGAGAGGGGAGAGACTCCAAACAGGAAAATCATTGAGGAAGTATAGTAG
Source organism: Dromiciops gliroides (assembly GCF_019393635.1). NCBI lineage: Eukaryota > Metazoa > Chordata > Mammalia > Microbiotheria > Microbiotheriidae > Dromiciops > Dromiciops gliroides. The sequence continues at coordinate 381,080,199 of NC_057862.1, read as the reverse complement.
TAATCCAAGCAAGAGGTGATAAGGGTCTGAACTAGGGTGATGACCATTAGAGTAGAGAGTAGGAAATGGATGCGAGTGATATTATGAAGGTAAAAATGATATAACTTTGCAACTTCCTGATATTTGGAGTGAGGGCAAGTGAGGAGTCTAGGGTGAAGCCAAGTTTGCAAGCCTAGTAGAACAGTATTTGTATCTAGAAGAATGGGAAAAAGGGAAACTTGGAAAAGGGGACAGTCTCAGAGAGAAAAGTGAACAAGTTTTGGACATGTTTAGCTTGAAATGCCAGTAGGAAATCTAGTTTGAAATATCCCATAAACAGTTGGTGCTATAGAACCAGACTTCAGCAAAGATATTAGGGTAGAATATATTGATTTGGGAGTCATCTGCATAGAGATGATAATTAAGTCTATGTGGGTGGATGTAGTTGCCAACTTACATTGAGTTGGAGTAGTCAGTCAGGTAGCAGGAATCCAGGAGAGCAATTTTCATGGCCTAGAATGCTTGGGCAAAGAACTGGAATTTTACTCAATAGGTAATAATGTACCACTGAAGAGTTGTCAATGGAGCATATATCTGTGCATAAAAAAAAAATACTTTGGCAGCTGCATGAAGTATGATTTGGAGAAGAGAACAGATCGTGGCAGGAAGAAGAATCGTTAGAAGGCTATTGTAATTGTCCAGGCAGGCAGTAATGAGGGATGTAGTGGCAGAGGGACTAGAGATGAAGGGACAGATATTTCAGGGTAGAATCATAGTCAGAATGTTACCAAAAGTATTGACCCAATATATAATGGGATGGTTCTCAAACTTCATAATTATATCGTAGACTAGCTAGTTCCCTAGAGGCCTCATAGCCTCAGGCAGTAGGTAGCCAGGAAAAGAAACCTGTTTTGTGAGTCCTTAATTCTAAGCAGTATAATAGAGTTTAAGAACAGTGAATATGGAATTAAAAGGCCTGAGTTTGAATCCTGAGTCTTCTCCTTATTACCTATGGGGCATTCATTAAATCATTATCCACTTTGGGTTGTTTTTTCATCTGTGAAAGGAGGGGGTTGGACTCATAATCTCTAAGAAACCTACAAGCTCAAGATTTATGAGCCTAAGCTCCTTTCTTGAATGACATTTTCCTCAAATTGGCCTGGCCCACATAGCCTACTCCTCCCTGTATTTGGCCTATTGTTTGTTTGGTTTTTTAAAGATCTGGGCCACAGACTGAACAAACATCTCTTCCTTGAACTATTCCTCATGTGACATGGTTTAGAGGACTGGCTATATCCTGGAATGGTGTCCATATACACACATGAAATTGAATGAGGTCAGTACTGGATTTGGAACCTATCAAGCTGGTTTGATATCTCTATACTGACTCGCACAGGTCAAATGATCCTGAACAAGTCATTTGACTCTTCTGAGCTTCAGATTTTTATTATATAACATAGCTATGGGAAGTAGAAGAAGGGTTGGACACAATAATCTTTAAGGTCTGTTCCATCTAATGAATTTATGATTTTATATATGTAAAGTCCTTTGAAAACCTTAAGATTCTATATAAATGTTATCTACTAGGATTATTAAGCCCCCAAATGGTCAACATTTCTATAGTGCTTTGTGGTTTACAAAGCACTTTCTCACAACAAACTCTTGAGGTAGGCAGTACAAAGAATTATCCTTATTTGACAGCTAAAGAAACTGAAGGTCAGAGATAGAAAATTATGTGTGCTGCCTAATGGCTAGCAAGTAGTGGAACTAGGACTTACATTGATCCAAATAAACCAGGGCTTTTTCCATTTCACCAACATTGTGTAATTTAAAATTCTAAATGTGGGTTCTAATCTGTCTCCCCAGTTTTGGGGGGAAACTGACTTAAAATCACTGATAAATGAGTTTAGGTTTTTTTTAAGGGTTTATTGAAAGATAGTAAAAGAAAGAGAAAGATTGAGAAGAGATTTCTTATAGCCTGAAATCGTCATCTTCCTAAACTCACCAGTGAAGTTCTCTGCCACCACATTGATGTCTCATAGCCAAAAAGGCCAAGCTCTCTGGCCAGCATCTACTTCCTCCTTCCTGTTCCCCTCCCAGAAATGGGAGGTTCTTCAGGTTGATTGGCTAGTGTCATTCAAATTCATTGGTTCACTGGGCCTGAAGGTGGTCAAAGTTCAAAGTTGTTAGCTTCTGAGAACAATTACTTTCTTAAGTACCCTTAAGTACCAGCCAGGGAAGTAAGCCAGTAATCCAGTCAACAGTCAGTCACCTTATCCAATTCAATCAGTTTAAACCAGTCTCCAGGTGGGCCCCTGAGTATCTGCTAAATCTCATCTATCACATTCCATTATCTTGACACAACATCTACTTAAAGAGCACCACCAAAAAGTTTATTCAATACCAACTTTTACCTCTCAAATTCATGAATACACTAGCATTCTCACCAGCATCCCACAATCTCCTAGCTAAAAGGGACCCCAAAGGCCATCTAATCCAACCTATAACTGACCAGGCATCCCCTCAGGAAATTCCCTGACAAATGGTCATTCACAAAGACCTTTAGCTCTATACCATGGCATAGCCAGCTCTCTAAAGCATGAAGGGTAATCTATTACATCCTGAAACCATACATTACATTGTTTGATAAATAATTGTTTGGAAGAGTCTTTGTTGTTGTTAGTTAGTTAGTTCATTGATTTTATGTTTGCTTTGTTCTTAACTTTTACTCTCTGGACACCTTTTAGCTTACTACAATCTATAATGTCCTGGAGGACTCATCCTTCAGTCTTTAGAACTGCCACCTTTCCCCCTTTCTCCCTCTTCTGATTGGTGATTGATTGCCTCATATGACCCACTTCATTTAAGTAGGCTCAAGCTATGCTTCTACTTTACTCACTGACCACCTTCTTGCCTCCAACCTTGAGCATATACTTTCCCCCCACCCCTCTTCCCCATGTAGCTTTCTAGTTCTGAAACCATAATAAAATTGATACTACCAGTATTATTAGAAACAATGCTGTTAATCTACTCTTCATGACTCTGATAACAATCCTTGTAACTTTCTAAGCCATAGTATATCATTTGGGCTGTCACACCCTTATTTATGTTACATCCCCCCCATTAGAATATAAATTTCTTGGGGGGAGTGACTCTTTACTTCTGTATTTGTAATCCTATAGATTCTGACCTCTTAGAACAACCACATGTACACACACACACACACACACACACACACTCATTTACTCATTCTCACCTATCTAAACATTCTCAATTTCTTTAACTGATACTCATATGGCACAATCCCCAGTTCCTGGAACAGGAGTCACCATTACTGATCCCTCTTCCCACCATTTCCACCACTACTTCTCATTTCACTCTCTCTCCCAGCACTGTATACAAGATACCATCCAGGACGGCTGGACAAGAAGCATGTCTCCACTGGAAGTGTTTTACCCACTTATCTTGACTGCTTTACTGCTCATAGGATCTGAAGGAGATGGAAGCCAACAACTCCATTCCTTCTGTTAAATTGAGAGACCAAAAGGCCTTCCTATCTCCTCTTGCCACTACCTCCTAAGCTCCCCTAGGCCTTACTGTCTGCCCTGCCTCTATGCTCTGCAGTCCCATGGCATCATCATCTAAACTACTAAAGTAACCTGTGGATGTGTAGAACTTTCTATTATCCCATCTTCCCTGACACTGAACTTCTATTTCAATTTCATGGGAGCACTTTAAGAGTGGGGACCATCTAGCTTGTTCTAGTTGTATCTCCTTTATTTAGCATATAGTAAATGCTTTATTAATGCTTTTTAAAATTATAATTTCATTCATTCCATTACCATTCTGGATGCCCTTGTCTGGATGTGCTCCATTTATTAATTCTTTTCTTTCCAAAGATGTTGTGGAGTAACTTCCTCTCATCCCCCCAAGCTTTCTCTCCCATCATCACCAAAGCAATCAGGGAAAGAGCTCTGAACGATCCACTTCAGAGGAGGCTGGAGCACACATTTTCGTTTAATGCCTAAGATGTCTAATCAGCATCGATATAGTTGTAGTAGCACTCACCAGCATTAATGGCTAAGCTAAAACGAGGCTACTCAACTTGACTTCCAACATGAGGCCTGGTGGCTGCTTCTCTTAATAATTAAATGTATTCAGGCTAGGCTCAAAATGAATGGAGAATGCTGTGCAGGGCACCCTCCCTCTGTAGCAAATTTCTCTGACAAAGCCTGAAGTGTACCTGGATCTAGGAGATTTATTAAAACATGCCTCCTTCCCATAGACCCCTTGGAGAAATATGAAGGAATAAATATGAACAAATCTACCACCAGTAGGTAAGAGAACAAGGAAACAAGGGAAAGGGAAAAGGGAATAAGGAATATATTAAAAGAAGTCAGCATTTCAGGTAGCACCATGCAGTGAAGACCACTTGGCAAATTTCTTGCAAGAACAATTTGAGATAGGTAGTTTAAATGTTTTTATTCCCATTTTACAGACAATAAAAAAAGATGTTGAGTGAGGAAAAATGACATAGTCACCTGGCATAGAAAGAACACTCATAACTAAGAAATTGTCTTGCATTACTCATGGTATGTTTTTTACCTTCCCAATTATATTGTAAGATCCATTGAAGTTATCTTCATAGGGTTGTTTTGAGGAAAAAGCTTTCCATTAAAAAAGTCATGATCATGATCATCATCAATGTCTTTTGGCTATATGAGATTGCCTTGGTGTACAGAATTCCCACGGTGGATATTCCCTCTGGCAATGTAGATCTACAACTTAAGGTCTTAAAGATTTGTCTGGGTTATTCAAAGGTCTTATAGCCAGTATGTGTCTGAGATAGGATTTGAACCCAGGTCTTCCTGACTCTAGGGACAGCTCAGTCTGCCACATGATATCATCTTTGTTTTCAACCTGCAAACCCAGTAGTCCCAGGCAATCTCCCACAGAAGTACTAATCAGGTCCAATCAAGTTTAGCTCCTACTATACGTTAAAGTCAGATGCATTTAGGTTGCTATAGCAATATACTATTATTATATTTATCTCATTCTTCTCATCTTTCATTCTGTGGAGTTCATATAGAAATGGTCCTGAAAAAAGTCACTACTCTAATATCATCATTTTATATTTAATGATCTACAGACTACTTCAGATATATTCCCCATCATGTGTGCCATCTAGGTGGTGTTGTGTGTGTGTAAGATTGCTAGACTTTGACTTCAGGAAGACAAATGTTCAAATACTGCCTCTGATACTTCCTGGCTATGTAACTCTTGACAAGTCACTTAACTTCTCTCTCTGCCTCAGTTTCATCAGTAAAATGGGTATAATAATAACATCTACCTCACAGGGTTGCTTGTGAGAATCAACTGAGATCATATATGAATAGTACTTTGCAAACTATAAATCACTATATAACTGTTAGTTATTCCTGCACCATTTTGCTTTATAACCCAGATCTCTATGTTTTCAAAAGTTTTTCATTCCCTTTAGCTTGACATTTGAGTATTTCATGAAGCAACATCTATTCAAACATTGTTCTTAAATTCTATGCATCAACATTATATCTGGGTATTTGTGGGCAACAATTCTGTCTGTGAAAAGGTACTTGTTCCAACAAAGCTTATCTATTGGATTCCTGGGAATGTTCTGAAACTTATATTGGTAGCATGGAGATTACTCAAGTATTATTCCATGGAAGAAAGCAAGCATTTCATCAATGTTATTTCATACTCTTTATTTATGTTGCCTAAATAGAAACTATCTGAAGATGTCTCTATTCAGATTGTATTCTTTTATATCTAAAGTTTTGTAAAGTATTATGTGGGTGGATTAAGTGACTGCTTTTTTTTTTTTTTTAGTGAGGCAGTTGGGGTTAAGTGACTTGCACAGGGTCACACAGCTGGTAAGTGTTAAGTGTCTAAGGCTGGATTTGAACTCAGGTACTCCTGAGTCCAGGGCTGGTGCTCTATCCACTGCGCCATCTAGCTGCCCCAAGTGACTGCTTTTTAAAAATCAATTAAGAGTATTGGAGTTGGGGACAGATAAGCGGTGCGGTGGATAAAGCACTGGCCTTGGATTCAGTAGGACCTAAGTTCAAATTCAGCTTCAAACACTTGACACTTACTAGCTGTGTGACCCTGGGCAAGTCACTTAACTATTATTGCCCTGCCCTGTCCCCCAAAAAAGTATTGGAATATAACTATAGGATACTCTCTAAAAGCAGCATTTTTCACATACTTGCAAGTAGTAGAGAGGAAAATAGAGCTAATGTGTACGTTGTTCTGTTCTCATATGATTTTTTTTTTGGCAGGGCTATGAGGATTAAGTGACTTGCCCAGGGTCCCATAGCTAGTAAGTGTCAAGTGTCTGAGGATGGATTTGAACTCAGGTCCTCCTGAATCCCGGGTTCGGTGCTTTATCCACTGCACCACCTAACTGCCCCCTCTCATATGATTGTAATATTTTTTACTAGGTCTTTATATTTTGAAACATTTTCTGTCCATGTAACTTAGAGATTAAGAATTAATGGTATGAGGGGCAGCTAGGTGGCTCAGTGGATAGAGCACCGGTCCTGGAGTCAGGAGTACCTGGGTTCAAATCCGGCCTCAGACACTTAACACTTACTAGCTGTGTGACCCTGGGCAAGTCACTTAACCCCAATTGCCTCACTAAAAAAAAAAAAAAGAATTAATGATATGATAACAGCTATTAAATGTTCTTTTTTATTGATCATGTTGTGCCCTTGCAGTTGTAGGCAACAATTCCATCTTTAATGATGCTTCAGCTCCATAACTATCTATTTGTTGCATTCTCAAAGCTATTCCGAGGTTGACATTTGCAACATAAGATTTGTTATCTGTCAAGTTATAAATGATAGTTAGCTTTTGGTGCATAATTTTAGTGACCTAATCATGTCTTTCTAGGTATCTGGTACATGATAATCTTTTTTTCTGTGGCCTAAAAATATTATGCTGCACAGTTTTTATCACTTCATTGCCTAATCTTCAGCAGTCAATTAATTGGGATTCCTTTTCTTTTTCTTTATAATTTCTGCTAGCAGTGCTATCATCTTGAATTAAGATCATAAAGTCCATTTTTATTCATATATCTTCATGACTTAGCCATGTGATACTTCTTTTTTGACATATTGTTTCTTCAGTTCTTGTGATTGTCACCCCTGGAGTACTTTTTGATTCTATTTTTGGGTCTTAACCATTTCCTAGGATCCTTCCGGAGAAAAAAATATCTACCTGTAATTACATTTGAGAAATTTAGAGGTATAAATCTGTTCTCATCATTTATTATTGCTTTCTAAAGTAAGGTCTGTTTGTACTAAAAGTAATCTGTAAATTTTTAACCTGTTTATCATATGCTATGAAAGAGGGGTAGGAACAAGAATTTATTAAGTACTCACTATGTGCCAGACATTCTGCTAAGAGTTTTACAAATATTAGTTCATTTAATCCTTACAACAATTCTGGGAGGTAGGTCCTATTATTATTCCCAAATACAGTTTAGGAAACTTAGTTAAATGCCTTGCCCAGGGTCACACAGCTATTAAGTACATGGATCGAAGCTGAATATAAACTCAGGTTCTCGTGATTTCAAGTACAGTGCTCTACCCATTGTGTCACTTAGCTGTCTATGGTAACAGGTATTAATTCTCTTCCTCTTTTTTGATGAGATAGGGTAAATCTTTCTATGGAAGCTAAATAGTACAATGCCAGACCTGGAGTTAAGAAGACTCATCTTCCTGAGTTCGAATCTGACCTTAGACACTAGATGTGTAACCCAGGATTAGTCACTTAACCATCTTTACCTCAGTTTCCTAATCTATAAAATGATCTGGAGAAGGAAATGGCAGACTACTCCAGTATCTATGCCAAGAAAACCCCAAATAGAGTGACAAAGAGTTGGACACAACTGAAAAATAAACAACAACAACAACAACCAATCTTTCTATACCTGCCTTGGGGTTAATTGACCCTGCTTTTCCTTAATATTATATGACTTTTTGTTTGGGCATCATTTATATATGTTTTTGTCCATTTCATCATGCTAAAACAATATATGAAGCCTGTTATTACAAAAATGTTAATTGTTATTAATGTGTTTTCCCCATTCCCTTTGACTTTAAGATGCCAGCCCATTACTTAACATGAATAACCTCAATTTTATCTTTCATAATTTTATGCTCATTGTGTCTTAGCTGGAGAAGATAAAAATACTTGGAAGAATTGTCTTCAATTCAGTGGTTTAATTTAACATCTAGATTATAGCACAACAACCTCAGTATTATTTCTTTGCATTCATTAAAAATAGTCTTATAGAATCAAAATTAAATTGTAATCTCATTAAAGAAAGACAACATGAGCAAATTTTATAAATTTATAATTAGACTTGCATCAGAAAGGATTGTAGAAAAATGTTTTACTAGTAATTCAAGTGCCACTTTGATCAATTTGATACAAGAGCTATGGCTCATATCCAAACCTGCTTATTTATAGTTTTTCAGACATGCTGAAGTTTCAGGCACCTTCACTGATGGGATTATTCAATTGTTCATTATATTAGTTCATATATTTGATTCTTGGGGAACTTGTTCCTCATGGATCATTTATCCAATTTCAATTGCATAAGGTTTATCGTATAGTAGAATCAGTTTTTTGAATAAATTATTAGGAATAAATTTTTAAAAAGTTTAAGTACAGCAAATAATTCAATATCTTTTTAAGGTTATACAGTACAATCATGTTGAACATATTTCCATATCATGTTGTGAGAGAAGAATCAGAACAAAAGGGAACAACCACATGTTAGAAGAAACAAAAAAAAAACCCAACCAAATAAGTGAAAATAGTATGCTTCAATCTGCATTCAGACTCCATAGTTCTTTTTTTGGAGGTGGAGAGCATTTTCCATCATAAGTCTTTTGGCATTGTCTTGGATCATTGTATTGCTAAGAAGAACTAAATCTATCACAGTTGATCATCACACAATGTTGTTGATACTCTGTGCAATGTTCTCCTGTTCTACTCATTTCACTCAGCATCAGTTCATGTAAGTCTTTTCAGGTCTTTCTGAAATCTCCCTGCTCATCATTTCTTACAGCAAAATAGTATTCCATTATATTCATATTCCACAACTTGTTCAGCCATTACCCAATTGATGGGCATGCCTTCAATTTCTAATTCTTTGCTAAGGTAATTCAATATCTAACACAAAGCTAAACACAATTGTGAGACCTAAGATAATAAAAGCCCATTTTATTATAGTAGTTGATATATCTCCTTAAGTAAGATAACCAAGAAAGCCAAGAAGAGGAATCCCACCATGTGGTATCTTCACTAGGGTATATGGGGTGTTCAGAGAAGATGAGCACCTCTGGTGTGAGGGCTGCTCATCTACCTTTGGTATCTACATCTCACCCAACTCTCATCTGTGGCTCCAAGAAGCTATAACAAATCCAGTTGCCATATACCTGTAAAGTCATCTTGGAAGATGGGTTAAACCAGGTAGAGGATAACCAATCAATCTCAAAACTGTTGGTGAGTTAAGGGGTTGTCTACCCCAAGCATGTGAAGACTGCCCCCTGGTGGAATGAGCAGATGCTCCTGTGGCCATGAAGGTGGCTGAAGCTGGTACTACATAGTGCCTAGAGCTTAGTCAGACATTGAAGATGTCATCATTCTCTGCATTTGAGGTCATCACCAGACATACTGACTTTTTTGTCTTGTCACTGAACTTTAATGACTCTGGAAGAGAGTGTGAGGCTGGTAATTTTGTACAACTCTGTCCCACTTAAATCTAATTCATGCACTAGTCAGGATATCACCTCATGATGTCACTGATCCTTTTCAAAATGAAGGACAAACAATACATTAGTGGTAGGTCAACTTCCTATTTTATCATCCTTGATACAACTTGGGCTTTTGTTGTATTCAATCAAATTGATAACCAGAATGTTTCCATCCCCTCGGTTCTAGGGAGTTATTTATTTTAATTTCTTTATATATCAAATCTTTTTTTTCTTTTTTTTTCTTTTTTGGTAAGGCAATTGGGGTTAAGTGACTTGCCCAGGGTCACACAGCTAGTAAGTGTCAAGTGTCTGAGGCCAGACCTGAACTCAGGTCCTCCTGAATCCAGGGCTGGTGCTCTATCCACTGCACCACCTAGCTGCCCCTTATCAAATCTTTTATAGTATAGTTGTTGTTTTCAATTGAGGTTGAGTTATTTGTTTTGGATTTTTTTTTGAACTGTACCTACTTCTATCACGTTAACCTTTGGGCTTTTGCTTTCATTTGTTGATTAAAAATACCAAGAATTTCTGATATACATTTGCTTTCTGAATTCCATTTAGCATATTTCTTTTTTTGCCTTTTATTGAGCAATATGATATTTCCATTTGCTACTGCATGTATTAATATTTTTCTGCAGGTTTTTAAGAGTCATCTCAAGACACTTCTGCAATGATGGTATTTGAGAATTATCCTTAAGGGTATGCCTATGAAGATCTATCTTTCTTCCTATAGTGCTTGCTACTGTAAAACCCATATAATATTGTGTTCAGGTCCTGAACAGTTTTTATACTCTCTATAGAACATTTTGTGAGAAGTTATGAATTCCTGATAGTTATAATAGATGACACTTTAAAAAATTGTCCTATTTTTGAGTTATTTGGCCTATTACAGGTGTTAACATTTTTTGTGTCATAGGTCCCTTTGGCACTTTGGTGAAATCTATATTGTCACTTTCTCAGAATAATGTGCTTACATGAATTAAATAAGATGTATCAGATTATGTGGGAAACAAATTAAATCAAAACAGTTATAGAAAAATATTTATTAAGTTCATGGACTCTGAGTTAGGAACTGTTGGCCTATGAGTTGGGCTTATGCCATCCAACTCAATAAAGGAATTTTCAAAATTTTTCTTTAAGAATGCCCCTCTCCCTTTCAAAATTAGTTGAGACATTAAACTTTATTTTTTATATACATTTCAGTGTTAGAGAAATACTTCTGGAGTTTTTGTTATCTGTGTATTTTGAATGCCTCTGGGTTCTTCAGCTTTTTCCTCTTCAGGTTTAAGTAACTCATCAATTTCCACTCTTATTTCATCTAATCTCTGCTTAGGAATGAAGTTATTTCCTAGGATTGCCCTACATTGATCTATAATATGTTGTCATGTAGATCAGAGCTGAGGATATTGTTGTCAAAAAGCTGGAGAAAGCCCTTGCGTATAATTGTAAGATCTGCTTTCAATTTTGTTATGAAGCAGTATTGTAGAATAATAAAAACATTCATATCCTCCATTTCATGTTCAGTGGTAGTTTACCTACTTTAATGGTCTGTGCCATCTGCATTGAAGTGTTTCCATCAGTTGGAGTATTGGCATTTGATTTGTTCCAATGTATCTTGCCTTCTTAAAGCACTAGAATATAAAGTAGGCCTAGGATCCACATCACAATGATGATCACAATGATTCTGAGTTGGGTCAGCCAGGAAACCCCATGGTACCCTGTCTATTTCTTAGATTCATGATAAAAGCTATATCGTATCAGCCAGAGAGATAACCCAATCGCTCATGCTACCTATGCCCAATTGTTCAGGATTTCAGAGCTCCTTGGAAGTCTTTGTATTTACTGAATTAGTACCAGAGAACATCGAGTCCCACCCCTTGTTCATCACTCTGGCTGGTACTCCCTTACTTTGTCATTTTTTGCTTCCCCACCCCTTCTCTACATGAATTGTGGGGGGTTGTTTTTGCTGTTGTTAATACAGGGACCCTGTCTTAAGCTTTTTTGAATTAACATATTTCTTGGAACAATGCTTTACATTAAATCAGGACTCAATAATAACTTAAATGATTGAGTGACCTAGGACCCAAGGAGGTAACAGGTCAGCTCTTAAAGTGTATTCCCAGAAATGAGGCCTTAAAGACACACCTCCTTCCAATCCTGCCTCCTCTGCATTTGGCTGTCATTGCTATCTTTAGACACTGGTTTGCTTAAGCCTGAACATCACACACACTTTTGGGGAAGAGGAGGTAGGGTGGCTTTTTTCCCCTTTCAGTTCAATATTAATTAGGGCTGTAGATAGCACTGTAATCCACAGTCAGTGGCACAGGTTTGAGTGCAGGCAGGTGGCAAAACAATTTATGCACGCTTTTCTATCTGAGGTGTTAAAGTTGTTTTGTTTCTGCTTTGGGTATCCAGGCTAGGCCCTGGAATAGAAAAGCCTGTGCCAAAATTAGTGAAGCTGTCTTGAACAAATCTTCTTCATTGTTACTGAATGTGACCCTACAATGAGGTTCAGATGGTTTCAATCCCTCTCTCTCACTTCTCCATTCCCTACTAATAGAACATTAGAATATAGAATGTTAGAACTGGAATGGTCCTTTGAATATAGACTGTTAAAACAGAAAATACAGACTAATAGAGCCAGAAGAGAAACTAGAATGTGGAATATAGAATAATTGATCTGAAAGTTACCCTAGAAGAGAGAACATTTGATCCGAAATGGTCCTTCAGAGAAGTCAGTTTTACAGATGACAACACTGAACATCCCTTTCAGATGTGGCCAACAAGTGTCCTTATCCTTGCCTCATCTGTAATCACTACAGCCTTATGCCCACACGTATACCTTTACGAATTGGCCCATCCAAAGCTAGCACCGCCAGAGTGAAACATAACATATCGCACAGCTGATTTAATGGCCTTTAAAAGTCCCATCCGGAGCGGCTCAGAAGCCTGGTCTCATCATCCTGGTGCTTGGCGCTGCTCATAAAGCTGTCACTATTCATCTCCACCCACCATCCTGATGGTGTCAGGGTCGGCCATCAGGGAAGAATGATGTATATTTCACTGGGGGATCTGGTCCATTGCTGCAGTATCCTTAACCCTGATTCATCAGTCCTCCTTTACCCCCTAGCAAATGATACCATCCAAAATTTCAGTGCTGTGTTCTCATGGCTTTAATTATCTACTATTTGCTGGCAATATTGACTTTCTTTGCCCTGATTTGGAATGTTCATTCCCGAATCTGTTTTGAGTCACTGCTTGAATTCCAAAACCCATTCCTACCTGTCTCTCTGTCTAGTCTTTATTAATCCATGTGCATCAGTGTCTTTGGAAGTGTTCCTTTTTATGTGTGAGCCAGATTTTCTCACACTGCATTAGAGATATGGGCCTGAAAAAAGAGCATAGTGTTGTCATCATAGGATCTTAGAGCACAAAGGGACTTTTCTGGGCAATGTAACCCAACTCTCTCATTTTCCAGGTGAAGAAACTGAGTACCAGGGATGGTGATTATGATAGCCAGAAGTTATATAGCACATAAGAATCATAAGAATTTGGCCTATAAGTGATCTTTAGATATTATTTAAATCACTCCTCATTTTAAAAATGAAGAAATTAAAACCCAGAGAAGGAAGAAAGACAGATCTAATATCATATTGCCTCCCCACCTTTCCAAATTGCTTTATGTACACTATTTCATTTTGTGAGAATTAGAGTGCCACCACCCTGCTGAGAAAGACATTGTGAGAACCAGGGCGAAGCCCCCCTGAAAAGAAAGCATGTGACTAATCCTCCCAAAACTGTCTGGTGTCTGGAAGTTACCACCTGTAAGTCTTGTCTATCAATGCTATGAGCCAAATAGCTTGGAGCTGTGTGTGAGGATGGCCTTGCTTCCTGTTTCACAGGGAGCTTCTGGGAGAAGCCACTGAGGATCTTTCCTTTTGGTTGGGGAACCAGCTGTTGGTGGCAGGGATAGGCAGAATAGAGAGAATAGACAGATCTCTTTATTTATCTATGTGTTGTCTTTGCTAACCCCTAATACACTTTAATAAATGCTTAATGACCAAAGATTGGTGCTATGCATTTCTAATTTAAGGCAACCACACATTAGATTTTTAGACATCACAGTTAGATTTTTTAACTTTACAATTTGATCCACATAAAACCTTGCTAAACTTGGTACAAATATTTCATACAAATGTTTGATATAAATATTGACCCCATCTTGCAAGATAAGGATCTGACTGTTCAAGGGCTCATGTTACTTAGCTATTAAGTGATTGAGTTAGGCTAAGAACTCAAGTCTCCTGATTCTAAATCTACTATTCTTACTACTATCCCATGGTACCTCTCTTGAAAAGATTTAATGAGATCTGTGAAGACCCCATCTAGCCAACGAAATGATGACTTTTCTTGTCTGTTAAAACTATCTACAAGCTTGTTTCAATGGCCCAGTAAAAGCTACATGCTCATTGATCTTCTCTACATAGGTTCTTGAGATATAGCTCCCATATCAATAAACTCCCTACTGCTTTTCTGAGTTTATCAAAGGATAGGATATCAATACAGAGACATTATGAGGTAAAAATCGACAAGATGTGGTGACTGATTGGATGAAAGTGGGGGTGGGGAGGAAGGAGGATCCAAAGATGACTCAGGTTGTCAGGCTGGTTGATCCAGAGAATAATTTCATTCAATTCAATATACTCTTACTAAGCAATTTTAATGTGGAAAGAGCACCACACTGGGTACTAGGGGAGATATAAAGATGACTATGCCAAGATGTACATCTTGATGGAATTTGTTCACCTTATAGATTGGTGCCAGCTGGATAGATAACAGGATAATATATAGAGAGAACTGGCCTCAGGGCGAAGATCTGGGCTGAAGATGCTGCCTCTGATACATCTATTGGCTGTGTGACTGTAGGTAAGTCCTTAACCTTTGAGTGCTCAAGGCAACTCTCTCAGGCTTTAAGGTACCACTTATATTGGTAGGGGGAGTTTCCTTATCTAGTAGTTCTTGAACCAGTGATTCAGGCCCTATCTCATAGATTATCCTTCAGGGAAAATATGTATAAAGGTAAATTTAGGGAGAAAACATTTAGAAGTTAGATTTAGACATTTTAAATTCAAGTCAGTAGGCTAGCATACAACCACAAATTTAGAGGTGAAAGGGCTCTTGTAAGGATCCAGTGTGATCCCTTTTATACAGAGGAGATTTTTTACATAGACAGTGTTCTCCAGTAGTTCACCTATGTGTATTGTCTCTTCAAGTAGACTGCATGTTCAGAATAGGAAGAGTATCATATACTTCTTTGGACTGTCTCCTTCCCTCTTCTCTGCACACTGCCCTCACCCAAAACTCCCACCCCAACACAAAAACACAAACACACACACACACACACAGTGTGGGACTTGAGAGCCTGGTGTACTTTGGCTGAATGATGGTGATCTGTTGAATGCATGTATGCATGCATGAATGAATGATTGAATGAATGAACAAATGAACAACTGAACAAACGAATGAATGAATGAATGAATGCTTAAATAGTTCTTAGATACAGCGAGGGGAAAAATGCTTGGATTTTTCATCCTGGAGAAAAAATGTGAAGAGAAATTCAATAATAATCTCCAAGGCTATAACAAGTTCTTATGCAGGATACAGTAGCTTAACTCCATCTTAAATTTCATAAGCAATCGATCTGGAAAGGTATTTAAAACACAGACCCTTATAGCTGGGAGGGACATTAGAACATAGAATGTTAGAACATAGAATGGTCAAGCTGGAAAAGACCTTAGAATACTAAAACACATTGCTACATAGTACTTTAACATTTAAAAAAATACAAGATGTCCCAAAAGTCTTGGGGCAGTTTTAATCTTTAATAGCTTAGTTTAGTTATTAAGCAATAGCCAATCAAATGTAAAATAATTTAAAAAACTGAGTTATCAAAGCTTAAAACTGAACTAACACTTTTGGGACATCTTGTCCTTTCATCAAAACAATCCTATGTGGTAGGTAGTAAAAGCATTATTATCGCCATTTTACAGATGAGGAAATCTAAGTCTTAAGTTGTAAAGTACATTGTCAATTCTTAAAATTTATTGGAACTGGAATTCTAATCCAGTTTTTAAAAAAAATTTAGTGGGATGCTCTCTCCATTATAAAACACTACCTATAATATATTTTAGAGTATAAAAGTGGGAAGAATTCTAGAAGATGGAGGATCAGGGGTGAATGGGACCTTAGAGATCACCTAAGCCACCTAACCTCCCCATTTAAACTGATAAGCAGATTGAGGCTTAGAGAGGAGGGTTGACTTGTCTGAAGCTTACACAGTTGACTAGTAGCAGAACTGGGACTATAAACTGGACCTTGTACCCCCAAGGTCAATGGAGGGCCACTGTGATGAAAGAGAAAAGAGAAACATCTAAATCATTAAACATTTGAGTTAGCTGTATGGGGAAACTTGTTGACTATAAAGTGATTACACATTATAATAGGTTACCAAGGTCTACAGAGAAATCACCCACGGTTTGGCTTTATGGGGGAAAAATCATCACTCCTCATGTATATGGGTTGCTGTGTATAGGGCCTTGTGAGAAGGCACAGGGAAAAGAACAGGATGACCTCTCAAGGTCTCTTCTGGCTGTGGAACATTATTATCACCTGGATCCCTGCTGTGCCAGCTAAGAAATCTGCTTATCTTTAATTTTTTTTTTTTCTTAGACTAGATGGTTCTGCTCCTAACACGCCCCTGCCCCCACACCTTCAACTTCCTCCCAGCAACCCAACAGGCAGGTAGGTATTTTTAAACTTCCTATAGTGGCTGAATTATTGCTACTGTTTTCTTCTCTATAGCAAAAGGAACATGATCCTCCCCTAACCCTCTGGTGGTTAGAACTGAAGAAAAGGAGGAGGAGGAGGAGGAAGAAGAAGAGGAGGAGGAGGAGGAGGATCACTAGTGCTAAAGGATTTTATTTTCTAGGCATAAAAGAAAAATTCTTCGATAGCTTCCCCTGGGTAGACATGGAGATGTAAAAGGTCAGAATGCCATAGTGGGGTAAGGGATGAAGGGGATAGGAGAAAAAAAATGGTGGAGATATATTGGGGTGGGCGACGTAGTAGAGAGAGACAATAAGAGAGTAATAGAAAGAAAAGAAAGGTGGAGATGGAAGCAAGCATTTAATTAAGCATTTATTATGTCAAACACTTTATAAACATTACCTCATTTGATCCCCACAACAGCCCCAAGAAGTAGGTGCTATTTTTGTCACCATTTTACACTTCAGAAAACTAAAGCAGGCAGAAGTTAAATGACTTGGCCAAGGTCACATAGGCAGGATCCACTGTGCTACCTAGAAGCAGAGAAGAGACAAAGGAAACACAGAAAGACAGAGATGGAGAAACAGAAATTGAAAAAGATAGAGACAGATTCAAAGAGAAATATAAAAAGAAAGGAGAACAGGAAATGTCAGGTTCTTCTGGGATTGAGAGCAACAAGACTGTCCCAAGAAAGTAGTGGAAGATGTAAACCAAGAGAAGTTATAGCATTATTTCATTTATTTATTTATTTGTTGGTGGTGGTGGTGGTGTTTTTTTTTTTTTTTCCCCAGCTGCGGTACTGTCTTTAGCTAAAGTGCTGTTGTAGCTTACTCCAAAAGGGAGAAGCATTAGCTGGCTCTGTGACTGCTCTACTTCAATCTAAAGTCCTTTGGGAATTATTCTAAACATGCCATACAGACAGCATAATAACACCTCTGCAATATTACTGCTGCTTTCCTGGTGGTGCAGAACACAGGAGAAGGAGCTATCACTGCCCATCCATAACCCTCTATTAGTTCACTTTTCAAATGGCTGTGGGCATTCAGAATCTTAGGAAAGTTTGAGTTAGTGTTTTTTTTCTTTTTCTCTTCCTTCCTTCCTTCCTTCCTTCCTTCCTTCCTTCCTTCCTTCCTTCCTTCCTTCCTTCCTTCCTTTTTTCTTTCTTAATGCTTTAGCAAAAATTTGCACTTGGCAATAGAAGGAAAACCAGGAAGAAAACTGTGCCCAGGATGCCTCAGGGCTTCTGTGTATTGGCTTCTTGGCCCTGAGGCAAGTCTCCTTCAAGTGGGTAAATATCCAGGGTGCTCACTTCTTAAAACCTCCTTCCTTCTTACCCCCTCCAAAGCTAACACCAGTGATAATAATAGCCTGCATTTATATAAGACTTTTTATATAAGGCTCTCCTATCATAATAATTCATCAAAAATAGATAAGGTAGGAATTGCCATCTTATGGTAGAGTAAGTAGAAAGATCAGGAAGTGGCTTGATCAATCAAGGTTATATAGTAAATCAGTGATGGAGCTAGGTTCCTGTGCAAAGTTCCTTTATTCCAAAGTCAAGGATATTTTCATTCTACTTGCAGAAGGCCCCTAGGTTTTATGGTTTTTGTTGTTCCATCTTGAAGTCACTGAATGAACACTTTTCGGACATCTTGTCCTTTCATCACAACAATCCTATATGGTAGGTAGTAAAAGTATTGTTATCTCCATTGTATAGTCATCTTTGTCTGGATCCCCTCACTCCTTCCTGAGTAGGATAAATTATCAGCAGATCAGTACTTTGGTGGTACAGAGTCCACTTCAATCAACAAAATACAACATTTAATAAGGCATCTGACTTAGAAGGAAAGGGTTGGTTCAGTGCAGAAGGGAGACAGAAAAGAAGGAAATATGAGAGAAAAAATTAGGCTTGGACCATTCAATACACCAGGACTGTTCTCATGATGTCAAGGCATTAGATGGGATTTCTTAAATTGAGATTTTTGGAGGTTGGTGGCCAAGTACCTATGTAACTTTGGAAAAATTACTTAACTTCTCTATGTAGTAGCAGCCCAGTAGGCCTGAAACCAACCAGTTAGTGATACTCTGTGAGGAGGACACTCTGACCATGAGAAATAATACAGTTGATCAACTTGCTGGGGTTAGTTAGAGATTACTCTTTCTTTGGAAAAGCAAAGTAAATTAAGCAGATAGTGGTTAGTCTAAAAGATAACAAAGCAGACATATCATGGATACCCAGAAAGCTGGGCACCTTGAAATTTATAGCATGAGTTTAGTTGGGAGCCAGTCCTGTTTACTATGTGATTGAGACCAGGTAGTGACAATAATCTCAAGATAGAAATATGGAAATTTTATTATTCATGTATCCCACTCCACAAATTACTAGCATTATCATTCCTCAAACAGCTTTTCAGTCCTAAGTCTCTCCCCCCAACCCCTTCTCTCCTCTATAAAACAATAATCTTCTCCTTTGTTAGGCGTGTTGAAGTTAAGACTTCTTCTCCCAGCCATACCTCTGACAGTCGAATTATAAAAACTTTTACTTAAATTTTGATTGGATCATGTGTGAGAGTAATTCTTTGAAAGATGAATATTTTCAGATCCAGTTTCAGGGTAGCATCTATGTCTTAGGTCTGTATTCTATAACATGAGAAGATTAGATGAACTTTAAGGTACTTCTATCTCTAAGTCCTAATATCCTTCCATATATTTGGACTAGAGAAAAAAAATGAGCGGAGGTTAAGGACTGGTCAGTCTACACACGCTCTGCCATGTGAGATGCTTGCCCTCAAAAACACCATGGGTTTAACCCATGAGATTTACATGGAAGGGCAAGAGACTTATTCCTGAAATCAGCCATTTTCACAGAACTGAGACGTGTTCTCTAAAGGACTAAGGAAGATGTTATTCAGGATTTCCTATGGGATTATTACAATAAAAACTCTGACTTACCTACTTAATGCACACTTCTCAAAGTACTCTCTACTGTTCTATTTTCAGAAATCCAAATTTACCTGCAAAACTGATATTTCCTACTAATCTTCCCACCTTCCCCATTTCTTTTTTTTTCAGGGCAGTAAAGGTTAAGTGACTTGCCCAGGGTCACACAGCTAGTAAGTGTCAAGTGTCTGAGGCTGGATTTGAACTTAGGTCCTCCTGAATCCAAGGCCGGTGCTTTATCCACTGTGCCACCTAGCTGCCCTCCTTCCCCATTTCTTTTAATGGCACCAGCATCTTTTCAATTGCCCAATCTCAAAACCCCAGTCATCTTTGACTCTTCCTTCATCCTTTACATTCATGAGGGGCATGGTTATTCATAGGATTTCTCTACCACCCCTTCATCTCCACTCACACTACTGTTGCTGGAACTCAAGTGCCCATAATTTCTAAATATACACAGCCTCTAAATTGTTTTGTGCTTTCACTCTGTCCATACTCTAGTCTAGCTTTCACCTATTGCCCTTAATACTATTCCTCTGCTGCTCAAAAATCTTCATGGTCCTGACTACTTATGGGATATAATATAAATGCCTTAGTGTAGCATTTAATATTCTCCACAATGTAGCTCCAGCCAACTTACTTTCTGGCTTTATTTCACATGATTCACCTTTATACATCTGTATTATAGCCAAATTAGACTAGTAGCTGCTCCCCAAAGTCATCGTTCTATAACCTACTTCTTTTCTTTAATGCAGTAGGCTTCCATGCATACAATGGATTCTGCATGGCTGTTAGTGTAGCTGATAGAATGCTGAGCCTGGTATGAAGAAGAACTGAGTTCAGATCCAGCCTCAGATACTTTCCAGCTATGTGAACCTAGACAAGTCACTTAACTGTGGTCTGCCTCAGTTTCCTTAAGTGTAAAATGGGAATGATAATAATAGCACTTACCTCTCAGGGTAGTTATAAAGATCAAATGAAATACTATTTTTAAGTGCTCAGTACAGGGTAGATGCTTTGTATTCTCTTTCCTTCTCAACCTGTTGACTTTTCTAAAGACTCAATTCAAGTGTACTTCCTCCATCAAGCCATCTCAGTTTTCCACACCTAAATCACACCTTGATATGTTGTTTGTTTTTTTGGAAGAGTTTGAATGTGTCTATGCATGATCACACTGTATTTTACATTATGCTTATTTGGGTATATATTATATCCACAGCAATCCTCACCTCCACACTCATTAGATTATAAGCATTTTGATGGCAAGGACTATACTATTTTCTTTTTTATTCCCTAGAACCAAACCTAATGCCTTAAGCATAGCAGGTGTTTTCTAAGTATTTGTTGACTTGAAAGGGTAATCCATGCAAAACCTACCAGAAATGAACCTATTGCTTAAGCTTTACAGTAGGCTAGAGAGAAGCAAAATGTATCTTTTTTTCCCCTTATTTCCAAAAATGATTGAACCATTTCCTCATATTTATAATAAAAGTCACCGTTAAGATACAAGGCTCCCATCACATCAGTAGTCATTTCTACAAATAGAGCACTGACGTTTTATATTATTAACATGTGTTATAAATGTCATTGATATATTAAGATTTTCAGACGATCTAACCAAAAATAGCAAAGACAGAGAGGCAGAAGGGGGGGTGGAAACAGAGACAGAGAGGTGAGTAATTCAATAAGATAAAAGGAACATGTTCTTGCACAATTAAATCTTGTATTCGTGAGCAGTGCAAATAAACACTTAATTCAGCTTTATGGCTTGATTTCAATTCACCAGCAGAACAAGGAATAGATATGGCAGTAACCAGCAGCAGGAGATTGCATGATTATACAGAATCATGGGACACTGGAGCTGGAAGGAACTTTAGAGATTGTCCATTGCCAAATGTCTCATTTAACAGAAATGATGCCTAATAGGAAGTCTTTGTTGTTCACTTGTTTCAGTCATGTCTGATTCTTCCTGACACCATTTGGGCCTTTCTTAGAATGATAGTGGAGTGGCTTGCCATTTCCTTTTCCAGATCATTTTACAGATGGGGAAACTGAGGCAAGCAGGCTTAAGTGATTTGTCCAGGGTCACACAGTTAGTAAGTGTCTGAAGCTAGATTTGAACTCAGATTTTCCTTCCTCCAAGGCTCAGTGGTCTATCCACTGAGCTACCTGGCTGCTCTGTTTAGGATCATAAGGTAGCAAATTAATGGCAGAACTACTGCTCTTCCCATCATACTCATACACACAAGTACTCCTCACCACCAACACATACGTACTTAATGGTGACATTTAGGCACAGTGAGAGGTAGTTTAAGAGAGAAGAAGGATCCTTCAAAAGCACTTGAACTCATGCCATGTGGACACTGACACTATGTTGCAGGGCTATTCCTAGCAAAGAAGAGAATAGAAATCCAACTGTATGGCAAAAGACTAGAACAATCTACCAAATATAATAAAAATAAATGCAAAATAATATATATATATAAAACAGCTAGACAAGAGGTTCTATGGGGAAAAAATCTAAAAATTTTAACATAAGCAACAATAGCACAATGTAGTAATTAAAAACCCTATTGGAATCTTAGGCTACACTAAAACATGGTGTTCAGAAACATGGAAGGGATGTTTCTGCTATACTCTTCTCTGATCAGAACACATCTAGAGTACTCTGTTTAGTTTTGGGAAGGACCCAGAGGATCATGACCAAGATAATGAGGTGGGGCTTAGAACCCTGCCCTGCAAAGACTGATAGAACAGGGGGCAGCTAGGTGGCACAGTGGATAAAGCACCAGCCCTGGATTCAGGAGTACTAGAGTTCAAATTTGGCCTCAGACACTTGACACTTACTAGCTGTGTGACCCTAGGCAAGTCACTCAACCCCCATTGCCCCGCAAAAAAAAAAAAAAAAAAAAGACTGACAGAACAGACTAGGAATTTTTAGCCTGCAGAAAGAAAAGTATTGGGAGCCATGATGTTTGTCATTAAGTATCTTAAGGTAAGGACTCTGTTGTTCAATAAGGATCAGATGTGATTAGTTTCATCATGGGGAGGGAAGGAAAGCAGACCAAGGAGCAATCTATAAATGGGAATTATGGAAAGGCAACAATTGGGCTCAATATATGGAAACAAAAACAAAACTTCCTAAGAAATGGAGAGTTTTGGGGGCAGCTAGGTGGCGCAGTGGCTAGAGCACCGGCCCTGGAGTCAAAGCTGGCCTCAGACACTTAACACATACTAGCTGTGTGACCCTGGGCAAGTCACTTAACCCCAATTGCTTCACTAGAAAAAAAAAATGGAGAGTTTTTAAAAAGTGGAATGTGTTGCCATAGGAGGTAGTTGGTCACCCTTTCCTAGAGGTCTTCAGCTAAGGACTAGATGAATGCAAAATCAGGATTTTTAGAAGGGATTTTTGATCAAGTTTTGAATGGGAACACATAGTCTAAGATTCTGTGGAGTCAATTCCCCTCTCTGCGACTGTTTACTTTTCTGTAAAATGAAAGGCTTAGATTAGTGGGTCACTCAGGCTGTTCCAGCTCCAATGTCCTATGTTCTCTTTTATCATTCTACCAAGGTCCCTTCGAACTCCAATATATTTTTAAAGAATTAAATTTATTATTTTATGAAATCCATTTGAATTTACAGTCTTTGCTCTTGGATTGTCTTCCCAGCAATGCCTTTGGTTTCTACCCTCTGGGAAAAAATTGCCAAGAATTCATCTGGTTACCATTTTGTAAATATTCTGAGATTTGCTGGTGCTTTGGTTCTTAACCACCCCTGAGATTTTTTTCAAGGGTAATTTGGTCCCAGAATACCCCTGAGGGCTTTAGGCCCTACTAATCATAAAAAGGACCTGACCATGTTGATCTATGTCTCTTGCCCAGGTCCTGTGTCATTGGAGCCCAAATTACAGTCTAAGCCATAGGTGCTAATGTAAACCTCAAGTCTCTGTACATTTTGGCTGTTGGATTCCCCTGTGTTTAAGCTACTCTTTCCTTACAACTTTTCTATTATAAAATATCACATACACCTGCCGCTGAGACCTGGACCATGGTAACAGTGACAGGGATGAAAACTAGAGAAAACAATAAACTCAGAGAGAAAGGAAATGCTGACATTTTCACTAGGAGTGAATAATGTATTGGAATGGTTCATTTTGTTGTAGATTGAAAGGGGCTTGAGGGGAAAGAGGTGAGAGGGGGAAGGAAGAACAGAGAGTTAGAGGGACATTGTAGCCCTTAGAGATAGGTATTGCAATATAGAAAGTTATTTCTGAGTCTGGGTTTAGTTCTAAAGTTCACCACTGAATTAAGTGTCAGATGCTCAGAGACCATTGCAGGTACAGTCGCAACACCTCTAATAGAATGTAACACTTGATGTTGGACTCATCTCTACATTTCTTTCTTTGGTTATTGTTTCAATGTTTTCGGTTTCCTTTTTCCCCGTTTATTTTCTATTCTTCCCTTCCTCTCTTTCCCAGGCATGTAATAGGTGCTCAATAAATAATGCAACATTAGAGCTGCACAGAAATTTAGAACACAGATTATAACATAGGCTGTAGAATGTTAGAGCTAGAAGGAATTTTAGAAAAATTGTATATGATATATTAAAATTAAGAGCTGGAAAAGGATGTTAGAAAAGAGAATATTACAGTATAGAGTACAATATATTCTATTTCCCAATCTTACTTGGAATTTCTATGCATTAGAGAGATCAATTTGATGTATTTTTCAAATAAATATACCTCTATTGTGGCTTGAACCCCCAATCTAAAATGAAATTAGGGACCTTTATAGTCCACTTTATTCTAGACACTCATTTATTACTGGTTTAACAACTAACATAGTCAAATCACATTATAGAATGAATAAAAACTTATAGTTAAAACAGAAAAGAAAATGAAACACACAGTAGAGACTTTCTCAGTAACCATTTTCCAATGAGAGTGTTACCATTATCCTCTTCCTGAACATTGTCTAGAGAGTAAGCTAGCTCCCTGATAGCTAGGCATCACCTTTGAATTAATTGAAGAAAATAGCCTACTACCTTGGCAGCTTCTGTTGGCTCACTTCCTGGGTCAACAGTATGCCCATATAGTCAATCCTTGGCTCTAGTTCTTATTGGCTCAATGAAAGAAAATCTCTTGACATCCTTTCCATGCACCTCAACTTTTCTTCCTTCTTGCCTCATACCCTTGCTGTGACATCCTTATACCACATCTACAGCTGCAGATGGGAATTCAGGTCTTAACACCCTTCTACCCCACCACCCCAGCCACCAGGTCTGATTTTTGGGACTTAATGCCATGAAAAAAATTAAATGTTGATGGTACATCATGCATTTGTTGCATAGGACACCAGGAAGAAGAAGAATTTTCCCTTAATTTGAATCATGATACCTAGGTGGTGCAGTGAATAGTGACAAACTTGCAGTGAGGGAGACTCATCTTCCTGAATTCAAATTTAATTTAATTTAACCCGAATGTGGCCTCAACCACTCACTAGCTATGTGATTCTGGACAAGTCACTCAACCCTATTTATCTCAGTTTCCTCATCCATAAAATGAGCTGGAGAAGGCAATGGCAAACCACTCCATGAAGAGTTGGACGTGACTGAAAAACAGCTGAGCAACATCTGATCCATTGTAGTTCAAATGTTAATGAGAAGGATCATAAAACAAAACTTCAGAGTTAGAATGAGTCTTTGCAATCCAATAATTCAACCCTTCATTTTACAAATGAAGAAATTAATATACAATAATAATAGCTCATAATTACAGTTATAAAATAATTTTTATTCAGTCTGTCTCATTTAATAAACACTTACTAAACTACTGTAATGTGTTAGGCACTGGGGATACAAAGAAAGCTAAGAACTGTCCCTGCTTTCAAGGAGCTCATAGTGTAATGGGGGAAAACATCCTTGAAACAATGATACATAAAGAAGACATGCATAGGCTAAATTTGAGATAATAAACAGGGTGAGGGCCAGAGAACAAAGGGAGACTAGGAAAAACTCCAAGTAGAAGTTGGGATTATTGTTGCTGACTTGAAGGAAGACAAAAAGCAGAGATAATGGGGGATAGCATTCCAGGCATAAGGGCCAGTTAGTGAAAATGCCTGGAGCTGGGAAATGGAGTGTCTTGTCTGATAATCAGCAAGGAAGCTGGTGCCATGGGATCAAAGGATACATGGAAGAGGGAGGGGTTGTAAGCTGTAGAGAAAACTAGAAAAGTGGGGAAGGGGCAAAGGCATTCAAAGGGAGCTACTCTACTGTATTTCATTGGGACAAGGGGTTATTGTCAGACTTGCAATTTAGGAACATCATTCTGACAGCTGAATGAAGAATGGGATGGAGTGGGGAGAGATTTGAGCCACGGAGGCCACCAGCAGGCTATTTCAATGGTCCTGGTGTGAGGTGATGAGGGCCTGCACCAGGTAGGTAGCCCTGTC
Organism: Dromiciops gliroides; assembly: GCF_019393635.1. Lineage (NCBI taxonomy): Eukaryota > Metazoa > Chordata > Mammalia > Microbiotheria > Microbiotheriidae > Dromiciops > Dromiciops gliroides. Next base: position 381,054,197 of record NC_057862.1, on the reverse strand, counting down.
AGAGGATAAAGGGGTCCCATGTGAAAGATGTTACAAAGGTAAAATTGATAGGTCTTGGCAAGAGTTTGAATATGGGGACGAGAGAGATATGACATAGTGGATATCAACCTGGATCTGGAGTCAGCAAGATTTGGATTGATCCTGCTTTTAAAACTCACTAGCTAGATGATCTTGAACAAATCATTTAACCTCTGTAAACCCAAGTTTCCTCATCTGTAAAATGTCATTAATAATACCTACAATACTTCCTTCACAGCATTCTTTGATGCTGAAATAAGCTAATGTACAAAAATCTCTTTGTAAACCTTTAAGTGCTACATACAGGTCAGTATTGTTGTGAAGCTCTAATGAGATAATACATGTAAATTGTTTTACAAACCTTATAATACTTTATAAATGCTATTATTGGGGCAGCTAGATAGAGAGAGCAGTGGATAAAGCACCAGCCCTGGATTCAGAAGAACCTGAGTTCAAATCTGGCCCCAGACACTTGACACTTACTAGCTGTGTGACCCTGAGCAAGTCACTTAACCCTCATTGCCCCACAAAAAAAATGCTACCATTATTATTATCGTTATCTCATTTTATCTACATAACAAATATGGGAGGTAGGCAAGACTGGGACCAATATCCTTAATATGCAGGTGAAGAAACCAAGGTTCTAGGAGGTAATGTGACTTATCCAAGATCGCACAAACAGAAAAAAGAGAGAAGAATTAAAAAGGATTTTTTGACTATTTAGTGGTCTTAGACACTTCTTGGTGGATTTCTGACATGCCTATAGACACAAATCCCACCATGCTCTCAGATTTACTTGCTAGAATAAAATCCATGGCAAGCCTATGATCTGATCATAGCAACAGTAAACCCAAATAATAACTGAAAATACTTCTGTGAATGTGTAAAGTCTTTAAATAGCTATTCTTCACTCCTCAGAAAACATGCACTCCTGAGAAGTATGTATAGCAAGTTTAATTCTTCTAGTGGATTGTATAATGAAATTGTAGATGTGTTCTTCTGGAGGAACAACAACAATAAAACAGCCCAAAGATGGAACAAAGTCACACACAAGATGCAGCAGGCCTTCTTAAATTGCCTACAGTATTTAAAGGAAAATTATAATTTACTGATCAAATATTAATGAGCCTCCAAATAAGCTGCAAAATATGAATGCAAAATAGCTGTAGTTATTTTTATATCTGGCACAATAGCTTAAAGGCCTGAAGGAAAAACTTTGGTGACAACTTAACTGAACAGAATGCTGAGAAGTACCTCAGCATCTATCAAACCTATGTGAACAGTTGAATCATAAACTCCTTGAATTTCAGAGGTAGAAGAGAAGAAAAATTCAATAAAGATATGTTGACTGAATGAAAGAAGGAATGAGTGAACAGAAAAGCCACCTTCCTCAATAGTCTGCAACAAGAGATTTCAACTCAACTGTAGTGAATCAGCTGGGGATAGTGGATTTGGAAGCAAGTAGACTTGGATATGAATTTTATTTCTGACCCTTACCAGCTATGCAATCTAGGGCAAATCATTTTCCCTTTCAGGATGTCACTTTCCTCATCTGTAAAATGATAGAATTAGACTAGCCAGTCTCTAAAGTCAATTTCAACTCTAAAATCTTGTGATCCTCCTATGTGCCCAATCGAATTTATTTATTTATTCATTCATTTATTTATCTATCTATCTATCTGACTATCTATCTATCTATCTATCTATTTATTTATTTATTTTAGTGAGGCAATTAGGGTTAAGTGACTTGCCCAGGGTCACACAGCTAGTAAGTGTTAAGTGTCTGAGGCCGGATTTGAACTCAGGTACTCCTGACTCCAGGGCTGGTGCTCTATCCACTGTGCCACCTAGCTTCCCCGGCCCAGTCGAATTTTAAGAGACAAAAGAAATAAAAGGGATTACTCCTGTATAAAGGAGATTCCAATGGAACAAGGACCCCACTCAAACACTTAAAGCAACTCACTGAAAAGTCCTGTTATTTTGTTTGTGAGTTTGTTCTTGTTGTTCTTTTAATACATTATTTGTACCAAAGGGAGAGAGAGGTCTAGAAAAATTAGTCATGAATGAAATAAGAAATGATTAATAATAGATAACATTTCTATAGCACTAAGATTAATAGGACACTTTTCCTCACAAAAAGGCCTGAGGTGTTACATAGTGCCCCATCCTCTCCACAAAGCCCTTTCCAGCCCCCGATTTTAATGGATTCCTTCTGGGACAACCTTCAGTTTTACCTCTCTACATCTTGTTTATACATAGGGTTTTGTTTTTTAATGTCTCCTTCCTTAACCAGTGAACTCCTTGAGGGCAGGAAATATTTTTTTTGTTTGTTTGCTTATTTATTCTTCTTTGCCTCTCCAATATCTAGTAAAGTACATGACATATAGAAGGTAATTAATAAATACTAGTTGATGATTATAAGGATTATTAGCCCCATTTGACAAATGAGGAAGATTGGGTTTGGAGTTAGGATTCAAATATAGGTCTTCTGACTTTCAAGTACTCTTTACAAAATATATTTTCCCTCACTAACAAAAACAATGGTAAGAATGACGGTAAAGAAGTATACTATCCACCTTCAAGAAAAGAACTGATATTGATTGACAAAAGACTAAAGCATGATTTTTTCACTTTCTTTCTTTTTTCTTTTATTTGAGTTTTCTTATACAAGATGCCTAATATGGAAATGTTTTACATGACTGCACATTTATAACCTATATTTGATTGCTTACCAGCTTAGGGAGTAGGAAGGGGAGGAAGGGAGGGAGTGATAGAATTTGGAACTCAAAACATTAAATAAAAATGTTTAAAATTTAAAAAAATGATAGTGAAGCAGCATGGAATCATGGGTAAAGAGCTGACTTAAGGGTTTCAAGGCCTTGCTTGTGACATATACTGGCTGTATGATCCAGGGCAAGTCTCTTAACCTTTCAGTTCCTTTGTACATGGTAGAAAGGGTGCCAATCTGCATTGGTGGAAGGAGAGTCCTCTCCAGAGAGTTCCTCATACTGGTGAAATCACAGCTCTATTACCTTTCCCCCTATTAATAATAGAAGAAGCAACACTTCATATATCACTTTAAAATTGATAAGATACTTTTCTCACAAAAACTATTGGTGGAAAAATCAAGGTTCATAGAAGGGGAAGCAAAGTTGTCCAGGAACACAAAGGTAGTAGGTGTTAATGATTTAGGCTTCAAACCCAGTTTTTCTGGTTCTAAACCCAGGCTTTCCCACCACAACATATAGACTCTGATTCCGAGTCTTTATGTTTCAACTTCCAGGCTGTCTCCTTTTCATCACCAGTAAAATTAGGTCCTCAGTAGGACAGTGGTGGCTGAGCAGAAAAGAGACCTGCTTAATCAACACCATTGTTTCAACTCTTTCTTAGGTTTGGAAAGAGTAGCCTCAGTCTGTGGTGGACGTGCCAATTTAGCTTACCTCTTTGGATGGCAAAACTCCTGGGCCCTGTGCAAGACCATGTTTCTATATAATCAGCTCATCGGGGGGTTATGGAGCTTAATTAATTACTGTTTGTAATGCAGCCTGAGCTCTACAGATGAAAGGTACCACAAAGTGCAGAGTATCAACAATGTAGCCGTGCATCAACAGAACCAACAGAAATTATATATAGCCAGGGAAGCAAACAGGCTTAGTAGGAGGCCTTAATTAACTAAGCACCTACATATATCACTGAGATTCCTGGAAACCACAGGTTCAAATCTCTGTGGGATTCATTCAGTTTCTCCCACTTCTAGAATGAAACAGATAAATAGGCCATTTCAAAGACTGCCAGTGTTGGGGTCTGGAAAGCAAACTGTGGCCATGCACTCACTAGTCTTCATTTTCAGGAACCAGAATATAGTATGTAGATCAAGGGAGACAAGAGGGATATTTTATTCTGTACTCAGACCTCCTCTAGAGTCTTGTGTTCCATTCAGAAGGCCATATGTTGTGTTCCATTCCAAAGGCCATATGTTCTATTAAAAGAGAAACATCTACAAAGTGGTGCTTATTGAGATGCAGGCAATGGGGAAGCAATATAGTATAGGAGGAAAAACATTGCATTTGGAGTCAAATGACCTGGATTCAAGTTTTAGCACCAATACTTTTTATCTGTGGGACACTGGGTTAGTCATTCAACTTTCTGAACATTAGTCTTCTCATCTGTAAAATGAAGGAATTGTACTAGATCAGGGATATCCTTCCTGAAGGATAGATTTCAGGAGACCCGAATAAAAAGGAATTGTAAATTATATGTATTGTAATTTATTATATTGAATAGGAAAAGTGAATTGAATAGGAAAAGCATTGTTTTCTCAGTCCTCTAACTGAAATTGATCATTTCTTTCAATTCTGAATTTTAAAACAAAACATTTTTTGTTTTTGTTTGTTTTGTGGGGCAATGAGGGTTAAGTGACTTGCCTAGGGTCACACAGCTAGTAAGTGTCAAGTGTCTGAGGCCGGATTTGAACTCAGGTCCTCCTGAAACCAGGGATGGTACTTGATCCACTGAGCCACCTAGCTGCCCCCCCAAGCAAAACATTTTTGAAAAGGAGGTCCATAGACTTCATCAGAAAGCCAAAAAGATCCATAGAAGGAAGAAAACAAGTATTTTAATGTGCCACTTTGTGCCGGACCTCTGCTAAGTTCTTTACAGACATTTCCCTTGATGCTCACAGTAGCTCTGAGAGATAAGTGCTGTTCTTATCTCCATTCCATTTCTCCACTGTTGAGGAAACTAAGGCAAAAAAACATTAAGTTACTTGCCCAGGTGCGTATAGCTAATAAGTGTCTAAGACTAGATTTGAACTCAGATCTTCCTGACTCCAGGCCCAGTGCTCTATTTACTTCACCACCTCAATTCTGTAATTCATAAATGATTAGGGATCACAGATTGCATAAGTTCTCTTTCTTTTGTGTTTCCTCTAGTTCTATAATCAGGGATTTTAAGGAGAGTAGGAATTATGTCTTAAGAGTAATATTTCAAGGAAATGAGGAAATGGAGCCTAAAGAACAGAAGACTTTGTGGAAGAATGCTTTATACATACATAGTGGAGTATTTAACAAATGCTTGCTAAATTTGAGTTTGACATGAAATTTTGGCTCAAAATAAGGGGAACCTTTCTAGCATTTAGAGGTGTCCAACACAAAAAAGGCTACCTTCTTAGACATGAGTTCCAAACTCTTAAATGTCATCAAGGGGAGGTTTGCTCTAGAAAGGATTCCTGTATTGAATGGGTGAGAGGTTTGGCTAGAAAACCTCTATGGTCACTGACTCTTTAGAATTTATAGATTCATAAATGTTTAGATCTGGAAGAGATGTTAAAGATAACCCAATCCAACTCCTTCATTTTATAGTTGAGGAAATGAATGTTATGTGATTTGTTCATGCTCACACAACTAATTAGCTAGTAATAGGATCTAGGGCTCTTAATGTAGTAATCCAGTGAATTCTGCCTATATTTACTATTCTCTACATTATTCTATCATACACTGTTTTCTAGAATTCTAGATCTTTAATGCCCTTAGAGTCTATAAAACTTGTTGTTCTTGTTTGATCCTTGGTTCTCAAAAAGGACCATGATATTGGGAGGTGATGTCCTGACTTTCAGTGAATTGGATTTAAGCAAAGGAGGTCTGTGCAAGGTCACCAAACTTATTCTCTCCTTTAAAGGCATCTGGGTCCAGTGGCAAGATATACATCTGGATGACTGGAAATGGCCCTTGATATTTGAGGCAATTGGGATTTAAGTGACTTGCCAACGGTCACACAGCTAGTAATTGTCAAGTGTCTGAGGCTAGATTTGAACTTTCAACCTCCTGACTCCAGGGATAGTGCTCTATTTAGTGTGCCACCTAGCTGCCCCTTCTATAAATTTATTGCTTAGCTATAATGCCCTTCCTATCCACTTTTCCTTCACTTACCTATATTCTTTCAAAACCCAGAAGTTTACTAATGTCAGTCCAGAAAGAGAGCAAGAAAGAAAACAGGAAAGAAAGTGAGAGAGGAAAGAAGGAAGGAAAGAGAAAAGGAGGGAAAATAAAGATCCCCAACATAGTTATCATTATCTATAGTAGGGGTTTTTAACCTCTTAGTGTGTCATGGACTGGTTTTTTCCTCCAGGGCAATCAGGGTTAAGTTACTTGCCCAGGTTCACACAGCTAGTAAGCGTCAAGTGTCTGAGGCTGGTTCTGAACTCAGGTATTCCTGAATCCAGGGCCGGTGCTTTATCCACTGCACCACCTAGCTGCCCCCATGGATTGTTAATGAAGCCTAAAGACCACTTCTCAGATACTGTTTTTAAAAATATAAAATAAAATACATAGGATTACAAAGGAAACAAATTATAATGAAATACAGTTATCTATCTGGCTGGCTTTCTGTCTGTCTATCTATCTATCTATCTATCTATCTATCTATCTATCTATCTATCTGTCTGTCTGTCTGTCTATCATCTATCTATCCACCTACCTAATTTTAAAACAAGTTATTGGACCCCAGATTAAGAACCCGTGATTGAAATTGTTATTACCTATACCACTCATCAGTCTGTTCAGTCAGTCTGTAGTACATAAGAAAAGGTATGTTTGTAAAGACATTTTTCTGTCAGCAGGACAGGCAACACGCTTATTCAATTTGTCCTTCTACCTTGGAGCAAAGCCTGGGGAGAGATTGCAACTCCCTCCCCACTGGAAGGGAGAACAGCAGGCGGGGTTAATGTGTTTCACAATGAATTCTGATTTATAAAACATGATTAGTCACTTATGAATATTTATGTGATGTCTGAAAACAAAAGGTCACATGGCTCATGCAATGGGGGAAATAATATTTAAGACAAAACTGGCAGTGCAGTTGGTAAGGTGGGAGATGGGTTTTATAAAGGTGAGGGAGGATAGGAAGAGGTAGCTTGAGGTGGAAAGAAAGAGGGTTCAGAGCACAGAAAGTGCACAGAGGGGCAATAGTGAGAGGTGGAGGTTCCAAGGAAATGAAAGGGGTTGAGCAGATGGAGTATAGGTTGCCAAGGATAGATGAGCATTCACTATGGCTACAACACCGAGGAATGAGGGGGCAATAGGAGAGATCAGGACAGGTGAGCTAGATAAGGTTGCAACTGAAAAGCAATCAGGTGGAGAGGAGAAAGGTCAAGGCCACCTTGAAGTATGAAAATCTGCCAAGAGAAAAGAAAAACTTAATAATGGATTGGGAAGAAAGTTGCAAAAGCCTTTCCCATGGCATTTAAACTAATAAATATGTATTACTTTTCTGAGTTGTACACTATGCATAGGGTTATTTTTGGCTTATTCAATTAAAGAGCATACCTATATATAATACAATCGGGTGTCCTGTAGGATTGATCACAGGGTTGGTATAAGGAATACCTGGATGCTTTTGAAACTTTGATTCAGGTGCTAGGGCAAGGCAATTGAATTGGCCTTCAAATATTGACTGAGATTGGACTATATGACCTCTAAGGACCTTCTAAATTAAAGGAAAAATGATCCTATACCAAGAAAGTATTAAACTAAATTTCTAATATTCTATGATCACTTGCAACTCTTAATTTGGTTATTAAGGAAATTATCATTACCAGGCTTAAAGACATAGATACTGTTTGAGCTACTATGTGGGTTACAGGCTCCTAAGTCACAAGAAAGGATAGCTCCTTTTCAGCTCTCAGGTCCTAACTCAACAAGGAATGTTTTAAAATTTCCAGTTCTATATCTTTGATACTCATCTATGGTAACTCCATCCCTCCATGTCCTTATCCCATTCCATGCTGACCTTCCCTAGTGCCTTTTGGATCCCTCCATTCTATTGTTAACAAACTGTTTCATATTGCATTTATTCCATTCACACTCATTCCATTTCCTCAAAATCACAGAAGCTTAACTTCACCCTTACCTCTCTACCAGAAGACCCTCCATCTCTAGGCACCCTCTCTAGAACTAGATAAACTTTCACTAATGCTTCCCAATTCCCTAGGCCAGGAAAAGGAGTAGAGAGGCTTTTCACTCTTCACTGGCTTTTCAAGGCTCTATTCCTACCTCTATCACTAAGCAACCTCTCCTTAAAGAAGGCACATTCCACATGGTATTACCCCATATAGATCTTGTTTGCTATTTCTTGCCACCCTTAAGATCATCCTCCCCCTTTTTTTCAGAATTCAGCAATGGCTCAGGGTCTTCTTTTCCTGACAATCCCTATCCTTATACTTTGGAATTTCAATATGCATGTTTATCTCTCCTAAAATATCCTGTCTTCCCAATCCATCCATCTCCCCAGCTCCCATGATCTGTATTTTTACTTCAAGTCAGCCTTAACCAGGAATAGTTAGTTCTACCCTTGTTATCATCATTACCCATATGTGTTCCATCTCCACTACCCATTTTGCCCATCTCTGCATAGCATCTGTTTCTTTTCTTTCCTTAAGCCCCACCACTACGCTTTCACTCACCAAGAAGAGAACATCTCAAAACCTTTCATTAAAAAAACCCCCGGGGGTAGGGGGGGGAGGCAGCTAGGTGGTGCAGTGGATAGAGCACCGGCCCTGGAGTCAGGAGGACCTGAGTTCAAATCTGGCCTCAGACACTTAACACTTACTAGCTGTGTGACCCTGGGCAAGTCACTTAACCCCAATTGCCTCACTAAAACAACAACAACAACAACAGCAACAACAACAAAAAACCTGGGGCAGCTAGGTGGCACAGTGGATAAAACATCGGCCCTGGATTCAGGAGGATCTGAGTTCAACTGTCCTCAGACACTTGACACTTATTAGCTGTGTGACCCCAGGCAAGTCACTTAACCCTCATTGCCTCTCAAAAAAAAAATCATTAGTTTAGGGCAGCTAGGTGGTGCTGTGGATACAGTACTGGCCCTGGAGTCAGGAGGACCTGAGTTCAAATCCAGACTCAGACACTTGACACTTACTAGATGTGTGACCTTGGGCAAGTCATTTAACCCTCATTGTGCCCCCCCCCAAAGAAAACAAATCTTGATTTATCAGCAGTGGGTCCCCTCTTTTGTACAACTCAATTCAACTCAATAAACATTTTATTAAGTGCCTACTATTTACCAAGTGCTATGCTAAGCACTGAGGATACAAAAAAAGGCACAAGACAGCCCCTGCCTTCAAGGATTTTACAATCAAAATGCTTCAAATATAAACAAATATATGCAAAGCAAGCTATATCAGGATAAATAGGAAATGATTAACAGAAGGAAGGCACTGGAATTAAGAGGGGTTAGGGAAGGTTTCCTGTAGGAGGCAGGATTTTAAGGTAGGTCTTAAAAGAAGCCAGGGAGGTCAGTAGTCAGCAGAGGTGGGAGATCATTACAGTCGTGGGGGACAGAAGAGAGCTTGAGGCAGGATAGATAGACTTGAGAATTATTAGCATAAACATATAAGCTCTCCATGAGAGCTGAAAAGATAACCAAGTAAAATAGTATAGAGGGAGATGAGAAGTGTACGCAAGAGGAATACCTATAGTTAGAGGGTGTGATCTCAAGAAGAATCCAGTAAAGGAGACAGAGGAGAAGTTAAGCAGGTAGGGGAAAAACCAAGAGAGTAGTGTCCTGAAAACTTACAAAGAAAAGAGTATAAAGGAGGAGAGAGTGATCAACCATGTGAAAAGCTACAGAAAGGTCAAGGAGAATGAGGATTGAGGAAAGGCTATTGGATTGGGAACTATGAGATCATTTGTAACTTTGGAGAGAACTACTTTTGTGCAATTATAAGGTTGGAAACCAGATTATTAGGGGTTGAGAAGAGAGTGGAAATGGAAGAAAATGGTAGATGGTCTTTTTGATGTTGTTGTTTTTCATTCCTCCTTCTCCAAGAGGACCAATGACATCACAAGGGTGATATTCCGACGTGCATGAATTGGGTGTAAGTGACACAGAGCTGAACAAAGTCATCATCCTCACTTTCTCCTCCAGAGTCATTGGAGTACAGTGACAAGAAAAAAATCAAGATGACCTGTGGGTGTCCCCCTTTTTGAGCAATTTACAAATAACAGAGGAGAAATAGGATTGAAGGATCAAGTGAGAAACTTTTCAAGATGGGGGAGGGACATGGATAGTAGGAAATGAGCCAATAGAGAGGGAGAGATTCAAAATAAGTGAGAGAGTAATGATGGTAGAGGAGGTGATCTGTTGGAGGAAGCAGGATGAAATGGCATCACTTGAATGAATTTATTCTGCATTCTAAATCATCTCACCCCCCTCCTCCCCGCATCTTTTCCTTCTTAGTTCTAGTCTTGGAAATAGAGCTGGCTTTGAAAATATCAACTACTCTATTTACATGTTTTAAAGCCATTCCTCCTATTATCTCTAGGAGATTGTTCCTTTGAATAACCTTTTTCACTCTTTGAGCTATCAATTTCTCCTTATACACTTGTTCTCATCATATTGTTTATAATCATGCCGAGATCTATTCCATCTTTAAAAACCTTCATTTGATCCTATCACCTCTTCAAGCTATTGTCCTATATATCCTTTCTCTTTCACAACCAAACTCCTGGGGGTTGGGGGGATAACCAAACAACACTAAGTACATTTGTACCTTCCATTTTCTCACCTCCCCCTCATTTCTTAGCCTCTTGCAATCTGGCTTCCGACCTCATCGCTCATTTAAAACTTCTCTGCCAGTGTTAGCAATGAGCTATTAATTGGCAAATCTGATGTGTTTTTGTCACTTGATTTCTTTCCTTTTCTTTTTACTTCTCTACTGTCAAAGGGATTTGTTAACTACTCCCTCCTCTCTCCCCCTTTCTTTCCTGGGTTTTTGTGACAGTGTTTTCTCCTGATTCTCATCCTACCTGTCTGGCAGCTACTTCCAGTCTTATTTGCAGGATCATTCCTGTCCCAACCTTTCTGTGGACGATATATGCCAGTGGTCTGTCTGGGGTCCTCTTTTTCTTCTTTCTCTACACTTGCTCTCCTAGTGATCTAGGTAGGGCAGTGAATAGAGCCCTGGGCCTGGAGTCAAGAGGACCCAAGTTCAAATCTCACCTCAGACACTTACTAGCTGGGTAAGTCACTTAACCCTAATTGCCTAAACATCTGGGACCAGCTCCAGTCACACACACACACACACACACACACACACACACACACACACACACACACACACACACACATCTTGCCACTGGACCTAGATGGCTCTGGAGGAGAGAATGAGGTTGGTGACCTTATACAGCCCTTTCTCACTTAAATTCAGTTCACTGCAAGTCATGATATCACCTCAATATCATGGTCCTCTTCGAGCATGAAGGACTAACAACGGCAACAACAACGACAACAATAACAATGTGTTCAACTCTAACTTCAATGGTAAAAATTCCTATGTCTCTATATATAGACTTTGTGTGGGGGGGTGCGGGTGGGGAGCAATGAGGGTAAAGTGACTTGCCCAGGGTCACACAGCTAGTAAGTGTCAAGTGTCTAAGGCCAGATTTGAACTCAGGTCCTCCTGAATATAGGGCCAGTATTTTTATCCACTGCACCACCTAGCTGCCACCTTCTATATATAGACATATATAAGTGCCAGAATCTCACTGGAACTCTAGTCCCATTATCATCAACTTCTTAATGGAGGTAAAAAGACAGACCTCGAAGATGGCAGCAACTTTGGGGATCATGACCCCTGTGATGGAAAGAAAACTGGCTTAGAAAAAATACCAATCTGCAGGGAGCAGCTAGGTGGCCCAGTAGATAAAGCAGCAGCCCTGGATTCCAGAGGACCTGAGTTCAAATCTGGCATTAGACACTTGACATGTATTAACTGTGTGACCCTGGGCAAGTCACTTAACCCTCATTGCCTCACACACAAAAAAAGAAAAAGAAAAAGAATAGATACCTATCTGTCAAGCTCAGAGGGCTACATCTAAAGGGACTACCATGAAACCTGCACAAAAGGAGAAAAGGACTTCCATGTTCAGGAGTACAGAGGTGCTTCTGTCCATAAGATTTTTCTACACTTGTGCCTCAGTCCTTTTAAGTATGGTCCCAGTAGTTGAAGTACTAAGTGGTTATGTGTGTGTACAAGGAAATAGTATATCTGAGGGTTGGTGGTGCTTTATAACAGCTCTTGTTATACATTTTCAGTAAATAATTTCTTTCTTTTAAAATCAATTAACATTTATTTTCTCTCTCTTCCATATGCCCCTTATGAGCCCATGGGGAAAACCAAAACCCAAAACAAAGACCCTTGCAGCCTAAATGCATTACCAAGTTTATTTTTTTTAAGTCATATTGGCCATGTTCTTTTTTTCCCCTAGTGGAAGTGGCATCAGTGGAAGACCAGACAATGGGCTATGGCCACAGATCATGTAATGGGAAAAGATCCCAGTTGGACATTTCCCCCTTTAATCTGGGATCCTGGAGCAAGCCCAGGGCAAGAGGTTTTGCTATAACAATCGAGGTGAGGAATCAGATGATGATGGAGAAAAAGCAGGAGCTGTGTCTGGATTTCAGCAGTCCTCTGGTAAAGACCCTTAGAACTCAACAACCGCAGTTCAACCATGGCTAACACAGATGACCACATCATATTTTTATCCTTTCCTTGACAAGACAACCAGAAAGATAATTGATATGTCATTAGTGGATTTCTGGAGCCTGGAACAGTATGAACATATAGAACTTTGTACTAGCTTGGTCATCCTAAATAATAATTTTACTTGCTGAAGAAAATCACCATCACTGTTTCATTCACAAGACAGTCCCACCAAGCCCTTTCCAAAGATTCTGTCCCTTTTGCAGACTTGCAACTAGTCTCCAGGATAGTTGTCTATGCCTACAGTGAATTTTTAGAGATCTAGGCTTTTGTAAAAGAGGAGATGATAGTGATGTCCTGTAAGGACAATTTCTGAAGACCTCTCCCTCATTCATGCCTCGTTTCCCCTTACTTCTTCATGGTTGTACAGAAACCTAATTTACAATTATTTGGAGAGGAGGATCCTCTGATTCGAGGCCAGAGTGTTGTTTTGTGTGTGTCTGTGTATGAATAAGGGAAACTGAAGCTCATGTTTGCAAACAGTGAATTGAATTCCCCAGAAACCTTTGCTGGGGAATTAGGGGTCAATGACAGAATTCCACTGAGGGTATAAGGAAGATGGGTGGGAAGAATAGGACTTAAACATGATTATAATTTATTGATTAGAAGTGGCAGGGGGAATGGGATTTAATCCTGATCTCCTTGGTATAATCCTTTCATATTGGGACCCAAGCTGATGTTGAGGGACTAGGCATTGATTTTTTCCCCTTTTTTCCTTTTTCCTAGTTTTTATTTTAGATTTTTGTATCTGATCCTTTAGTTTTATTTGCTTTGATTTGCCACCCTCCATAGCATCATGACATCTATTTAAAAATGTATGCATCATAAGTCCATTACTTCTATGCCAAAAGCTGGGTGGTATTTCTAAATACCTTCTTCTAGAACTTAATACTGGTTCATTAATATTGGGAGAGAACATTGGATGGGAGATCATGAGCAACTATATTAGTAATCCCACCGCCATCAACTGGAGAAGAGCTGAATAAATTGTGGTATATGATTGTGATGGAATACTGTTGTGCTATACTTAATAATAAGCAGTATGGTTTCAGAAAAACTGGGGAAGACACATTATATCAACTGATGCAAAGTGAAGTGAGCAGAAACAGGAGAACAATGTATATAGCAATAGTGATCAACTGTAAACAACATATCTATTCTTAGCAATACAATGATCCAAGATAATTCCAAAAGACTTATGATGAAAAATTCTACTTCCAGAAGAGGAACTGATGGAATCTGGATGCTAATCAAAATGTACTTAAAAAAACCACTTTATGTTTCTTTGTTATTTGTTTTTGGTCTTTTTTTTTCTTTTCTAACATGGCTAATATGGAAATGTTTTGCATAACTCCACATGTATAATCTATATCAAATTGCTTGTCTTCTGAAGGAGGAGGGAGAGAAGGGAAGGAAAGAGATAATTTGGAACTCAAATTTTAAAAAAATGAATGCAAAATTGTTTTTACATGTAATTGAGAAAAAAAATTAAAAAAGAAATCCCAGCCTCTTTGGATTACCCTTTAGAAACTTAAGAGGAATAAAATGTCTTTCTTCTGTGAACCTGAGTAAGCCCAGAAGGAGGTACTTCACTCACAATTTAACTTCCAGTCTCTGGTGAATGCTCCTCTCCAATCCATCCTTTACATAGCTGCTAATTTGATATTTCTACAGCACCAGTCTGTGTTTCTCTCTTGCTTAAGAAAAACTAGTGGCTTCCCTTTGCCCCTAGAATAAAATATAAGATCCTTTGTTTAGTTTTTGTAGCCCTCCACAGTCTCGGTCCAGAAAATCTCTTCAGGATTATTTATGCATTGCTAAACTTCTTGAATTCCATATCCCATCCAAAATGAACTACTTGCTATTTCCCATGCATTAAGTTCTTTCTCTTCTATTGATTCCTTAACGTAGGAAATTTCTCCATGTCTTTGGAATGTACTTCCCCTATCCCCTTGAAATGTACACCCATTTTATGTTTGCCTCCTAGTTATCTTGCTTCTTTCAAAAATTACTAGTGTGTCCTCCTACAGTAAGCCAATTCTGAAACCGGGCTTGTTTCTAGTGCCCTCTGCTAGGAAGTTGGTTTTTTATTTCATTTTTTATATACATGTTACTTCCCCTTAAAATGTTTCCTGTGATCAATGGATGTTTGGTTTTGTCTTGTAAACTCAGAGTCTAGTGCAGTGTTTGATACAAAGTAAGCACTTAATAAATGCTTGTTTAATTTAATTGAACAAGTTATTTGGGACTTTTTGATAACACATAACCCCAAATGTCCTGAGAGTTTATAAGCTTCCAAGACTTATGTCCTTGTTGAAAATAAGTACTCCATTTGGGGATTCTTTATCTACTCACCCCAAATGATTGATTTTGGACATGCTCTATCCCTTCTCTAGACCTGACTTTGTCATTTCTGGGTTTCACATGTTGGGCTTGAACTGGATGTCCTGTAATTTCCCTTGAAGCTCTGGTAGAATGGAAAGATCATTGGATTTTTGTTTTGTTTTGTTTTTTTGCAGGGCAATGAGGGTTAAGTGACTTGCCCAGGGTCACACAGCTAGTAAGTGTCAAGTGTCTGAGGCCGGATTTGAACTCAGGTCTTCCTGAATCCAGGGCCAGTGCTTTATCCACTGCACCACCTAGCTGCCCCTGATCACTGGCTTTTTTGGGGTTTTTTTAAGTGAGGCAGTTGAGGTTAAGTGACTTGCCCAAGGTCACACAGCTAGTAAGTGTTAAGTGTCTGAGACCGGATTCGAACTCAGGTACTCCTGACTCCAGGGCCGGTGCTCTTTCCACTGTGCCACCTAGCTGCCCCAATCATTGGCTTTTGAATCAGAGCACCTAAATTCAAATTCTGGTTCCAGTGATTACTACCTTAATGATTTTGGGCAAGTCATATAATTTTCGCTGGCCTCAGTTTCCTTATCTCTGGGTTTCAATTTTGGATATTGGACTAGACGGCTTCCGAAGTACCTTCCAGATCTAGAGAGATGATTCCATCATCTCTAGTAACAGTCTATTTCTATACAGGTATGGTACTTTTAAACTTTAATATTTTCTGTTCTAAGATCACTTTCAGTTCTAATACTGAATGATTATATAAAATCTAAGGGTGGTCAGAATCAGATGGTTTATCTAATCATCCACAGGTTCATTTTGTTAAGTTTTCTATTAGTTGAGCTCCAGAAATTTTAGTCCTCTCTCCCATAACCACCCAAAGTGGCTACCAGAAATTCTAAATATGCCCACAGGCATACTCAAGTGTAAGCACCACGGGAAACTTCCTTACACAGGTGTGAACCTGCTTCCAAATAAAGATCAAAGTGCCAGCCATTGAAGATATAGGATAGCTTAGAGGGGGAGACTTGGAGTACACAGAGAGACAGCTCTTCCTGTTGAAATGCATGTCTTTCAGCTTGTCTGGAAACCTCTAGCATGAGATGATTGGGATCTCTAAGAGTCAGGCATGGGTCATGTATGAAGAGTACAAAGGCAAAGTAAAGTGAAAAGATATATTAGACAGTCAGTTAATTCAGGATCTAATATCTTTATTGTCTGTTGCTAGTTGACTGAGAGATAGATAATAAAGTTGGAGCCATGGGTTCAATTCCTTCTTTAGGTTAGTGGGTTTTGCTGTGCTTCAGAGTTATAGGCCACACACATAACCTCCACAGCCATCATACAGATATAAACATATACTGGCATTTACAGTATCCTTCTAGTTCTATCCCTTCAGTGGCTCTTCCTCAACTATTCACGTTTAGGTATGGTGAATGTGGAACAAGTAGCATTACATTGAGATTCAGGAGACCTGTGTTCACCTTCTGAGTTATACCTACTTTGGTACACTGCATCTAGAGATGGAGAATTTGAGTTTAAACCCTGATATTAACTACCTACCTGTGTTTCAATGTGTAAATCTATCCAACTCCCTGGACCTCAGTTTCCTCACAGGTAAAATGAAGGGGTTGGATAAGATGAGTTCCAAGATCCTTTCTCAATTCAAATCATGTGAGCCCATGACCCAATTTATTTCTCCATTCTGGGTTTAAATATACTCAACTATAAATTTAGAGAGTCCCTGAATTTTCCTCCCAGTTCTACAATTGTAAATCTGTATATATGGATAGCTTCAAGAAACCCATTCCAATTTCTGGAGAACTCAAAACACATTTTCTATCATTGGCAGGTCCATAACAACTTTTTCACCCAAGAAAGATAAGACACTCTAATGAAAACATAAAGGTTTTTAGCTTGATTCATAAGAACTATCTCTTATATGTGTATATAGCCCTTCCTAGGTCACCAAGAATTTGTATGTGCATTTACATAAGTTCTTTATAAAAGCCTGGGGGAAAAAAAAAAGCCTAGGGACATAAGCATGGAAAGTCACTTTAAAAAAGGATAAATTAATGGGAAAAATAAATAAATGAATAGATGATAGATAGATAGATAGATAAAATATTTCTCAGAGAAAGGGAAGTAAGTGTCTTCCCCAAGATCACACAGCTAATTAATGGCAGTTAAGATTCAAACTCAGGTGTCTTGACACTATAATAGAGCTCAGTGCTCCATATTATAATAGAGTATTTTTTTTCTTGCAACAAAGGTTTATTTTATTTTTTGCAATTGCAGGTAAGGGTAGTTTTCAACATTCATTTTCATAAGATTTAGAGTTCCAAATTTTTCTCCTTCCCTCCCTTTCCTCTCCTCTCTACAAGACAGCAACCAATCTGATATAGGTTATGTATGTTCAATTCAGAAGTGCTCTTTTTATCAGTTCTTTCTATGGGAGTGGATATTATGGTTCATCATTAGTCCCTTGGGATCGTCTTGGTTCATTGTACTGCTGAGAGTAGTTAAGTCATTCACAGTTGCTCATAGAACAATACTGCTGTCACTATGGACAATGTCTGCCCCAGTCTGCTCATTTCACTATACATCAGTTCATGATGTATGAGTCTTTCCAGGTTTTTCTGGTATCATCCTGTTTGTCATTTTTTATAGCACAATACTATTCCTCTATAATCATATACCACCACAGTTTCTTCAGTTATTCCTCAGTTGATGGACATTTCCTTGAATCCCAATTCTTAACCACCACAAAGAATTGCTATTAATTTTTTTTTGTACAATCCCCCCCTTTTCTCTTTTTCATGATTACTATTGTTAACTGTTTCCCTTCCATCCTATTCCCTTACTCATGATATTTACTCTATTATCTATTGTCTTTCACCCTATTCCTCTTCAAAAGGCATTTGCTTCTGTCTGTCCCCTCCCCTAATCTGCCCTCCCTTCTTTTGCCCCTCTCCTTATCCCCTTCCTCTCCTGTTTTCCTGAAGGGTTAGATACATTACTCCACCCAATTGGTATGTATACTATTCCCTCCTTGAGACAATTCTGATGAGATTAAGGTCTTTGAGCCAATTTTGATGAGTGGTAGGCTTATTTACTGTCCAGATTAAATAGATTACTCTACCCAATTGGGTTTGTGTGTTAATACCTCCTTAAACCAACTCTGATGAGATTAAGGTCTTTGAGCCTGTTCTGATGAGTATAAAATTCATTTACTGCCCTGCTCCTTCCCCATCTCTTCCCCCACTCCATAAGTCCTTTCCTGTTTCTTTCATGTGGGATTTCACCCCATGCTACCTCTGCCCTTCCCCTTCCCCAGTGCATTCACCTCATCCCTCAATTTAACCCTAAAAATGTCATCATGGGGCAGCTAGGTGACAGAGTAGACAAAGCATCCACCCCCGACCAAGGGGGACCCCAGCCAAAACCTTGCCTCAGACAAAAGATAGTCACCCACTGCATGATACCAGTTATGTCCCCCAACTCCAATTTTTTGTGGTTCTCTAGTGTCTCATATTTGAAAGTCAAATTGTACATTCAGTTCAGGTCTTTTCATCACAAATACCTGAAAGTCCTCTTTTTCACTGAAGTCCCAGTTTTTCCACTGAAAGATTATACTCAGTTTTGCTGGATATGTGATTCTTGGTTGTAATCCCAATTCCTTTGATCTCTGGAATATTATATTTTATGCTCTCCAGTCCTTTAATGTAGAAGCTGCTAGATCTTGTACTATCCTGACTGGGGCTCCACAGTACTTGAATTATTTCTTTTTGGCAGCTTGCAATATTTTCTTCTTGACCTGGGAGCTTTGGAATTTGGCCATAATATTCCTAGGAGTTTTCCTTTTGGGATCTCTTTCAGAAAGTGATAAATGGATTCTTTCAACTTCTATTTTACCTCCGGCTTCTAGAATATCAGGGCAGTTTTTCCTGACAATTTCTTGGAAGATGATATCTAAGCTCTTTCCTTGATCATGGCTTTCAGGTAGACCAATAATTTTCAAATTATCTCTCCTGGCTCTATTTTCCAGGTCAACTGTTTTTCTAAGAAGATATTTCCCATTGCCCTTTTTTTAAATTCAATTTATTGAATTTGCCTTATTGTGTCTTGGTTTCTCATAAAGTCACTAGCTTCGATTTGTTCAATCCTAATTCTTAGGCAATTATTTTCATCAGAGAGCTTTTCAATTTGGATTTTCAAGCTGTTGACTTTTTTCTCATGTCTTTCCTTCATCACCCTCATTTCTCTTTCCATTTTTCCTCTACCTCTACAACTTTATCTTCAAAGTCCTTTTGAGTGCTTCTATGGCCTGAGAATAATTCATATTTTTCTTGGAAGCTTTAGATATAGGGGCCCTGATGTTGACATCTTCCTCTGAGGGTGCACTTTGATCTTCCTTATCACTAAAGAAACTTTCTATGGTCCTCACCTTTCTCCGTCTGCTCACCTTGCCTTTCTTTTACTTGACTTTTAGCTCCTTTAAGTGGGGCACTGTTTCCAGGCTCCACTATCCCAAGCTTTAGGAGGTCCTAGGTGGTATGATTTAAGAAGGAGGAGGTTCTCCACTTTCCTGGACTTTTCCCTGGTCTGTAGATGACCCTAGACCAATTTGCTAATCAACCAGCTTTGTGTGCTGTGGTTGTCAGCTCTGATGAGCCTGTGACCCTCCCCTCCTGGGCCTCTGCTATTCAAGCCTACCTCCTGGTTCCTAGCAGGGGTGAAAAACCCAAGTTCTGCCTCAGCACCAGCAGAGACCTCTGTAATCTCCCCCCTGCCAAGGGCTCAGCCCTCTAATCAGATTATGACCTTAGTTTCAGATGACACTGGCACTGCAGCTGATTCAGAGAATCTGTGGGTTTCTTTCTCTGGTGAGGCCTTTGTGGGACTGGATCTGTGTCAGCATGACTGTGGGGTTGGGCTCCACTCTTGTCTCAACACAGCAGCTCCCTCCTTCTGACTTTCCAAGTCTTTCTTGGTTGGAAAATGATCTCAGCACATTCTTCTATGGATTTTGCTATTCCAGGAATTGTCCTATGGCATTATTTGGATGTTTTTTGGAGTGAATGTAGTGAGTTCAAGAGCTCACTCCCTTTCCTCCTCCATCTTGTCTCTGCCCTGGAAGTCATTATAATAGACTATTGACATTAATCAGACTTACTGGCAAATAATCTGTTTTCTAACTATGTCCTCAATCTAAAAAAAATCCCCACAGGGCTGTTATGATTAAGGAATTTTTGTAGTGCCAACTTTAAAACTCTAAATAGCACCTACTATTATGATCTCCATTGATCCTCAGAATAACTCCTATGAAGAAAGCAAGGCATGGGTGTACAGATGAGAAAACTGAGGCTCAGTGAGAAGAAGTGGCTTGTCTAAGGCTACTGTGGCCGATGTAGTATTAGGACTGAAAAACTACGTCCTGGAAATAGAGATTCTTTAATTCTTTCTATTTGTATCCCCAGAGCCTATTTAGCACAGTGCCTGGCACATAATAGTAATTTAAGAAGTTCTTGTTGATTGATCCTGATTTAAAACCAAGGCTTTATATAGGTGACTTCTCAGGGAACAACAACAAAAAAAAACTCTGAGGAAACTTGGAGTTTGAATATGTGATTGAACCTTTTTCTAAATTAGAGAGGCAGTTTTATATAGAGAATAGATTTCCATTCTACTCCTTCTTCTCCCCATCTCCAACCCATAAAGAGATTCTGAGTTAGCTAGAGCATACCCCAGTTCCATCCCTTCTTACCTATGTAACTTTGATCAAGTCAAATAAGCTCTCGGTGCCTTAGTTGATTTGTAAAATAAACAGGCCAGACTTGTACTCTAATCTCCTTTCTGTGCATGAAGGATACATCTAAGGATGAAGAACAGAGCCACATAAAAATGGATACTGAAGATCTATATAACGAGGAGAATTTTGAAAATCTGTTGTGTTGTGATGGGTTTTAGACTTTTCTAGGTGAATGTATCTGTCTCTTCTCTTGCCCCAGTTCCTATGAGCTTGAACATCTTGTGTTTCTTGTCAAGAGGAAGGAAACCAAATTGTTCTTTGCCTTGAGCATTTACTGTGCTAATGTTTGTTGATTGACTGCTCATCTACTCTAATCAACTTATCATAGAAAAGGAAGCAGAAACTAAGACAATGAAATTAATTCCTCAAGTCACACAGCTAGTTTGTGCCACAGGTGAGATTTGAACCAAGGTCTGCTGATTCTAAAATCATTGCTCTTAGAACTACACCTATTTGTGTCTGGAAAATGATACAAAAGGATAGCTGTGAAGGCAGTAACTTTTGTCACATAGATAATGGCTTTGGGGAAAGGGAAAAAAGAATGCAGAAGAAGATGGGGTGAGGGTGGGATGATATGAGTCTAAAGTTAAAAACAGAGGTACATGCTTTCAGACAAATGAGGCCAGGTTGGCAGCAGGAAGGCGAGGCCCACTTATAGCAGCTGTGGTGACATTCTCCTAATTGGAAATAATTGGGATTCTGTCTCAAACCACAGAGCCCTGATATAACCAACTCATCCTCAACCAGGAAGCATCTGGTGCCATCTCCAATGGCAACAATTCAATCCCCACTCCAATGCGCCATCTCCCTGTGCCAACTGGCAGGCACTCTCTACTTGCTTAAAGCCTCAAGTCCTCCTGCTTGGGCCCCAGGGAGTGCCAGAGGAGAATCTAGCTAAACAAACTTCGAGTATGTGTCCTGGTAGAGAGGTTTGAGTGTCCAAGAAAGCACAATTCCCGATCCTTGGGAGCTGGGGAGGTGGAGAGGGGGTGGACATACAATCGATATATGATGGAAACAGCAAGGCTGTCATACCAAAAGAATAAGGTCAAGGGATAAAGGGAAGGAATGTTTTTTCTCTACATAGCAAGAGATAATGTGTGTTGCATGGGGGAATCTAGAGAAAAGAGTCAAAAAGAGAGTTTTATTTATTATGTTAATATACCCTTTGTGAATCTCTATTGTTTATATATAATTAAGATAGCTTTTAACAACAACAAAAATGTCTTCTCCCAGAGATTTGGGGGGAAAATGAAAGTGTTTGTTTGGATTGGTAATAACTAATAAGTGAAAACAGGGTGACTACTTCCAAAAGAATTGCAATAGAAAAACCACCCAGTGGGCTTTGGAATGCAGTCTGCTTACAGAAATAATCAAAATAACCTACAGAAACTAGGCCAACAGACCCACAGAAAGCTAGAGGTAGAAGAGGTTTTAAGGTATAAGAATGTTAGATTTTGAAGGGATTTTAGGATATAAAATATTAGTGAGGGAAAGGAGCTTGGAAATTGTATAGCTCACCTATATCAACTGACAAAGGGATAAACTGAGGCCCAGAGAGGGGAAATGACCATTCCCCAAATTCCACAGAAACATAATCAAAGCACTCGTATCTAGAGCTCTAATCTCAGAGGGTCAAGCCTCTTTCCATGAATAAAAGGATAAGGAAATGATATTTGGTCCAAACCATTTTCTCAACTTTCTCTCCCTTGGAAAGAGAAGGGCCTTTCATATTTTATCAGCCTCTTTTCAGGGGTAGTTCTGATATGATTCAGTACCAGGGGGTGGGGCAGTAGCAGTGTTTTAGTGGTCTTGTTCAGTTGTGTCCAACTCTTTGTGACTCCATTTGGGGTTTTCTTGCAAAGATATTGGAGTGTTTTCTCATTTCTTTTTCCAGTTCCTTGAACAGATGAGAAGACTGAGGCAAACAGGGTTAAGTGACTTGCCCAGGCAACACATCTAGTAATTGTCTGAGGCTGGATTTGAAGTCAGGAATATGAGATTTCCTGATTTAGGCCCAACATTCTATCTACTTTGCTGGTGTCAAACCATGGGAGAATTCTAGAGACCTGGCTTCTAC
The DNA here is from genome assembly GCF_019393635.1 of Dromiciops gliroides. Classification (NCBI taxonomy): domain Eukaryota; kingdom Metazoa; phylum Chordata; class Mammalia; order Microbiotheria; family Microbiotheriidae; genus Dromiciops; species Dromiciops gliroides. The sequence continues at coordinate 381,031,391 of NC_057862.1, read as the reverse complement.
TAGTAGTTATGAAGGGGACTAATTAAAATCAGGAAGTTATGCTAAATGGGATCTTTTAGGCCTTTTGTAGCTCTGATATTCAACGTGAGTCTATATTCAGTGCTGAAAGGTATATTCCAAAACCTAATATTATTTTCACCCAACCCAACCCAATCTAATTCCATAGGCATTTATAAAATACCAACTATATACAAAACGCTTTATGTAATCTCAGTCCCCATCAGTTCTAACATTCTCTGTTCTTTGGTTCTTTCTGATTTAATTATTCTGTGTGGAAAAATTTCTTTTAGCTCTAATATTTTATGTTCTATGTTCTAATATTCAATGATCTAAGCTCCCAGTTCAAAAATTATAAGGTTCTTTTGTTCAATGTCAGTCATGCTCCCCTTTTCATTGGCTAATGCCAATATTTCACTGCTCCCTATAAGACACTTGGTCAATTTCCCAATAGAAGAACCATCTTTCTAACAGTTTCCATGGCATTTGGGGATAATTACAGTGATACTTTCTCATTTCCTCAATCTGCTTAGGGTTAGTATTTAAGACTCCTTTTGAGCATAAAGAAAGGGCTGAGATGCTTGTGCTCCTGTGGGGAAGGGAAGAGTTCCAAGAAGATAAATTTATGTTCTCTAATAGATCAAATGTCTGAGGAAAAAGTCCCTGGACATGTGAGTAGTGAGCCTCTACCTGTGAGCTCAGTGTTTTTTCAGGCTTAAGGCCAAGATTCTGTCCATTCTGAGTATCTCTTCTCTTTTTCCCCATCCTTTTAATTTTTACTTCCATCATTTCTCACTTTGAATACTGAAATAGCCTATTACCTAGAGGAACTATGGTATAATGGAAAGAACATGAAATTTAGGGTCAGAGGACCTGAATTTAATTCTTTATTTTTATACTTATTACCCAAGACAAATCCCTTCACTTCCTTCAGGCCTCAGTTTCTTCATCTGTAAAATGGAGATAAAGTCTAAATTATCTCTCATCAAGCACAGTGCCTGGCACATAATAAGCACTTACTAAATGTTTATTGATTGAAAAAGCATGTTTATTGATCAATCCTTCCAAGGCAGCTTGAAATGCTTCCATTTTAAACTTATCGATTCAGTTATAATCACATTATTCCCCAGCTCAAAAAACTTCCATGTCTCTCCACTAGAACAATGAATAAAGTAAAAAATCCTTACCATGACATATCAATAGCTCAACCATCCAGGCCCCACATGCTTTGCCAACCCCTTCCCACACTTCTTCCTTCAATGTATTCTTTATTGCAAAGTGAATTAGCTTCTATCAAGTTCTTTATGTCACCCCTATTTCTCACTATGCAAATTCTACTAACTGTCATAGGTCTACTTCCCTTCCAGCATCAACTCAAGTTTCCTTTTCTAGGAGTGGCTTTTCTGAATTCCCTCCAGTTGTTAGTGGTCCTGCCCACTATCAATTTACTTTGTCTTTATTTTGAATTTACTTACATGTGTACATGTATTTCCTCCAGTAGAATATAAACTCATAGAGGGCAGGGACTGCTTCATTTTTGTCTTTAAATTCCCACTGCCCAATATCATGGTTGGCATCTAGGAAGTACTTAATAAAGGCATATTGAATTAAACTGCATTGAAGGTCTAGGCCAAAGTCCTTGCCTTCAATAAAACCTTCCCTCACCCTTTTCCTAGAGGGAATCTTTCTTTTATGTAGTCTCCTCATATTTTGTGTAAGTAGATTTAAGAAAATCATGGAGAAAATGTTAATACTGCAGATTAAACTTAAAAGTATGTGATGTTTAAAATCTATATTGTGTGATCACCTTAAATTAGAAGCTTCAGCACCAGCCTTTGGGCATTAAACATTTATTAAAGCATACAGATATTCACAAGGAGTTCAGAAAGTTAAGAAAAAGAAGTCCTACCTAGGCTACAGTTCCAGCCTGGTTGGGTTCTTCCTCAAGTCCTCCTCCAGGAACCTGCTTTAATCGGGAACTGCCAAGCAAGCTGATTGTGGAAGCTTTTTATAGGTCTGGAACAGAGGTGGTCCTTACACACTGCTTCAAGCTGATTGGTTGGTGTCATCTAAATCCATTGGTTTTGAAGGTGTTCTCAAGTTGAGTTCATAGTCTAGCTTCTGAGAAAAATACCTTCTTATAATAATAATAGCCAGGTGTGATTACAATCCAGTTAACTTAAAGTAGGCTAATCAGCAGTCAATCACTCTCACTTGATTCAATCAGTCTAGATTAATCTCCAGGTGGGTCTTTGAGTATATGCTAAATCCCATTATTTCATCACAACTATGTAGTGCCTTTTCAAAAAGCTGGTTGTTAAACATTTACTAGCACACTCTTGCCACAGTCCTTTATAAAGAAAATATAGGATTCTCTACCCTGAAAAGAGCACTGGACTTGGGGCCAGTGACTGCATTTGTAGTCCAGTTCTACCATTTTCTAATTGTGTGATCTTTGAGAAATCATGTCATTTCTTAGGGTCTCAGGTCTCAGGGTCTCAAGGTCTCTTATTTTTAAAGACTTTTATGCCCTTATTATATTTTCCTTCTTATTTTTTTGTATTCATGCCATTCCATAATTATAACCCCTACTAGGATAATAGAATTTGGAGTTAGAGCAGACCTTGGAAAGCACCTTGTCAACCCTTTCCATTTTGCAGACAAGGTAGGGCCCTGAAATCTCTAGAGGTCACAAGACTTTTTCAAGGTCATAATGAAAGGAAGTAGTAAAGACTAAAATCTAGGTCTTCTGACTGAATCCACTCAAATTTATGCTGATAAAGGATGGCAACTTTTCACTACTTTGAATCTCTTTTCTCATCTGTAAAATATGAGTCATCATCTGTCCCCATCTCCTAGGGTTGTTGTCGGGGAGCACATTCTCGACCTTAAAATGTGACATACTATCTTGGTCTCTCCCTTAATGCCTGTTAACACTTACTGAAGTAAGCCAGAGATGAGAACACAAGAGATCCATAGAGAGGTGTCAGAGAGGTGACAGGAGGCAATGGGCAGAGTGGGTTAATAATGCTCAGAACTGGCTTGAGGTCTAGGGAAGCAGGAAGCAAGAGAAGAGCTACCACAGGAATCCATAGAGATGGCTCAGCATGGCCCCAGAGAGGTGAGAGGAGAGAAATCAGCCTGACAAAAAAAATCACATGGATGGCAAGAGTGCTGAAAAGCAATAGCTTTAGGTTTGAACATCAGTAGGTGTTTGAAGATCTTGGGAATTAGACAGAACTCTATTCTTATCTCACCATTTATTTGAGGCTTTCTTATGGATCTGTGTAGTAGGGCACATTTGCTTGCTGGCTCTGGCCCCACAGGGGTCCTTAGCAAATGACCTCCTGAGTCACTTCTTTCCTGATTTTTGCTTCCATTTGCAATAACTTTTTCCCCCTCCCTGACATCCACTTTACCCAACTGTCTCCTAATTTGTGAAATATGTTTCTTTTCTTTCTTTTCTTTTTTTTTTTTTGAGCTGGTTCCTTTCTCTTTTTGGAGTGTGAAGTTCATCATTTCACACACATACACAAAAGAAAGAAATAAAAGCCAAGTGTTAGTCTTTTTTCCCATCCCCCTTCTAATTTTCCTCATCAGTTTTGTTTTTGTTTTTCTTTTATTGCTGATGACAACTTATTTGTAGTCTGAAGATTTCCAGAAATAGTTGGGACTGTGAAATTAAACAAAACAAAGAGAAACTCAAACTTTTCTAGCTTTTGAGAACTTCCTCTTAAAAGGTAGGTCATAGCAGGGGTATGCTAGAAGCAGCTCCTATCAGCAGGAGATTCAGTTCTTCAGTCTTTTAGTGTTAGCATTTACCACTCAGAAACTGGATCAGAGATTGATTTATCATTTTGTTGATTGTCTAGACTTAAGAAAAGGATGGGGAAATAATACAAAGGATGGGTTAATAATACAAACTAAACTTAAAATTATATTGTGCCTTTTCAGAAATCTGGTTGTTAAACATTTACTAGCACCCCCTTGGTCATAGTCCTTTGAAATTAACATCTGAAAAAATACAGGCTGTTCCAACACAGGAAAAAGTAATGGATTTGGGGCCAGAGACCCTGTATTTATAGTCCAACTCTGACACATTCTAATTATGTGACATTAGGGAAATCACTTCATTTTCAGGGTCTCAGGTCTCAGGTCTCAGGGTCTCAGGATCTCTAATATGTAAGCTTAGGGGAGTGAATTAGATGGCCTCTGGATGTTTTCCAACCCCACATATGATTCTGTTTTCACATCCATCATGTCATCTCATTATTCCAGCACCTACCTGTAGGGTAGCTTGTGCCAATATTTATTATATACATTTTATAGATGAGGAACCTAGAGCCCAGGAAAGTTCAGTGATTTTCTAGAGCTGATAAATGGCAGAAACAGGTCTATAGCTCTAGGTCTTCTGGCTCCAAGCCATGTACTTTTTCTCTCACTCTCTTTTTTTTTCACACTGTCTCTCAATAAAGTAACAAATAATTAATGAGTGCCTACTGTGTTGTCAGCCTTATGCTCAAAATCATCATCGACAGGGTGATAATGATTCCAAGTTCTTTAGGGTTTCAAGTTTACAAAATGTTTTACTTATAACACCCTTATGAAGTAGTTATTTTGAATATTACTACCCTCTTTTTCCAGATCAGGAAACAAGAGGCATCTAGAATTGGAGGGAATTTCCCAGGATGGTACAGGTAGCAGATTTCTGAGTTTGACCTTCAATACAGGCCTCAGACTCTTTCCCCAATACTATATTACTTATCCTGAAAGAAGCAAGATATGGCAATGTGGAACAGTGGACAGAGTTAGACCTGGAATCCCAAGAAACCTGAGTTCAAATCCAACTTCAGATACTTAGTAACTTTGAGACAACAGGAAATTCACTTATTTATTTGAGCCTGTTTCATCTTCTATAAAACAGGCACCTACCTCATAGGAGTTTTGGGAGGATCACATGAAGCAATATAAGGATAACGCTTTGAAAAAACCTTGAAGTGCTATTTCAATGTGAGCTATCATCCTTATATTTGGAGGCCAAGTACTGCCACCAAGAATCTTTTACCTTTAATCCAATTTCGAAATGGTGAATCTGAGAGCTCAGCAAAGCCAGTGTTCATATTGTCCCCAGGGAGAGAACTAATTTCATTCAAGTCCCTTCTAAGCCCCCTTTCTCATATACTTAGAAAGTATTATTCACCATGTATAATCATTCCATCCAATCCAATGCTCAGTCACTGAGTGCCTGCCTTATACAAGGGGCTTTGCTTAGAACTGTCAGGTAGATTGTATAGAGCCAATAGAAGATAACTGCATGAATAAATATAGTACAAGGCAGAATTGCAAAGTGCTACATACACACACACTACATATACACTACACACAAGATATAGATATAGATACACATGTATATATACCTACATAATATATATCTATAGCTATATATGATATATTATGTCTATGCCAGATCACTATATATGTAATATTATATAAGTATAATATGTGTGTATATAGATACACATAGATGATAGATAATAAATAATAGCTAGCATTTACATATTACCACGTGCCAGATACTATGCTGTGTTTTGCAATTATTTTCTCATTTAATCCTCAAAATCACACTGATAATTATATAGGTAGAGGTGTGTGTGTGTGTGTGTGTGTGTGTGTGTGTGTGTGTGTAGGGCAAAGAATCAGAAGAAGGAGGAATCACTTTCAGCTGAGTTGAGGGTGGTATTGGAGCTGGGCCATGAAAGAAAGGCAAAATTTGAACAGGCAAAGATAAATAAGAAGGGTAGGGGCCCCATGAAGTATTGGGGAGAACTCTAGATTTAGACTCAGAAAAGTTGTTTGAGCTTCTGACTTTGCTACTTATTATATATGTAACCACTGATAAGTCACTTTTCTCTCCTTAGGTCTCAGTTTCTCTTTCTCTCAGATAAAGGATTTAGAACAGATAATCTCTAAGGTCTTTTTTTTCTAATTCTTATTCATTTGATCCAGGTGGAGAGAACAGTGAGCAAAGTCACAGATGTTATGGTTAAGAACCAATAGGGAATAATGTTTGGCTAGAACTTACCTCCTGTTTTAGGGAGTCTATGGGTGATATTTCTGGAAGGGCTGAGTCTGACAAAGCAAGTGAAACCAGGAAAGGCCTGTACCCAGAAACCAAACAGAACTGGCAGGGCCAGAGTAAGTTACAGGGAGATATCTAAACAATAATCAATGAAAAAAAAAAAAAAAGAAGTGGCCTGAGATTTAGATCTGAGCTCTGGTTCCTGCCACCATGTTTCTCCTAGACTTGAACAAGTCACCTTCCTTCTCTGTGCTTCATTTATCTCATCAATGAAATAGGGGGTTGGATAAAAGATTTTCTAAGGATCTTTGTAACTCCTACATTCTAAATTTTATATCATATCATTCTATGTAATAAGGTATCTTCCAGTTCTAGCAACCTATGGAATATTCTGATATTTTATCTTCTAAGGGTCCTTCCAATGCTAAAATCTTATCTTCTAAGTTTACTTTCTTTTTTTTTTTAATTTGCAAATCTTTTTTCCCCCACAATTTTTGTTTTTTTGCAGGGCAATGAGGGTTAAGTGACTTGCCCAGGGTCACACAGCTAGTAAGTGTCAAGTGTCTGAGGTCAGATTTGAACTCATGTCCTCCTGAATCCAGGGCCAGTGCTTTATCCCTAAGTTTACTTTCACTATATGTATGCATGCATGCATGTGTGCATGCATGTGTATGTATGTGTACACACATGCACATGCACGCTTATACAATGTATACATACATATAAACAAACACATATATATACATATAAGGAAATGTATTATGGGTATGTGTGTATATATGTGTGTGTGTGTGTGTGTGTATGTTCTAACATTTTCTTCCAGCTCTAACATTATATGATTCCATGATCTCTGAGAAGGGAATATGCAAATAAATAAATAAGCAAACAAACAAATAAATGAGCAAGTAAATAAATAAATAAGTGATGTGTTCTGACATTTCCTTATATGTATATATATATATGTTAATGTGTATATGCATGTATGTGCATAGGCATGCATGCACATGTATATATGCATGTGTACCCACACATACATCCATAAAATAAATAATGTGTTCTAACATTTCCTTCCAGCTCTAACACTGTATGATTCCATGGCATCTGAGAAAGCAGTGTAGTTAGGGAATTATAGCTTACTTTAGGTGGGAAAGCAAGTCATCTTTTAGGGTTGGGGGAGAGGATTAATGCAAAGGGTTTTAAATTCCTACAGGAAAAGACAATGGAGAAAAAGATGTATTTTTTATATCACAATGTATTGTCTTGCTTTACCTTCTAAGGTCAGCTGCTAGAGAGTTGCTCAGTTCCCATTCTAATGAAGAGTCAGTGGTATTTATTCAGAGCTGTCCTGTTGGTTAATATCTCTACTGGCTCTTCAATTCTGATGTTCTGTATAGCCAGGAGAATGTCAGAGTCCTTGGGAACAGAGGCCCTAGACACTTATCCCCTTACTTGTGGAAACATCAGCTGCTATACTGACAGAGGAGGAGAGTACAGATGTTGGGGCAGCATTGTTGCCCTATGCAGATGTCCAGAGATAGCTTCATGGCCCAATCTACAGGACAGGAGGCAATCAAACGGGTGGTTTGTTCTGAAGGCCCTTTGCCAAATAGTGGTATTAATCATGTGGCTGTGTTTAGTTTGAACTGGTATCATTTTTAATCTATGGATCTATCTGTTCAAATATGCAAGGGCATAATCATCATGCATTGTATGCAAAGAATGATTCTCTCCAGAGACCCCTGAGTGAGCTACACTATAGAACCCACATTTAGGGCTTGTATAAAGTCACCTTCCCAACTAATAATGCCACCTTACAATCAAATGCCATGTTAATGTTTTCAAATACAATGCAACAACTCAATAAATATTTAGGTGGGCTGATGGATCTGAGATCTCATAAGATTAAATGACCCTTCTAATAATTCAGACTATGACCCATCCACGCCTATTTATATGTTGTGAGACCTGTCCATTCCTTCCTATAAATCTTCATATTATGTCCACCTAACATGCCAGGTGCTTTCCTCTTGATTTCTTGGCTTTATATGAATGCAGAAATAATACAATGGAAAGTTGTTAAATACCTAATGGATATAGAATCTTGTGCCAGACCTGATGAAATACAAAGTTTAGATAAAGCCTGGTCTCTACTTTTAAGGATATGGTTGTCTAATAGAGAGACATGATAGAAACACAGAGAGCTATAATGTATAATATTATAGTATAGGATAGGCCCATTAGAGAGGTGGGACTAAAGTACTAAGCAAAAAACTAAGGAGGATTGTCATGACCAAACAATTATAGACTCAGAGATCTGTAGCTTAAAAGGACCTTAGAGGCCATGTGATCTAACCTCCTCTTCTTACTGATGGGTAAACTGAGCACCAGAGTGATTAAGTCATTGAGATTTACATACACAATAAACAACAGAGCTATAATTTGAATGCAGAATTTATGACTCCAAGTTCAGGAGTCTTTCCAGAGAAGCAAGAAGACTTCCTGGAGGAAATCATATTATACTTAAAAGGACAGGTAGGAATTCAAAAAATGCAGAAATAGGAAAGATGTTCTAGGCATAGGGAATATGTCTAGGAAAGAAGGAACAGAGATGCTACAGAACAGTGTACATTTAAATGGGTCATTGGATCAGAGTGGAAAGGAATCTTGGGGATCTAGTTCAACTTTAAATTGCAGATGAGAAACTGAGGCACAGAAAGATTAAGAAACTTGCCTAAGATCATATAGCTAACAAATGACAGTACATCAATTCAAACTTAGGATTTCTGCTTCCAAATCCAGTTTTCCTTAGAACTACATTGAAAGTTGTTCAGTTTTCCAGGAGTGGAAAGTGGGTGGATAAGAATGTAGTGTGTATTTCGGGGGGATTCCCAAGAAGCCTGTCAATGTCATCAAATAAAGGTAAAAGACCTAATAGAGATATGGATATGTCGATGTGACTTTTGAAATATATATAAAATCGGTATTTATAGCCTATAAAATAGGCATATACCCTTCTAGGGAGTGCAAAAAGTTCAGAATTAAAGAAATAGTTTGCTATTGGCTGGCTAAATGCCCTCAGTAGCCATTAAAAATCAAGCTTGCTATTCTTGAAAGAAAGTCAATATAATAAAAGCCCACCAAGGTAGAGGACAGGAAGAAAGAACACTGGGGCCCTGAAGTGATGAAGCCTTGAACTGTCTCAGTCACCTGTGTTCCCTATGTGTGTGCCTCATTTCCAGTGTACTCTTAGTTTGTTCCCACTCTTCCCACTGATTCTTTGTGTAGGTGTGAGATAATACACCCCAAGTTTATGGGAAGAATATTGGGTAGCTACTCAATGACTTTGCACTGAGTTAATTGAATCTACTGACTTACTATTAAAGTTAGGTATATCTGTGGGGGGTTTGTGCACTATAGCTTTAGGAGTTCAAACTCACAGAGTACCCTGGTACCTGTGAGAGTAGTTACTCCTTTGGGAACCCAGTTTGCAAACTGAGTGCAAAGTTGAAGGATCTCAAAAGGTGTGTCACAGGAGAAATCAGGTAAAGGAAGCACAGCCTGTTCCATTACTTCACTGGCCTCTCACCACAACCTTGTGAAATAGGCCACATTATACCTATTTTTAAAACAAGGAAGTGATGTTAAAACCTAAAAAGCAGAGACAGAAGATAATTATTAGCTGTTTAGTGCTCTTTCCTTCCTCAAAAGCCATCTATATACTTATGTGTTTACATGTCATGTTTCTTGGTAGAATTCAAAGCCTTTAGGGATGGATGCTATTTTCTATTTTGCCTTGGTGTTCCCAGCACCTTGTATAGAACATTGCATTTAGTAGGTATTTGCTAAATGTTTGTTGGACTGAAAAACAGAACATAGAATATTAGAACAAGGATGAATTTTATTTTATTTTATTTATTTAAATTTTTTGCAGGTCAATCAGGGTTAAGTGACTTGCCCAGGGGTACATAACTCGTAAGTGTCAAGTGTCTGGTGATGGATTTGATCTCAGGTCCTTCTGAATCCAGGGCTGATGCTATATCCACTGCAATACCTAGCTGTCCCTAAGGATTAATTTTATGACATAGAAGGTTAGTGTTAGAAGATAACTAACTAACTAAACAGAATATAAAGAAATAAATGAGAATGTGGAAAGTTAGTCAGAAAGTACATTAGAGTTCACTGCTACCATTTGACAGAAGCAGAAATGGATATACAGGGTGCTTCAGAGTCAGTGACTTATCCGAGGCAAGACATCATGTTAATGGGAGAGCCCATAATAAAACCTCAGATTCCTAACATCCAGTTTAACATCTTCTTTGGTATACAATTCAACAGAGCAGGAAAATGGCAGGGGAAAGGTCAGCCAGGCAGTGAGAACAAGGTCTAGAAGGAAACCAGGGTCTCTTGATTTCAAATGCTATTTCTTTTTCTGAAATGAGATGGCTTCATTTCTGCGAAGCATTAGCACAGTCCACACCTGTTTCCTTTCTCCACCCACACAATTCTTCCCAGACTCTCCCCCAGCTTCACTCTTATGAATTAAACAAAATGAAGAAAAACAACAACAACAACAAAAAGCTTTCCACAGCAGGGCATTCAGAAGCTGGCTCCAAATTCATTTTCTGCTCCACGATACATGCTGCCCATTTATTACATTCTGTATACACAATCCCTTTGATCTGGGAGAGATCAGCTTATTACAGGAAGAAGTCAAATTTCCCTTTGACTTCCAGATATGGAAACTGAGACTTACAAGTAATGCTCAACAATAACAACAACAACAATAACAGCTCACATTTATATAGTACTCTACAAAATGCCTTCTTAACAGTATTCCTGTAAGACATTCAGTATAATTATTGTTATTATAGTTCCCATTTTCCAGATGAGGAAAGTGAGTCTTATGGAAGTGGGTGGGAGAAATGTGTTCCCTCAGGACTCCTGACTCCAAGTTTGGTTCTCTTTACATTATGCCATGTTGTTTCCTTCATGAAACAATCCCTTCTAATGATGATTCAGCACCCTGGGAGACAAGACCCCTGCCTTCTGTTCCAGATGTAGTTCAGACAAGTGATTCATCTTGCTTAAAAAATAAAAAATAAAAAAGATTATATATGATATCCTCATCCCAATTTGCTTATCTCTGAAATTGGTATGAAACAGAGTACTTACCTTAACACAGAGGGGTGTTGTGAGATTTAATTAATGTAAGAAAGCACTCTGAGTACATCAGATGAAAGGTACTATATAAAAACAAAGTATTGTTATTATTACAATTACCAGTTTTCAGGCTCTCTGCTTCCTGCTGTGTTGTGTATTATGTTTTCTTGAAAGACAAACAACAGCCTCCACTAGAGATAATCAATCCAAGACTCAAGCATGGGTTGTTTCCTAACATTGTGTTAGGTACTAGAGGGGAACTAGGATGGATTGAGTTAAGCCAGAGAAAGGTCTGGAACAAAAGGGGATACCTTGGGAATCAGTAACCTATAGGCAGCCTCAGTTGAGGAATACAAAATCATCGGTCCAAGGCTGACATAAAGATGCTGAGAACAAGTCCCAGAACCTGGGAGTGAGATGTAGCCAGAAAGAGGAGTGAAATCTTAATGGATGAGTCAAGGGAGTAGATACAAGAGAGTAAATACAATGTGAAGAAGATAGACTAGAAGAGGAAAAGGCAAATATTAGAAAGTATCTGGAACAATGATGAGAATAAGAGCAAAAGAGCAGCCTTTGACCACCCTATAAATAATCAGATTTATCTATAGATGTTTGTCAATCTAGAGATAATACAGCACACAGTCAGTCCTTGGTATTTAGGAGAGGAAAAGGAGTTGGCTGGCCTTAGAGCCAGGGTGACCCAGATTTAATTCCTGCCCTTACACATCCTGACAATATGACCCTAAGCAAGTCACTTAACGTCCCTATGTTCTATCTTAGAGAACATTTGTATTCTGCTTTGGAAAAAGGGTTGCTTTTTTTCCTTTTCTGAGAAACTCCCTATATCAATGAAGTCACAGTTTCAGACCAAAAAAAGATGTGATTTAGTGGAAACAGTACTAGTTTTGACATCACACAACCTGGGTGCTAATCCTGACTCTCCTGCCCACTGCTTGTCTGACTCTGGGCAAGTCATTTCCCATCTATGGACCCCCCAGTTTCTTCATTTGTAAAATGAATGCGTTAGGAGTTCCCGCCCAACTAAAAATCCTATGACTGTGATGCTGATTTTTTAAAAATTTAATTTACCAAAGCACTTTAACATATATTAAGTCATTTGATCCTCACAGCAATCATATGGTATAGTCAGGGCAGAAAGGGAAGCAGCAGAGTTGTATAAAAACACCAGCATTTATACAGTGTGGTATAGAGACATCTGGTGGTGTAGTGGATAGAGCATTGAGCCTGGAGTCAAGAAGGCTTGAGTTCAAATCATGGCTCAGATACTTATTGGCTGTGTGACGCTGGGCAAGTCATTTCACCTTTGTTTGTCTTGGTGTCTACAACTGTAAAATAAGGATAATAATAGCACCTATTCCCCACGATTGTTTCAAAGCTCAAATGAGATATGTAAAGTGCTAAGTAGAGTGTCTGGCACACAGTCGGTGCTATAGAATGCTAGCTATTATTATTATATAGTGCTTTAAGGCTTACAAAGCGCTTTTGATGTCATTTGATCATCAAAATTACCCTTTGAAACAGTTGTGATTACCTCCTTTCTACTTAATAGGGAACTGAGAATGGGAGAGATCAAGCCACTTATTCAGATCTTCTACTCTATCCATCGCACTTGCCTAGCAGTATCTAATATAGGGGAGGTGATATAGGGATATGGAAAGACTATTCTGTCAGGAGTCAGAGAGCTCAAGTTCTTGCCCCTCCCTCCCCCCCCACACACACACTATCTCTTACGGTGGGGATGCAGTAAGTCTGGGCAAAACATTTTGCTTCTCTTTAAAGAAGCTGGACTAGCTCTCGGAAGTTCCCTGATTTGACAAATAAGGAAACTGAGGCCACAGAGAGATGAAGTCCTTATAGAATGGCTTGTTCACATTAATCATTGTTCAAACAAAGGACTGTGTGCATATTTCAACACATCCTTTTCCTTTTTTGTTTTGACCAGAACAGGGTCCTTACTTTGCTCTGTCTGCAACTTCCAATTTTAGGTAGGACCTGGGTCTCAGCCCTGCTCTCCTTTCTATTCCCCAAGGGCAGAAATAGCTGACATCTACCTGAACTGAAATAGAGACTTTGGCAGATAAAGACTTTCACTCAACACAGTCAAAGGAACTCCCCAGTGGGAAATTTTATGCTCAGTACATCCAGGCCTACATTCCCTTATCCCCTCTGGTCTGTCCCTTAGCAGCCATATCATAATATCTGCCAGGGTGAGTAACAGCCGCACTCACTGTGCCTTCTCACTGGTGGGAATAGTCCAAGATGTCCTCTGAGGGTTGGTTCTGTATAGTATCCACAGCTGAGCCAGGGATGTGGAAAAGTTATACTGAGGGCTGGGGTTTTATTCAGCTGTTCTCCACCCTGATTAATTTTCTAGCTAATGACTCTCCAGACATGGTGATGTACGGTGCTCTGTCAGTGACAAAAAAATTGAACTTTTACTAATTAAATAGAACATCTTCATGCGGTGAAAGGTTTTACAAACGAAAGTAACTCACAAAGAATTATGTTGGCAGGAGATTACCACCAAAACCATCTCGGAAAGGCCAAGGACTGATGAAAGGAAAGGCCCAAAAAGGAGTGAGACAGAGAGAAAGGCTCGGGACATTTATATCAGCAGCCAAGCTAATGTTTTACTCTAAAGTGCAGTCTAGTCCATCTGGCAGAGGGCAGACCTTTCTCATTAAGCTAGACTCACCCTCTGTCACACTTAGAGCTAACCACAAGTAAAAGCAGGAAGGCAGCTCACACCTCAGGAATATTCACTGAGGCATCAATGTAAAAATCACTGAATTTCATGTCAGAAGTCCTAGCTTCACTTGGAAGTAGCAGTGGTTAGAAGATAAGCTTCAGGTTCAGCAAGACCTGTGTTCAAGTCCTTTCTCTGACACTTATAAACATACTTAATGAATGACTTTGTTCAAGTAACTTACTGGCTCAGGGTCCTGGGCTCTAAGACTCTATAGACCAGATGTCAATTTGTATTGGTAGAGGCAGTTCCTACACCAATTAAATCATACTCCAAAATAAACAAACACACCTGTGGGCAACTGAATTCTCAAAATTTCTGTCATGGTAAAAGCAAGGTGTTGAATAGATCATCTCTAAATTCCTTTTAATGCTATTATTATAATTTTCTTTCTCCCCCTGGTATGACCATGGGTGGTCATATCATTAAGAACAAAAATAAGGTTGACCTCTTGAAGTCCAAAAGTGGGTAGAGAAACTAGATGCTAGAAACCAGAGTGGTTTAAAAACTTAAGTTTAGTTCCCTAAACCAAGCAATTTTGTCCAAAATACAGTTAAATCCAGATTGATATAATGAATCTATGGAAATGGTCAAATTTGAATTGCACTATTCAAAGTTAAAATTATATATAATAAAGTAATCAGTTCCAGCAACAGAAATACATGTTGTGAATTCAAATAATGTCACTACTTCAGAGGATTCATTATTTATGCTAATTAAGACCTAGCTATAAACTCTTTGAGTATCAAAAGCCATTGGGTTTGCCCATTTTGCTCAGACAGGTATACAGCTACACAATGACAAATAAAAACTTAGATTAATCTTATCTTCAAATGCCTTCCATGAAGGCTTTCCTAACTATCACAGGTCAAGGTGACTTTTTCCTCCAAAAAAGTTAGTCTTTTGTACTTTCAGTGCTTTGTGGAATCCCTTGTCTATTGTCTTATGTCTCTACTTAACCATTATGTTGTTATGTAAATCAGACATGTTAATATTTTATCACCATAACTAAAAGATCGGGACCAGAACTAATAATTTATCTCTTCTCTAACACCCTTACACAGGTCTTCATACACTGTAGCTCCTCAAAAAAAGGTTGAGAATTGAAAGAATGATGAAAGGTGGCAACTTTTTTATTATTAGAACACCATGACCTTTGATTGCCAGATACATAAGGGATTAGTAGCCTGAAGGCTTCCCTTTGGTTGCAGTGGCTTTACCACTCATGTTTTGGGTGTATGCTGGGCCTTAAGACCTTCAAGGGCTTATAGTACAGTCCTCTGCACAAAACTCTGCAGGGGACATGAATAACCTAGGGAAACAAAACACACAGAAGCAAAGGGAAAGAAATCCAGTTAACCAGACTCAACTGAGCTATATTACTTTCCCAGAGGTGGTCTCTAAAGTGTTTCTTCCTTTCCCAGCAACACACTCAGTTCAGAAATATGAGGCCTAGTTTGGAGACATTTGCTCAGAAGCCAGGGCTAATGGCTTTTGTAAACACGGTAATAATGGCTAAAAGAAGAGAAAAGAGTCTGGTGCCCTTTTGGGGGTCATTGACAACAGCTTCCCATTTGCGGTAACATTAATTTTCAAATGTTCTCAATTCCTAGACCTGTTTCTATCCCAAGACTTAATAAATATTTGTTGAATTAAAAAATAATGATCTAGTACCTCCCTCCAAAGGGAAAATATTTATGAACTTTTCCTTCTTTACTTTTCTTCCTCCCTTCAGCAATTATTCAATTTTTATCCCTGTCAAGCCTCCTGTGGCTTCTAAATTCTGTTACCATTATTCTAGGTCCTTTCCTTATGGAAATCCAGCTCATTAGTTCTTCCCAGAGGCCATGTGCAAAGAAATTTGGGCTTAAATTTAGTTTGGGCTCAGTTACTGAGCCATATAGGACCTTGGATAAGTCCCCTCCCCGGGCAATGATATATTCTGGAATATAAAATACTGGAATTAAATTATCTCTAAGGTTTCTTCTAGCTCTAAATCTCATGGTAATATTTTGTCAGCTCCTTTCCTGGGCCTCAGTTTCCTCCTCTGCTAAATGAGGAGGGTAGACTTAATGATCTATATAAGGTCCTTTGTTCCTTCCAGCTTCACCATTCAAATAATTCTTTTGTCTTTCAGCAAGATAATCTCCCTGAAACATTGCCTCATGGAACATAAAACTTTGTGGTATTTTAACCAGAAAACCTACTTTAAAATATTGAAATGACTCATTAAACATTTATTTTTTTCCAGCTCCTTGTTAAGAAATAAGGAACGCAGCCTGAAAGGTCCTACAAGAGCTTTATATTTGGAAGGGACTATGGTTTTGTTACCCAGTATAGTATGGGTTAGGTTTAGAGAAGACATCACATTAAAAGTTCTTCCTCTAACTCACTAAGTGATATTGGGCAACTTGTTAACCCTCTCTGGCCTTCAGTTTCCTCTGTAGTCAGAGACCTGGACTGAATAAGCATTTTTAATCTAGAAGTTTTATTTTATTTTTTACATTTTGATAAATATTTTAATATAATTGGTTTTATTTGAAATTTTAATTTTTTTTAAATTAATATTACAACATGACTTTGAAAAAGGACTCATAAGTTTCTCCAAATTGCCAGAGGGGTATATGACACACTAAAAACATTAAGAACTCTTGGATTAAATGATCTCTAATGTCTTTTTTCAATTCCAATGTGCCATGAGTCCAAGAAGTCTCCAATCTCTCTCAAACTGTCAAACTTACCCTCCCCACTTCAGAAATTAAGGTTAATGAAAATCAGACCAAATTCACATTTCAAGAAACAATCTACATTCTATTCTTACCTATCACTTTGTGTACTTCTCTTGAAATTCTCAGTATTGGTGTGTGGGAGATAAATTCCTGGATCAATATTCTTTTCTGTTCAGAGGAGAATCATAGGCTCAGAGAACATTGGATCTAGTAAGGGTTTAGAGACCATGTAGTTCAACCTTAAATTTTCTTCTGGATGAGAAAATTTAGGCCCAGAGTAGTAAAATGACTTTTCTAATGTAAAAAGTGGCATAGCCAGAATGCCAAACTAAGTCACCTGTCTTTCCAGAAATTTGCCTAGTTCCATTATACATCTGCAGTAACTGCTAAACCTCATATATCTCTTACTCTCCCGGCTTTGTGGCCTTGTACATAATTTTTTTTTTTTTCTGAACAAGAACTATCAGACCTGTACTTCATTTTATCATGGCTTACCTCTTTATTTTCTAAGTGAACAGATAAACTAAACAATGCTAATGTGCCTACTAGTGGTTTAATGTATTATCTTTATAATGGTAAAGCGTTAGAAAAGAAGGAACTTTAGAACATAGACAAAGAATATCAAAGCTGGAAGGAACATTAGAAGACAGAATATAGAATTTCAGGATTGACAGAAACCTTCCATCTTCTCATCTGGCAAATGAGAAAGTTGAGTTTCGACGGAATAATGTAGTGTTCAAAGGACCTGATCATAAGAAGGCTAAACTCTTAATTTCCTCTTTACCTTCTTTTCACTGTTTATTGATTTAAATGACTACATACTTAATTCCATTTCTTTTGGCTTCTTCACCAATTCTTCCACTTCATTTTAGTTTTAAGTGATGTTGGCAGGAGAGTAAGAACACCTGTTCCTGTTCTTACATTTCTTCACCTGTCTTTCATGCCAGCACCTGAAGATGACATCCACCGTTAACTCACCCCAAATATCTCTAACTGAGGTCACTGCTATACTAGCTCACAACTGTTGCCATGGGAACTGTGATGTCATGAGAACAGAAGTATGGGCTCTGGTACCTGAGATACCATATTCTTCTAAACAAGGATTAAAATTTCATAAAAATATGGGATCTTAGAACTTAGAATTAGATCAAGTCATAACCAAATATTTATGAAGACATATGTATATACATACACATAACTACATGTATGCATGTATAGTTGTTGTTGAGTTGTTTATTTCTGTCTGATTCTTCGGGATCATAATGTCCATGGGGTTTTCTTGGCAAAGGTATGGGAGTGGTTTGCCATTTACCTCTTCATTGGATAAAGGTAAACAGAGGTTAAGTGACTTGCCCAGAGTCATGCCACTAGTGTCTGAGGGTGGATTTGAGCTCAAGGTCTTCCTGACTACAGGCCAAGCCTCTATCCCCTCAGTCACTTAGCTGCCTTCTGGGCAAATAGAAGTTAAGTGAATTGCCCAAGGTCACACAACTAGTAAGTGTCTGAGGCTGGATTTGAACTCTTCCTGACTTCAGGGCAGCTATGCTATACAGTGGATAGGGTGCTGGGCCTGGAGTCAGGAAGACTTGTATTCCTGAGTTTAACCCTGTTCATGTCATTTTCCTCATCTGTAAAATGATCTGGAGAAGGAAATAGTAAATCATTCCAGTATCATTGTCATGAAGAATTGGACATAACTGAAACAATTGAACTACAACAGTGCTTCCTGGTTCTAGGCCTAATGTTCTATCCCTGACTCATCTAGCTATTTTCTATATACCATACCTGTGCGTATTAAGTGAACAATGGAAACCGGAGCTACATAACTTTAAAAATCCTTTGGTGCATAATGGCAAAGGTGGATGAAGGAGGATGGAACACTGTACTAGGCAACTGGAAATCTGCACTTAAATCCTAGATCTTCCATTTGCTAACTTTGTGACAAGAAATTATTATCCTCTCTAAACCTCATTTTCTATGTCTATTACAACTGGAGATGGGAGTTGGACTAGATGACATCCAGAGATTCCTTCCAGTCCTAATATTTTATGAATCTATGACTTCCAAGGACTTTTTCACCTTAAAGATTCCCTGGTCCTATAAAAATAACCTCTTAATTTTATATAAGGTAAGGGATCTTCATCTTTACAGAAAGTGATTGTTGCTTGAGAGTCAATATTTTGTGGTAGAAAGCATCAAGGCTCTAAGTCAGCAGGCAGAAGGTCCTAGCTCTTGTATAACTGGCTAGGTGATCTCAGGCAGTTTGACAGGTTGCTTTCCCTCTCTAGACTTCAGTTTCTACCTTGGTAAAACATTTTATCAGACTCAATGATCTTTAAGGTCTCTTTTAGCCCTAACATTTTGTGAGCCTGTGAATATGACTATAAGGACATCTCTGTTCAGTTTAGTAATTTTTCAGTTGTGTCCAACTTTTTTTGACCCCATTTGGGCTTTTCTTGGCAAAAATACTGGAGTGGTTTGGCATTTCCTTCTCCAGCTCATTTTACAGAAGAGGAAAATGAGGCAAACAGGGTTCAGTGACTTGTCCTGGGTCACATAGCTAGTAAGTTTCTGAGACTAGATTTGAACCAACAATGATGAGTCTTCCTGACTCCAGGCTCAGTGCTATATCCACTGTGTCATTTAGCTGCCAATAAAGACATCTACTTATCATCATAATGATAAGACCTATTAATATACATGAAAGGCCCTGAGAGATCATCTAATCCAACAATATAATTTTACAGATGAAGAAACTAAGGTACAGAAAAAGGAAGTGTCTTGACTGAAGTCATGTGGGAATGAAAATATAGAGCTTGACTTCAAGCCCAGCTCCTCTACGTGCATTCATTCCTTCATCCATCCATTCACTAATTTGATAAACATTCACGTAGCGCCTACTATGTGGCAGGCACTTGGGATTAAAAAAGACATAGAGTTCATGAGCAACAGGTATTTATAGTTCAGTACAGCTTCCCATGGGGAAAAATATTTAGGGGTCCCTGAGGGTAAGTGCCCATGTGTTTTATTTTTAAAGGGTCCTAAGGCAGCTAAGCCTCCAACAGATGGACACTCAAATATAGACTGAAACAGGCATATAAGACACACACTCAAAACAAATGAACTGGAAATTAGTATAGGAATGGAAATCAACAGACAAATTTATGTTCCTCCAAACCCTAACTTATCTTGCCTGAGCTTTCAGATGCTTAGTTAATCTGCAGGAATTGATGACACTGGTGGACAGTAGGAGACAATTATTCATATACTAGAAAGGGGGGTGGGGTGGGCAGAAAGGAGAAAAGGTTGGTGGAGCAGCTGGATGGTGCAAATAGCGAAAAATTCATTTTGCCCTGAATAGAATCTGTTCTACATGAATCTATTAGCTAACACCAGTTACATGGGACTGTAGTCTGATTGATATACACTGGCAATGAGAGCAGCTGGGTGGGGACAATCCAAACTGAGTAGAAATAGTAGTGAAATTATCACAGAGAACCATGATGGATCTTGGAAAAGAGAATAGGGGGTTGAGATTAATATTGGCAGAAAGCAAATGAATTGGAATGCACATGCTTCTCCAGACATAGAATTGCTCACCTGTGAAATCCACTAATGTGTTTTTAAATTTTAATTGGTAGCCATTATAGGCATAAGCACACCATTAAGCTGATCACCTTGAACTTCAGTCCAAGAAGATGGAGGCCAGGGGGAAGTATACTAGCAAAATATGAAGTAAACATTATGAAACATTACAACCTCCATTTTGGTCATTCTGCACTGTAAGATAAACTGAGAATTACTCGGATGTCTCACCTGTGTACTTCTGTTTCTTTTGTCTATGAGCGATATCTATGGGTCTGAGGCTACTAAAATCCAGAAATAGATATGACAGCATCAGAAATCTCCTCTGCCAGAGGATCAGAACTCACTACCTCTTTTCACTAGAACAGAGGCTGCTAATTCTTTGCCTTTCTGGATTCTGAATGCTGCCTACATAGACACATAAACAGGAAGCTAGGTGGTGCAGTGGATAGAACACAAGACCTGATTAAGGAAGAGCTAAGTTCAGATCTAGTCTCAGGCATTTGCTGGCTGGGTTATCCTAGGCAATCATTTAACCTGTTTGCCTGAGTCTCCTCATCTGGAAAATAGGTATAATGATAACACCTACCTCCCGGGGTTGTTTTAAATATTAAATAACATTTGTAAAGGGCTTAATATAGTGTAGCACATAGTAGGCATTATATAAATGTTATTTATTAGTAGTACATATGATTACTATATAATTCAAATCCAAATGACCTGAAAGAGACTCTTTTTTGTCCCGTGGTTTCCCAAATCAGGTTGTTAGAATAGGGAACTTAACACATAGAAAATACAATTTTAGAATTTGGATATTTTACTACTAAAGATGGAAGGGACCATAAAACATAATATAACAGCTGACTTTAATAAAGCATTTTTTTTTGCAGGGCAGTGAAGGTTAAGTGACTTGCCCAAGGTCACACAGCTAGTAAGTATCAAGTGTCTGAGGCTGGATTTGAACTCAGGTCCTCCTGAATGCAGGGCAGGTGCTTTATCCACTGTGTCATCTAGCTGCCTCCATTTATAAAGCATTTTAAGGTTTACAAAGCACTCCACATGCATTACTACATCTGAGCCATATGACAACCTTATGAGGTAGATATTATTGTCCTCATTTTACAGTTGATGAAACTAAGGCTCAGGTAAGTTAAGTGACTCTTCCATGAGGATTCAGCCAATGCCAGATTTAAACCTGATTTCACCTTAATTCCAGGATCAGTACTCTTTCTACGGTAGAATATATTCTATAGAATCTCAGACAGAGGAGACGTATTAATGAGCTGGGGTGGTAAGGAAAGGCTTTTCATATGAGGTGGGCTATGCATTACAGGATACTAAGGCAGAGATGGAAGAAAAATGTGGCCAATTCAGCTGCAGTGGAACATATTAATCACCAGAGGTTTGGGCGTCTTCAGTTTCTGAAACTTTCATATCACATAATTGCAAACTCAGAGCCTGCTCTGGTGACAGTTTATTCTTCTTCTACTTTATTGGAATGAGCAGTGTCTCATTCTCCTTTGATTGTGGTTCACACACTTCCTCACCTCTGATGTTTATTCAGAGAAATTAAACACGCCAAATATTATCATTCAGAGGTTATTGTAGGATTAGAGAACTGGCAAGCTGCAGAGATGAGGGGAGCTCCCACTATTTCAAAAGGAGAACACACACTCTGCAGGCCCACTCACTTCAATGACACACTGCCAAAGGCTGAGCAAACTGCTCCACTCTGAGCTTCTCACTTGCATCACACAGCCTTGGTTTTTATCAGTCCAGCAGCATGATTTGGGGCCAGGATTATTCTGTCTGCTGAGCACCAGAGACCAAATCAATCACATAATGATAAAATCTCTACTCTGTGCTGTGCAGATAAATTCTGTTTGTGGATGACACCTGAGTTTTAGTCTTGCTTCCACTACTAACTGGCTGTGTGACCTTGGGCAACTCACTTCTTCACTATGACCCTTAGTTTCTTCTTCTGTATGATGAGGGGCTTGGGCTAGAGAATTCCTTCCTGATGTAATAGTCTATGAATATATGATTTATAATAATATGGGGCTGGCAATAGACTATGTGTCTGTTGTCCAAATATATGCCTAGACAAAGCTGGAGTGGCCCATCACCAGATTGACTGTGATTTTTTGGCTACAATAGTTTAAGGAGAACATATTATGCCATATAAAAGTAGCCATCTGTAATTATGGAGAGAATATTCAGCATTTCTATGGTGTTTTGAGGTTTGCAAACCATTGACCTATAAATGACATCACAGATTCAATGAATTATTGAAATAAGATTCCATCCTGTGGGCCCAGAAGGAGTTAGGACCTACAGCATCCCTCCCAACCCATTCCCCTCCATATTGTCTGCACCAGATCTAATCTGTAGGGCCCCATAGCAGCAGGCAGATTAAGAATCCTTCATTCCTCAACCTTGCTGCCAATCAATTCTCCTTTCTCCTTTCCCCCTCCTGATTGGACACTTAACACTCCACCCCTATCCACACCATTATAAGAAGGAACCCAGAATCACAACTGTACCTGAACCTTCCAAACAATTCCTCCCTGCCCACTAATCCTCCCATCTGCCCTGCTACTTCTCCATTCCCCTCAGGGATTGCCATATCATCTGCCACTATACTCTAAGGACTCCTGAATTTCCACAATTCATCCTCAACTCACCTTTAGTCCAAATAGGACCCCTCCCATTCACCTCACAGCAAAACGAATCTATTCATGTTGTATCTCCCATTTGGAATGTGACTTCTATTGTTATCCCTAGTGCTTCGTACAGTATTTGACACATATTAGCTCTTAATAACATTTTTTCATTCATTCATTAATTCATTCAAAATCTTAAAAGGAAAAGAAATTATGGTTTTCCCTGGGAATTATAATTCTTCAAAAGCACAGAGGAATTCCAGCATGTAAAACTAGAGGGAGAAACAATTTTTAAATCATGATGAAGAAATTTCATAACAGAGCTTAAGTTTTCAGGATTTGGAGTTGGAAAGGATCTAAGGGATCATGGGATTACATATCTGGAGTTGCAAGAGTTCTTAGGGGCAAAGATGATTTAACTCAATTAATTTGTTTTTCAGAGGATGAAACTGTGTCCCAAAGAAGGGAAGTAACTTAACCAGTGGATCACAGATGGTTCTGTAAATAAATAGTTCTTATTCAAGATCAGTACTAGTATTAGTTGTAGTAGAGTGGTAGCTAATGTTTATACAATACTCACAATATGCCAGGCACTATGCTAAGTACTTTCTTTACATTTGAGCCTCAAGATAACCCTGAGAGGTAGGTGCTACTATTACCCCCATTTTACAGATGAGGAAACTGAGGCAAATAAAGGTGAAGTGACTTGCCCTGGGTCATAGAGCTAGCCAATATCTGAGGCTAGATTTGAACTCAGGTCTTCTTGACTCTGGGCCCACCACTCTAGCCAGTGCACAACCAGCTACATCCATGTATCAGTATTAGATCTTCTGACTTTAGGTATACTGCTGTTTCCAAAGACAATTCTTTGCCACGGAGGACCAGTGAAATGGATGTTCTTATCTTCACTAAAGGAGAAATTAAATGTAACGTTAAGTTGTTCCCTGTCAGAGATATTAGAAAAGGAGTTCCTGAATTTGGGTAGGAGATAGGACTAGAGGAGCTCTGAAATACATTCCCTAGCTAACAAGGATGAAATGATGATAATAATAACAATAATAATGCGTTTCTGAATTGTCCTGGGAAGACAAACAATGTTATACTTTAATCTGAGGCTTGTTCTTTATAAAACTCGATGTAACCCTTGCATCTGAAGCTTTCTTCTTACAGGAAGGGCACAGATACTTATTATTGACCTCTCAGTTCTCTGGCTTATTGCCTCTACCCACATAAATTTGGGAAATGTCAGTAGCTGTCATTCACTGAAGGGTATCCGCCAGCTCCCCTTATAAACACACAGGTTTACAAGGCCTAGCATATAAAACAATTTGCTTTATAAATTAATGAACACAGAAAGGAGCCCAACAAAGAGTAAAGAAGATTCCACTCATCTCCTCCCCGACTAATAGGTAACCCTCTCCCCAGAGTTGTGTTTGTGATTACTTCCTTGGGTGAAGCTTTAGATGTGGCATGCCTGGGGTTTGCTCCTCTCTGGAACTTTCTACCCTCTAAATCTTTCTCATCCCCTCAGATCCCAGCAAGTTGTGGTCAATCCTTGTAGTCCCCACTTACTTTCTTTGATAGCTCTACTTCCTGGAGCACATCTGTTCTCTGTAGCTCTGCCTCCTATAGTTTAATTCCTTTGCTGACATGCACAGCTGTATCATTTTCCAGGGCATGGATGCTATTTCCCCTGGGTGATCTGTTCTCCCATGGGGGACTGGACTGCATGTAAGAAATACCATACCATGGGGGTCAACCTTAGAGCCAGAGTGATCCTATTCTGATGACAATATATCTTATATAGAGAGATATTCCCCATGGCGCCTGTCTTTTCATACCAAAGAATTCTTAGGGTACCATTCAAACCAGAATCACCTTTTTACACTCCTGGTTGGCTAAGGATGAGTCAGTCCTATTTGCCTTTGGCATCTGGGAGTCATGTCTTCCATGAACACTGACATCTCCTATTCAGTATTGGGCTTGAAGAGGGCACCTTTGTCATTTTCTTACCTGTCTATCTCCTGTTACCTATCAGGGAAATGTACAAGGTTATTTAAATGACACTGGAGATATAAAAGGCATATTGTAGCTTCAGAGCTCCCATCATGGGCACGAGCATCATGGGCTCCCATCATGGGCACTTCTGACATTGGCCTTTCTCTTTGAGAGCCAAGGAGACTTTGATTCCTTGGCATATCTGCATGCAAAAATTGACAGCCCTTACTGACATTTCCCTACTCTGAACATTTGGAATGCCAATACAACACTTAAAATTGTCCATATACTCTTGTGTGTTCTTTTCTCTGTGTTGTAACCAAGCATTGATGAACTAGAAGATGTGAGCTAAAAGTTTTAGTTCTTCCTCTTCCATGGAAAAGTTGTGTGACTTTGGTTGAGTTCTTTCACATATCCATGCTTCATTTTCTATCTTTGCAAAGTCAGAACTGAATTGGAAGATCTCTAAGTATTCTTCCATCCCTGGCATTCTCCTAGAATGTTATAGTTGGAGCTTCATTTTGGCAATAAATTTTTAGGATTTTTCTCATTCTAAATGGTCCATGCTCACCAATGACCTCTCTATAAAAGGTGGCAGGAGAATTTAACCCCAAATCATTATTTCAAACTTTCTCTGATCATACATCTTTACCACTTTAAAGTACTTCTTACATAGGCACATACCACTTAAAAATGCCAAGAGTCTGAAAAGAACTGAAGGAGGAAAATCAGATTATATCCACTCATTCAGAAACTGGAAAAAAATCAGTCACAAAAGACAAGGTGGTAGTGGAGGTGGTGATATATGCATCTAAGGAAACAAGTGTATGTGTGTGTATACATGTGTACATACATATGTGTGTATATTTTGGTATGCACAGATATTGGCATAGGAACATATATGCATGTTGTTCAGATTATACAAATATATGCCCCCACAATTATATCTCGCAAAATGCCTGAACTTTGATGGTTAATTTCAAGCTGTGAGTAGCTAAGGATTGGTATGGTTCTGGGAGAAAACCTGCATAGAAACCAAAGTG
This sequence comes from Dromiciops gliroides, assembly GCF_019393635.1. NCBI lineage: Eukaryota > Metazoa > Chordata > Mammalia > Microbiotheria > Microbiotheriidae > Dromiciops > Dromiciops gliroides. Next base: position 381,005,370 of record NC_057862.1, on the reverse strand, counting down.
ACTTCGTTGAAGTTTCCTTAGCCAGTAGTGGAAGGAAAGCTTCTGAAATTCATCGACTTCTGGCCACCAACCTTCTCTGAGGGGGAAAAATAATTAGCTCAGGTCCCTTAATCTCTGCCTTTTCTTATGAAGCAGAACACCTGCTGCTTTCACCAAGGTCCTTCCTACAACATCAACTCTGCCAAACAGTGAGATTTTATTTAGGGGGCTTCAGAAAGCACTGGCAGTTTCTTGCTTCCGGCAAAGGGAAGCAACAGGAATTCGGGTTTCAAGTAGGGTAAAAGAGAGGATAGCAGAGATTTTTTTTTTTTTTTTTGCCTTTCCCATCATGTCCAGGCCCTTGTGAAATGCTTGTTTGTGCTAAAATAGCAGGCCATCTGTTGTGTCTAGGGATATGGTACAGTAGAAAGGTCTGAGCATCGAGGAGAAAATTCAGAAAAGCAGAATTATAGTTTTGAGTTCCAGAACATTTACTCTTTGAAAACCATTCTGGAGGTTGAAGAGAGGACAAAAAACAACATTAGCTGTTTGCCCTCTCTGTTCACACAGATGCCTAGACACTTAGAAACATCCTTGGAACCAAAATGTTAGGATGTTAAAAGTGGAATTTAATAGTTGGGAGGAAATTAAGGATAGGGAATATTAAAGCACAAACTATCAGAGCTGAGACCTTAGCACACATATTATTAGAATATCTGACCTTGCTATTTCTCATCTATGGCATTTATTTCTCATCTCTATGCCTTTGAAAGTACTAACTATCCTCAACATCTGCAATAAATGCCTTTCCACCTCTACTTTTTTATAATCCCTAGTTTCCCAGTTCAAGTTTCTAGTTCACCTGACAGCCTTTTGAAATCTCCCAGTTGCTAATGCAACTCTATCACTTTGTTTTTTATTTTTTATTTTCAATCTGACTGTATATATGCACATGCTATTTTCCTGAATATAGACTTCTTAAGGGCAGAAGTAATTTCATTCTGGATTTGTATTTTCATAACCTAGCATGGTGCCTGGCACATAGCTTATGTTTAACAAACACTTGATTGGTTAATAGCCTCCAAAACCTCGGATTTAAAGGGACCTTAGAACATAGAATGATTGTACTGGAAAGGACCTTAAACATGTTAGAATGCATTCTGTAAAAGCTAAAAAGGCTCTAGAGACAATCTAGCTCAACCTTCTCATTTGAGGGCAAGAAATGGAAAATCCTAAAGTCACAAAGTACCACCACCATTTGCAACCCCATATTGCTTCCACCTCCGGATTTGTCTGGAAAGGCTCTCATTATCTTCAAGCAGAGACATGATCAAGATCTTCTCTGACTATGGCTCATACTATCTAGGTATTTGCATTTTCATTAGGTACTCCTTTTTATAGAAAAAAGATGACTGATAATGATTACAAATCACCTGTCATGATCTGACTGTAGTATATATCCAGAGAATCCAAGGAGTAAGTCTGTATCACTAAAAGAATCAAGTTGAAGAAAACCTTTGGGAACAATAGGGAATAATGGCTATCTGCTAGTATTGTTCATGTGGAAAAGAGATTAGGTTTGTTTGGTGTCTCTACAGAAGGCAGAGCAAGGTCTGGGGGGAGGGGTTCAAGTTACCCTCAATTTCAGGAAATCCCTCCTGACAATCAGAGTTCTTCACTGATAGAATGGCTTTCCTCAAGAGACAGTGAATTGTCACTGAAATCATTGGAGGTCTTCAAGCAAGGGCTAGATGACCCTTTTTCAGGGAAGTTATACAAAGGATTCATGCCTCAAGCATGAAGTTGGATGAAATGACCTAAGAAGGCTGTTCTAACTCTAGGATTCTATTATTTCAAATCCAGGCCAACCAACCTAAGCTGTCACTTATCCTGGGTAGGTCAATAAATGACTCCTCTTCTATTTCTTATTTTTTGAGCCCGATAAAGTGGAAATCTCTTGACCCAGACCAAACTTGATGTCTTTCCCCTCTACTGCTCGTGCAGTGTCAACCAACCCACTTGAATTCATTTGAATAAGAAGTCTATTTGTTCAATTTTATAATTGGTTTCCATCTACATGAAGCACATTATTCCCATATGCCCATCCTTGTACCAAAAATATAGGAAGGAAGAATCTCTTTTATTTTATACCATGAATCAGCTTCAAGGGGATGAACAAGGGGTGGAGGCAGTAGAGAGAAAAAAAAATAAACACAAAGTCAAGAAGTCAGAAAGAGCAGAAAGAAAAAAAAAAATAGACTTCAAGTTTATTGTACTACTCAAGAGAAAATACCAGATTCTTTTTGAGAATTAAAATGACGTTGCCTAGCTGCCTGTGTCTCCTGCTACTTGTCAATAATCCTGTTCACCCGACAAATATTACGCCTGTCTGCCAGATCTCTAATGTGACAGGTAGTTGATGGCTGAAAGTGCTATTACTTTCAACTACATATCATATTTAATTTATTACAAAACCACAGTTACTTCTTTTATTGATGAACTGTACAGTGTGAAATGATTATTTGTTAAAGATTTCACTGTTGCAAAAAAAAAAAAATCTTTATAGCTCCAAAGAAACTGTCTGTGGAGGCATTTGCAAGAAGAAACTCAAGAACTGGGAGTTCACAGTGCAGTACATACTTTCTATTTCCTTTCTTATCTGTTGCCTCAAGCAGACCTGATGACCTTTTCCCATTTCTCTTCATAGAAACAGGTAACATATCTTTTTAACACTCTGAGGACTTAAGACATACTACAGTGTGTCAGACCAATGGGTCTATGATTCTAGGTATTTAGTTTGACCCCTAGAATATTAGAGTTGGAGGGGATCTTTGAAGATAGAATGTTAGAAAACAAAATACAAAATGCCTGATCTGGATGAGAGCTTTGAGAACACAGAATGTTAGTAGAAGGGATATGGGATATTAGAGTTGGAATGGACCTTAGAAACACTATATGGAATGTTACAATTGATAAGGAGTTTATCCCATGGATAACTTAATCCCGCGTTCTAATTCTCTAGATAAGGAAATTATCCAAGAGACATGACTTGGCTAAGGTCACATAGCTGAATGATGTTAGGACTGAGACTACAACCAGTTTTATTGATCCTGAACTTAATCTTCTCTCTGAAAGTTATACCCGAGTTAGGTATTGTTAAAGCTAAAATTCTAGCTAAACTGTCTAAAATATCTAATGAGTGGTCGCCAATAAATGATAAGCTTTAGCAAGAGTTGGGCTTTTAAACATTTATTAAGGAGAATAAGAATTTGGTAAAGAGAGAAGAAAAGGCCTACATTCATCTATCTATTAAAGGGAGAGCACATTTTTAGCTCCCTTCTCCGCTGGGAGTCCCCTGGAAAGCCCCAGTTAGAGCTCCAGGCTCCCCCTTCCTTCTCCCACCAGCAAACGTCACTTCCTGATGCCAAAGAAAAGACGCATGGTCTTGCCCTCAAAGACCTTCCTTTCATGGCAGAGCTTTTCTACAGTAAGTCTCCAGCAGGTGGTGTCATTCCAATCGTTAAAGTGTACTACAAAAGAATTATACATTGGTCTCTACATTTTCTGGTAGCTGTGGCAAAAAGGGAAGAACTTGGTGTTTTAGATTCTCAAAGTTTTGCTTTTCTAAATTGAAAATTTTTCTTGGAACTAAACTCATGGAGGAGTTTATAACATAGGTCCTTCAGAGAGACTGTAGACACTATGGCAGAAGAGGCACTATAGATTTGATTTGTATTACTTGCTCTGCTGATAACTAGCTTAGTGATACTGGACAAGTTATTTCAGAGAACTGGGCACCACTTTTCCTCTCTATAAAATGAGGAAGTTAGATTAGATGATCTATCTCTAGGGTCTCCTTCTATGACTATTTTGTGTAAAGGACATTAAATTAAACTAAACTATAAAAGCACGTTCAACTAGAGCTTTACAAAAGAAATGGAAATAATCAATAGAAATTTCTTAAAGCCTATTCATGTCTCTGTGCCAGGCACTGTGCTAAGTGTTGAGGATTCAGGAAAGGCAAAAAAGACAGTCCCTGCTTTTAAGAAGCTTAGATACTATTGGGGGAAACAACATACAAAAAAATCCCAACTATGTACAAACAAGCTATACATATGTATATATGTGTGTGTGCATGCGCGCGCTCATGCATGTGTGTGTGTGTCTGCATCTGTGTCTATGTATATACACACCTATATGGTAAATTGGAAATAATCAGGAGAAAGCAGGCATTAGAAATCAGGGATTGGGAAAGACTCCTGTAGCTGGGAAATGAAGGAAGCAAGGAAAGCCAGAAGGCAGAAATCAAGAAGCACAACATTCCATGCATGAGGCACAGTCAGTGAAAATGCCTAGAGTGAAGAGAGTGTCTCTCAGCAAGGAATCTAGTGTTACTGGGTCAAAGAGTTGGAGGTAGTTGGGTTGGGGTGCAAGGTATAAGAAGATTGGAAAAGTAGGGAGGAGGCAGGTTACAAAGGGTTTTGAGGAGAGAACTTAACTTAATTTTGATCTTGAAGGCAATAGGGAGTCACTGGAGGTTATTGAGTAAGGAGATGACATAGTCAGACCAGAACTTTAAGAATATCACTTAGATGAACAAAGGATGGATTAAAGTGGGGAGGGAATTATAGCAGGCAGACCAACCAGCACGGTATTGCAATAATCCAACAGTGAGATAAGGGCCTGAACTAGAGTGATGGCAAAGTCAAAGGAGAAAGGGGAGCATATTTAAAAGATTTTTAAAAGAGATCTACAAAGGTAAAAATTGATGGGCCTTGACAACAGGTTGGATATGGGGGGTGAGAATTGAAGAGTTGGGGATGACTGAGCCTGGCTGATGAGGATGATGTTGGTACCTTCAACACTAATAAAGGTTATGTTGCACAGTGGATAAAATGCCAGGACTAGTCTGTGAAGACCCAAGTTCAAATATGACCTCAGACATTTCCTAGCTGTGTGATACTGGGCAGTGACTTAACCTCTGTTTACCTAAGTTTCCTCATCTGTAAAATGGGGATAACAATCACACCTTCCTCCTAGGGTTTTTGAGAGGATCAAATAAGATAATAATTATAAAGCACTTAGCAAAGTGCCTGACACATAGTAAGCATTATATATACCAGCTGTTGTTGTTATTCATTATTAAATGTTTTATTAAAGATTATTAAATATATTAAAGGATTTTTTTTGGTGGGGCAATGGGGGTTAAGGGACTTGCCCAGGGTCACACAGTTAGTAAATGTCAAGTGTCTGAGGCCAAATTTGAACTCAGGTACTCCTGAATACAGGGCTGGTGCTTTAACCACTGCGCCATCTAGCTGCCCCCTATATTAAAGGTTTTAAAGAAAAAGAATGCATTTAGTTTTGGACACACTAAGTCTATAGAACATGCAGTGGAAGATGTCAAATAGGCAGCTGGAGATGGGAGACTGGAAATCAGTAGAGAGGCTAGGGTTGAATAAGTAGATTTTAGAATTATCAGCATAGATGTGATAATTGAATTCATAAGAGCTGATGAGACCACCGAATGAAATAGTATAGAGGGAAAAGAAAAGAGGGCCCAGAACAGAGCTTTCTTGTTCTCTGAGACATCCAAGATTAGTGGACATGGCCTTGGTGGAGACCCAGCAAAGGAAACTGAGGAGTGGTCAAATAGGTGGGAGAAGTAGGAGAGAGTCTTGTCATGAAAACATAAGAAGAGATTATCTAGGAGAAATGAATGATCATATGTAAAAGGATGGAGAGAGGTAATTAGATTTGGCAATTAAAAAATCATTAGTAACTTTGGAAAAAACAGTTTTGCTTAAATGATGAGGTCAGAAGACACTGTGGGGAGTTAAGAGTGATAGGAAAGGAAGTAGAGGCACCTACTAAAAACAAATCTCTCAAGGAGTTTAGCCACTCCCATACCATGAGAATTATAGTTAGTGAGAATGGGTGGATCAATGAGAGATTTTGAGGATGAAGAAGACATTAGCATATTTTAGGGCAGTAGAGAATCATTCAGTAGAAAGGGAGTGATTGAAGATAAGTGAGAGCAGGAATGAAAAGAAGAGAATATCTCTTGAGAAGACCAGATAGAATGGGATTGAATTTTCATGGAGAAAGGTTTGTCTTCCCAACAAGGACCACCTTTTCATGTGCAACAGGGGTGGAGGAGATACCAGCAGAAGGAATCTGAGTGATATGAGATAAGGAACAAGATAAAAGGGGATTCTCAACAAATGGCCTCAATTTTATCAATAAACTAGGAAGGCAAGGTTCTTAGTTGAGAGTGGGAAAAGGGAGCTATGGAAGATTTGAAAATAGATGAAAAGTTTTGGAATTGCTTCTTAGGAGAGAGAAATGGTTAGTTAATTTGGGAAGTGTAAAAGAACTGCCTAGCGGCAGGGAGGTCCAGCTGGAGTTATGTAATATAAATCTTTAGTAGACTCAGTCAGAATGATTGCTTGATTGCATGATTGCATGACTTTCTCCACCTTTGATCTATAACATGTGTTTTGGAGTCAGGAAGTAGATGGTGTAAATGATCCAAGACTGAGGCTTAATATGGCCAAGAGAAGAGAACAGAGTAAACTTGAATTGGTTTACCAAGAAGTTTAAGATAGGGAAAGGAGATTTTAGCTAGTGCAGGGATGATAACTTGGGGGAAAAAAAAAAAACCTGAGGACTAGAAAGACTGGAAGTTACAGAGTAGATGAAGAACAGTGTTTGGGGTTGGAAGGCAGAGGGGAGAGGAGTAATAGTAATGATAATTCTATAGATTGCAATCAGAATAAGGTTATTTCAGAGTTCATGACATAGGAACAGTGCATTTTTAGGTGATTGCAATATGGAAGGTAAGACATCTTTGAGTGTAGCTTAAGTAGGATGGAGGGAATAGGTCATGTTTAAATGAGAAAGCTGAGAACTGTGAGGTTAGGGTGTTGGAGGGAGTATCATAATATATGTTGAAGTCCCTTAGATGAAGGAAGTAGGTGGTGAGGGAGAAAGATTGTGAGCAAGGCACTAAATTTATAAAGAAAGTAAGGAAGTATCCTGCAACTCAACAGATAACAATTACCAGTATTTTGATTGGTTAAAAGATATAGATTTTTTTTTTTAATCTTAAAGAGGAGAGGTTACTGAGCAATGGTAATATAGGGATTAACTTGGAAGTTGCAGTGTTGGATAAGGAGTATTACCATTCCCCCATCTCAGTCAATTAGTGAAGAAAAATGAATGAAAGTGTAGCCAGTGCTATAAATGGCAACAAGGAAACATAGGGGTATCAGGAAATAGCTGGGTCTCAGGTGAGAGCCAGAAGATAGAATTTTGTTGCCCAAGAAGCAGACAATTCCAGAGAGTACAACAGAAGAGGTGGGTAGCTCTGTGGTGGGATATTGGGGTAGTGTGTAAAGGGAATCAGAAAGAAGGATCAGGTGCAGTAGCAGAGAATCAGGAACGGGGTTTGGAAAGTGATCATACTTTCAGAATCACTGGGATGAGGGAAGGTATGACCAGGGGAGAATTTCTTACATCATTAAAGGAAGATTTTAGATAGATTTTCAATGTCCAAGACACCCTAAGTCTTTGGCCCTGAGGCTTTAGCCACAGGATAGAATCATTTTAGAGCCTTGGGCTGGCCATTCACCTCAGTAAGCAAATACTTGGAACTCAGGGAACAGTGTTTGTTATTCTCCTTCCCCAAGGTGGGAAACCAAGCTAGAGATCCAGTGTGAAAGTGGAATGGAAACCTGTCCTTTTCCACTGAACTGGGCCATTCTCAGAGAGACTATCAAGGCAGGGGTCTAGAGTATTCAATCATAGCTCAGTGAAGGAACGTCTCACTGAAGACCTGGGATAATGTGGTCTAGGTACTTTAAGTTGCCATGATCTGACAATTCAGGGATGGACCTTGGATAATCTAGAAGAAGGAAGAGTTAAGGTGCCCATGCATTGCATAGTTTCTTTCTAATCTCTTTTTTTTTTCCCCTTAGGACAAGTTTAATAGGCTACAAAACATCAGATGGGCTGGAGCCCAAAGGGCTGACTGGTACAAACAGGGTTAACACAGCACTTGGTTGTTGAAGTGAGGGGGCAGGGGCAGCTAGATGGTGCAGTGGATAGAGCACAGGCCCTGGAGTCAGGAGTACCTGAGTTCAAATCTGGCCTCAGACATTTGACACTTACTAGCTGTGTGACCCTGGGCAAGTCACTTAACCCCAATTGCCTCACCAAAAAAAAAAAAAAAAAAAGAGTGAGGGGGCAAGCCAGCAGGCCCAAGGCAGGCTCAGCCTGCTGCCCTGAGGGGGAGGAATGAGGCCTCATGAGGAGGAGGTGCCCAGCTAGCCCTTGGGGCTCCCTCTATGAAGGCCTTCCAGTTGAAAGCTTGGAGGAAGATCAAGCATGGTGTGTTCTGGATCTGCAGACACAGCAGAGACATGAGGCCCCAGGCCCACTGGGTGGGACAGCCTTGGCTACAGAGAGCAACTCAGTGCTGCTTGGAGAAATATTCTTTGCTCCCCTGGACATCAGGCTTGATCTTGTTGCTCCCAGGTCTCCAGCCAGCCGGGCACACTTCACCATACTTGTCTGTGAACTGGAAAGCCTGGACAAGCCGCAGTGCTTAATCTACAGAGCGGCCCATCAGGACGGTCATTGATGGTGTTCTGGGCAAAGGATTGCCCCTTATCATCATGATGAAGAGACCCTGAATGAGATTCCCTCATCTGCCTTCAAGACCCCATAATCTGACAAATGGTGTGTTTGGGGTCAGACATCAATGGGATGTTCACTGCTCCCAGTCCACCCTTCTTCTTGACTGTGTTGACCCAGGCAAGGTGACAGAAGTGCGAGTCAACCAATGCACCAATCACTTGGCAGTTGAGTTTCTTATAAATTCTTCTCAGCTCAATCACTGAATACAATAATCTCCGTGGGGCACACAAAGGTAAAGTCCAAGGGGTAAAGAACAGCACGACATATTTTCCTTTGTAGTTGGAGAGGTTGATGTCTTTGAACTGCTGATCTGGCATAACATAACAGCTGTAGCATGGAAATTGGGGGCTGGGAAGCCATCTTGGCATTTCCCGAAGCCATGTCGACTGCAACAGCTGGGGCTCCACAAAACACGCACAGAAGAGACACCAACACGTTAAGAAGAGCTGGAGAACTCCGATATCAGATTCTTAAATGAGCTTTGAACTGGCACTAGGTAATCATAATTATAGCTTACATGTTGAATATCACTTTTCAGTTAGAAGATTTTATTATAACACATCTTAAGACAGGAATTGCACATAGGAGCATCTTCATTTTACAGATAAGGAAACTAAGGATCAAGGAAGTGATTTGCCTAAACATGCAGCTTGCCCAAGCTTTCCTTGATATGCCTCTCCCGGCCGTCCTCTCCCTCAGATTGAAAGCTAGAGGGTAGAGTATCAAATGCTTCCCAATTCCTTCCTTTAAGTAGAGGGCAGAGGGGCAGGTAGGTGGCGCAGTGGATAGAGCACCGGCCCTGGAGTCAGGAGTATACCTGAGTTCAAATCCGGCCTCATACACTTAACACTTACTAGCTGTGTGACCCTGGGCAAGTCACTTAACCCCAATTGCCTCACTAAAAAAAAAATAAAAAAATAAATAAAATGAAATAAAATAAAATAAAATAGAGGGCAGAAACTGGACTCCAATTCAATCTTCTACCCTGCATGATTCAAACTCTGGGAGAAAAAAATTCTCCAAATCAGGTAACCCTGTTGTGCACCCCTCCTTCCAACGTTATTTAATCTATTGTTTCCATTTCCCCCATTAGATTGTAAGATCCTTGAGGACAAGAACAATCTCTTTTTAATTATATCCCCCATGCTTAGAACAGTGCCTAGCACATATATTGGATTGCATAAAGCTAATATGAGACAAAGCCAGGTCTTGGGAGAACACAATTTAGAGGTAGGAGGAACCTTTCAGACTATCTAGTCTAAATCCCTGATTTTACAAATGAGGAAAGATAAATTCATAGAGATTAAGTGATTTGCACAAGTGTAGAAAGAAACTGGTCATAGAACCCAGGTCTTTGGATTCTAACTCCACCCCCTCTGACCCAGTTCAATGCTTTTTGCCATTCAATTAAATCAAATCCTTCAGCAAATGCTTATAAAGCAGATGCATATTCTTGATTAAGAAACAGCTGAGGGTTTGGCAGTTGGTTAGTTTGTTCTCACATTCTGAGCAAGATTAAGAGAGCCTGAGGCTAAGGACCAAGGGGATTTATATAGATAGTTAAATAAACAAAATGGTCTACCTTTCTCAGAGTGGAGTGAGAGCTAGCTAATTGTAGAGTTTGTAATACATCAGGATTAGAGAGAACTAAGTACATACTTAATTAATTTATTTATTCTCCCATTCACATCCATATTAAGTCCTGTGCAGTGCTTGGCCTAGTGGAAGAACTAAGAAAAGGAAGATTTGACTTCTGCCCTTGAGGAGTTTACAATCTAATAGTGAAGATAAAACCTGGACAAAAATTAATAGAATTCTAACTAGAAGTGAGAGGCACACATTAAAAAGTGATCTTTTTGAGCATAAGGAGGCTAGGTTTATTTTCCTTTGAATCCCCAGCCTTTAGTACAGTGTGGGCTACAAATAAGTTCTTAATAAAAGAGTGAGAAATAACTTCTAGTTGAGAAAATTTGGGGAAGGCTACAGGGAGGAGGTGACATGAGGAGGGCATTGAAGTATGGCTAGAGATAGGAGGGGTGGAATAAAGTACTTATAGTCATTAGAATGCTTGATAATATTATCATCTCATCAGTACCCTCAGCCTCTCTGATTGGACCCTGTGACTGGAGGGCAGGGCCATGGGCTCCTGGACCTCTATTTAAGAAAGAGGATTGGCATAGTCTTCTCCATATTTCCCACCAGTAGACTGGTTTTGGACTTCTTTGGACTTATATCACCTTCTTCCCCAAACCTACCCCCATCCCTTTCCTTTGTGCTCCCTCTATTAGATTGTAAGCTCCTTGAGGGCAGGGACCATCTGTTTATTAACTTGTGTTTGTATCCCTGGCTTTAGCAAAGTGTTCAGCACATAGTAGGCACTTACTAAATGTTTTATTCACTGACTGACTAGACCTTACAAAAAAACATTACTCTAATAAAGAAAGTTTAGGGAGGTCACCATGTTCAAGGTCACCAAGGTGGCAAGAGACACCAGCTTTAATCAGTGACAGTAATATAACAGAATTGGGAAGTGTTTATGTGGGCTTCTAGGCAGGGAAACAGCTTTTTAAATAAAGAGGAATTCAGTCTCCAGAGGTATTCATCCAGCGCCTCACTAAATTCAATCACATTCTGTTTCTTTAAGGATTTATAAGACAGAAAGGAAAATCAGCAAGAGGGATGAAAACACTTCCTTCACAGAGACATAAAAGTCTAAGGACTAGAATGAGCAGGGGAGGAAAGACAGGAGGAAGCTGGGGGGGGGGGGGGCGGGGAGAAGCAATGTAAAAGTGTCACTAATCACAATATTCAACCTTTAAAATGCTCTTTGTATGGAGAAGCATTTGAAGCTGGAGGCTGCTTAAAGAAATTCAGAGCACACCCTGAATCCACAGGATCTGTATAGGAATGTGAGAAGCAGGAATTTTAAACTGGCCACCAGCCAAATTCTTGGTGTGTGTTGCCATCCAGTGAGGTTAACCAGACCTTGGTTAGGTAAATGGTTTCATTTCTGAATGCAAATAAGGGGCTCTCAAGGATGTGATATGTGAAAATACCAAGTGTAAGTATCTTCCTATTGTCTCAACACTGCTTCATCAGAGGACCCTGGAGTCTGGGTGATTACCTGGATGTCATCTACATCTTTCTGCCTACCAGATTTTCCATCTCAAGATCTTCCTATTACACCTGCATAAAGGCAGTTAAACATATCCTATGGAAGGGCTTTTTTTTTGGGGGGGGGGGGGCGGGAGTAGAATGGGGGTAAGGGTAGGGAGTGAGAAGAGAAAAGTGAGCCAGCCCCTACTTGCTTAGAAGTCAGGAGGCCCTGGTTCTAGTCCCTATTCTGCCACTGTGTTTAAATAGCCTCTCATACAATGTGCCTTCTGATTCTACTGTGCTAGTTTGGTTGCTCTTCTTATTCCAGAGTTCCTTTCAGCCTATCCCAGACTTAACAGAATCCTAAAGTATCACAACTGTAAGGGGCCTTGGAAAATACCTCAAATCTAACTCATATGGGCAGATACAGTAAACAATGCATATCTTGGATGGATGTAATAAATAATTATTGATCTAGAAGTACACTTTGAGATTATCTAGTCGGTCATTCCCTAAGTGAATAAAAGACTTGTCCAAGGACCTAAGTCTAATTGAATCTAGAGTGAGGACTAGAAAACACACTGGTCTTGTACTTTTCAGGGCAGGGTTCTAGAGCAGGGCTTCTTAAACTTTTTTCACTTGGAACGCCTTTTTACCCGAGATATGTTTTTTGGTTTTTGGTTTTTTTGAGGGGCAATGAGGGTTAAGTGACTTGCTTAGGGTCACACAGCTAGAAAGTATCAAGTGAATGAGGCCAGATTTGAACTCAGGTCCTCCTGAATCCAGGGCTGATGCTTTATCCACTGTGCCACCTAGCTGCCCTTGCCTGAAACATTTTTACATGACCCCAGGTATATATTACAGGTATAAAACATAAGTATACATAACTGTCATGGGAGGATTATGGGCCCCGGTCACCCAAACATTCTCTGGGGTTCAAGGAACCTTTTTCCTTGAAACCTCAGGGGTTTTCCCTTGAAATCAAGTAGGCCTCTCCTTGAACCAATCAAGGACACACACACTCACCTAACGGAGATAAGCGGACACAGATTGAACTGAGCATGCTCCAGGACCATCACCCCACATTCCAGTCCTCCTAAGCATCTGGATGAGGTAATCCAGGAGAAGACCACCTGGAACCGCCCATCAGCAGACTGCTTAGACCCATCAGGACAAAGTTGACACCCACCACCAGATCTCTCACGAGGGATTCTTCCTACCACAGCGCAACGCGGGAAGACCACCAGCCCCTCACCCAATAAGAGACTCTTACCCACCCCTCATCGAAACCCTATAAAATGGCACCCCACAAGTCAGTTGGGGGGAAGCGTTTTGTTCTGGCAAACCCTTCCTCCCGGCCGGTTTCTCTTGTACCCCAATAAACCTGTTCTCTTATTCCTGAGTAGGTCTTGTGCGAGAGTGTAATTCTTTACAGAGGAATCCTAAGGACCCACGCGCTTTCTCCTATCGGCTCTCCCCATATCATAACCATTTACTGTTTATGGTTTATGGTTTTGCTTGAAGGACTATCAAATAATCTCAGTCTCAACCCCACTGAAAATCACTTAACCCTGTCTGCCTCAGTTACCTCATCTAGAAAATGGGGATAATTTAAAGTCTACTTCACAAGGTTGTTGTAAGAATCAGGAAGACTCATCTTTATGAATTCAAATCCAGCCTCAGGCACTTACTAGATGTGTGACCCTGGGCAATTTACTTAACTCTGTTTGCCTCAGTTCCTCATCTATAAAATGTGATGGAGAAGGAAATGGCAAATCACTTCATTATCTTTTATTAGAAAACTACAAATGGGGTCATGAACAATCTTCTGGGAATAAGCATAAAATAGTAATGATTTCCTACTCCCAAAAGTCATAGTTTCACTTTTGTTTCCAGATAGGACCTAATAGCATACTGATAAATGACAACAAAAATTTGATGACCTTGGACAAGTTACATACCCTCTATGATCCTCATTTTCCTCATCTGCAAAGTAGGGACTATTCCATTTTAGTCTGTTGTAGACTGAAAATAATTAACGTTAGATTAGACACACACCTCCCCCCAACTCAGGTTACAGATCTTGCTACTTGTGTGACTTGGGTAAATGACTTAACCGTTCTCATCCACCATTTCTTTACCTTTTAAAATGAGGTATAGAACTAGATGGTCTCTGGATCCAACTGAATCCCATAGTTAAAATGATGATAATGATAACAATTGGTTACTTCTTCATTCCCTTCCTGACTCTTAGTCTCCTTGTGTCTTTATCTTCCCCTGTCTGAATGTAAGCTCTTAGAGGACAGCAACTGTCCTTTCACTTGCACTTAGCACAGTTCCTGGAAAATATTAAGTGCTTAATAAATGCTCATTAACTTGCCATACCTTATGGACTCTGAGGATGGGGATCTGTGAGGTTAGTGGGGTGGAGGCCATAGCCTGGGCAGAAACCAGCCTACAAGAAAAGTGTCATAGGTGCTGTTCTGGAAAGAGGACAAAACGTCTCTTTCTTGTTGTTGTTATTGAAATTTTGATTTTAGAGGCTAGAGGGAGGTGTTAACTATGCAAGTAGCAAAAAGAGCTATCCAGCTCTACTTAGCTCTCACGAGTTCTTCCCTGCAGTTGAGTAAGTGAGGGTATGTCCTGTGGATGGAAATAGATAGCAAATAGAACAAAAATAGCAACACCTGTTTAAATCACAGCCTCAAAACCTGAGTTCCGGGAACAAGATGTGCCTGCACATGCCCCTCAGAGCTGTTAAAGAGTAAAAGCAACCTGGGAAATTCTTTTAATTGCCTTGGTGACTTGATTCCCTTTCTCTGGCTGCTTCCCATAAATTTCCCTCCTCCCAATTCTTTGCTCTTTTGCCCATCACCACAGCGATTATGCTCACCTTCATAATTCTCTGTAGGAAAGATTTCTAAGTTCCAGAGGACTTTGGGCTCAGTGGGAACCCCCTGTGCGTGTAGGATTCTTTTGTCCAGAGCTTAACGTGAACTTCTGTTCGGCTAGCCAGTACTCTGTGGCACCCCAAGAAAATAACACAATAGAGGGCACTTATGTCAGATCAATCAGAACATTCATGTTTCAAACTGCAATATCTTTCTTGCCATTGCTTGGGTTCTGACACTCTGCTGCCTCCTTCTTTTGTTGTCCTTTCTCCTTAGTCTCAAGCATTGGCTTAGAGTCGGGATTTTTGTCAATGGCAGTGCCCTCCTCTCATTAGCCTTTTTGCTGTTTCTTCCATAATGCTCTGATTCTCTCTGTCTCTCATCTTTTCCCTTCATTCTTTTCCCTTCCTCATTCTCTCTTTTCCTTTCTCAGTCAGCTATTCTCTTTCACACTGGTCTCTTCTAGGTTTCATTCTCTCTTCCTGTCTTATTTCTTCATTCTTTTTTCTATATTCTTGTTTTCTGATGCTGCATTCTCTTCACTTGTCCCATGAATGCTCCCCTCCTTCTCTGCCCCTTTGCCTCATTCTCTCATTCACTGCTTTCCTTCTTTTCTCTCTTTCCCAACTTCCCTCTTTTATTCTTTATGTCATGGGTTGCAGAGCACCCCAGAAGTTCTCTGGGGCACATCAAGGAACTTTCTCCTTGAGAAACTAAACCAGAGGACAGATAACGCCTAGAGAGATAAGCTGAACCAAATCGGACTGAGCTAGCTTCGGATTCCTACCCTTCATTCTGGTCTCCCTTACCCTGGGAAGATAAATTTGGGTGTGGCTGCAGCCTTTGTGTCCTGAAGAGGGATCAATAGCCACTCCTCACCCAATTCCTCTAGTCACTACCAGTGGGGAATGATCCTCCACTCCTCACCCAATTCCCCCATCTACCACCAGTGGTACCTCCCTCACTAAAGGAACTTTCCACAATCAAATGGTGACTCCTCCCCCCATCAGTCTTCTATAAAAGAACCTTCCAGTCTCCTGTTCGAGGAGATTTGGTACCTCTGAGCCATGTGCTTTGTGCCTATCTCCCCATGAGAAGTCCAAGGATTTCTGTCATGGTTTCCCTCCCCCAACCCTTCCCTTCCCTGGCTCCTAAATAAACTACCACCTTATTCTAACTACTTTTGTGTGCAAGAGGGTGTAATTCTTTAAAGAGGAATTCCTAAGAACCCCAACCTAACCCCTAACCAACCCATACCCCATTTTCCCCCCATTACATTTTGGCACCCAACGTGGGGTGCCAAATGCTATGGGGGAGAAACCGATAGGAGAAAGCACATGGGTTTTTAGGATTCCTCCTTAAAGAATTACACTCTCGCACAAGACCTAATTAGGAATAAAAGAAGAGGTTTATTGGGGTACAAGAGAAACCGGCCTGGAGGAAGGTTTTGCCAGAACAAAATGCTTTCCTCCCCGGCTAACTTGTAGAGTGCCATTTTATATGGTTTAGATGAGGTGGATAAGAGTCTCTTATTGGGTGAGGGGCTGGTGGTCTTCCCGTGTTGCATTGGGGTAGGAGGAATCTGTCGTGAGAGATCTGGTGGTGGGTGTCAACTTTGTCCTGATGGGTCTAAGCAGTCTGCTGATGGGCAGTTCCAGGGGGTCTTCTCCTGGATTACCTCATCCAGGTGCTTAGGAGGACTGGAATGTAGGGTGATGCTCCTGGAGCATGCCCAGTTTGATCTGTGCCGCTTATCTCCATTAGGTGCATGTGTGCATGTGTGCATGCGTGCGTGCGTGCGTGAGTGCGTGCGTGCGTGCGTGTGTGTGTGTGTGTGTGTGTGTGTGTCCTTGATTGAGTTCAAGGAGAGGCCTACTTGATTTCAAGGGAAAACCCCTGAGATTTCAAGGAAAAAGTTCCTTGAATCCCCCAGAGAACTCCCATGACATTTACCTATCTCATTCTTCTACTCAATTTCATACCCTGTGTCTTTTCCCTCCCTTGTTTTCTTTTTATTTCTCTCATTTTCCCTTCTTGTTTTTATTTACTTTCTTCACCTCATTGTCTATCTACCACTCATATTATTCTCCATGATTCTTTCTTCTATATTTTTAGTCTTACTGTCACCCTTAGTTCTCTTTCCCATAATCCCAGAAATTATCTCACATATTCCTGCTTACCTTTCTCATTTCCTCCTGCTTAATTCTCTTTCTCTCTTCCTCTGCCTAATTCCTTGCTCTGAATCTCCCTCTAACCTTGTCTTTGTCTCTTTTGGCCTTTTCTCGCTTACTATTTCTTTTTTCACTCTCCTTCTTACATGCCTCCTCAAAGCCCTACTTGCATCCCTGCTCTTCTTGCATTTTTTTTTAGGCCATCACTCCCCCTCCCTGCTTCTCTTTGCCTTTCACTATATTGATTTATGTAGGGTCATTCTGTTCATGGGGAGAAAGAATGTCTTTGATACTCCAAAGGATCAGGCTGGGCACAAAATCCACGTAGTACTCTTGTTTGATATAGACAGCTTTCTTCCTATTCAATTCCCTTGGTTTCCAAGTAGCTGCAGGTCTCTGAACTCAAAACATTTGAGCCAGCCAGCCCATCCATTCCCAAAGTGAACATGAATATATACTTTTGGGGAGACTTTACTATTCCTCCCTCTTTTTCACAGAAGAAAGGTCACATCATTAGTAGCACCCTGAGTTCATATTGATGGGAGCTTCAACTGAGGATAAAACTAAACCTGTGAAATTAAGTTTAATGAAGAGAAAAATAAAGAGCAAAATGAGAAATAGAAGTACAAAGTACAAACTCACTTCTGAACTACTTCCTTCTTCCTGTGGTTCCATGGTGATAATATTCTTCTAAAATAATGTTAAGACCACTACAATGATAGTTTCTACCCCTTCTACTTTTGTCTGTCAATTAACTGTACCTCCCACTTTCCTTTTGAATATCCCCAATCAATTTCACTATTTCATAAACTTCACAAAGTTGAAAAGGCAGAGAACATATTTTCTTTAAAGAATGCAATCACTTCTATTTAAAGAACCTTCTGATTAAGCTAAATCACTTGCACCAATATGAAAATATTACAGGCATATCTCAGAGATATTGTGGGTTTGGTTCCAGACCTCCACAATAAAGCAAATACTGCAATTATCGAGTCTCACAATTTTTTTGGTTTCCTAGTGCATATAAAAGTTATGTTTATACTATACTATAGTCTATTAAGTGTGCAATAATATTATATTGTTAAAAAATGAACATACCTTAATTATAAAAATACTTTATTGCTAAAAAATGCTAACCATCATTTTAGCCTTCCTTGAGTCATAATCTTTTTGCTAGTGGAGGGTCTCGACTCAGTGCTAATGGCTGCTAACTGATCAGGGTTGGGGCTGCTGAAAGTTGGCTGTGGATTTCTCAAAATAAGAAAACCAAGAAGTTTACTACATCAATTAATTCTTCCTTTCACTTGAAAACTTAACAGCTATTGTAGGATTATTAATTGGACTAATTTTAATATTCTTGTGTCTCAGGGAATAGTGAAGCCCAAGGTGAAGGAGAGAGATGAGGGAAAGGTATTTCTGTGGGACAGTCACAATACAAACAACATTTATCAAGTTCACTGTCTTAAATGGGCATGGTTCATGGCAACCCAAAACAATTATAGTAGTAACAGCAAGGATCACTGATCACAGATCATTATATTAGATGTAATCATAATGAAAAGGTTTGAAATATTATGCAAATTAGTAAAATGTGACACAGAGACATGATGTGAACACATGCTGTTGGAAAAATGGCACAGATAGGCTTGTTCAACTCAGGGTTGCCACAAACCTTCGATTGGTAAAAAAAACCAAAACAAAACAAAACAAAAAAAAACCCCGCAATAATCTGCTAGAAGAAATATAGCAAAGCACAATAAAATAATGTAAGGCATGTGCTATGGGTGATACTTTGGACTGGAATGTGAATTAAAACAACTTAGTTTTAAACTCAGATCAGTCTTTAACTTGCTTGTATAATATAAAGTGAGTAATAATCTCTCTATAGGGCAGCTAGGTGGCACATTGAATAGAGTTCTTGGTCTGAAGCCAGGAAGAGAAAAATCCCTCCTCAGATAATAACTAGCTAGGTTACTCTGGGCAAGTCACTTAATCTTGTTTGCCTTGGTTTCCTCATTTGTAAAATGAGCCAGAGAGAGAAAGGGCAAATCATTCCAGTATCTTTGCCAAGAAAACCCCAAATGGGGTCATGAGGAGTCGGACATGACTGAAATGACTGAAAATGACAAAAGACATCAATTTCTTCATAAAGTATTTTATGAATCTATGTGTTGAGGCATTATGGTTAAATGGTGAGATGGCTGTGACACTACAATTAGCCAGGTAGAAGGATATAGATTCCAGGAACTGGGAATGGGAATCAGGGGAATCACTAATCATAGGGTAAATGCTTATGGTGTAGGAAAAGGTAGGGAAACATCAGACAGAAAGAACAATTACTAATAATTGGTAAAGGTGCAATTCCTGGGTCAGAAAGTCACAGAATAACCTCAAACTGCTGACGAAAGACACCAATTACTACAAAAGCCTAGTCACCAAGAGTTTTCAATACATTTTTGAAACTATCATTTAATTATGCTGAGAGCATAATTGTTGCTCAATAAATATTGTATTATTTAGAATATAAGCCACACGTTCTCCCCTTGCTCTAACCTTCCTTATTCAAACCTGAATGAAGTATATAATTATATTAGAACATAGCAGGATGATACAATAGAAAAAAAATCACCTATTTGGGAATCAAGAGGACCTGGGTTTAATTCCACCTCTGGTACTTAGCTACCTGTAAGACTTTGGGTCAATTATTTTACTTTCCTAGGCTTCAACTTCCTCATCTTTAAAGTAATGGGGTTGGGGGGCAGCTAGGTGGCACAGTGGATAGAGCACCGACCCTGGAGTCCGGAGCACCTGAGTTCAAATCCAGCCTCAGACACTTAACACTTACTGGCTGTGTGACCCTGGGCAAGTCACTTAACTCCAATTGCCTCACCCAAAAAAGAAAACAAAGTAATGGGATTGGACTAAATGGGCCCCATGAGGTCCTTTCTAGCTTTAGAGCTAGGATACTATATTTTATAGAATGCTTGTATTCATGTATATATGTATGCATGTATACATATATTATATATACATATATATTCCTATATTATCATTATTATGTATAGATGTAATATATGCAAACTTTCATATATATATATATATGTATATATATATATATATATTTTAGTGAGGCAATTGGGGTTAAGTGACTTGTCCAGGGTCACACAGCTAGTAAGTGCTAAGTGTCTGAGGTCAGATTTGAACTCAGGTACTCCTGACTCCAGGGCCGGTGCTCTATCCACTGCTCCATCTAGCTTCCCCTATAATTTTTATAAATACTTCTTTTAGTAATAAAAAATGTATAAATTGCTGACTATATTCAAGTCTCACTGAAGTGTGGGGGACAAAATATAAAGAAAAATATAACATAGACCGTCTTTTTAAGCAGTTTGGTAATGAGGACCATCACTATGCAATAATGAAAAATAAGGCAAGTAGCAAGTGGAGATTCAGGAAAATTTCTATAAGAAATATGAAGAGGACAGAAGTCAGGGAGAGGCCCAGAAAAGGTGGTATCTGAATTGAACTTCAAGTGAAGGGATAAATTGAAATAGGTAGAACAGAAAAGAGTCAGAAGATCATTGATCTGGAATTAGAAATATAATGTTCCCTCCCCCTTTTAGGTAAGGAAACTTGAGGCCTCATCAGGTTGAAGAATTTGACCAAGGCCACATCAATTCCAGGCATAACAGAAAGTTTGAGGAAAGCACAGAGACTTGAGAGTACAGGACATTGAATAGTCCAGGATGCCAGTATGGAATATATAAAATGGGAAAGGGACTAGTCTGAGATAAGGCTCGATAGATACCAGGAGTCAAGTTATGGAGTAACTTAAATATCTGGATCAGGATATAGGCAATAGGAGCTAGTGAAGATTTTTGCATAAAGTGAAAAATCAGAGAAGACCATTTGAAAGATTACCTAAGCAATAGTGTTGATTATTGATTAGAAAAGTAATAGAATCAGTGGAGTAGAAATGGAAAGGTGACTTCACAGTATATTTCAATAATTTAGGTAAGAAGTGATGAGGGCCTAAAGGGGTGTTTTTGATTTGTGAGGAAGAGGGGCCAAGTAGGATAGTATGGTAGTCAAAATGACCAGTCATAAGAACTGGCTTGTGTAGTAATGAAGAGAAGAGTAAAAAATAACTCAGAGGTTGCATTTGTATGGTGTAACATGGACACTGCAAACGGATACTGAACTACACCCAGAACTGAAAGAGAAAAGGAGATCAGGCTGGAGAGCCTCAAGGAAATCAAACAGTGTTTTTAATGACTTTTAGTTACTCCCTAAAACAGAGGACAATTTTTTAAAAAATCAAACAATGATATTCTTCCAGTGCTGTTTGAAGTATGCCTGTGTGTCTGGGGAATACCATCCATGGTCTCTAAAGACTTAAAGTTAAGAGTCATCCAAAGGTCAAAGAGAGGTTTATGGGAAAGATGATGAGGCTTCTATAGCTTATGATTGAAGAACTGCACAAGGGAGGAAACCTAAAGGATGCAATCAGAGAATTGTAAAAGCTCTCTGATTGAGAAAAGAAGCTGGGGTTCATCACATAGAAAGAGTGAAAGATTACTGTGGGATAGATTGCATGCTCCACTGGTATTCACACAATATCAGGAGATCTATAGTAACTGTCCTCACACTCACCCAGCATGCTGGGTGGAGCCAACATGCATTAAAAGACACAGAGGATAAGAAGGCTTAGATGGGTTATGATCTGTAAAACTGCAGAGTCTGCCCATCTCTATGAGCTCATACTTCCAACCAAGGAACTATTTAGATCTTGTTCCATTCCCCTCCCACCACCACCAGCCTCCCCTCTTCCAAGCTTCTCTGATTCTGTTGAAAACACCATCCTTTCCATCTCCTAAGTTTATAACCTCAGAATTATTCACAACTTCTCAGCCTCCTGATCCCACATAGCCAATGTTACCAAATTTTTCCATTTCCACCTTTGTCATACCTCTTGCATGCAACCACTTTTCTTCACTTACACAGCTACAATCTTAATTCAGACCCTCATTACCTCTCATCTAGATCATTGCAATAGCCTCCTAATTTGTCTCTCTGCCACAAATCACTCACCACTCTAGTCCATCCTGCACACTGCATACAAAATAATTTTCCTTAAGCACAAATATGACCAGTTATTCTCTGATTTAATCAACTACAGTGGGTTCCTATTGCCTTTAAAATATAAAATCTTCTGTTTAGCTTTTAAATTCCAAAACAGTTTGAACTGAAACTGTCATTTCAGTCTCATTTGAACTTATCGCATCATCATTAATGCTTTGAATATGTGAAAGTTATGTTACAGAGTAGTTAAGTGACTTTCTCAGGGTAACACAGCTAGTGTCAGAGCTGGGACTCAGATTCAGGTTTTCTAACACTAAGAATCATCATCCATTCAGTCCTACACACTGGACCTAAAACAAGAACAAACAGAAAGAGAAAAGAACTTAAAAATCCAAAAGAACAGTATCTCCTTCTAAAGAGTCCTGTAGGAGGCAATACATTTATTCAAATGATGCTAGCATTGTCAGACCTTATCTGAACACCTCCTTTGGGAATTGCCTTCCAAGTAAGCTATGGCCCCAGAGGAAAAGCAGTGTCATCCTGCCAGAACCAGGTCCTCACTTTGGACCAAATCCGTTATCAATCCGCTTCATTCTCTACTTTACTCCCAAGACCTGACTCTGATTGACTTGGGCTGTTTCCAATAGTAAATTGACTTTCTAAGGATATAGATTTTCCACCATTGAGGGAATTCAAAGAATGGGCCACAGGCTTAGAAGGCATTCCCAGGGAGGAGCTTTTCGACATCATTTGAGAAATGGAAATGTTGAAATAAGTTCTCCCACTGGGACAACTTGGAAGACTATGACTCATTTAGATATATGTATTGAAAACAGACTCACATTGAGATTTGTGCTCACTCTAAGGAAGGCTCTTCTGACATTTAGAGTTTCTGACAATGGTGTAGAAGTGGGGATGGAGGAAAAGATTATTGAAAAATAGACTGAAATTATCTTTTAAAGAGAACCTCACTTTGAGTCCTTGATTTCTACTTAGTAGCCTTATGTAATGTTGGGCAAATCATTTCCCCTCTCTGAGTCTCAGTTTTCCTTATCTGTAAAAATGAGAGAATCCCACATAAATTTCAAAGTTTTTGGTTCTATTGGTTAGTCTTGCTAAAATACTTTTCCCTGCTTTGTATATCTATGCTATAAGGGATAATTTTATGGAGGTGATGGAGAAGGGAAAGGGATGCATTGCAATATTGAGGTGATGTAAAAACACAAGATCTCAATAAAATTTTATTTTTTAAAAGAGGTGGGACAGGGGCAGCTAGATGGCTCATTGATAGAGCACCGCCCTGGAGTCGGGAGGACCTGCGTTCAAATTCAGCCTCAGACACTTAACACTTACTGGCTGTAGACTGGGCAAGTCACTTAACCCAATTGCCTCACCAAAAAAAAAAAAAGACAGAGTAGTTTACACATAATTTTTTTAAAACAGGTCTAAGATTCTTTGATTCTGTTTTGGAATGTGCTACCTCTAGAAAACTAGAAAATAATGATAATTCAGAAAGTAGGAGTGGGCTCCACTCATTAGAGGTCTTCAAGAAAAAGCTAGATGGATAACAGCCAGATTTTCTTATTCAAGGATGGGTGGACAAGATGATTCCTGTATTCCTTTCCAACTATAGGATTCTGGGGTTCTGTACCAAAAAACAGAAAACAAATAAAACCTATCCCTCTATGTATGACACTTGAAGGTTTTATAAAATGCCATTTGTCCCAGATATCCATTGAGGATATTCCTATTTCAGATACAGATTGGATCTGTAACCTCTTAAGTCCTTCTTTTCAGTTCTAAAATTGGTGATTTGTAGTTAGTTAACTACATCTATAAATTCATTCTCAGTTTCAATTAAATAATCACTTATTAAGAACCTACTATGTGCCAGGTGCTGTGCAAGGGGATACAAAGATAAAATACAAATTATTCCTGTTTTCAACAACTTTGTTTTTTGTAGGGTATATATGCGCACATATAAGTAAGGAATAATTTGTACAGGATTATTTTTGGGTGGTGGGTACGGTCCAGTATGTAAGGCAATTTTTAAAAATAGAAAGATGATTAAAGGCATATTTACAACATAGAGAGAAAGAGATAAAGAGTTGAATGTAGGATGGAGTGGTGATTAGAGGAAGGAGCTTCTGCCTAGTTATCAAAAACTCAAAGAGTGGTGGAGACAGGATGGTGGCAGAAAGGCAGAAGGAAATACCTTAAATAATGCATAAGACAATTCCTGGAGGCAGCAGACCCACAAAAGGACAGGATGAAATCATTTTCTGCCAAAGACAACTGTCTGCTGTACCAAGGTACCAGTGGAGTGCAGTCCAGCACAGGCTGTGCCAGTTGGACTCAGCCCTAGAAACTAGGAGCAGGCCCTCAGGAGCCCTCTAAATCATCAGCAGCCACTGCTTCTGGAACTTTTAACGACAGATGCGAAGGGGGGTTGACCAAGTGGTGAGAAGGAGATTGCAAGGGTCTCTTTGCTAAAACTGAGCGAGGACTCTGTTATTTTGCCCATACTCCCATCCAGGTTGCAATCTTGGACAAGTAACTCAAGCTTGTAACACAGTGGAGTGGGAATCTGTCCATAGTTTCGGAAGAAAAGCAGGCCTGTGGTTTCTTGCAGACCAGAGCACAGGCCAGGAGAGTATTAAACATACCTCCCTTAAATCATATCACTTTGGAAGAGCTAAAAACTACAAATCCCTAGAAGTATCTCTGAAAACAGCTGCACAAATACCCTGAAGCTAGGAACAATGAACCCTCTACCTGGAGCAGAGCCCCCTACTTTAACAAAGAGTTTAAAAGTCAAGAAAATAGGTTGGTACAAATGAGCAAACAGAAAAAAATATGACCATAGGAAGTTACTATGGAGCTCAACAACAGAGGACTTAGAATATGATATTCCAGAGGGCAATAGAACTGGGAATACAACCAAGAATCAGTTACCCAGCAAAACTGGATATAATCCATCAGGAGGAAAATAGGAATTCATTGAAAGAGAGGAATTTCAGGCATTCTTGATGAAAAGACCTGAGCTGAATAGAAAATTTAACGTTCAAATACAAGTCTCAAGAGAAGCATAAAAAGGTAAGCAGGAAAAAGAAATCATAAGGGATATTAAAAGGTTAAACTGTTTACATTCCTGTATGGGAAGATTATATTTGTAACTTATAAGAACTTTCTCGGTATGAGGGCAGGTGGATGGAGTATATTTAAACAGAGGGCACAGGTAAGTGTTGAATATGAAGGGGTGATATCTTAAAAAAAATAGAATTAAGGGGTGAGAGAGGAATGCACTGGGAGAAAGGAAGAGGTGGAATGTGGTAAAGGATCTCACATAAAAGAAGGAAGAAAAAGTTTATACAGTGGAGTGGAAGATGGGGGAGGTGAGGACCTTACTCTCATCAGAATTGGCTCAAGGAAGGGAATAACATACACATTCAATTGGGTATAGAAATCTTTCTTACCCTGCGGGAAAGTAGGAGGGGAAGGGGATAAGTGTGTGTGTGATAGAAAGGGGGGCAGGTTGGGGGAGGAGGCAGTGAGAAGCAAAACACTTTTGAGGAAGGACAGGTTGAAAGGAAATAGAGAATAGAATAAATGGCAGGGGAGGGAATAAAATGGAGGGAAATGTAGTCAGCAGTTATAACTATGAAAAATTTTTGAAGGAATTTTGTTTGATAAAAGTCTCATTTCTCAAACCTATGTAGAACTGAGTCAAATTTATTAAAATAAGAGCCATTCCTGCAAAAGATATGAATAGCTTTCTAGAACTAATCAAAGTACCTATCATCATTTGAAAGAAAATGCTACAACTCACTACTGATCAAAACAGATGCAAGTCAAAACAATTCCTGAGTACTACCTCATACCTATTGGATTAGACAATAGAACAGCAGAGGAAAATGACAAATGTTTGTAGGGGATATAGGGAAATGAGACATTATGCACTGTTTGGTGGAGTTGTAAAATGGATTGAAAAAACATTCTGTAGAGCAATTTGGATCTATGCCCAAAGGGCTATAAACCTTGCATTTCTCTTTGACCTAGTAATTACCACTAATAGGTCAGTATCCAAAAAAGAGGATAAAAACCAAAAGTAAAGACCTATATTGTACAAAAATATTTATGGCAGCTCTTTTCTGGTGCAAAGAATTTGAAATTAAAGGGAAGACAATCAATTGGGAAATGGCTGAACAAATTGTGGTATGTGATTATGATGGAACACTATTGTGGTATAAGAAATGATAAGCAGGGATGCTTTCAGTAAAAATCTGGAAAGACTTACATGAGCTGATACAAAGTGAAAATGTACTGTATACAAAGTAACAGCAATATTGTAAGATGATTAGTTGTGAATGACTGCTATTTTCAGCAATACAATGATCCAAGACAACTCTGAAGGACTTATGATGAAAAAATGTGATCCATTACACAGAATGAACTGATGGTGTCTGAATATAGATTGGAGCATATATCTTTTAGTTAATTTTTCTTGAGTTTTTTTTCTGTTTTCTTTTACAACCTAACATGAAAATATTTTGCATGACTGCACATGTATAAATTATGTTGAAATGCTTGCCTTCTTAAGGGTGGGCTAGGGAGGAAGGAAGAGAATTTGGAGCACAACAAATTTAAAAATGGATGTTAAAATTACTTTTACATGTAATTGGGGAAAAATAAAATAAAACTCAGAAGTCCAATGATACTGGCTGTCAAATGACTGTCATGCTCTTCAGAGTTGCAAAGGTAATATCAATTTGATTATCAGTCTCTGAGAAAGAAGTACAAATTATGGGGGAAAGAAGAGGTGGGAGGATGAGAAAGTAGGGTATAAACCCAGTAGAAAAGCAGATACCTCCTACCTCATCTTATCTGATAAGGCAGGGCAAATAGAGACATAGGATCATAGATCAGAGAGCTAAAAGGGACCTTAGAAGTCACCTAAGTCCAGCCCTTTCATTTTAAAGATAAAAAAACCTGAGGGCCAGGATCAAGATACTACAAATCACAAGTAACAGAATACAGAATATGAACCTAGGTTATCAACTCCAAATCCAATATGCTTTCCTTTGCACTATATTGCCTTTATATTATCTGGGGGTCAAGCTATTTATAGAAGAATGAGGCATGTTTGCAAAACTCATATTCAGCCAATTTATCTCAGCTGTGTACCAGGACTCACTACAATGATAAATAGATTATCTTTTTCCCAAAATGAAGGACACTTGAGTTCATGCTATTTTCGATGTCTACAATACCTGTTCTATACTTGGCTTCTTGAATTCCTTTGCAACTTTTAAAGTCTACCTTGTAAGTACCTTCCTCTTGGGACTTCAAAATGCATTGCTCTCTTTTACACTTCTCTGATTCACTTAATATATTGAATTGTGTTTTAGGGTTATATGAATAGGTGTCTTTATACTCTATTAGTTTGTAAGCTATACAAAGGCAGGAGCTATGTCTTTTCTAAGGTTTCTAGCTCATCTAGTGCCAAGCATAGTGTTCTATGCATGGTAGATATTTAAAATTTTGTCAAAGGACAAATAAATGTTAACTGATGGGTAAAGTATCTTAATTTTATTTGTATGGTTGCCTGTTTTCTGTAGGAGAATGGGCTTGACAATGTTATTTAAAGCAAACTATGAAGTTATAAGGCAGTACTTATCCCTTACTCAGAAGGATATACATAAATACATATATGTGTGTGAGTGTGTGTATCTGTATGTGTATGTGCATGTGCATAGGTATATGCACACATATAAAAACTCTATAGACACAATGTATATATGTACACATATACACATGTACATATGCATATATATAACCTAGATTTCTGTGTGTAATATATATATGTGTGTATGTGTGTGTATCTGTCTATCTGTCTATCTATCTATCTATCTATCTATCTATCTATCTATCTATCTATCTATCTATCTATCTCTCTTAGATTTCACCTGATCAGACTTTTCCAAATAAGCATTGACAAGCTGCCTCCAGTCTTTAAGCAGCCAGTCAGCCCTTCCCAGATATGATATGGCCATTGTGTTCCTGTCACTATCTCACATAATAATTAGCTGAATCTCACAGATTCTGGGGGAAGGTGGGGGAGAGACAGAAGAGCTGAAGTTGGTCATTAGTGATCTGGGAAAGCCTGCTCTGACATTCACGAAAGAAGCTAACCTCATATTCCCACCATTGATCCCTCTTTCCTTTCCCCTCCTACACCTCAGCTGGAGTCTGAAAGCAGCATGAACATTACTGCTGTTCCAGAGCCGAGTGATAATTTTCAGGCTAATGGAAGACGTATTGGCAAAAGTTGACATTAAGTGGAACTAATTGCACTGTAACTGCAAAATAACTAAGAAATAACTACCCTGTAATTTATGGTGCTGGGTGGACTGCTCAGCAACTTTGGAGCTCTATGCCTGCAAAGCAGCTCATTGATGCATGAGATGCCTGACTTTCCATAGGCCAAAAGGATCCTCAAAGTGCAGACTCATCAGCTGAGCACACAAAAAGGCAAGAGTTTCCAAAGGAATACTATCTGGCTTTAGAAGTGATAGCTTCAACCCAGTGACCAGATGACCTGGAGCGATTCCCACTAGATCATTATTTATATAACCAGTTTGTGTTAAAATCACAAATTCAGTCATATTTCTTTTCAGGGGTTGTTGTTTTTGTTTTTATTGTTGTTGTTGTCCATTCATTTTAGTCATGCCTGAATCTTAATGACATGTTTTGGGGTTTTCTTGGCAGAGAAATGAGTGGTTTGCCATTTCTTCCTCCAGATAATTTTACAGATAAGAAAGCGAAGGTAAATAGGGTTAAGTGACTTGCCCAGGGTCACACAGCTTGGAAGTGTTTGAGGCCAGATTTTAATTTGGGAAGATGAATCTTCCTCACTCTAGGCCTGGCACCACTGTACCATCCATTTGTCCCTATCCTCTTTTCAAGTGAGTACATTTTAAATTTGAAATGCTGCTGATTGAAGAACTGCACCAAAGAGGAAGTTGAAAAAGGCAGGTTTTTGGACATAATAGAGAGAGTCATGCCAAGTCAACAAGCTTTTATTAATTTCTTGCTATATACCAGACACTGCTAAGAACTGGGCAGAAAGAAAGAAGGCCTTTGCCATCAAGGACATTACATTCTAATAGGGGGAGACAACATACAAAAAGGGAGTTGAAAAACCTGAGGTGGAGGGAAGATACTGGGACATGGTGAAGAAAGTCTAGAGAATCAGGAGCTGAGTTTAAAAAGAATGGAAGAGGCTGGCTGGTCTGGCATTTATCCTTAAAGTAGAAGTGCTGAGAGGAACTGAATAATTAGAGGAAAGGGCCATAGGAGGGAGAGTACTTCCAGGTTGGCAGCGGCTGATGAGGTGGAAAAAAAATCACAAAGAGGCAGAAGTGTAATCTAAAGGGGAAGAAAAATGGAAAGAGGCGAGCACTGAATTGGAATTGGGAGACCTTTAATGTAAGCTACTTGAAGTAGGGATAATTTTCAATTCATCATTGCAGACCCAAATATTAGTATTTTCTGTTCCAGGCATTTAATTAGCAAAAGAAAAATAATTACTAAATTAAAAAAATATAAAGCTCATGTAGACAAGAATGGAAAGGAGGTAGGAGAAGAGAGAAAAGGATAATGGGGCTATTGCCTTACAATCAGACATTTATTTACAGGGCAGGCCAGTGGCTTGACTTTGTATATAAAACATCTACAATTTGGGGCAGTGTACAAAATAAATTAAGGAATAAGATACGTACTCTGAAAATGACAAGCCTCTCTCATAGCTCAGATGTTCATGCCACTATTTCCCTCTGGTACTATGAGCTGTCCTAGACAGGGAGATTTGAGTATGCAGATATGTCTGCATAAAAAACTGTGAGCACTACTGTGATTGTACACAGTATCAGATACTGAGGTATCTGAGGACAGATGAAAGGCACTGCCACTATAATAGAAAGGTGGTAGTGTTTCTGGTCCCACATCCACACCAGTGTCTGAGAAGTGAGGATAAGGGAATCACAGGCTGGAGAGGTGGAACAAAGTAAATCCTTGTTATTGATTTTCTGGGTCTACAGAGGATGGCTCACAGGCACTGGGATGAAGTAGGGGGATTCATAGAACTATACTGTCAGAGCTGGGCGGAGGAGGGGCTTAAAAGTCATCTAACTCAGTCTCTTTATTTTAAAGATGAAGAAACTGAAGCCCTTAGGAATAGGAAACATTTAAGAAGTATCTCTTGGATTGTGTTGGAGTCTTGGATTGCTGTATGGCATTGGGCAAGTAATTTCTCTCTGAGTCTCAATTGTCACACATATAAAATGAAGACAATATTGACAAGATGAAAAAGGATCAAACATAAACAAACATATTCAATGAGAAATTACATGGAGACAATAGGTAGATTGAGTATTATTGTTGTTGTTTTATAGAGGTTGCCATTATTTTAAATAGGGCTGGGAATATTATGGGCTACTGTGCAAGAAGGGGAGAGAAAAAGGGGGAAGAGGAAGAGAAAAGGAGGAAGAGTGTCACGAAGACCTGCAAAAAGAGGAGAAACAGGAGGAGAAAGAAGAGGAAAAGAGAGAAAGACAAAGAAGGAAGAGAGAAAGAAGACATGAACTTCAATGCTATCCTATGTCTAATTTCTTTTAACTCCATTATAATTCAATAGCAAGACACAACCCTCACAAGAGGCTTTCCCAGAAAGCCTAATAATGTTCTACAGGTGAAGGAGTTCTCTCAGATGTTCTTTTTTTTACCAACTAAGCTACAGCTCAGTATATAAAATAAAAGTTATCTTGGAAAATAAACATTATAACTCGCATACAAAGAAGTTGTTCCATGATAGATAGTTGCTCCCTAAAGGAGCTTGAGTTTCCCTACCTCCAACTCAGAAAAAAAAATAGTCTGCTTATTTTCCCTCTGGATCTAGGTTAGCTTTCCAAGGCATGTTGGGAAAACACCTCGCTGTTTTGCTAAGCCCCAGTCCTTTAGAGAAGAGAAAGGGTCAGCAAGAAAGCTGGAGCTAGAAAGTAGAAAACAGCTTCAGAAGGGGAGAAAGATGCCCCAGGCCTCTGTCAGCAGGAATGATCTTTCTGTTATTTCTATTATTGACATGTGGGGGGTAGGTGCAGAGAAAAGGGAAAAACCTCTTCAGCAAGGCATCATCCAGTTATCAGTCATACTTCTTTATCTAGGTTAAAACAAGCAAACAAATATGTGAGGGCAAGGGATTATAGCACTACAGTAAGAAAAGGCTTTAAAGATCATCTGGTTCAACTCCCTCATTTGAAAGATGAAGAAATCGAGGCCCAGTGAGATAAAGTAATCATTTCAGGGAAACAAAGTAAAGTGAAACAGTAAGTATTCAAACCAAAGAACAATTCCTAATAAAAGTGCTGCTACCTATAGTAATAGATGTCTATATAACCACAGAATAATAAAATAAAACACTTAGAGAACATCTAGTCCTTCACATTTATTTTCCATTTGAGGAAACTGAGGCATACAGAGCAGGAAAGTTATTTGTCCAAGGTTGCAGAACAAATTAGTGGCAGAGATGACAGTCTTATAACTCCTACTTCCTTGATGATCTTTTCACCATACTCAGTGTTCCTTTTGGAGTAGACTATCATTGCCTATAACGTCATTTAAAAGTAAATCCTTAGACTAATCAGGACTAAGTCCACTTGGGTACAGCAGCATAAACTCAAAAAAGTGGAAAAATGCATGCTCATTATATCCAATTGCAGCTAATATAAATGATAGGGTTGTCACAGTGTCAGAAATGTAGGTGGAAGATGCCTTCTAAATGTGAGGGCAAAAAGGACAGAAAAGGGTTCACTCACAACCAGTAGATGTAAGAAGGAAAAAAAAAAAACACCTCATATGTTCAGATCAACTCCACTCAGTTGGAATAATTAGAACCCAAGCTATCTATTAAAACCAGATAGGATGGTCAAGATTCTATAGTGTAACTCCGTCTCCCTCACAGAGATGAGACTCAGATAAATGAAGGGACTAGCCCAGCTTCCCGCAACTAGAAAGTGGCAGAGCCTGGAATAGATCTGAGTTATCTTGATGGATTCAAATGCACATTTTCCATTACTTCACATTCCCAGTATTTAAGAATAAAAACACATACTGCTAAACATAATTCAAACTAATAAATAATTTGTGTAACATTTCAAGGTTCCCAAAGTTTTTTCTTCATTATATTATCTCCATTATGCAGGAAGCAGAGGCTCAGAGAGGTAAAACAACTTCACAAAGGGTCACATAATAAGTATCGAATCCAGAATTTGAACCCAGATCTGTTGACTCTCAGTCCAGTTTTCTTTCTAGTATAAACTGGTAATAACAGCCAGTTTTATCTCTTCATGAAAGCAGGTTCAATGGAATTTTTATTTGAAAATGTATCTTCATCATTCATTGTAAGGTACTGTGTGAATCTGAAAGCTATCTAGCTTTATTCAAAAATGCTCATAGGACTGCAGGAAAATCATAGAGTATAGGAGATGGAAGGGACCTTAGAGACAATGTAATCCTGCTTTCTCACTTTAAAAATGAAGAAATCAAAGTTCAGGGAGGTCAGATGAATTAACAAAGATCACACTTTCCCATTAATTAATTCCACAGCTTTCCCAATAACACAAACCCAAAATGGAACAGGCTTTCTCAGAAGGTATTACATTCCTCAATACTAGAGGTTATGCTGCTCACATATAGGTTGAGTGAGATGACCTCTGAAGTTCCCTTTTAACTATGAATTCTGTGAATTCTTGGAAAAGAGAGGAGAGAGGGAGCAGGGTGAGAATGGGGCGGGGAGATCATCAAAATATTTTCATTCTTTTGTACAATGAATTATGCTTAGGAAACCCTAGAAATAGAAGATTGATTGGAGAAGCTAGGGAATGGTCCTCAAGAAATACCTCAGAAAAGGTCTTCTCAGAAAATACACTTTGCCTTAAATACTAGAGGTCCACAGCTAGAAGGATAGTTTAAGTCTTCACTGAGGGAAGCTAATTCATTCTTTTGCAAATGCTACAGCTCCTAGCCATTTGGAACTCTCCATGGTACTCATCAGAGGTTTCTAAATCATAATTTATTAACTGCAAATATCTTGTTTTTTGACAAAAATGAATGAATAGCTAAACAAATAAATACATTTATTAGTTCAAATAAAAGCATTTTAACAGGCTATTGTGTCCAATCACTGTGCTTTATGCACTAAGTGTGAGTAAATTAGAAAGTCTTTGCCTTCTGTAAAGAATTAATTGTTATTTGAGGTTTTTATGCCTCTGTGCACACTGGCCTGTAGCAGTTGCCATGGCGCTGGCACTTCACGTCATCACCACTCGCCGAAGCCTACATGGACCTGGCAAAATTATAATGATTGGAATCCTAGTGAGGGCAGTCATGTGACTGTCAGAGCGGCCATCCCATTGGCTGGGACTGTGTGGGGTGTTTCTAGGTTTGGGGGAGGAGAATTGGGCATTCGAGGTGGAAGCTGGATAGGGACTGGTGTTCTGCTGCGTATTTTCAGCTGATTCCTGGGCAGTGGTATTTTCTCAGGTATTATGATTTCCCTTTCCCCATTTTATTCCCTTTCCCTTGATCCTACTGATCCTGTTTGTGGTTTATTTTTTAAGTTCGTTCTTATTAAAATAAATCTTGTTCCGTTTTGAGGGAGGCTGCTGGTCTCCTTCCTTGCCCCAATATTGCGGCAAGCCGCTTACCTAGCAGTCCCCAATTAAAAATTGGTCCCCACACTTCATATCTAGTAGGGGAATAAGACATTGACACCAAAAGATATACACAATAGATAAAGCACAAAGGGATATGTGAGATATTAGGGGTCATAACTCATGGTTTTTGAGATTAAACTTTATAGATTTGATATGAACTTTTTAGATTACTTAGGAAATTTAATAGGTAGA
The DNA here is from genome assembly GCF_019393635.1 of Dromiciops gliroides. NCBI lineage: Eukaryota > Metazoa > Chordata > Mammalia > Microbiotheria > Microbiotheriidae > Dromiciops > Dromiciops gliroides. Next base: position 380,971,488 of record NC_057862.1, on the reverse strand, counting down.
GAGGGAAAGTGGAGCTTTGCAAGGCACAGGAAAATAGCCTAAACAGAGGCTTAGTTGTACAAATGGTAGTATATGCTCAAATGATAGATAGTCATCAATTTATGTAGAGTATAAAATGCCTGGAAATGAGTGATATTGAGGTAAATTTGGAAGATAGGTTAAGGCCAGATTGTTAAAAGCCATATAGGACTACATATTTGGAAAAAAAAATTCATCTTAACCAATCAACTCACTTTTTTCCAAATGAACAATCTAAGGCCCAGGGAGTATTTGCCTTGATGTGTGAGTAAAAATGTTCAAATTTTACTTGGGAAATGATAAGCCTAAAGACTGTTGGACAGAGGAATAGCATGACCAGGTCTGTGCATCAGGATGAACAGAATAAGCAAAGGAAAGAATAAAGATCTTGTTATGAGGATATTGAGATAGCTCAGGTAAGTAGTCATAATTGTCTTATAGTATAGTGGTAGCAGTGGGAATCTAGGGAAAATAGATCTTAGAAATGGCAAAGAGGTAGATTTGACAGGTCTTGGTAACTGACCGTATACTAGAGGTGAAAGAGAAGGAAAAGTCAAAGATAACCCAATAATTATGGACACTAGAGATTGAGTGAATGGTAACACCATAAACAGATATGACAAAGTCAGGAATAATTCACTATTGAAGAATTCAAAAGTATGCTGACTCTTCCTAACCTCCTGGTTTTCCCCCTGCCTTCTACATTGACAATACTTACCTCCTCATCTATCTATCACCTAACCTTCTTCCCTCTTTTGACAATGACAAAGAAAATGATAGCTCTCTTGTTCCAAAGCTGAATATGATACCACAAAACTCCTCAAATTTTTTTTTGTTTATGAAGACAATGAGAAATGGAATCTGGAAGAGAGCAAGAAAATGTATATAAGAATGAAATCAGGTAAAGCAGAGGTGCAGACACCTACACCCATCCATTTGGAAAATAAACAATTAAAATGTTTTTAGATCATTTTTGTCATATTTAAGTGATTAGTACATGGCTTGCTTAGATGCTATTTAACTGAACTATGGGATAAATAAAACTGAAGTTAAGGAAATGGAGCTAAACATCTTGCCAACAAGTAAATTAGAGATTGGGCTATCTAATCTAGAGATCCATAAACAGAATAAATAAACATTTATTTAAGTGTCTACCATGTGCCAGGCACTGTACTAAGCAATGAAGTTACAAAAAGGCAAAAGACCGTTCTTGCTCTAGAGGAATGGCTGAAACAACATGCAAACAAATATATAAAAAGCAAGCTATATACAGGATAAACAGGAAATAATTAAAAGAAGGAAAGCACTAGAATTAAGAGGATTTAGGGAATGTTTCCTGTAGAATGTAGGATTTCAATAGGAACTTAGAGAAAGACAGGTGGATCAGGAGTTGGAGCACAAGAGGGAGAGCCATCCAGGTATAAGGGATAGCCAGAGAAAATGCCTGGATCTGAAATATCTGGTGGTGGGCAGGGTACGAGATTGGTGAGGGGTGAAAAGGTATCCTTGCTGGGTTTTCATTTCAGTGGAAATGATGAGGCAAGGAAGAGCAAGAAGGAAAAAAAATAACAACCAGGAAAAGAGACCTGAATTTTTTAAAGGAGAGCTTAGGCATAAAGAGTGGCTCCTTACTCAAGGAAATCTCTGTTGATAGGGCTGAATGAACAAAGAAAGGATTTGAGGATTAACTGCATACAGAAAGTCAATGAAACACATCTGGATGAATTTTTCCAGATGGAAAAAAAAAAGAAATAAAGGTGATGTTTAGAGGTCTTTTTAAATTATTAGTCAACCCAGAAGCAAGGATAAATTATTTGTTATTAATTGATTTTTACCACTTAAGAGAAGTAGTCAGGATCAGAAATTGAGTTAAAATCCTGGTTCTAAAACTTCTTACAGCTTCAAGCAAATAACTTCTTTCTTCTGAATGTGTTTCCTTTCCTGTAAATCTTGACTGAAATCTATCTCTGCCTGGAAATAATTTAAAATTTTAAGGCCTTCAGTGTCTGTTTGGATGGTAACCAACTATGGAAGGTACCATAGTCTACATAATAAGTTTGCAGAAATTAATGAAGTATGAAAGGATATACAATCCTAGCGGCAACTGTGGGGGCCAATTTTTAATTGCGGAGTGTTAGCTAATTGTTTTGCCCCAATATTGGGGCAAGGAAGGAGACCGGCAGCCTCCCTCAAAACAGAACAGGATTTATTTTAACAAGAACGAACTTAAAACACACACACACACACACACACACACACACAAAGAGGATCAGTAGCATCAAAGGAAAGGAAATAAAATGGGGAAAGGGAAATTATAAAACCTCAAAAAATACCACAGCCCAGGAATCAGCTGAGAATATGCAGCAGAACTCCTGTCACCTTCCAGCATCCAGCTAGAATGCCCAATTCTCCTTCCCCAATCCCAGAAAAACCCCACACAGCCCCAGCCAATGGGATGGCTGCTCTGACAGTCACATGACTGCCCTAACTAGGTTTCCAATCATTATAATTTTGCCAGGTCCATGTAGGCTTCAGTGAGTGGTGATGACATGAGGTGCCAGCGCCATGGCAAGGGCTACAACCAGTGGGTGGAGCACCATGCCATTTGAGGAGCCCCAGGCCAGTGCACGCTGAGGCATAAAACCCTCAAATAACAATTAATTCTTTACACAACTCTATATATGGATCCCTTCTTGAAAATCCTAGACCACATAAACTTTAGACTATTATTTATGTCCAGTGATGGAAATCTCACTACCTACTGGGTCAAAATATTCACCTGATGTTATCTGTTCATTAGAAAAATATATCTTGTATTGTCTTTCTACTTGTAACTCCACACTTTGGTTCTAACTTGACCTTCTGAAGTCAAATAGACTTCTTCTTTTAAAAAATCTATTTAAAATAGTAGCTCAGGAACTGTTCAACTTTCAATAGGTCTACTTTCTGAATCTATTAAGATGAGTTCTATGTTCCTTTAAATGTGACATTTTGAAAAAAGGATGACTATGCATTGAAATGCACACAATTAGTTCTCAATCAATGCTTGAGTACAGCATTCAAATTTAAAAGTTTCAGCAAAAGATCCCCAAAACAAATTTTCTCCCACTTAAAATATCTATATTTATAATATTTTACATTTCTGGGGCCCTAGAAAAGTGATATAAGCTGGAAAGAAAGAACAGTCTCATTGACACACAGTGTACAGTAAAATGATATAATTATTTCCAACATGCATGAATATTTTAGTATTATGCCCTGTGAATGTTAAATAAAGCCCTTAGATTCCTACTTCTGCAGCAGCCTGCTGGCTCCCTGCATTCCTTCTTGTGGAGTGACTTTTTCAAAGATTTTAGTTGCTGAGAATGTGTGTTTTATTTTATTTTATTTTGTATTTAGTACTCTCTCTAATACATCGTAGGATTCACTAAGGGACTCAAAAGCTCATCCCTTTGACTCTCACAAATTATTTATTAATTTTTTCCCCCTGTGGGGCAGCATATTCAGGAATTCAAAAAGCAGTTAAATCATATTATTCAGCTTTGTTCTCCTTGTGCCTGGAGATGGCATTTTTTTTAAAGTGCAGAGAGCTGGAATTTCTGCTTCCTCTACTCTTCACTCCCCTCAAGTTATGCCACATTCTTTCCTGAGAATCTAAGTTTACTAAAACTATTTCTACCAGCACTTATTTACATTTATCTAAGTACTTTCTTTGCCATGCCTTTCTGTCTGATGATTTTTTAAAGACTTAATGACATTATGATATATCAAGAGATGAAAAGATATTCTAAATATAGAAAACTGGAACATAGAATATGGAAAGCTCAAAGACAAAATGTTGGAACTAGTATGCAGAATGCTAGGACACTAAAGACTGAAGTTAGGAAGGATCTTAGAATCCTTAGATTCTTAGAATTAGAATGTTATACTTAGTAAAGGATGGAGAATCATAAACCGAGGGCTAGAAAAATCCCCTAAAGATCATCTAGGCAAAGCCTTTCATTTTACAGATGTGGAAACTGAGGCTCAGAGAGGGTAAATGACCTGCCTCAGGTCTCCATGATAACATGTAGCAAAAGTAAGATTAAAACCTAAGTACTCTGCTTCCTAATTCAACATTCTTTTAAACTACTTCATGCCATCTCATTATCAAAATGTTAGTTTTAGCTCTGGAAGGAAACTTAGAGAAAAAAAATGTTAAAACCTGCTATGTTACAAGTGGAGAGAAACTTTATAATATAGATTATCAATAAACAGAGGTGGGAAAGACACTGTTCATTACTAAGGCAAAGACAAAGGCAAGTTCTGCTTTTTTGTTTGTTTGTTTGTTCGTGGTGTTCTTCTAAGAGCTCTGGAGAGAGAAAGATGCAAGCATATTTTATCCTTAGCCTTTCTTCCCGGATAGAAGTCTCTTTCCACTGCAATCTATCCTGCAATCAACTGTCAAGGTGATTTTTCTAAAGCATGGGTCTGAGCATACCACCTTCCTGTTTAATGAGCTCCAGGGGCTCCCTATTAAATTCAAGATCAAATATGAAGTCCACTGTTTGACCTTTATTTTATAATTTAATTTTTTCCAGTTAACAAGCATTAATTTTCTCCTCCTTGCATCTGCCCCCCTCAATAGAACAACAGCAACAAAAATCTGTTAGCAAATGTGCATAGTCAAGCAAAGTAAATTCCCAGATTGGTCATGTTTAAATAAGGAATCTCTTCTGCCTTATGAATACATCAACTCTTTTTGAAGAGTAGGGTGACATTCTTAATCTTTGGTCCTCTGGGATGATGGTTTGCCATTGCACTGGAGTTCTCAAGCCTTTTAAAATTGTTTTTTTCTTTATAATGATGTAGTTATACAATTTTTTTGCCTGGTTCTGTTCACGTTAGTTCTTTGAAACCTTCTTACTTCATTGTTTCTTATATGAAAATACACTGCTACATTCATATACCACAATTTGTTTATCCATTCCTTCATAGATAGAAATACCTTTAGTTGCCAAAGACACAGACACACACACATATATACACACATGTACAAACATATGCACACATACACATACCCACATATATGTAGATATATATGTATATCTACATATATATCTACATATACATATCTACATATATATATATATATATATGCCCTATCTCTATATCTGTCTCTATATATGTTCTTTGCCTCTTTCTTTGAATAAATCTATGGCCCAAAGAGATCAAAGAAAGAGGTAGAACCTCAGAGTTACTTTCATTTGAATTTCTTTAAATATTAGTGATTTGGAGCACTTTTAGGTGGTAGTTGATAACTTACATCCTTTCCTTTGATTACTGCCTATTCATATTCTTTGTCGATTTACATATTAGGAAATGACTCTTGTTCTAACAAATTTTAATCATTTACTTATATATCTTGAATATAAGGCTTGTATCAGAGAAACTTGCCAAGATTTCTTTTCTACTACCTATTTCACTTCTAATTTTAACTGCATTGGTTTTGCTTGTAAAAAATCATTTGTTTGGTATTTAAAGTTCATCATAACTTTTTCCCATCTTATTTTTCCAGCATACTTAGACATTATTATCCTTCATATATTCTGGGATCTAGCTATAGTAGCCTATTTACAGTTTCTTAAACACAATTCCATTTCCCATTTCTGTGCCTTTGTGCTGGCTGCCCTCCATGTCTACAGTGCTTCATGCCCTCTTCTCCACCTCTTACTTCCCCTTACTTTCTTCAAGACTGGGCTGGAAGTCCACTTTTTTCTTTCCCATCTCCACCTCCCCTCCCCACTAAAGTCTTCCCCTTTCAGATTGATTTCCAAGTACTCTGTATATTGATTCTAACTAGTTGTCTCTATTAGAATGTATGCCCCGATTCTGTGAGGGCAGGGGCTATTTTCTGTCTTTTTTCGTATGCCCAACGCTTAAGCATGGTGCTTGTGAAATATAAGTGCTTCATAAATGCTTGTTGACTGATTGATACAGTGAGATAAAGGAATATGACTTATCTGTTGTAATAGAATGCCTGAGAAGGGCTTGAAACTATAAATAGTGATGTTAATACTGAGAATTCTCAGCATTATGATAGGTTGATGGGGAGGCATTTTGGGGAGAAGAGAAGTATTCCAAAAAGAATTAGTTAGTTGTGCCCCTCCCTGCCCTGACAAAGCCTTCTAAATTAGGAACAAAATGTGCCAGGCAATGTGTTAAGTACTGAGAATATATAGCAACGGTTTCTGTTCTCAAAGAGCTTAAACAATTGCTGTCCTAGGGGCAAAGACAGGGTTACACCAGAGGGTGAGATTAGGTGGGCTACCAAGAACTACAAGGGGTAGAAACACACCCTGAGATGATGGTACAAAATCAATGCTTCAGTTAATTAATTCACAACTCTGGACCAACACACTGGAAAAATCATCGAGCAAAGGTGGGGTGAAAGTGCAGGATGGGAGGGGAGAGGGCTGATATCACAAGGACAATAAGCAAAACCAGGAA